>NC_080689.1:45346958-45971958 GCF_030445035.2 Dasypus novemcinctus
GAAATGAAGGGTATGGTTCCTATTACAGCTTCCCTGAGGCATATTTGTCTTGTGAGATTTTGGAAATTGAATCATGTCCCTCACAAAAGACATGTTCAGGTCCCAATCCCTGGTCCTGTGGGTATGAACCCATTGTAAATGGGACCTTTGAAGATGTTATTAGTTAAGTTCTGCCCAAACGGAATGAGGGTGGGCCTTCATCCAATATGGCAGAAGTCCTTATAAGCAAAGGAAATTGAACATGGGAAGAGAAGGTTGGAGTCACTGAACCCAAAGGGGAAAGGAGAAGACATAGTCGTGTGCATTGCCACATGAGAAAAGCCAGAAACCCCAAAGATTGCCTGCTAACCAGAAGATACCTCTCTACTCTTGGAGGACGCAAGCCTTCTAGCCTCCAAAACCATGAGCCAATATATTACTTTTGTTAAGCCAACCTATTGTTTGGTATTTGTTTTAGTAGCCAGGAAACTAAAGAGGACTGCACTTCTTCCTGGTCTCCAAAACTTTGTGAGCCCAAGTCTGCCAAGATCCTATATATATTGGGAGTTGAGTGAATATTTGTTGAACAAGTGGCTGTATTAGGTTGGGTAGGTAGGAGTGGAAAACAGTGCTGTTCTTTGAGAAAATGCTGCTGGATTTCATCTGGGTTTGCCTTTGGGTATGGTGGCTTTGCCATTTTGGCTGCTGTTTAGTTTTGGTGCATTTTTTCATGGTTACTTATTTTCTATGGATTCTGCTGTTTTTTCCTTTTCTTTAAATGTTGCTTTTCTCATGTTGTGTCTTCCTCTTTGGAGTAGCCTACCTTGGTCTGTGTTGTTGCCAACTGAGTCAATTTCCTCTTTCACTCATTGCTCTCAAGTGCCAGCTCCTTTCTTCTTCATTGCCTGCTCTGCCTCTTCTTGCTGTTCCTGTTCTTAATCATGTGACTCTTCTCCTTCCCTCCCTTTATTGATCCTTTAATTTTGCCTTCCTGAATGACATGGGTCTTGGTCTTTCTAGTATAAGGAGTGCCTTCTTCATATCATATGGACACTGGGGCGTGGGAGGGACCCTGAGGGAGTAGAATGTCCCCAGGAATTGAAAAGATGGCCACAATTTCTTCAGTCAGATACTGTGTTGTTCAACTTGACCTATTCTTTTATCTCTTTGTGAGGTTCTTCCCATCAGTGTTTCTCTGGCTTGATCATCACATATTTATTGAGTGCTTATCTAGACAAGGCATTGTAGGGTCAATGGTGGGCAAATTCAGCCACTGTCCCTTCATCTATAGAGTTTACAGTCTAAGGGGAATGTTTAACATCAATCAAATAATGTAAAATTTCAGCTGTGAAAATGCATGATTGTGAAATGTAGTGGGAGAAATACATTATGCTCAAGGTGCCCTGGGTATTTTAAAAAAACTTTTTATTGAAATGTAATATACATCCTGAAGTGTACATGTATCATAAGACTATGGCTTGTGTAGCTAACACTCAGATCAGGAAACAGAAATTGAAAAATACCCAGAAGTCCCTCTCATGCCCTCTTCAAGTCCCTATTCCCTATTAAAAAATAAACTAATGTAACCTCTAACCTGGTAGATTGTTTTGGAGATTTGATCTAATAGGGAGGCTAGAGAAGGCTTCCTAGGAAGCATTGCTTGAACTGAGAGCTGATGGATGGGTAGGGCAGGAATTAATGAGGCATACATGGAGGGAATAGTTTCCATGCCAAGGATTCTATGGCAGGAGGGAGCAGGAAGCACATGAAGAAGTGAAAGAGCAAGAAGCTTGCTATGAAAAGAGAGGGTTCCTGGTACAGGACAAGGCTGAAGAGGAAGATAAGGCTGTACCACCCAGGGCCTTGTGGGCTATAGTACAGGGTTTTATCTCATCCTAAAAGCAATGCTCCTAGGGGGAGGAATCAGATTTGATTTTTTTTTCCAGAATTTTTTTTTCTTTCCCCTTCCTCCCCACCCGTTGTCTGCTTTCTGAGTCCATTCACTGTGTGTTCTTCTGTGTCCGCTTGCATTCTTGTCAGTGGCACCAGGAATCTGTGTCTCTTTTCTGTTCTTGTTGCATCATCTTGCTGCATCAGCTCTCCGTGTGTGTGGGATTGCTCTGGCTTCATGGGAAAAGCAATTGAAGAGGGACTAGAGTGCCTAACAGGAGACTACTGAGGAGGTTATTGCAATGTTCTAAGCTGGAGAGGAACTGGTGTGGTCAAGGTGATACAGAGAAGTGGATGGGCTTGAGAGATGTTTCAGAGCACAGATTGACAGGACTTGTTGCTACATCAACCACGCAAGTCAGAAGAGGCAGGGGTCAAAGGTGATTCTAGGTTTTTCTGGTTTCCAAATGTGGAAGAGTAGTGATGCCAGTTGCTGAGCTTATCTGCCAGTCCTACTAAAGTGACTTCACAGAAGGTAAATTTGGGGCAGGGTGAACAGAAGAAAGGACAGATGTGATTGACTTTTTGTCATCTGAGCAAATATTGGCTGTGGAGGCTCTGAGTCACAGATTGGCACATTTGGGTATTAAATGTAGGTACCGTAATTACTCATGTATACCCCAACCTTATTTTTCCTTTACTATGTGTGTGTGTGTGTGTATATATATATGTATGCATTTATGTATGTATATAAATGTGTAGTTTCCCTTTTAGCAGGCAAGCATTAGCTGTTATTGATTAGGTATTTGAAGGAATGATAAGGGTTGTTGAATTTGATGAAGATGGATGGATTATTACTTACTTAGTATTAACAGCTCATAAAGCACTCTTCGCAAGCTCTCAGAGGGGCCTCATCAGTTGCCTTGGTGATGCTTTGCAGGTTTTATCAATGCTGTCTTCCTGTACTTGGGGTGGTGGCCATGTATACTTGGGGTCAGTGATGTAATGGATTCATTGTGGACCCTGGAACCTGCCCTCCAACAATTGAATGGAGGTGTGATAGGACATTTATACCAATATCTATTGTGTGTGATAGTGCCATGTTAGCTAGTTAATTGGTATTTAAAAACATGTACCAAGCGCTGTATAGACATTGCACATACAAATTGAGCAATTGCAACTCAATTCGCAAATGTTAATTGATTTCTTACTTTATGGTGTGTGCTGTGATGGACATTGCGTTTCAAGAGTGAACTAAAACAGGTGTAGTCCCTACTCTTATGGAACTTATAGGCTAGTAGGAGAGGTGAACATTAACCAAAGGATCAAATTGTAAATAATAGTAATGTGAATCACAGGGAGAAATACATGATATTATGAGTATATATATATATATAGTGGTGTTGGAGCTAGCCAGGAACATCAGGGAAGGCTTCCCTGGGGAAGTGGTGATTGAGTTGAAAGAAAAAAGTATCATTTGGAGAAAAGAGAATAGGGAGAGGAGCATTCTGTCTAGAGCACTGGGAAGAAATAAGCGAGAAAGCAGGCTAGGTTATACATGAGGAACACATTAACCCCCAGATTCCAGGGGTTTACCACCACAAAAGTTTGTTTTTTCCTCTTATGACATAATTGGTGCAGCTTGGTGAGGAGGGTTTACCTTCATAGGCATAGTTAATGGAGAGTCCACCTTCTGGAGCATTGTAGTGGCATGAAAAGAGAACACAGAGTCTCACACTTTGGTTCTTCTCTTTTCCCATCTAGAAGTAACCCATAGCTCAATGGTCAGACTGATCACACAACCAAGGCGCCTGGGTGGTGACTGATAAGATGTGTGTGGCCGAAGAGGGGAAGGAGTCAAAGAAAAGGAGGTAGCCTTTAGCACTTGGGTAAATGGTAGAATTAAGGTAGAATCCTCAGGATTAGGGAATGATGGTTAGAGGCTTTTGGGGGGAAGGGAGAGAAGTCTGGTTGAGGTCATGTTTAGTCTGGGGTGATAGGAGAAGCTATGCAATGGGCAGTGGGAAGTAGAACACTAGAGCTTGCAGGGTAGGTTAAGTTTAGAGTTGACATTTTGAAATCTGCACAAATAAGGCTGATGGATAAAGCTAAGGGAGAAAGAAAATAAGGGCCTTTACTTGGCAGAACACTTACATACCGCTGGCACTAGGAGAAAAGAAAGTCATCAAAGGAGACATAAAAGGAATAGTCAAAGGATAGTATTGGTGTTACAATAGCTGTATACTTTAAGAAGGAAGAAACATTCAGCACTGTCACATGCTGTAGACATTGAAAAGATAGAGAATGAAACAAAATCATTGGGTCACTGGGTTGGGGAGTTGAGGAGAAGATCACTGAGGATCTTCTAGAGAGGAGAAAATAATGATGGAATCATGTGAGATTATTAAGGTCATGGGTCAGAGTAGTTTTGTTTGTTTGTTTGCTTTTGTTTTTTGAGGGGAGGGATGGGAATTAAATCTTAACCTGATGATAGGATTGAATAAGGAAAATGTGGAGAAAGAGTGAATAAAAACACAGAAGAATAGGAATTAGAGGAGACAAGAGTGGATGGAATACACAGTTAACCGTGGTAAGAAAGGGAGACTTTTCTTTCTTGGAGTTCAGAGCAATAGATGGGAGGAGACTGAAAATCCACGGAAATAATGTGAGCTGTTGAAAAGGTTGATAGGAGAGATGAAAGATGTACGTGTTTTAGTTTCCTAGGGTTCTCAAGTCAATTTCATGTAATTGTTTGGCTTAAACAATGGGAATTGAGTAGCTTTTGGTATTGAGGCTAAAAGGAAGTCCAAATCAAGGCAGTTCTTTCTCCTTTCTCCTTGACTCCTCTGTTAACATGGTAATGTACATGGCTGCACCTTCTGGTCTCTCCTTTCTCTTCTGGATTCAGGTTCTTGCTTCCTATAGCTCTTTCTCTGTCTGAATTTCATTCTCCTCTAAAGGACTTCAGTAATAGGATTAAAACTCATCCTGATTGAGGTGGGACACACTTTAACTGAAGTAACCTCATCAAAAGTTCCCATTTACAATGAGTTTACACCTACAGGAATGGGTTAAATTTAAGAACATGTTTTTCTGGCATACATATAGCTTCAAACTGCTACAACATCCTTTATAGAATTTAATATCCCTAGATTCCACATTTTGAGTAATTGTGTATTTATTTCTGTACTATTTTTGTGGGAACATAGAACCAGCCCATTGGATGGAATTGACTTACAGATCTTTGTAAGTGGAGTCAGTGTACCTTGTAGAACTGTGAATGAGAATAAATTAGTGAGAATATTTTTCAGATGTTAGGCACCTGTTTAATATAGTTATTTATTGAGTGATTACAATGTGCCCTTGGTGGCTTATTGATCAGTGTTATCAGTTTAAAACCTGTCAGACTAGCTGTGAATTGCCTAAAGAAAATTCAATTATAATGTGGTTAACTGAAATATTTCATGCATAAGGAGGGACTGAATTATACTTATCAGAATTCATTTGCAGTGTTATCAGCCATTTTTAGGGGATTAGGTTGTCAGTGTTCACTTTAAAGATTCAAAGTCAGGTAGGCTATCTCTATCCTAATTTAGGAGCTACAAAAGTTGAGGTGCCTTGGGTATTGTTTGGTTGGATTTGCCTCTCTTGTTCAGCCAGATAAATATAGACCTCGTGGCCTAATGCCTAGGCTGTATGAATGACTGCCACTTATATTTGGTAAGCTCCCTGTGACTTCAGAAGTTGTGAAAAGAGTGAATAGCCCTGCAGACTTATCTGAAAAGATTTTTAAAATATCAGGCACCACTTGTAAAGTGTTGCTGGATGAATTCCATTTATTTTTCTTTTTGTGCTTGAAAGGTTTAAAAATAACTGGTAGTAATCTCAAACAGATTCGACTTGTCAAAAATGCTTGAGAGGGAGAGGGCTCTCTATCAGGGGGAACATTCATCTGAAGTCCAGTAACATAAATATAGACTATCTCAAATGACCCTTTGTATTAGTCAGCCAAAGGGGTGCTGATGCAAAATACCAGAAGTCTGTTGGCTTTTATAAAGGGTTTTTATTTGGTGTAGGAGCTTACAGATACCAGGCCATAAAGCATAAGTTACTTCCCTTACCAAAGTCTAATTTCATGTGTTGGAGCAAGATGGCTGCTGATGTCTGCCAGGGTTCAGGCTTTCTGGGTTCCTCTCTTCCCAGGTCTTGCTTCTCTCCAGGCTCAGGGTTCCTCTCTTCCCAGGGCTTGCTTCTCTCCATACTAAGGGTTCCTCTCTTCCAGGGACTTGCTTCTCTTTCCTCTGTGTGCTTACTTCCTGGGGCTCCAGCTTAAGACTTCAGTATCAAACTCCAACCTCAAAAACCCTCCAAGTCTGTCCTTTGCCATGCCTTTTATCTGTAAGTCCCCACTCACCAAGGAGTAGAGACTCAACATCCTGCTGATGTGGCCCAATCAAAGCCCTAATCATAATTTAATTACACCCAGGTGTAGATCAGTTTACAAACATAATCCATTATCTATTTTTGGAATTCATAACTATATCAAAGTGCTACACCTATGACCTCAGGAGTTACTATATTATAGACTTCATTTTATGTCTATTCACTTTGCAAAATGTTTAATGAGTACCCATACCTTCAATGTGCAAGGTACTATGGTATTTACATTCTGGAAGCTTAAACTTAAATGAGACTCAATCCTTGATCTAAAGGAGCATATAATGCCAATAGGTATGTGAAGTATCAAAAGAAAGCACTGGATAGTAATTAAAATAGCAGGAAAGACTTTATTTAAGCTACTGTAGCAGGGGAGAAGAGAAGCCAACAACAGCTGGTCTCATCTCTGTTTAGCACAGAGAGAGCTAGAATTTTTTTAAAGGATACAAGAGGGAAGGGATATGGGTAACTGGCAGCAATTGCTGAATGGTACATGGTTGGGAAGTGGATGTGGCTCAACTGATAGAGCATGACCCTATGGAGGGTCCAGGGTTCGATACTCAGGGCCTCATGACCCGTGTGGTAAGCTGGCCCATGCACAGTGCTGCTGCACACAAGGAGTGCTGTGCCACTCAGGGGTGCCCCTGCATAGGGGTGCCCCACGTGCAAGGAGTGTGCCCTGCAAGGAGAGCCACCCCATGCAAAAAAAGTACAACCCACCCAGGAGTGATGCCATACACACAGAGAGCTGATGCAGCAAGATGTCGCAACAACAACAACAAAGATGCAGTTTCCTGGTGCCACCTGATGATGCAAATGGATGCAGAAGAACACACAGTGAATGGACACAGAGAGCAGACAATGGGGGTGGGGGGGGATGGGAAGGGGAGAGCAATAAATAAAATAAATCTTTTAAAAAAACAAGCAAGATGAATAAATAATGATTGGGCAACCTAGAGGTCCAGGTAGGTTTGGATGTCATATGATTGTAGTGACTTAGGTTATGGCTCTTTCCTGCAACACTTGGAAACTGAGGGACAATACTGGGTTCACCAGTCAGAGTTTTCCAGTCCTGAGATTGGACACAGTGGGAAAGTTGATGGAAAAAGGGACCTGGGAGCCTGGAGTGGTACATTGTTTTTGGATATGGTTCATTTTTAAAATAGTGCTCATATGCAATGATTGTTTTACTCCTCCAGATTACTAGAGTCTGACTTATCAGATACAAGATCTTGAGATGATGAAGACTACTACAGAAGATGTGAGAGAAACCTGTGCTGAAGGAACCAGGGGGCCCTTGCTTCCCTGGCACCATTTCTCCAGTACTTGCGCTCCTTGGTCTCCCTCATATGACTCAGCACCATCCAATCCCCAGGCTCCCTGAGCAAGGCAGGAAATGTGCACATGGGAGCTCCTGGTCCACGGTGGGTGGGGTTGGAATTAGTTCTGCATCTGTATTCCCATATCCAGTTGGGATAGTGTTCATTTGCAGATTCCATCTGGGCATCTAATTAAATATCAGTTTAATGTTCTTCCCTGATCCTGGGATTATCCAAAATTCTACCTGCTTGGCTGGAGTTCTGTTATCTTCCTGGGTCTTATCAGAGTCTTCTCTCTGGGGGCTGGAAACTTAACCACTGGCCACAAGTTCTGCCTTAAATGGAATACATATCATAAACGGCTTTGTCCTGTTTACCAAATTGGGCCTCTTTGATACTGGTGATGGTGCAAGTCAGACGTGATTTCTCTTGTCTTTTTGGACCCTGAAAATTGAACTTCACATTATTCATCTTGGGGCCAGTCTAGTTGCTGGATCATCTCCAGTCAACCCAAGCAGGCCTGTTTCCTTATGAGTCGTTGTTATTGAGACCCCCGTAATGCGCCAACCTATTTTTTTTAAAAGCAGTTTTATTGAGATATACTCACCTACTATACAATGTATCCAAAGTGGCCTTTAGTATTATCACAGTATTGTATATTTCATCACTGTAAAAAATTTTAGAACAATTTTCTTACTCCAAAAAGAAAAACTACACACCTCTTAGCAGTTACCTCTCAGTCCCTCTCTCCTTCCCAAGCCCTACATAACCACTTATCTAACTCCATCTTTATAAATTGATTTATATTTACATTTTATATAAATGGAATCATTCAATATGTACTACTTTGTGTCTGGTTATATTCACTTAGCATAACATGTTTTTTTTTGGCCTGATATTTGCATATTGTAACATTAACATACATTTGTTCAGTTCAGTCTTATATATGCAATATTGCCCATATTTATATTTCACATGAGGTTTTACTCTGCTGTACAGTCTCAGGTTACATTTTTTACCTTTCCTTCTAGAAAATACATGACCTTAAATTTTCCCTTTTAACCACTGTCATGCTCATGTAATAGCAGTACAAACTTACAAATACTATGTTGTGCTTTCACCTTTTTTATTCATTTCCAAAGATTAACAACAATTTTACCCTTTCTGCACAAGTTAATTCTTATCTTTCTGTTCTCTACCCTCATTCTATTTTCTGGTGACCCATGTTTTAGTTATGAATTCCATGAGTTTACACAATATATTAAGTTCATAGTAGTGTAGTCATTCAGTATCTGTCCTTTTGTGTCTGGCTTGCTTCACTCAACATGTCCTCCAGGTTTACCCATTTGTCATATGCTTCAAGACTTAATTTCTTCTTACTGTTGCATAATATTCCATCATGTGAATATACCAGTTTGTTTATCCTTTCATTGAATGATGGACACCTGAGTTGTTTCCTCTTTTAGCAGTTGTGAATAATGCTTCTATGAACATTGGTGTACGGATGTCTGTTCGTGTCCCTGCTCTCAGTTCTGGGTATATACCTAGTAGTGGTATTGCTGGGTCATGTAGAAAATCTATATTCAGCTTCTTTAGGAATTGCCAACAGTCCTCCAAAGTGGCTGTACAAATTTACATTCCCACCAATAGTGAATAAGTGTTCCTGTTTTTCCATATCCCTTCCAACACTTGTAGTTGTCTACAAGTGTTCTAATAGGTGTGAACTGATATCTCATCACTTTATTTGCATTTCCCTAATTGCTAGTGATTTTGAACATTTTTTCATGTTTTTTTTTTCCATTTGCATATCTTCTTTGGACAAATGTCTATTCAAGCCCATCTTTTAATCAGGTTGTTTGTCTTTTTCTTGTTGAGTTGAGGCATCTCTTTATATGTCATGGATATTAAACCCTTATAGGATATGTGATTTCCAAATATTTTTTCCAGTTGAGGGAACTGCCTTTTCACCCTTTTGACAAAGTCCTTCGAGGTGCAGAAGTATTTAATTTTGAGGAAATCCCATTCATCTATTTTTTTTTCTTTTTCTTTTGCTACTCATGCTTTGGGTGTAAGATTCAAGAAACCACCACCTGTCACAAGATCTTGAAAATGTTTTCTTCTAGTATATTTATGGTCCTGGCTATTATATTTAAGTCTTTCATCATTTTGAGTCAATTCTTTTATAGGGAGTGAGATAGGGGTCCTCTTTTATTTTTTTGGTTATGAATATCCATTCTCCCAGCATCATTTGTTGAAGAGACTATTTTGTCTTGTTAACGTGGACTTGATAGGTATGTCAAGAACCAGTTGGCATACTGGTAAGGGTTTATTTCTGGACTCTCAGTTCTATTCCACTGATGAATGTGTCTAGCTTTGTGCCAATACCATGGTGTTCTGAACACTGTAGCTTTGTAGTATGTTTCAAGGTCAGGCAGTGAAAGTCCTCCAACATTGTTCTTGTTTTTTAGAATGCTTTTGCATAATTGGGTGCATTGTCCTTTCCAAATAAATTTGGTAATTGCCTTTTCTATTTCTGTAAAATAGGCTTTTGAAATGTTGATTGGTAATGCATTGAATCTATAAATCAGTTTGGGTAGGGTTGACATCTTCATGGTATTTAGTGTCCCGATTCATGAACTTGGAATATTTTTCCATTTGTTTAGGTCTTCTTTGATATCTTTTAGCATTGTTTTGTAGTTTTCAGAAAAAAATTCCTAAACTTCTTTGGTTAAATTGATTCCTAGGTATTCGAGGTTTTTTGTTGCTATTGTAAATGGAATTTTCCCCCTGATTTCCTCCTTAGATTGTTTAATACTAGTGTACAGAACCATTACTGATTTTTGTATGTTGATCTGTATCTTGCCACTTGGCTGAACTCATTTATTAGCTGAAGTAGTTTTATTATAGACATTTCAGATTTCTAAATATAGGATCATATCACCCATGAATAGTGAGAGTTTTATTTCCTCTTTTATTATTTGGATACCTTTTATTTTTTCTTGTCTAATTCCTCTAGCTAGAACTTCTAGCATAGGATTTAATAACAGTGGTGACAGTGGGCATCCTTGTCTTGTTCCTGATCTTAGAAAGCTTTCAGGATTTCTCCATTGAGTACAGTGATTGTTGTGGGTTTTTCATACATGCCCTTTGTCATATTGAGGGATTTTTCTTCTATTCCTATCTTTTGAAGTGTTTTTATCAAGGATGCTAGATTTTGTCAAATGCCTTCTCTGTATTGATTGATATGATCATGGTTTTTTTTCCCTTCAATTTGTTAATGTAGTGTATTATGTTAATTGATTTTCTTATGTTGAACCATCCTTGCATACCAGGAATAAATCCCATTTGGTAGTGGTGTATAATTCTTTTGATAGGCTATTGAATTCTATTTTTAAGTATTTTCTATTTTAGAATTTTTGCATCTATGTTCATTAGAGAAATTGGTCTGTAATTTCCTTGTACTGTAGTATCTTTATCTGGCTTTGGTGTTAGGGTGATGATTGTTTCATAAAATGTGTTGGGTAATTTTCCCTCCTCTTCAATTTTTTGGAAAAGTTTAAACAGGACTGGTGTTAATTCTTCTTGAAATGCTTTGGTAGAATTCACCTGTGAAGCCATCTGGTTCTGAACTTTTCTTTGTTGGGAGATTTCAATGACTGATTCAGTCTCTTTAAATGAAATTGGTTTGTTAAGTTCTTGTATTTCTTGTGGAGTCAATGTACGTTGTTTGTGTATTTCTAGGAATTTTTCCATTTCATCTAGGTTGTCTAGATTGTTGGCATATAATTTCTCACAATATCCTCTTTTGATCCTTTTTATTTCTGTGGGGTCAGTTGTAACTTCCCCCCTTTCATTTCTGATTTTATTTATTGGCATCTTGTCTCTTTTTTTATCTGTTAGTCTAGCTAAGGATTTGTCAATTTTATTGAGCTTCTCAAAGAACCAGCTTTTGGTTTTGTTGGTTTTCTCAATTTTTTTTTTTGGTTCTCAATGTCATTTAATTCTGCTCTAATCTTTATTATTTCTTTCCTTCTGCCTGCTTTGGAAATGATTTCCTCTTCTTTTCTAGTTTCTCCAGTTGTTCAATTAGATCTTTGGTGTTAGCTCTTTCTTCTTTTTTAATATAGGCATTTAGGGCTTTACATTTCCCCTCTCAGCACTGCCTTTACTGTATCCTGTAAATTTAAAAAGTTGTGCTCTTGTTATTGTTTGTCTCAATATATTTACTAATTTCACTTACAATTTCTTCTTTGACCCACTTATTGTTTAGGAGTGTGTTGTTCGCCTCCACACATTTGCATATTTCCCTTCTATTATTGATTTGAGTTTCATTCTATTATGATCTGAGAAGGTGCTTTGTATAATTTCAGTCTTTTTATATTTGTTGAGATCTACCTTGTGACCTAACATGGGTCTATCCTTGAGAAAATCCATGAGCAGGTGAGAAGAATTTATAACCCACTGATTTGGGTGCAACCTTCTGTACATGTCTGTTGTGTCTAGCTCGTTTATCATATTGGTTATTTTCTCTCTTTCCTTGTTGATCTTCTGTTTATTTTTCTATCTAATGATGCTAGTAGTGTGTTGAACTGTTCACCTGTTACTATAGAGATGTCTATTTCTCCTTTCAGTTTTGCCAGAGTTTGCCTCATGTATTTTGGGGCACCCTGATTAGTTGCATAGATATTTATGACTGTTACTTCTTCCTGGTGGATTGCCCCTTTTATTAATATAGAATGGTCTTCTGTATCTCTTATAACTTTTTTGCATTTAAAGTCGGTTGTGCCCAATATTAGTATAGATACTCATGCTCTTTTTTGGTTACTGTTTGCATGTAGTATCTGTGTCCAACCTGATGCTTTAAACTGGTTTGTATCCCTGGATCTGAGTGAGTCTCTTGTAGGGAGGATATGGATGGCTTATTTATTTATTTTCAATATATATTCTGTCAGTCTATATCTTTTGATTGTGAAGTTTAATCACATTCAATGATATTATAAATGCATTATTTATTTCACTATTTTATTATTTTGTTTTCATATGTCATATCTTATTTTCATCTGTCTTTTTACTCTTTTGGTTATCCTTTCTGCTGTTCTTGCCTTCTACATTCTCCTCCAAGTCTCTCTTTCCTGTCTTTTTCTTTTGGGCTTTAAGGTTCCCTTTAATACTTACTGGAAAGACTGATTCTTTTTTACATACTCTCTTAGTTTCTGTTTATTTGTGAATATTTTAAACTCACCTTCATATTTGAAGGACAGTTTTGCTGGATAAAGAATTCTTGTCTGGCAATTTTTCTCTTTCAGTATCCTAATTCTATGATACCACTGTCTTCTCACCTCCATGGTTTCTGATGAGAAATCTTCACTAAGTCTTACCAGGCATCCCTTGTATGTGATGGTTTGCTTCTTCCTCATTGCTCTCAGAATTTTCTCTTTATCTTTGGCATTTGACATTTTGAATAGTCTGTGTCTTAGAGTAGCTCTATTCAGATTTATTCTGCTTGGGGTACACTGTACTTCTTGTCTATTTAACTTAATTTCTTTCATGAGAGTTGGGACATTTTCAGCCATTATTTACTCAAATACTCTTTGTTCCTTCTTTCCCTTCTCTTCTCCTCCTAAAATTCCTGTGACATGTATGTTGTACTTCAGGTTATCATTCAACTCCTGAGCTCAATTTTTTCCATTCTTTTCTCCCGCTGTTGTTCTTTCCCTTCAATTTCAGCTGTTCTGTTTTCTGTATCATTCTTTCTTCTGTCATTTCAAGCCTGCTTGAAATGCCTCTAATTATATGCCTCTAATGTGCTTTTGATCTTACCTATTGTGTCTTTCATCCCCATAAGCTCTGTTACTTTTCTGTTCAGGTTTTCCAGATTCTCCTTTGTGCCTGCTCAGTGTGTTCTTGATGTTCTTTTTCTATTTAGCCATATTGTCTTTCAACTCATTAATTTGATTTTGGACATTTGTTTGAACCTTGTTGATTAGTTGTCTCAAATCCTGTGTCTCATCTGGCGCTTTGATATATTCCTTTGCTTGGGCCATTTCTTTCATTTTCTTAGTATAATTTGTAATTTTTTGACGTTGTCTAGGCATCTGATAATGATGGTGAGCTTACTCTGAGGCTGAATTTCTCTCTCTTTTTAGTGGCGGGAAGCTGTGTGTTCTTGCCATTGTTTGATTCTTGTTTCAACCTGTGTTAGGTCTTTAGGATTGTCCCTATTAGTTGCTCAAACCTGGGCCATGGTGGGATGCACATCCACTTCTAATAGCCTTGGGGAGGGAGGTCATAAAGGCTGGAAAAAAGCCTCTGGTTTACTTTTAATTTCCTCAGATGCACTGTCTTGGCCTGCCAGCAGATGGTGCTCTTCAGCAGCCCTCTCAGTTCAAAACCTGGTTGTAGTATGTTGGCTGCAACAGGGCCCTAGTCAATGTGATAGAAAATCCTGCCAGACTAAGAGCCTTGCAACTCAAATTTTTTCAGTGGCTGTTCTCCAACTTTTGCTGGCAGCCCCCTCCCTTTTTGCAGATAAATAATTCCATTACCCAATGTCTCCTCAACAACCAGTCCTAGTTGTTAGGCAGGATGATTGAGAGGGTTGGACTTCTTTAGTCCCATGCAGTCTCTAAGGCAAACAATGGCGTGGCCCCTCCAGGCAAGGGAGGTCTCCTGGGACACAGCATACTCAATTTGTTGGCCAAAAGCTGAGTCAGCCTTAGGCTGCATCCCTCTCTCCTTTTTCCTTGGGAGGTGGATCCCTGCAGTCCCCTCTGTCTGTAGTCAATGGCCCCAGAATTCAAAATTGTTTGCTCGTAGGGTAGGGGAAGAGCACTGGCAGCTGCAACTGTAGCTTCTACTCATGGTCTTTCCATTGAGATTTTTTTCCTGTGTCCCCCTCCCTTCTGGGTTGTATCCACCCTTCTCCTGGTATCCTAAACCCTAGAATATTTTTTTCCAGGTAGTTTCTGCCTATCCTTCAGCTGTTTTTTCTGGGAAAGAGGAGAGTCCCAAGTCTTTCTGGCCAAGCCCATTAAAATGTTGTTATATCCTATTTATTATAGATCTTGCCTCCACAAAAACTAACAATTGTTAAAATGTACCTTGGTGTTACAAAGCCATCTGGTACAAATTTGCTAGGATTATTTTTTCTAGAGATGAAAACAATCTGATTTATTGGTAAGGTTGACACAGCTCTGAACAGGCATTAGGACCTTGGATTTACATCCTTTATTAGTTTTGTACCCTTGGGAAATTTATAAAGCAATTTGGGGATGCATTTTTTTTTTTTTCATCTTTTAAATGAGGATAATTAAACCTTCATCAGGGAAAATGAGAAGAAATCTGCAGTAGCACTTTGAAAACCATAGTGCTGTACAAATATTTGCTGCTCTTCTTGGGCTAGAACCGAAATACTAAGCTTTGCAGAGAGAAGTAGGACTGCAAAAGAGGTAGTTTATAAACTCAATTATTCCCATCCTCTTTTCCCCTTTATGAGTGTTGTGAGCCTATCCTATTGCATCCAGAGTGACTGGAGTATAGCCCTGCTGTCATTTTGAGCAAATTCATGTGCTAAGATATATCTATGATGTGGACCATTGACCATGAGGTGCAGCGATGCCCAGAGATATACTTCCCAAATGCAATGGATATGTTATGATGATGGGAGAGAGTGTTGCTGTGGGGGGATTGGTGGGGTGGGGGCGGTGGGGTTGAAAGGGATCTCATATATTTTGAATGTAATATTTTTAAAAAATGAATTAAAAAAATTAAAAAAAAAAAAAAAGATATATCTCATTTAAGCCTAACTGAAATTCTGCATGCATTGATGCATTGGACTCCAGTAGGATCATATAGTCTATCACTGGAGTCTTGATTGAGGTATGGGTAAAAGGTGGGTTATTCAGAACTAATTTATTACTGATTTTGATTTTTTTTTTTTTTTTTTTTTTGGTGTGTATAGGAGTGACTTCAATCACAATAACAAGGTTTGTTCACAAAGACTTGTTTCTCTTCTTTCTGTAACTAATTAATTGCTGGAAATGTAAGTTTTTCTCTTTTTCACTGTAAGGGCTTTGATGTATGAAAAGGCAAAGATTGGGAGATTAGGTGCTGTTGGATAGGCCAGTGTTACTCAAGTGACCCCAAGTAATCAAGATGTGTCTTTACCTTATTGGGAGAAGTCAGTATCAATGGTGGCTGTCCATAAACAAGCCACACATTGCTGTAGTATCTGGTGGGATGCATCAGTCACGTTGGTAAGAGACTGCAGAAGGGCCAACCCTCATGTCCAAAGTAAGGTGAAGGCAGAGCATTCCTGTCTCTTAATTGTCACATTTCACTTTCAGATAGAGTCATTGCAGGCCAGCTCCATGGCACAGAATGTGTCTATATGACGCCAGCACAACAGTTCAGGAACGGAAAATTTAGGTATTCAGCCACATACCTACCTATGGCATTTGGTTTGCCTACTTCCCCCCACTGGATTGTTACATCACTTTGGCAAAGTTTAACCACAGCTTCAATTTTGTTGTTTGGAAAATAAGAGGCACCTCAGAGAACATTTTTTTTTTTGAGACCACTTAAAGTGTTGATTAATAAAAAGACCAGTGGGACTAAATGAATACTTAGTTCAGAATAGCACTGGAAATTCTGGAAGCAGCACAAAGCAAGAGAAAGCACTTAATTAGAATGTGTAAAACTTGACCTTTACTGAGCACTGTGACACCCTCTAGAAATACAGTCCAGTTCAGAGGCACAGAGCTCCTGCTGAGAGCCTTTAGGATTGCTGAAATCTTGATACATAGGGACAGTTGCTATCATTATGGAGTTCTTTGTCATGCATTGCCCATACCCATTTAAAGAGAGTTTCTATACAGTGTTTGTCTCTGTAAGTACTAGAAATTAAGAAAGCCATTCTTCTTTAAAGCTTGAATGAATGTTTGGAGACAAGTGAAATAATTTCCTTTTTTGGTTTTGTTCCCTTGGGGAGAACATTTCCACGTAATTGAACTTGACTAGGATGTTGAAGCTCTACAGTGAGTTCCGTGTTCCACTCCTCCTCTCAGTGTGCCTCCTCTGGTGAGTGGAACAAGGCAATGCAGCAGTCCTCTATTCCCTCATGAGACCTGGCCTAGATAATTCCAAGAGAGTTGTGCTTAGCTTTTCCTTAGCTCCTACAGGTCTAGCTGTATGTTTGACTGGTCTTGTGGAGGTGACCATGCATGTGAGGTTATGTATGAACATGTGCTCTTGGGAGTGTATCTGTGTGATGGGGAGGAATGTGTGATGGAATCAGAGAAAAGTGGGATGGTATAGACACTTCAGCAATCTTCTTCCTAGAGTAGAGAATATGCCTCTTGGGAACTGCTAGTGATTCATTTTCCTTTAAAATAGGGCTAATAGGATAATTTATGAGGGATACCTTCTCTGCCCCCTTTCTCTTCATCTCTTCCATCTGTCAACTGAAAACATAGCGCTGCCCTGGGGTTTCAAACCTTGACCCTTTTCCTTTTTCCATCTACTCTCACTCCCAGTCTCATGGAGTCCATCCAATCTATATGCTCTTGACTCTCAAATTTTATCTCCAACCTGAAACTCCACATAATTATATCTAACTACCTATTTGATATTTCTTCTTGAATGTCCAATAGGTTTTTATATTTAACATGTCCCAAACCAAACCCCTTATATCCTTACCTCCCAACATCTGCTTGTCTAGCTGCCTTCTCTGTCTCAGTAACTGGTATTGCCATCCTTTTCCTTTGTGAGAGCTAAAGCCTGGTAGTCACCTGTAGCAGTTTGATATAATTGATGAATTCCAAAAATAGATATTGGATTATGTTTGTAATCTGGTGTATTACTGGCATGAATGAGTTATGACTAGGGCTTTGATTGGGCCATGTCATTAGGGCATTGAGTCCCAACCCTTGGTGGGTGGGGACTCACAGATAAAAGTCATGGCAAAGGACAGAATTAGAATTTTTTCAATGTGACGGGCTTTTAATGTTGGAGTTTTGATTTTGGAGTTTGATGCTGGAGCCCTGGAAAGTCAGCACGCAGAGGAAAGAGAAACCAGCCCCAGGAAGGAAGGAACCTTGAAGCCAGAGTAAAGCAAGCCCCAGGAACATAGGAACCCAGGAAGCCTGAACCTTTGCAGATATTGGCAGCCATCTTGCTCCAAATAGACTTCGGCGAGGGAAGTAACTTATGCTTTAAGACCTGGTATCTGTAAGCTCCTACCCCAAAGAAATATCCTTTATAATGTCCAGCAGATTTCTGGTATTTTACATCAGCATCCTTTTGGCTGACTAATACATCACCCTATCTCTTACTTTTCCATCCACGCTGCAAGAAAATCTTATTAATTTTACTTTGAAAATATATCCAGAGTCCCTCCACTTTCTCTACATACATCATGAGCACTCTGTCCAAGGCAACATTGTTTCTCTCCTGTATTATTGCAGTAGCCTCCTGTATTATCCAAGGATGCTGATGCAAAATACCAGAAATCTGTTGACTTTTATAAAGGGTACTTATTTGGGATAGAAGCTTACAGTTATCAGGCCATAAAGATAAGTTACTTCCCTCACCAAAGTCTGTTGCCATGTGTTGGAGCAAGATGGCTGCTGACCTCTGCCAAGAGTTCAGGCTTCTTGGGTTCCTCTCTCCCCTGGGGCTCATTTCCCTCCAGGCTCATTTGCACTGCTCTCTCTGCAAGGTCAGCTGTGAATGGCTCATCTCTCTTCCCAGGGACTCTGCCATGTCTATGGAGCGGTCTCTTTTCTTCCGTGTTATTTTCCTGTGTGTTTGCTTCCCAGGGCTCCAGCTCAAAAACTCTAACCTCCCTTCTCTGCAGTGTGGTTTTTGTGGTTTTTCTGCGAGTCCCCACCCACCAAGGAGGCAATACTCAATGTCCTTTTGATGTGGCCCAATTAACGCTTTAAACATTATTTAATCAAGTAAAAGTGAAACATCTCAATCCAATATCTAATATGCCCAGAGGAAAAGACCAGTTCACAAACATAATCCAATATCTATTTTTGGAATTCATAAACATATCAAACTGCTATACCTCCTAACTGGTCTTCCTGCTTGTACCTTGCTTCCTACTGCCTGCCCTCTACACAGCAGCCAGAGTGATCCTGTTAACATCAGATTCTGTCACTCCTCTGTTTAAAACCCTCCCAGTTGCTTTTTGTTCCCACAGAATCTGAAAGCAGAAGTTCTGTAGGACTTCAGAGGCCCTCTGTGATTTGGCTCTTTCTTTCTCTCTGACATTTCCTTCTAACGTGTTCCACCTCACTCATTCCTCTCCAGGCCATACCTGCATTCTTGCTCTTCTTCAGTCACACCAAGAGGCTTTTACCTCAGGATCTTTGAATGTGCTGTTCCCTCTGTCATTCACTCTCCTTGCCAGTCACTCTCACAAGTACATGCGTAGTTCAGGCTCTTAGGTCATTCAGGCCTCTGATCAAATGACCTGCACCATTAAGGAGGTCGCCCTGGACTCCCATATATACAGTAACACCATAACACCCTCCTCAACCCTGGCATTAACCTCTGCCCCTTACCTTCCTTCATTTTCTCCATAACATTTACCAGCACATGACTTAAGCAACCAGAGAGCCAGTAATGAGGGCAAACATTGCTAGTGGATGCTACTGGTGCTCCTGGTTTCTTGGACAAAGAATAGGAGCAGGGAAAGAAGAAATAAGAGGAGGCACTGAAAAGGGAAAGACAAACTATAGAAATGAAGAAAAGCGTTCATTCAGCTGTATCTTTGTCCACAGAGCCAAAAGTTGCCTGGACTTGAACCAACTTGAATGACAAGAGAAATGTCTTCTGTGGAGAACACAGTTGCCAGTTAAGAATAACTGTGATATGGCAGCGGACTTGGCCCAGTGGTTAGGGCGTCTGTCTACCACATGGGAGGTCCACAGTTCAAACCCCGGGCCTCCTTGACCTGTGTAGAGCAGGCCCATGTGCAGTGCTGATGCACGCAAGGAGTACCTTGCCACGCAGGGGTGACCCCCTCATAGGGGAGCCCCACGTGCAAGGCGTGCGCCCCATAAGGAGAGCCGCCCAGCGCGAAAGAAAGTGCAGCCTGCCCAGGAATGGTGCCACACACACGGAGAACTGACAGAACAAGATGCAACCAAAAGAAACACAGATTCCCGTGCTGCTGACAACAACAGAAATAGACAAAGAAGACGCAGCAAATAGACACAGAGAACAGACAACCAGTGGTGGGGGGGGGCAGGGAAGGGGAGAGAAATAAATAAATAAATCTTTAAAAAAAAGAGAATAACTGTGATATATATGAAATGAGGAAAACCATGGGATATGTAGATTTAGGGTTCATGGCTTTGATTTTTCACTAAACATCTAGTATGGGTTCAGTAGCTTCTTGAATCCTGCTGTTATTTAAGCTTCTCTGCCCCTTTACCTTTCTGGGGCTGCTGTCACCTACTTACAGCCCTGGCCCTTGGTTATGGCTTGTCATTAAGAAGGGATATTAGCAAGTTGTACAAATGAAGGTGTTGAAGACGTACTAGCAGTTAATTAAGGCTGCTGAAGAATGGCATGAAAGACCACTAATATTAGGGTGGTGGTGGTGGTTTGCTCTGAAGAAAGAGTAGCTGCCAGAAGCATCCCCTACTGAGATCAAAATCTTTGAGGATTTTTCTAATTGTAAATCTCCAAGTGCTTGCACACATGAAGACAGCTTCATCTTTATTATTTTTTTATAGGCATTGTAGGGAGAGTGTAATATGTAATTATGGACAATGAAGTATGTTCATGGGCTTGGTTTGTGATATTTCCTGCTGAGCAGCAGAGTCTGTTCTAAAATGGAACAATTTTCGCTGGCACTAAAAATAGCTATTCACATTCCTACACCACACCACCCCCTACCCTGACCCCTTTGTCTTGCCAGTTCTCACCATCTCTAGCCAGGGTTACAGAATAGGTTTCAAGCCAGCTCCCTAGGGTAGATCTGTTTAACACCCAGCACTGCCATTTCTGATGTTTAAAAAATAAAAACTCAGCTCTGTGACAAGATGACAAGATTGACTGAACCTGTTGGGAAAGATAGTGTTTCTAGTGCTCATTGCCTTTTTACATTTGGAGCACACCTAAGCCATTTTAACTATGTTTCTATCCATGCAGCTTTTTGATTCTTCTTCAAAAAGGGTAATTGGTGTACTTGACATAGTGCAGACCCTCTTGCTCGCATTCTGACTGGGACCAGATGGGATGAAAGCAAATGCCAACATGGCTTGTGCATGCTGGCATCGAGGGTGAGCCCAGGAGGCCTCGGAGAAGGTTTACTCAGTGCTTCATAGCACTCATGGAGCAAGAAATGGGCTATGTTTTACCCAGGTAGCCTCGAAAGACAACCAATTAGACCTGAATTTCACTAGGAACACTAGAGTGTGAGATTCAGGATAATGCAAGGCTATTTTAACTCCACTCAGAATTACACTTAAAATAAAAACTTGAGGTAAAATGTAACTACCAGAATTTAGAAACAACTGGAATTTCTCCTTGAACATAATTTAGAGAAAAAGACTAAATAGGTAGTGGTGGTAGAGCTAGTGATGTTTAATGTGGAGTTTGGTAGGCTCATTAAGCCTTAGTTAATAATTTTTTCCAAAAAAGCAATTTCAAGGATGAATCTCATAGACTTTCGATGTCAACTCTTCTGTATGATGGATAAATGATACTCCTGAAGCTTTATATACAATTTTTAAAAATCTTAGATAAAATTATGCTTTTAATACTTTTCAGTTGATGTATTCTGTATTTTTGGAAGACTTATGTGAGGTATTCAAGTTAACACTAAGTTAAGTCAAGTTTCTAAGTTTTGGAGCTTTCACATATATATCAGGAATGCTGATTAATTTTCTGTGGAATTCAGGATAAAGACCTAATATGTAGAGTAGGGGTTCTTAACAAGGGGTCTGTGAGCATGAATTGAAATTCCAAAAAACATTCTTGTGGGGTCATGTTGGTGCAGGTGTGATATATTTAGTAAATAACACAAAATATAGTGTGGCCTTAGTAAGGGGTCCATGGTTTTCACCTGACTGGCAAAGGGGTCCATGGAACAAAAAAGGTTAAAAACCCCGGATATAGAGGCAGATCCAGGTTTTATGAGACCTGAAACATAAAATTTTTGATGCCCTCTTGAAGGAAAAAATGTGTAAAGTTACAAATATACAATTAACTACAAATGGAATATTTAGAATGAGAAAAGAAATCACAACAAATTATAGATTAAAAAAACTTGGCTAATACTGTCATTATCACAAAATATGCAGAAAAATTATATAATATTTTTATTAATTACCTCCATTATCCTTTTAAAAATCAGTTTTGGCTGTATACTCTTGATTGCGTCTTCATATGGCTGATTTTTGTACTATTTTTATAGAGAAGATAGAAAGATAATCCAGTTTTTCCTCTAGCAACGTTGATTGAACTTTTTAAAAATTTTTGGTAGTTTAGAAAAATATTAGCTTTTTGTTAATAATGTACATTTTTTAGGATTGATATTCAATTTGGAAAACTATGAAGCTTCTTTCACTTATGTTTGAAAATGGAAAAATGTAAGATTGGAAAGACTTCCATAGACTAGTTTCTGGCTCTGTACATTTATTTCAGACCTTGTTTTCTCCTTCACCACTCTACTCCTTTTGCATGCTGGACAATGTAACCACATTTATTTCACAGTA
The DNA here is from genome assembly GCF_030445035.2 of Dasypus novemcinctus. Taxonomy (NCBI): domain Eukaryota; kingdom Metazoa; phylum Chordata; class Mammalia; order Cingulata; family Dasypodidae; genus Dasypus; species Dasypus novemcinctus. The sequence goes on from NC_080689.1 coordinate 45,369,319, forward strand.
TCAGCTCTGACCCTGTACCTTTGTGTCGTGATGCATGGCAATTGGCATAGGAATATTCCTGGAATCCATTTCTACACCAGGATCCCTTGCAATAATACTTTACATGGAAGCATGTAGACACATCTCACTAAAACCCAACTGAATGTATTCCCAATCCAAAAGCTCTTTTGCTGAGTTCCCAAAATGCTCCCAGTCACTATCACACCACCCAACAAGGTGTGTGTGTGTATGAGGAAGAAAAGTTGGAGTGGTAAGAGAGAGGAAACAATTAATTGTAGTGGTTAATATATGTCCCTTGACAAAAACATCCATTTGTGTGATTTCGTCGTTAGGGCTCCTCCCAGGGCTTTGGAAGAGCCCTATGCCGTGAGGGGCCGGAAGCTTAAGATTCATTATCTTCACAGTAAATCTGCCCCTGCTAAAAAGTACTGATGGTTCATCAACTCCATCACCAGCAGTGCTCTCTGGAGAGATAGCGCTCTTTCACCAGCTCTTCCCATCCCCTGGGTCACATTCAGGGCTCATCATTTAAGCACATGCTTTAAATTCCCCTTGTATTTAATTGATGATACTCAGTCTCCCATTAGCATCACCCTTGCCCTCATTAAAAAAGTACTGGGAAAGAAAAACAGTATATGTGTGTGTATGTGTGTTTATTTTAAATGAGAATACACATATTCATGTGTTAGTATTGGTTGACTGACTCTGGACACAGGTAGAGTTATCATTCCTTTTTCCCTTTGGATCACCTCAAATGATCCATTACCGTTGCCAGCACTATTGTATTTTCCTTCCCCATTAGCTTTGCTGGTCATGTTTATTTTATACTCAGCATGGGGTATGCATATCTGTCAGTTGTACTGCTGTTAAGAGTCCTGTCTGCTAAATGTTCTCTTGCAGTAGTGGCCTAAGTGAGTGTCAGATTCATTCTGTACAGAAATTGCCTGTCAAGTACACCCCACCTATTTTCATCCCACTGAAGGACTTATTAAGATCTTGGTGGGTGAGTATATACACGTGTTTATGTCAGTTTGGATTGGCTGATTTGTACCTTTCCTTTACAAACTAATTAGTGGTAGAATCTGGAAAGATTTGATGGTTTACTTTAGTTAATGGAAGTTGGCAAAATTTCAGGGATTGTGGAAAAACTAGCATCATAATTCTAAGTACTATTCATAGGATTTCATGCTTTGATAACAAACAAGAATACTTAAAATCAATTTGTTTACTCTGCTATAGTTCCTTAGATTTATTTGAAGTCTGATTTTTTAAGAAGAGTCCTAGGAAACTGGATAGAATATTAGCTCTATTCAGATTTTCAGAGAAAATGTGATCATAAAATTCCAAAGAACAAGGGGAAGCTTTTTTTTTTTTTTTTTTTTTAAGGGGAAGTTTTGAATGGAATAGTATCCTGCCATTTGCATTTAGACAGCTGGGATGAAAAGTAATAGTACTTTGTGGACATCTGCAAGTCATTTACCCTTGAACATAGTTTCTTTTCGATTTCAATCAAGGAACAGTTAAAACTAGAGGAGTGATTTTGATTTTTACAGTTGTTTTTACAACTTCAAGTTAATTTTAATAGTCTCCCACTTTAATTTTTTTTATTTTTTGCTATGTTATCATGATAGACATTGACTTCTGTATTTGGAACTTGAGGGTTTAGAGTTGTCCAGAATTAAGCACGAATATAAAGATGTTTAATGTAGGAACAGAAGGCAGTGCCCACGTGGTGCTTCCTGGATGGTCTGTGCAGGCCTCCATGGAGAAGCCTCCAAATTTACTGACTGTAGTCAGTTTTGAGAGGAGGAACTAATTTTCAAGTGTTTACATGGTTTCATGCACTGCGTGCTAATTGCTATTGGTATATTGTTTATTTGCACCCTCAGCACTTTTTAAGTTAAGATTTATTATTATTATTATCCCCATATCCCGGATGAGTAAGCAGGCTCAAGGAGATGCAGTTACTTGACCAATATCCCACAGCTAAGTGGCAGAGCTGGACTGAACCCAGGTCTTTTTGTCTCCAGTGTGTAACTTGTTACCAGTATGCTCCATGGCCTCTCTTATAGGATTTACTGAACTGAAACTATAAGGCCAGAGTCAGATATGGGTCACAGATAGGTCAGTTATAAGGAGTTGCAGATTTAGGTCAGGAACTGGTCTACAGTAGGGATAAGAATATTTTGCACAATGCATTACCATTGGACAGAGCTACTGAGAGAGTTGTTAAATCTGGTGTGTGTTTTGGCAAACAAAGGGTTGGACCCAGCCAGGCAAGTTATGATGGAGAGGAGCAGACAGGTAGCATTGCCTAGACTGGCATGACCCAGACACTAAGAAAACCAGAGCACTCAGTGAAGATGGGGGGTGTTGTTTGCGAGCCAGAGCTGCTCCTTGCCCTATTTTATGCAGCCTGTTTGCTTGAGGTCCACAGGCACTGCACAGCAGGTGTCAGAGGTATGCAGGTGAATCCAAAGGGCAGAGATGCTGGGGTCTGCCTCATGAAGAGACAGGCTAGTCATAGTAGGTCCTTTGCTGTTCTTTTCTCCCTGTCATGCTCCTCCTGGTCCATCATTATATTTCAAAGGTTTAGACCAATTAGGAGGTCTCCACTGTTGGAAAGCTGCCCAGGCCTGATGGGAGACCAGGCATGAGACAAAGGCAGGCATTTCCTCTGTGTCTAGGCAGGAGAGAAGACTCAGTTCAGGAAGCTAGGTCAAGGGCTTGGCTGCCTCAGACATAGCATAAAGAAAGTAATCCCAGGTGCAGAAATATTTCAAAACTTGTCTATTCTTATCAGTGGCCACCCATCCCTAGTCAGGAACCTGCTGGCCTCCTTGGCAAATGGTGCCTGTGATGAAGTAGTGGGTAGAGGCTCAAGTCCTGCACCATTTGGAGGACTTCTACATTTCTTCCAATTTCTGCCTAGAGCAGGAAGGAACCCTGGTTAGAAGCTAAGTGGAGGGTGGGTAGGCGAGGCTTTCATTTCCAGATATGTTAGCCCGACTGTATGTGTAGGACTATAGAAGATAGTTTTGGATTTTTTGCTTAAAAGGATACAATTTACTATGAAAAATCAACTGCTTGCTTTTATGTCCTATCCCTCTTCTCCCATATACTGTTATTAGATATTAATAACACCCAAAGTTAAATAACACGAGAAAGGTGGCATCAGTGAATGTGGCAGTTTGAGATTATTTGTGAATCCCAAAAAGAGAAAGATTGCTTGTAAACTAATATGTTCCTCTGGGTGTGATACCCCTTGATTGTATTAAATGCAAGTGAGGGTCCTTTGATTAGATTACCTGTTAAGATGAGGGCTTTTTGATTTGACTACATCTGTGGGCATGATGCAGGTTGAGTCTCTGCCCCCTTACTGGGTTTGATATAAACAGACATCCGCACTCACTGAGATACACAGGAAGAGAGAGCTCTTTCATTTTTGATCCTTCCAATATGACAGCAAGGAGAAGGCTCAAACAGGTGAAACCCTGGTGAGAGATGAGACATTTTGCCTGAGAGCTTACAGCTGACTTTGGGAAGAGAGTGGGATACTGATATATATAGAGTGGGAGACTGATATAGGAGGCCCGGAAAGAAACAAGCTCTCTGATAGGAGAGAGATGACTTTACATGAGCACGAAGCCTCAAGTGACTGGGCCCATGGAGCCTCAAGAGGAAGAAGAAGCCCAGAGGAGAAAGAGGGACCGACCAGAGATCCGCAACCATCTTGCTTCACCATGGGGCAACTGACTTTGGTAAAAAAGAAACCTTGAGTTGAACTTTTTACAGCCATGTTATTTTAAGCTTTTGCCCCAAATAAACACCCGTTATAAAAGCCAACAAATTTCTGGTACTTTGCATCAGCAGACCTCTGGCAGACTACTACGGTGGATACTAGATTTTAACACATTTTAGCAAAGTGAAAAGCAGAAAGAGGAATGGTACCTGACTTAGCAAAAGAGGGAGCTTCCAGCTGGCTTCCTGTAGAGGAGATTACTGACCAGAAGCAAGAAGATTCATCTTATAGAATCTCTACTGGACTTAGAAGTAGCAGGTGCCACAGAAGGTGGCAGTGATGTGGGTCTGGAAGTCCTGAGAATAGATTTATTCAGAAGGTTCATAAAAAAAGGGAGCTTTTGGATTCCTGGCCCCCTCTCATGTCATATGGTCATGTTCTCCCCACCGTCTAATTCTGTTTTGGGAGGATGGGAGAGGCACCACATCAAATAGTTGACAAGTCTAAAGTCTAAAAGAGCCTGTGTGCCACCAAGCTCAGTAAAATTACCCTAGTCCTTGTAGAAAACTTGTGAAAGATCTATGCATCCTTTATCTCTGTCTTTTTTTTTTTTTCCTGGTCACTAATCTGTCCCATTTTTCTGTTCTACCTTTCCACTTAACCTATTAAACATAACCTTCTTTAAACCTATGATTTTTCTGATGCTGCATAGTGTGCCCTCACTCCTTACATTAGACTTGGCCTTAATGCATCCACCTATACAGGTGCATGGATGAAGCAATTCCTATTTCTAGGTCTTTTTTATAGAGCGCCTGTCTTGTTCAATGGACTGTGGAAGCTCAATATGGCTGAAATTCTAGGTAGAATGGTTTCCCTGTGGAACAGATAATCATTGCCACAGGTGCCATTATTAAAGAGAACCAGCTACCTAGCTTCTCACCATTGTATAGCCCAAATACCCAGTTTAGTAAATGAATTTCCACCTTTGAGCTAGCTGTCAACATCCTATAATTATATCACCTGGTGAAGTGTGAAAAATGGGAACTGGGACAGAGCTCTACACTGCTGAGTAATACTGAGCCCAGATGCTTTGCCTATGAAATGTTCCAGTTTTAAACTGGCTTTTGAGTGCTGTTTGATATAGAGTTTTGTAGACAAAGTAACATATCTGCTCTCTTTTGGTGTTATTTATCTTTATCACGACATTTACACCTAGATTCATCTATGATGTATTCGATTTTTTTCTGTTATTTTTATCCACAAGCAAATATGTAAGTTGGTTCTCATTTCTGGGAATCAGGAGGAAGAGTTAATTGTAAATCTGAAAAAATCTGCCTTTTTGTTTTGGTATCTTTCATAATTCTAGCTTTGCTAATTAGACAAAAAGACTCTGAGACAGTGGGTCAGAAAATTAATCTCATGGGCTAGCCTCATAATGTTTTCTCTCCCTCTGTAAGTGTCCTGTTTAAGGTTGGTTCAGGAAAAAAAGATTTTATACTTAATCAGTTTAGTCAGATTGATGGCTTTGAGAGAATTTCATACCACATGAAAGAGATATAGGGCACCTCCTCTCCTTGTATTCCTAGTAAGTAAATTTAGAAACTCATTATTTTTTTTTTCCTGCTGGAATTTGAAGGCATAACTATAGAATTATTCCTAGGAATATGTGAGGATTGGTTACCAAGGTTATGGACCTAGGAACACTTTTCCCCCCCTTTAGTGCTTCCTATTTTGCTTTTTAACTCTAGTTACAGCCTTTTCTGAATGACTGGTGAGAGTTGCGTGGGACAGATTTCAAGGTCTAGGTCAGTGTATTTAACTTGAAGGTTGATGTGTGTCTGGGTTGGATTGCAAACGCAAACCAGTGTTCACTTAGCCAAGCATCACCTGCTTCAGTGACTGTCTTTGTTTTTAACCTCTAGTCAGTGCTGAGGACCCTAGAATTAGTATACAACCTTAGGAGCAGAGGGCATAGTCTCAGCTCCTCTGAGAGTTGACCAGTTCCAAGCTGCTCTGTGTTGCTCTGAGGTCATAATGTTCTCTCTCTTTGATGCTTTTTTTCTGCTTTCAGCTTAAATGAAGAGGCTGAACCTGCTTGCCAAGTTGGCAGTTCTGTGGAAAATTTCCCCTGGATTTCCACTAATGGGGAACTTCCACCTGTGCCCTGGACATTTGTATTCTAATAATTAGGAAATGGGAGAGGAGGTAAATTTTAAAAACCATCCTGCATGGCCCCTGATTTTAGGAGCATGGTTAAATCATTTAGAACAGACGGCTGGTTGTTTTTCTCCTGAAAAATCTTTGGGAACAGAAAACCCCAAATGTCCCTCATTTTGTTTTTTTAAAAGTTCTTTCTTATGACCAACTGAAATCACTTCTGCCTTAAATTAAGCCCCTTTCCATATTAATTCTGCATGAACACAAACTCATACGACCATAGAATTTTAATGCTGAAAAGAAACCATTAAAGATGATGTAAGCAATATCCCCATTTGATACTGGGGATATGGGAGCATAAAAAAATTCACGTGACTTGTTTGAAGTCACAAGATAGTAACCAATGTCTGACTTGCTACATGGTGATTGATTCATATATTGCATTTTGGAAATTTCTGGAAGAAACCTTTAATGGACTTAATATCTTTATTGGTTCTTTCATTTCTTAATTTTTTCAGCAACCATATGACCTCAGAAAGTCCCCAGCAACTCATATACCCTACTCAGCATAGGGAATAAGTAAGGTAAAGCTCCAGTCTTTAGGCTCAGAGTCTCCTAAGGCACTGCCTTTTAATGTTTTTTCCTCAGGGAATGCTGTAATGTAGAGAGAGTAGCACTTACCCCAGCCAGGTTTCTAAAAGGTGATGATTCTTGCTCTGAGTTTAGGAGGCTGAGCTGGAGTAACTCATAAAGACATTAGGACAGGATATATTGGACAGAGGGAGCCTCCTGCATGGAAAACAAACCAGAAGTCTTCATGGGGATCCCAAGAGCATGGTGTGGCTGGGATTAGGTGAGCATGTGAGGACAATAGGGAGGTGAGGCTGTGGGGAGGTAGGCAGGCCCATACCTTTCAGGACCCTCAATATTGTAGAAGGCACCAGAAAGCTTTTGAGGGATTGTAGGTGAGGGACTGGGGGCAGCGTGGTATAATCATATTTGCTTTTCAGAAGGATCCATGTGATAGCAGCATAATGAATAACTGAGAGGGAGGAGTGCTTGGGTGGTAGGGGAAGCAGTGGTCCAGGTGAGAGATGCTGAAGGTAGTGGCAGAGGCACTGGAGCAGAATGGTGAAACAACTGGGAATATGGGAGGAGGAGGAGGAGATTTGGGAGTGTGGAGGTGGGGGCAGATGGTAAGGATTTCATTTTTGAACCTGCTGGGTGTGGAGCTTGCAGTGCACCTGAGTGAGATGCCCAATGGGCAGTTAGATAGGCTGGCCTGAGGCATGGGTTGGGCCACTGCCATTTTAGAAGTGTCATTAGAATTTGTGTGTCTTCTTCAGTCTCTTTCTACCAGGTCAAAATTTCTAGAGCCTCTGTATTTACTTAAGTATTTTCTCCATTCTTCTCTGTTTGAAAATAAAATCAAGAAAATGATTTCCTTATAATATGAACATGTTTTTTGAGTTTGAACAGGACTGGGTGCCTACATGAAATGGTTTCATTTTCCTCTAATCACTGCCTGCAACTATTGTTAGCACCTATGTTTAATTGTCCTTTACTGTCTTTTAATGGCATATCCCAGAGCTTTCTGGAAACTTTTAAAGGGTATATAAGAAAGCCCAATCCAGTTTGACATCTGGCTTGGGACTTACTTCCTTGTCACGTCCCCCTCAGTGGCACCCAGTCCTCAGGTGTGGGAGCAGCATGGTCTATTTTCTTACTCTTACCTCTTCCAGGTTCCCTTCACCTATTGTGCGTGTGTGTTAGGGACCAGCAGGAGACACAGGGGAAATTGGTGCAGCTGGTATGGTCACAACCCTTAGAGTGGCACAAGCCTGGATGTGGCATTTCAGAGGGCCTTGGGAAGCTCTGCATTGTGCAGTACCCTCCCTTCAGGATTGTGTCTCTAGTACTGTTAGCATGAAAGTTAGTTATCTGTGTGCTAGGAAGTTAATCTTCCAGCAGACTTGGTTTAGTTAGGTGGTCATTTTTGCTCGCTCTAAGTCTTTAGGAAATTGTAAAAAAAATTAATTCATTATCTTAACAAGTCAATTTTATTGAGCCATATTGATAAAACATAAATCCGTTCAAAGTGTACAGTCAATGGCATTTGGTACAATCACTAGCTCTGCATTTATCACTTCAGTCATTTCTAGAGAATTTTCATTATTCAATAATAATAAACGAAAACCAAGCAAACTTATCACCTCTCAGTTTCTCTCTGTTTCCCCTGTGTTAGATAGCTGCTATTCTATTTCCTTCTCTCTAGTTTATTTGTATTTATATCTTGTAAAAACAGTCTTGGGGAGCAGATGTAGCTCGGTGGGTGAGTGCTTGCATCCCATGTATGAGGTCTTGGGTTCAATCCCTTGTGCCTCCTTAAAAAAAGAAAATCTTTGCAAAACTCAGATCCACCTTGGGCATTTGGGAGCTGATGTAGCTCAGTGGTTGAGCACCAGCTTCCCACACATGAGGTCCCAGGTTCAATCCCCAGCCCTGGTACCTCAAAAAAAAAAGTCTTAAATATGTACTGTTACCCAATTCATATTTTACATGAGTTTTCACTATGTTATAAAGTTCCACAGTACAATTTTTAGCTTTCCTTCTAATATACATGTCCTTAGGTTTTCTCTTTCAACCACTGTCATATAATAACTTTGTTTGTCACAAAGAGCATGATGTGCTCTCACCATTTCTATTCATTTCCAAAGATTTACAGACAACGTTTTGACTAATTTTGCACAGGTTAACCCTTATCTTTTCATTCTGTACCCTCATTCTGGTTTCTGGTGACCTATATTCTACTATTAATTCCATGAGTTTACACAATATATTTAGTTCATAACATGGCAGTCATAGAGTATTTGTATTTTTGTGTCTGGCTTGTTTCACTCAACATAATGTCCTCCAGGCTCATCCATGCTGTTGTATGCTTCATGACTTCATTTCTTCTTACCACTGCATAATATTCCATCATCTGTATACACCTCAATTTGTTTATCCATTCATCAGTTAATGGACACCTGGGTTGTTTCCAGCTGTTGGCAATTGTGAATAATGTCACCATGAACGTCAATATGCAGATGTCTATTTATGTCTGTGCTCTCAGTTCTTCTGGGTATTTACCTAGTAATAGTATTGCCGGGTTACATGGAATGTCTATATTCAACTTCCTTAGGAACTGTCAAACAGGCCTCCACAATGGCTGTACCGTTCTACATTCCTTCCAACAGTAAATAAGCATTCCTCTCTCTCCACATCCTCTCAACATTTAGTTTTCTGATCTTTTTTTTAGGGGCCAGTCTAATAAGTGTGAAATGAGATCTCATTGTAGTTTAAAAATTTTTTAAAAATATTTTATCTTATATTTTTTATTAAATTGTCTTTTTTTTTTTTTAAGATGCACAGGTCACAAAAAATGTTACATTAAAAAAATATAGGTTCCCATGTACCTCACACACAACCCCCCCACCCCTCCCACATCAAAAACCTCTTTCATCAGTGTGGCACATTCATTGCATTTGGTGAATACATTTTAGTGCACTGCTGCACCGCATGGATTCAAATTTACATTGTAGTTTACATTCTCCTCCAGTCCATTCACTGGGTTATGGCAGGATATATAATCTCCAGCATCTGTCCCTACAATATCATTTAGGACAACTCCAAGTCCTGAAAATGCCCCCATATCACACCTCTTCTTCCCTCTCCCTGCCCTCAGCAACTACCATGGCCACTGTCTCCACATCAATGATACAATTTCTTCCATTGCTAGTGGCACAATAGTTCTATAGTAGAATACCAAGAAGTCCACTCTAATCCATATTTTATTCCTCCATCCTGAGGACCCTGCGTTGGTGATGTCCATGCCACCTCTAAATCGAGAGGGCACTTAGATCCCACATAGCTGATGTATGGAATTCTTCTGCTTGCAGTTGTAGACTCTCTTGACTCTCTTGGTTCCCTGGTGTGGTGGTTGACCATCTTCACCTCCTGGTTAGCTGACTTGGGTAAGTCCAATAAACTGGAGTGTAAGTGTTGCAACTCTGCTGAGGCTCAGGGCCCAGCTGGCACATGGACAGTCCAGCGATTCAAGTCTCCTGAGTATACACCAACCTCAGTGCCAACCACAGGTACAGTAAAAATGACAGAAGAGGCATGTGTAGAAAGGTCACATCTGAGACCAACTCCATCCACTCAGGAGCACAAATTCCAAAGTAGGGCCTGCTGACAAGGCACTGAACTCCAGCACCAGTACCTAGGGTTGTATCTACTTTGGCTATCTCTGGGGTCCTGCTGAGATGTATGTAAGTTTGACTCCTCTAATGACCTCCTGACTCATTTTGAAGTCTTTTATCCATATAAACTCATTTGTCTTTACCATTTCCCCTTTTTATTAAGGTCTTTTCCTAGTTTCATCACCAGCTGGTAATGGTAGTAGTATCTTGGCACCAGGGAGGCTCATCCCTGGGAGTCATGTCCCATTCTGGGGATAAGGTAATGCATTTACATACTGAGTTTGGCTTAGGGAGTGGCCACATTTGAACAATACGGAGGCTCTCAGGAGGTAACTCTTAGACATCCTGTACTATAGACCTAGCTGGAATTTCAGCACACAGGCTCATAAGCATAGTCGTTAGTATCAAGGGCCCATCATTGGACCATCCTTCTTCACTGGTCTTTGTCCTTGCACTTTGGGGAGTGCTGCTGTTCAACTGGGGAATGCGACAGAGCTCCTCAGGATGGGAACTCAGCACTCCCTCTGTTGTCATGAGTAACCCTGTCCACTACGACAATACTCAACGAACATCTGGACATAACTATATACCCTATATGCATGCCCTGGAGAACTCCCTCCCACACTGATTCAATCCTATTAACTATGATTGGTCTGTTGAGGTTTCTTTCTTCTTCCATCAGTGTAGCTTGTTCTTATGGTTCTAGCATTTAGTCCATTTCATCTAAGTTGTCTGGTTTGTTGTACTGCAGCTGTTCATTGTATCTTGTTATGATACTTTTTATTTCTGTAGGGTCAGTGGTGATGTTCCCTTTTTCATTTCTGATTTTATTTATTTGCATCTTCTCTCTTGTTTGTTAGGCTAGCTAACTGTCTGCTAATTTTATTAATCTTCTCAAAAAAGCTTTTGGATTTTGATAATTTTATTTTTTTTAATTCTCAATTTCATTTATTTCTGCTTTAATATTTGGTATTTCTTTCCTTCTGCTTGCTTTGGGATTAGTTTGCTGTTCTTTTTCTAGTTCCTGGAGGTGTGTAGTTAAGTCTTTAATTTTAGCTCTCTTTTCTTTTTTAATATAGGTATTTAGGGCTATAAATTTCCCTCTTAGCATTGCCTTCACTGCTTCCCATAAGTTTTGATAAGCTGTGTGTTCACATTTTCACTTACCTCATGCTATTTACTGAATTCTCTTGCAATTTCTTCTTTGACCCACTGGTTGTTTAAGAGTGTATTGTTTAACTTCTGTATATTTGTGAATTCTCTGGCTCTCCACCCATTATTGATTTCCAACTTCATTCCATTGTGGTCAAAGAAAGTGCTTTGTATAATTTCAGTCTTTTTAACTTCATTGAGACTTGTCCAATGACCTAACATGTGGTCTATTTTGGAAACTGATCCATAAGCACTTAAGAAATATATATACCCAGCCCTTTGGGGTGCAATGTTCTGTCTATTTCTATTAGATCTAGCTCATTTATCCTTTTATTCAAGTTCTCTGTTTCTTTATTGATCTTCTGTCTCAATGGTCTGTCTAATGCTGAGAATAGTGTATTGAAGTCCCACACTATTATTATAAAGTCATCTATTTCTCCCCTCAGTTTTACCAAAGTTTGCTTCATGTATTGTGGAACACCCTGGTTAGGTTCATATATATTTATGGTTGTTCTTTATTCTTGGCAGATTGCCCCTTTTATTAATATATAGTGCCCTTCTTTGTTTCTTACCGGTTTTGCATTTAAAGTCTATTTTGTCTATTATTATAGTTACCCCAGCTCTTTTTTGGTTACTGTCTATGTGGAAAGTCACTTTCCAACCTTTCACTTGTAACCTGTTTGTATCCTAGGGTCTAAGGTGAGTCTCTTGTAGACAGCATATAAATGGATCATATTTTTTCTTTTTTATTTATTTTGCCAATATGTGTCTCCTAGTTCGGTAGTTTAATCCTTTAACATTCAATGTTATTACTGCATAGGCAGTATTTACTTCAACCATTTTATCTTTAGGTTTTTATATGTCATATCTTATTTTTGTTTCTCTTTTTACCTTTTCAGTTATACTTACTAATAATCTTTATTTCTACACTCTCCTCAACACCTCTCTCTCCTGTCTTTTCTTTTCAACCTGCAGAATTCCCTTTAATATTTCTTGTAGGGCAGGACTCATGTTGATGGATTCTGTCAATTTCTGTTGATCTATAAATGGTATAATCTCTCTCTTATTCTTGAGGACAGTTTTGCTGGATACAGAATTCTTGACTGGAAGTTTTTCTTTTTCAGTACCTCGAATATGTCATACTGTTGCTTTCTCACCTCCATAGTTCCAGATTAGAAATCAGCAATTAATTTAATCTTTTCAAGTCATCCCTTGTGTATGATGGATCGATTTTCTCTTGCTGCTTTTGTGATTCCCTCTTTATCTTTGGCATTTGATAATCTGATTAGTTTGTGTCTTGGAATAGTTCTGTTAGGATTTATTCTGTTTGGAGTGTACTGTGCTTACTCAACATGTATATCTATGTCTCTCATAAGGGTTGGGAAATATTTGGCCATTATTTCATCAAATAATCCTTCTGCCCCTTCTCCCTCTGGGACATCCATAATGTGTATGTTTGTATATTTCATGCTGCCACTCAATTCTCTTATACCTGCTTGATTTTTTCCACTTTTTTCTTTATCTGTTCTTCTGTTTGTGTGATTTTGGATGTTCTGTCTTCTATTTCACTAATTATTTCCTCTGCCTGTTCAAGTTTGCTGTTGTGTGCTTCTATTGTATAAAATTTCTTCTGTTGTGCCTTTCACTACCAAGAGATCTTTTGTTTTTCTGTGTATGCTTACAGTTTCTTCTGTATGCTCACCCGGTATCATCTTAATATCCTTTATCTCCTTGAATTGATTTAGGAGATTTGTGTGAACATCTTTGATTGTTTTTCCAAATTCTTCATCTTATCTAGCTTTTTAAATTTGTTCATTTGACTGGGCCATATCCTCCTGTTTCTTAGTATGGCTTGTGATTTTTTAATGATGTCTAGGCGTTTATATATCTTGGTGAGTTTACTCTATTTGTCAGTTTCTCTCTCTTGACTAGTGTTTTATTGTTGTTTGACTTTATGTTAAGGCTCTTCTTTGACACTTAGTTCAGTTTATTTCAAGTCTTTAGAAATGCCTGTGTTTAACTGGTAAAACTTAGGCCAGGGACCCATGAAAGTGGCATAGACTAGTTCCAAAGAGCCAGTTCCTCCATGGTGGCCTCTCCCAGTTTCCCCACCCTTCCTCTTCCTGGATATTGTGCCATGATCTCCTGGCTTCTGGAATCCAAGCACTGTTGACTTGTTTCTCCCGTGCCTGTCTACACCCACCTATGCTAGTGAGGCCTCCTTCACAGGACAATAGCACTGCTTCCCCCTGTCCCTGGCAAGGCCTGCCAGCCTGGCTGCACTGCTTGCTCTGTGTGCCTGCCATTTCACCCTGTGACTGGCTAGACCCCTTGCCAGCTGCCATGCAGCCCTGCCACTTTCCCTGCTACCTTGAAAGGCCCTCCATCCTCCAACCTCCCATACTGTTCGCCCTGTGGTCCTGCTGCTTCCCTGGCCACCTGGCAAAGCCTTCCCACAGATTTCCCCAGCCCCTGCTAGGCCCCCCTTGGACCTGCCCACCAAATGGTCACCCTACTTCCCCCCATGCCCAGCAGGGTCACCCTTGCTGGCTGCCTGCATGCTGCTTAGCCTGCACTGTTGCTTGCCCTAGGCCCAGCAAGCCTTCCTGTCTTCTTGCTGCTTCTGGAGGACAGGTACTTCCTGCAACTCCTTACTCTGCCATCTTGGATCCAGCCCCTCTCACCATCAATTTTGAAGGACATATTTACTAAATTTAGAATTCTGGGTTGATATCCTTCACCCCAACAGTTTAAAGATGCTGTTTTATTGTTGTTTGACATCCATTGTTTCTGATGAGAAGTCAGCTGTGATTCAAATCATTGTTCCTGTATAGGTAGTGTATCTGTTTTTCTCTGCTGCTTTTATGATTTTCTCATTATATTTGGTTTTCAGCAATTTGACAGTATGTATCTATTTCTGATTTTCTTTATTTATCTGCTTGTGGTTCACTGGATTTCTTGGATCTGAATGTAGATGTTTTTCATCATATTGGAAAATCTTTAACATTATTTCTTTAAATACTCCCCCCCTTCCCTTTTCTCTTCTGCCACTCCACTTGCACACATTAGTCCACTTGGTATTACTGAGATGGTCTTCATTGAGTCTTGAAAAATTTTTTAAAGTAGCTTTATCTATGTTCTTCAAATTTGATAAATTCTATTGATCTGTCTTTAAGATCACTGATCCTATATCTTCAATCTTCAGTCTTCAGTCTGCTATTGACTCAATCTGGCAAAGTTTTCATTGTAGGTATATTACTTTTCATACTAGAATTGGTTCTTTTTTATATTTTCCATGTCTCTGCTAATATTTTTCCATCTGTTAACTCATATGTCCATGTTTTCCTCAAAGTCCCTGGACTTATTTATAATATCCATTTTGCAATCCTGTCTACTTACTCTTATGTCTATGTCAATTCTTCTTTGTATTGGCTACTTATTTTCCCTTTTTCATGAGTCACATTTTCCTACTTTTTGTATGACTTGTAATTTTTTATTTATATATTGGGCATAGAGGATAATCCATTGTAGTGAATATGGATTACACTGTCCTTTTTGAAAGGATATTGAATTTCTTTCTGGTAGGCAGCTGAATTACCAGTGGACTGTCTTGATCCAACTGTCAGAGTTGGCTTTATTTTTTTTAACTTCTCTGTTTTGTTTTTTTGTCCTTAGTCCTAGGGCATGGCCCTTACTCTCTAAGGTGTGGCCTTTCTGTGGTCTTAACTGCATGCCGAAATGTTTGTGAGGTCTCTCCACCCAGCACAGTGCCAAATTTGATATCTTTGTTCATCTTGCATCCTCACAGCCATTTTCTGCAAGGCTGGACAGTGTCTTAATCTGTACCTGTGCAACCCTGCCCTCAGTCAAGGACCTGTGGGAAATTTCAAAGCAAACTTTGGGTTGCCACCCTGGAGAACTCCCTCCTCTCCAGTACCCTGCTCTACCGAGTTCAATTGCTGCAGTATTCAGGAACTCTAATCTCCACCTTCCCAGCTCAGGGACACAGTATGCTGCTCAGGCTCCCTCTCCTTGTTTCACAGTCTGGAAGTTGTCCTTAGACAGACTCAGACTCAACCTTGTGGATTTCCCTTCTTCAAGTATCACTGTTAAGCATGACCTGTTGTCTAATGGCTGAAAACAGTTGCCAGTATTCCATCCAAGTTTTTAGTTCTTTTTGTCAGGAGGGCAAGTCCAATTCCATTTATTCTGTCATGACTAAAAGTCAGGTTCTCTGTGGAATACATGTTGGTGTTACATTATTCTCTGTTATCCTTCATTCATTTTTACCAGTCCTATGTCAAGGTCAGTCAATTTTTATGTGGCCCTTCCTTCTTGGCTCAAAGTCTGTTCTTTCTCCTTTATTTTCTCACTTTTCCTCTTTTTTACTGTCTGATTTTAAGAAATGGGACATTGCAGCACCCAGCACACAATGTTTTGTGCATACAAATGTGAACTACTTTTGGGGGTGTGAAATTTTCTTCCCAATTTGGTGCAGGACTTTTAAATTTTATTTTAGGTTTATAACTTTTAATTTGATTCATAAACATTAATTTCTTACAGCTTTTTTGTTGGAATATCAAAGAAATGAGAGTAAAGCAAATATTAATTCTAAAAATGTTAGAAGCACCGTGTTTTATCCAGAGAAAGCTGACCCCAAGGACCTCACACTCACACAGGCAGTCCCCACAAAGACCCTCTTTTCTCTGAGGTTATCAGAGGTTCCCATCTACCATGCACAGTCCGGATGGGATAACTCATCTTGCTTGATTCTTTATTATTATTATTATCTTTTTTTTAAGAAGATACATAGATCACACAAAAATGTTACATTAAAAATATAGGAGGCTCCCATATATCCCACACCCTACACCACCCACTCCTCCCACATCAACAACTTCTTTCATTAGTGTGGCACATTCATTGTATTTGATGAATACATTTTGGAGCACTGCTACACAGCATGGATAATAGTTTACATTGTAGTTTACACTCTCTCCCAATCCATTCAGTGGGTTATGGCAAGATATATAATGTCCTGCATCTGTCCCTTGGAGCAGGACTTTTTAGACTCCTTAAGTTCCTTCTCTGTTATCTTCAGATTTTCTCTGTTCTTCAGGGGCTGGGTTTGGGTCCCATCTCCTTCCAGCCTTCCTTGGAGGCTCCTTTACAGAGCCTCCTGTCAGCCTCACCTCTGAACGCAATACTGCTTGGGGTGATTGACAGTTACTCCCCACTGGTGAGTGAGAGCACTAATGCCATGGTAATTATTCATTATAGAGGATTGGAGTGGACCCTGTGAGACTGAGGCTTTTGTCCTAGTGTGATGAATAGTTTTAAACCTGGTGATAGTCTCTGCACTTATATCCCCAGCAAACTCATCATGACTCACCAGGCTTTATCTTCCCTTGCCACCTCCCCTTACTTAAAATTTCCTTTGTTCTTTATTTTCTTTCAGAGTCAGCGTAATCAGATGCTTATGCATTTCCCAAAGTAGAAAACTGGTAATGAATTATAATGAAAATCACTGCCAGCATTTCATTGCCAGTTCTTCCTATAAACACAAACTAGTTAAACGCTTTGACTGACACTTTTCAATAAATGAATAATGAAATTATGAAATAGGTTAAAATTAGTTATGTCTGTCTGCATATTTTAGCCTCAAAGAGTGCATTTAATTAGATACTTTTGATGTATGAGACATAATTATGTTTACCTTTAATTTGGCATGAAAATGTCATTTCTAGAAGCAAATTCAGTAGTGTATTTTCTATGACACCAACAGAGAACTGCATTTCATCTCCTGGGGTCCTGTTTCTACCTCTACCTGCCTCCCACCATCATTGAAGAAAGCAGTATTTTTTTTCCCAATAAATCTCATGTCTAAATTGTAGATCCTAACACCAGTGCCTCACAATTAGCAGCATTTTCCTGGTCAATGAACTTTGAAAATTTTTAGCTCAGTGTCTGCACTAATGGTTCAAATGGCTTGTGGGGATCCATCACATCTTCTGTCTGCAGTGGATAAGTGATAATTATTTCTAAAGGTCTATTTACAGCGAACCTCGTGCCCATGTATAGTGACCCCTTAGTTGCTGAGTTTCACTAACATGGCAATGAGTGTTTCAGAAGAGTAGGCAGGGATAGCATAAGAAGAGCACTGGGAGGGGATTGGGGCTGGGGGCGTGACCAGGGTTCCTGGGTGGGCAGAGCTACCCAAGCTGGAAGTAGTTGGTCAAATGAAAAGTATCTAGACTCACAAGTCAGTAGGCGTCAGGACCCATTATATTTGATAATTAGCTGTGTTCCGTTTCATATTATGACTCTTTTGCCTCTCTTCTTTATGGTTGGATTTTAAAAATGCGTTATTCATTTTATCTGTGGTTATCAATTACTGTTTACTGTTGGCTGGGGCAGACATAGACAATAGATAGGCTTGACTATTAAGTTATCAAGTAAATAGACCACACAATATAGTCTAATAAGTATTTGTATGCACTAGGAGATGCAAACAACCCACTGTGCTAGTGTGGGATTTCGCTGTCACTCATTCATCAGCACTTCTGTTCAAAAAAAAAG
The DNA here is from genome assembly GCF_030445035.2 of Dasypus novemcinctus. Taxonomy (NCBI): domain Eukaryota; kingdom Metazoa; phylum Chordata; class Mammalia; order Cingulata; family Dasypodidae; genus Dasypus; species Dasypus novemcinctus. Next base: position 45,387,193 of record NC_080689.1, read on the forward strand.
GTGGTGTCTGTGTAGTTACTTCTTCCCAAGAGCTTTAGCATCATTGTGTAATGTCAGGAAGCTCTTTGGGGTATGGAATAAGAAGGACATGCCTGGAGGAATGGCCCTTCTTCCAATACCAGAGTAGCTTTTGGCTTCAGGCAAGAGCCCAGCAAGAGGTTGAGAGGCTGAGGGGCATACCTGCTAGTATCACTGCCCAGGTAGTGTGTGCTTGAGGATTTAGTATCAGGATTCTGCAAATCTAGCTGACAGGTTTCCCCACTACTTTCCAATTAAGTCTGTAAAGTGTTGACATCTTCCTTATGTATATGAAAAGGAGAGAGGGGGGGCAGACAGCCCTGAAAATATAAAAAAAGGCAGGTTTTAAAATGTGAAATCTACATGCACCAATTTTTCTTTCTTCTATGTAGAAATGACACTGGAACTTTATCACACTGGCAGAATCTTGTGGGTATAGCTTTCAATGCTTCCTTTTATTTTTCTCCTCAATGCTCCCCACTTAAAGATGCTTCTAAATATGTCTGCGCACCACATGTGCTTCTTTTTCTACCATAACAACACCCGTGTTGAAGGTTTATCTCAGAGACATTAATAGTTCAGAAGGATTTCTTTTTTTGCTCAATTGTGCCAGGAAGTTATGAAATAATTTCAGACTGTTTGTAAAATATCTACTTAGAAGTTCTCAGAATATGATAGTTTTTCCTTTTCCTTTTCTTTAAACAGCAAATGAAAATGAGAAAATGAGCCTATAAAAATTATTTTTTTATTAGAGAACTTGTAGGTTTACAGAAAAATTGTGCAGAAAATATAGAGTTCCCTTATAGCTCTCCCCTACACAGTTTTCCCTATTTTTAGCACTTTGCCTTAGTATGGTACCTCTATTATAATTGATTAAAAATATTATTATAATTATGCTATTAACTACAGTATATAGTATACATGTTGTAGGTGTTCAAATTTTTAAATTTTAGTAACAAAGACACAAGCTAAAATTTCCCCTTTTAACTATAATCAAATACATAATTTAATGGTATTATAGTCACAATATTGTGCTACCATTTCCACCATCCATTACCAAAACCTTCCATCACTCCAGACAGAAATTCTGCACCAATTAAGCATTAAGTACCTGTTCTGTACCCCTACTCTGGCTCCTGGTTTTAGTTTCTGACTGTATGAAATTGTTTATTCTGATTATTTCACATCAGCGTGTCTTAGTTTGCCACGAGGCTGCCGATGCAAAGTACTAGAAATGGGTTGGTTTATTATAAAGGGGGTTTGTTTGGGGTAAAAACTTATAGTTCTAAGGCTGTGAAAGTGTCCAAATCAATGCATCATCAAAGATGCTTTCTCACTGAAGGTCAGCTGCCTGCAGGTTCTGGAGTCCTGCCACATGGTGAGGCAAGATGGCTGGTCTGCAGGTCTCTCTCTACTTTTTCCTGGAACTCAGCTGTGGGCGATCGTGCATCTCTCCTTGGGCCTCTTGGGGCTTCTCTGTCTTTCTGCAGCTATAGACAAACCTGGAGTCCTTTCTCTTCTTGATTGGGTCAAAATGGCAGACCTCCCTTTTCTGTGTCTTTCTCTCTGTATGTTCTCAGTTTATATAAGACTCAGCAAGAGGGCGGAGACCTAACCTGGATCACACCTCACTCACAATCAAAAGCCCTAAAGCAGCCTAATCAAGTGAGCTAATCAAAAGCCACTTAGCAGAATTTAATGCACTCAAAGGTCCCCACACCCACAGGAACGGATTAGTTCTAGAACAGTGTTTTCTGGGATTCACAAAAGAACTTCAGCCTCACAGTGAAAGCATACAATATTTTTCCTTTGGTAACTGGCTTATTTCACTCAACATGTCTTCAGGTGTCATCCATGTTGTTGCATGTATCAGAACTATATTCCCAAAAGAAGCCTTTTGAAGCTTATCTAAGCCCCTAAAAGGAGAAGACAGTATCACTGTCACTAGGGGTCCCTCTTATTCCTAGATGGAGGACTTCAGGTGGGTCCCAACCAACATTTTTTCTGAAGCAGTATGGTAGCTTCTAGAGTAAAGAAGAGAATTTCAGTAAAATTTTACAGAGAATGAGCATAAAGCAGGCATTATCCTGAATACCTTTCATTAGGATTATGGCCCTGTTCTGTAAAAATTCATATGGCAGAGTGAGCGAGGTTGTATATCTTGGACATGAGGGAGGAAACTATTTATTCTGGAAGGGAATTTCCCATTCTCCTTGGGAAGGAGTGAACCATTGCTAATAATGGAAAGAAGAAGGATTATTAATAGCAACTTAAACAATATACATAGCAAATTAATGGCACAATAATTATCCATTTGCTTATTTAAAACAGGCCAGAAATGCCTCCTTTTTTCATGGAAGAATATTTCATTGCATTACTAAAATAGAATAATGTCAAACATAAAAGCGGTAAAAATGAAGTATGACTATTGGAAACATATTAATATATAAAATATTTATTATATAGGCTTAGTAGTGTTTGTATTTAATCATTTTTATTGTATATCAGTGGTTAGTCATTTCAGTCTGAATTCTAAAAAATGTACATGAGATGTTTTGCAAACACTGCTTTTTTTGGAGTATGATCTCATTGGGATTTACTTAGGAAATAGTTATTTGTTGAGAGGTAAGGGCACATGGTTGCAAGCACAAAACAAATGCTTCCCTTGGTAGCACTAAAACGACCAGGGAAGTGAGGCAAGCCTAGTAGGTTTGCTTCATTGAAATGGATTTTTGGTGTGTTAAGTGGAGTATGGATGAGTTGGGCAAACTTATTCAGAGAAACAACAAGGCAGCACCTTCTTCTAGCTCTATGTTTAGAAAATCACATCTTCCTCTTAGGTTTTTGAATTCTTGTCTTTGTACTAGCCTATATTTTCCATTGTATGCCATTTATACATATGGATATATTTTTTGTTTCCAAAGCATGTCTGTGTAATTGTTCAATGTAATACATGTCTATGTAATTGTGCAATGGCCTTGGATTAGGGCCAGGTTGGGGCTTCTATGATGTAGCTATTTGATAAACTAGAGTTAAGTGACTGAATGATGATATATTTCAAGTGGAGTCACAGTGCAGAACAATGTGAAATGGAGCCTTATTAGTAGGCTTTCTGTGTTAAATTGTGAGGTCCCCAAGTGTTGGGATATGTCCATGTATTAGTCAGTCAAAGGGGTGCTGATGCAAAGCACCAGAAATCTGTTGGCTTTTATAAAGGGTATTTATTTTGGGTAAAATCTTACAGTTACAAGGCCCTCAAGAGTCCAACTCAAGGTGCCGTAAGAGATACTTTCTCACCCAAAGTCTATTGCCACATGTTGAAGCAAGATGGCAGGTGATGTCTGCAAGGGTTCAGCCTTCCTCTTTCTCTTCAGTCTCCATGATTCCATCTTTTTCTGATCTCAGCTGTAGGCTGGCATAGGGCTTGTCTCTTCTTCTGGGGCTTGTTTCATTCTGGGCTCAACTGCTCTGTTCTCTGCACAAGGTCTGCTGTAAACTGTCAGGTGAATGGCTCATCTCTCTTCCTGGGGTCTCTACTGTGTCTATGTGTCTATGGAGCTGTCTCTCTTCCTCTTTGTATCTTTTCTGTATATCTACTTCTGTGTTTCACCTTGATTGAGTGTCCATTTTTATAGCCCATGAAAGGGGTGGGGACTTAAACTGAGTAACACCCTAATGACATGGTCAAATCAAATCCCTAATCTTAACATAATTTAATCAAAGACATCTCAGTTCAATCTAATACAATCAAAGGGTATTACGCCCAGAGGAACTGGGTATTTTACAAACATCAATATCTCTTTTTGGAATTCATAAATAATATCAAACTGCCACAGCCTTCTTCTCACTAAAGTCCAATATCTCAGGGCTGTGGGCATATTTGCTCGCTAAATCCAGAAGAGTGTCAGAGCTTTCTGTTTGAGATGATTTGAGGACCTTGGATGTTGGTGCATAGAGATGGGTACAGAGTTTATTTGCCTTCAGGCCATTTGGCCAAACTGGGTTGCATTTGGCAGGTGATTAGCTGGAGCTTGGCACTTACCACTGGCAGCATTTAGAATAGTAAAAAGGGTTGTGAAATGGTAGTGCTTTCTACCCTACTCCATGTTTGGGACACTGTGAACTGCTGTCAGCAACATATTCATTTCCTGGCAAGATTTCAGTGTAAGTCGTGGCTCTGCAATTACACACAGGCTGCAGAAGAGATTTACACAGTATCATGCCGTCTTGCAATGGCCTTGGGACTTTCCCTGGGTTAATAATATGTCCTGAATTGATGATTCCTTATTGGTAAATGCATTAGCTGAATGAGGCCAGGGAGGTACTTTCAGGTAATTTGAAGCTGATTGAGTAGTACTGGTTGAGAAATGGCAGCAGAATGGAGAATCTGCAAGGCTGAAATGATACTAGGGTTCTGAGTTTGATACTGAGGTAACGGCAGAAGTGAGAATTCTGGCATGTGGATAACCTCTAGGCAGATCTCTGCAAAACTTAGTATGTGCCGTGGAATGTCAGATCTGGAAGGAACCTAACAAAGGATAGCTCTCATTTCAATGGCATTATAGGCCTAATTATGGAGAAAAAGTGGCCTTAGTCCACAGTTGGTTAATGGAACATATTGGCACTTTCACTCAGTATTTAGATCCTGGATCCTGTCTCAGGGCTCAGTGAATTTATCTTAATTCAGAAATTCTTAAGAAAAGCCTTCTAATATATAGAGCATTGGGCATTCCTTGAAGAGTTGATAAGTTCAGGGAGCCTTTTTAGCTGGTTATCCCTTTTCCAGCTTCAGGTCTTCTTCAAGTCTTTCTAGGACAGCTGGAGTCTAGGAAATCCCTTCAGTGGTATTTGTTGGCACCACTACTCTAAAGATAAGGAAACAGTTGGGGATTAGGAGAGGCAGTGTTGACGTGGTTGGAGAGGTGGGATCCTACTGATAGAGAGGAGTGTTTAACCACACACATCAGTTCAGTTGATCCCTTGTTTTTAGGAGATACTAGGGATTTTTTCTTTGCTTGTTTGTCTCTTGTTTTTAGAAGGTACTAGGGATTGAACCCAGGACCTCATACATGGGAAGCAGGTGCCCAACACTGAGCTACATCCACTCCCCAAAACTCTGTGATTTTTATTAGCCAAATTTCAAAGATCTGGAAGGGAGAGACTTGGGATGGGGATAAAATATACAGTGGACAGAACAGCTGGAGGGATCCTCAAGACCAGATCAAAGGTGCAGCTTCTTCCTCAAATCTGCTATTCTCATTATGATTTCCAATCCAGAGAGCAGCAAATCTAATCACATTGTAGCCAGTGTCAGGCTTAGGAATACATTAGCATTAGCATGGCAGGCCTGAATGAAGCTTTCTGCACCTGTAGTCCTCATGCATTATTTATCTGGTAGCTTGGCTCTCACTCCTCTTATAACTGCACTCAGTCTGGAAGAGTGAAGGGTGCACAGGAAATCCTCAGCTCTTGGCCCAGGGCACTTAGAGAATATTGTCTGCCAATTTGGGAACTGTGATAACTGCAGCAATATTCTTGGTAGCTTGTTTTTTGGGGCATCTTTAATGGGAGGAGAGGATGTAAGGAGGCTATTAGCCTTGACTGTGATAAGTCTGGAGTGCTGTCAGGGATCCTTTGCACAGTGCCCCCTGCTGATTTCTCCCTTGATTAGTCTTTTTTAATGTTCTTACCTGGATGTATCTTTGCAGCAATAGAGAATTAAAATTCATAATCTCTGCTTGAGATCCTGAGGCTGTACCCTCTTCTGGAGCCTAGACTTCTTTCTTTCTTTCTTTCTTTCTTTTTTTCCCCCTTGCTCTGCCACTAGAAACAAATTTCCTGGCAAGTGAGCTGATGGTTGGATAAACTGCCTTGAACATGAGAAAGAAAATGCTGGGAGCATTGGATGGTCAGTTACAGCCTAACTCTGGAGAGGAGATTCCAGTTACTCTGTAGATTAGGAAGGGCCATAGTCAGTGAACACTCCCTGATTTAAGAAACTGTCTAAGTTAAGGGACAAATTATTTTAAGTGCAAAGACAGGCTAGATTCTGTCCCTGGAATGATATAGCTGTGATTCTCCTGCCATTGACCCCCACATGAAGTCAGCTGATGCTCCCCCACCCATGTTTTTTACAGCTGTATTAATAAACTTGACTTGGGGTGGGGGAGTAAGTTTCCATGATACCCACTAACTGTAGACCTGCAGTGATTCATTACAGACAATGAGCACAGAGAGGGACTCTCATTCTTGGAGTTCCTGGTGGGATGACTTAGAGGGCATCGTGGGGCATGGAAGAGTTCACTGGACCGGGTTGGGGAAAACTGGGAGGGGTGAACAGCTGCACAAGACTCCGAATGTTTGGCACATTCAGAAGGCCTCGTTTTGGAATGGAGGGAGTGTACTGTCTGGAGAGTCGGGAGAGGTGCCAGGTTAGACAAGGGTGTGTCCTCGCAGTGCCTAAGAGGTGTTGGGTTCATAAGCAGGTCTTGCACATAGACCCAGGCAGGCCAGCCCCCTCTGAGGTGCCTGGGAGTTAGAGAAAGAACTCCCTGGTCCCAAACCCAGGGGCTTGCTGAAGAGGTTATCAAGACACAGCCTCAGATGTTAGGGGAGCAAGACGGGAACACAGCTGTCCCCGTGGGAAAGATTTTAGTATTTAGATTGGGAGACCCTTGAGCAAGTACCATGCAAGATGCAAAGTTGGTACTAGATGAACAAGGAATAAAACCAAGTTGCTAGATGCTGAGAATAAGCTCAAGGTGGTCTATCAGCAAGGGTAATTTAATGGTGGTTTGTGGATGAGTTGACGTATTTCTGCAATTCCTCCTCCCTCCTCCTTCCACCAATAAGGGCAGCTTAGTCACCTGGGGCAAGGCTGAGACTGATGGGGAGGAGGCAGCTTCCTAGAGGCTGAGCTGGTCCTAGTTGAAGGGAAGAGAAATAAAGTGGCAGAAAACACAGCAATGTCTTCATGTGCAATAGCACATTAGGGCCTGAATTTCAAGGGTGGAATACCTGTTTGCAAACTCATTGAATTTATCCATGGAAGGATTTAATGAAGCTAACCAAAGTACATACAATATAACTGGAAACACTTTGAACACGTGACGAGGTTGGGTACTGTAGTTAGTGTAGATGGGCTGCCAGCTCTTGTTATCTCTCATTTAGGAAAAGGGCTGTTTCCAGGTATGATGTTTGTTCTGCAAGGTCAGTGAAACTTATATGAGAAGTCTATACTTTAAGCCACATTTAATCACATTTATTTTTCTTGTAAACACAAACTCCAAAGTTTAATCTGGGGTACCACCTAGGTAATTCTGAATCTTGAAACTCTCATTTGATTTTATAAAAGCAGTGATGTATGAAGAAATTAATATTCAACACTTTTTTCTTGCAGCCTGTTCAAGCAGCAAATAAAATAAGTTTGCAGAAGGAAATGTTTTCAAAGTACTCAACCTCTAGACTTTGGTGCCTCTCTTGCTGAGATAATAAAAAGATTTATTATCCTAAAATCTTTCCAACTCAAATTAGTCTTCACTTGTATCGTACAAAGGATTTATGAAGCAAGTTCAATCCCTCTGTGGTCACTAAATGTGCTGTGTGTGTGTTTGTATGTTGGGTAAACTCTTCCTTGCCTTCCTTTTATCTCTTTCTCTATAACTGGACTAGAATAAGAACTGAAAAGAGGATCTTCATAAAGCACATTGCCCTTTTTTTGTCCTCTAACTTGCTGTTCATAGTAACCCTGTGAGGCATGAATTGGCAGACTTTGTTAAAGCATTTCAGCTGAGAAGACTGAGGAGTGGGTTAAGCAGTGTGTTCTGTGACATACCTCGTTGTTGAAGGCGTAAAGCCATGTTTCCAGATTTTCTTTAAATAGGCCTCCTGATTTTTTCCCTCCTGAAACAAAGGATATTCTGACCTTGGCTGAAGTGTACAGCATGTAAACCGCTAGTGATACGGAGACTTAGCCTCTGTTTGGAGATTACACACAAAATTCACAGACTTAGAACATTATTTGGACTTTTGTCATAGGAATAGGTTCTTCATTAAAATTAATATTACTAATAATAGCAAATGCTTATTAAGTACTTATGTGCCTGGCATTGTTCTAAACACCTTATACATATTGATCTATTTAAACCTTATATTAACCCTGTGAGGTCAGAACTATTTATTTCCCCATTTTACAGATAAGGAAACAGAAGCCCAGCATTGATAAATAACTTGTTCAAAATTGTGCAGGTGACAGAAAAGGAAAAGAAAAACAAAGAAGTCTGTCTGGGCCTGTTTGGGCTGGAATAAAATGTTGCTTAATTGTGATTGCTCAGTGAAGCTTCAGTTCTCTTGTATGATTCTGAGGTCTATTGTCTGTTGCCTGAGATGTTTATTCTAGTGTTTAACTCCTGGGGCATGCTGATGATTGGAATGTGATTGGTCTTTAGGGGGTTTAGAGATCTCAGATTGCATATAATTCTGGTTATTGCAGGGTCACACATATTTCATTCTTTTATTTAGTAATTTCCACATACAGGGCATTTTAGGACAAATATAGGATTATAAATCATGGTCCCTCTTCTTAAAAAGCTTACGACAGCATTTTTAAATGTAAGTTGTGAGAGTGAAAATAAGGAATAAGATTAAACTTTCCAGGAAATAATTGTTATCCCATTTAAAATAAAATTTCAACCATTTGGAAGTGATACTACTATGTAAAATTATGGTTAGGCTTGAGTTTCCTCGTCATTTATTTATTTATTTTTTGGCATATCTTAGTTGTCCTTTTGTGTTTTTTTCTGGCCTTAGCTCAAACCAATCAAGATAAATGTTTTGCTGATTTGCTTTCTTAAGTGAGCAAGTGGTTAAATTTTATTGCTGCCCTCTCCCCTGTGCCATCTATTGCAGTAGGTAAGCATTGTGAAACAGGAGACTGAATCATGGTGTCCACCACCAAGGGATGTAAACAGGTGGAACCAGGTCTCTCACTTAATAATCTTCCTCCTTCACCCCATGTATGGAATATGTACTCCTTTTCTATTAGTTTTTCTGGATACCTATTTGTTGTCCTTTCTTCCCAACAACTACCTGAAGGATTATACTGCCTTCTGAACTATTGTACTAGTTTTTTAACTTGCTACAGCCTTATCATTCTCTAATGCAAACCTGGTCCTAGCTTCTTCCATTTATGGCCTTTCAGTGGTTCTTTATTGCCCTGGCCAGAGACATGATGAGAGTAGATAGAGGCTTTTCATCACCTGGCCTCTGCCCACCTCCCTCGCCTTCTGCTGTTGCTCCCTTGTGTCTTGGCATTGGGATGCAATGTCCTTGCATCTACCTGGAAAACCCCTTCTTGTCTCTCAGGTCTTTAAGACTGTGTCACCACTGTGAAGTCATCTCCAGTTTCTTCCTCAGCCCCCAAAAGAATCCCCCCCTCTGTTTTCTTACCACCTTTTACCAATGCTTCTACAAACCTATCTCAGTGCTCTGTAATCCTGTGTTTGCTTGTCTGCCTGTGGGCCTACTAGGCTGCGATTGAGTTTCTTGAGGCCTGGCATCATGCCTCCTCTGTGTCATCAATCCCTGACATGAGTAATGAACATTATATAATGTTTAAATGAAAAAAGTGCATTAATTTTGTAGTTCAAAGTACAAATAAGTAAAAGAAATAGTAGTGGACTTCAAGAATTGAAAGAGCATCAGCTGTTTTTATTTTCCTTTTTGTTGTACTTTCAGTTCTTGGCACAGATAAGATACTTAATTACTATTTGCTGCATGAAGAAAAAGAGGAAGATCCATAAGGAATGTCACAGACAGAAAACTTGATTTCAACCCTGAACCTGGAAAAATAAGCAGACTTTACATGAAGGGCACCAAACAGGAAAGTCTGGTTTAAGTGTAAGCAGACTTGGGGGGAATGAGGAGTTTGTCCTGCTTAGAGCTGACTCATTTTTTTCTCTCTCAAGGTTGCTGTGTATAAAGTAGAGATGAGAAACTACCAGGCACTTTTTTTTTTTTTTTTTTTTGATGGAGAGAGAAAACTTTACTATACCGTAAAGGTTTTGAATTGTTTTTGGTACTTTCAAGGAGCAGTTGTTTGATAAGTATAAGGTGTGGTTTAGACTATTATGGTCTGACATTACTGGACAAGCAGTATATTAATTGAATTGAGGATTTCCTAACAAAGTTGTGAAGGAGCTAAAACTTATTTAGGGCCTTTTTTTTTCTGGGGAGTGGGAGTTAGGGGGGCACTGATACTAAAACTAAGTTCATTACCTTAAGTAAAGCTAGAAGGAGCTGTGAAAAAGGTAAGTATTGGAATAAAAAGAAGGGACAGATGTTGGATCTTTATGTCTTAGGGATTTTCATTTAATGAAAGGAGTTATATAAGTCACTTCAGTTAGATGGGACTTGTGATTGCTCCTTCACTGCTGTGAACTGGGCTGCTGTTAGTGCTTTCTCACTAGGAAATATGACAGGTTATCCGAAATCTCATTCTCATTCATGACAAGTGCCACTGACAATCAGGCCCACCTTTGGTACAGTAGTTTTAGCTGAATATAGTAGCTGCTATTTGGCCTTTCTGGACTTATGAAGAATTCACAGGACTGAGATTTCAAACAAATAATGTTTTTGAAACACTCTTGTGCTCATGCTAAACAATAGCAGTAGAGATGTATTCTGAGTAGAATTTTAAATCGGAGGAATATGACATGCATGAAAATTTGACTTCCGTGCAGTGGCATCAATAATTTCCTCTAGGACTGGTGCTTTTCTATTAGAGTTCGCTGGGCCAAATAGACTTAATTATGAGGTGAAAGAATATTTTGTAATTTTATTTGCTTTCATACTGGTGGCAGAATAGGACATTCAAATTATGGGAAGAAATATTGTGCCATCAACAATAATATTATGATGAAAATGAAACTGAGATGTGTTGAAATAGCAAATGTGCAAAAAAGAATTCACCTGATGCTCACTCTCTAAACTTTTATCCATGAGGGAACTGAGAGAAAAAACATTTCCCAAATATTTTAAAGAAAATATCTGACTTCAGTAAACTCCTTAAAAATGTTTATAGTAAAAATACATGGGTGATTATGTTTAAGATTATTAGGGAAATAATAAAAAAAAGAATAATATTGGTTGTTATGAATGTATTAGGACACAGGAATGGCTATATGTATTTCTTTGTATGGCTCGTATTTACTGAGTAGTTATTAATTAGCAGATACTACTTTAAGTGCTTCACAGAAATCAACATATTCAATCTTCCAAAAAGAATATGAGAGTAGGTACTATTATTATCCCTTTACTAATGAGGAAAGTGAAGCACAGAGAGGTCAAGCAGCCTGCTCTAGGTCACACAGCTGGTAAGTAGTGGAGTTGATATTTGAACTTGAAGTCTCCAGTGCCTGTGCTCTTAAAGACCAAAAATATATTCCCCGAGTAATTGCAGTTGGGAGTGTACTCTTTGTAGCACAGAACCTCCACTGCCAGATTTATTCAAAAGGCAAGAGCACAACCTGGAGATAAAGACATTTCCAAAAGATTCTGTCATTTGTATGTCTGCCTCAAAGGCAGGAAGATTATGTTTCAACAATGACTTCAGTTTCATTACTGCAGAATTCAGAAAATTGCATCTTAGCATTCACTGATTAAAGTCATGATTTATGTTTTAATTGATTAGCTGGTTTATATGCTTAAAATTCAATATTGATATTTACAAGTGGGAACACTGGATTTGATTAATTGCTGAATTTAAATCGGCCCAGAGTACTTCTGATTCTGTAATCAGCATTGCTGATTTAATAATCAACCACTCCTGTTTCTCAGATAATGACATTAGATACCAAAAATGACAATTCAAAGATTGACATATCTTTTTTCATTTGAAATGTAAACTTATTCCAAGGGGATATTCCCTCTCATCTGCTTCTCTCTCTTCCTTCTTTCATTGCCTTCACCAACAGTTCATTAAGTGCATGGCTGGGTCTGTGCTAAGGGCTATGAATACAGTGATGAACAAAACAGGTGAGACTGTGCTGTGGCCTCTCCCCATAGGGAAGTTCTGTGAGACTTGAAACTTCCAGTGTGTCACATCTCCCTAAACAACAACTTTTTTTAGGAGGTACAGGGCATTGAAACTAGAACCTAATATATGGGAAGCAGGCTCTCAACCACCGAGCTACATTCCAATGTTTTGTTTTGTTTTTTTTTTTTCATTTGTTTGTTCTTGTTTTTAGGAGGTACTGGGGATGGAACCCAGGACCTTGTACATAGGAAGTAGGTGCTCAACCACTTGAGCTACATCTGTTCCCCCAACTGTTTTTTTTTTAGTTGGTATGAAAATGTTTTATAGAAGCATTCAAATTTTTGCTCATTCTGTGTCACCACTTATTCAACCTACATCCAAGTTTTATTAATTCAGAGAAACTGTGGGAATACAAATTTCAATTAGTAAAAAGAAAGAATTAGAAAATGTTTTATTTACTGTATGCTTATTGCGTGTAGTGGCCCCATGTACTGACCAATACTGTTCCTAGCTGGAGGTCTGCCAGGTATATGGAAATTTCAAGTGAGCACATTCATTGCTTGCTTAGCCAGTAGCTACTTAGTGAGTAGCTATGGGCCAGGCCCAGACAGAATTCTGGATTACAACAGTGAGCAAGTCGCAGCACCTGCTCTTTTGGACTTGTGGAGGTATTTGGGTACTGCATGACTCACTGAGATTATTGTCTGAAGTTGGTTACAATTTTCCTTCGCCAGCTGTCGTTTTGTTAGGAAGGCATTTAGTCTTGTTCAGATCAACTGACTGAAAATCAGAATTAGTATTTTTAGTTGATCCAAAATTTATGTGATTTTGTAGCAATTTTGATTTTTAAGAAGATAAGTTTATGCATTTAAAAAAAAAATGGAGAACTGCAACCCAAATCAGAAAAATCTAGTGGGTTATCTTTATAATTTAGTTCCTGTGCTTTGAGTTAATATAGTTGGAATCTTTGTAAATAAATAGCTCTTTAAATAATATTTTTGAACTCACTTCATTTTCTTGCATTCTCTGGTCTGACTAGTTAAAGGGATTGCTGACTTTTAAGAATTTAAGGGCAAACAAAATGATGAATAATGAGTTAACCATGATGAACTGAATTAATTCCACATTGCAGAAATTATCTCATATGCTTAAAGAAAAACTGGTTTCAAGCCCCAGTGCAGTCAGATCAGCTTTTCACTGGACTCAAGCTCCATACCGGCCTCCCTCATTCACAGAAGTATCCCTAGCGTCCAGCCCAGTGATAGCAGGTAGCATAGACATTTAAGGAACTAGTAAACTTTTGTTGACTAAATGGTCCTTCTTCTCATCCTGAATGACCTGACACATAGAGACATTGGCTTTGCTCTTCTTTTTTGATACAGGCACGTAAAACTAACAGTAAGTAGCAAATCATTTATTGAATGCTTATTTTGTGCCAGTTATTTCTTTTAGTTATTTCTTATTCTGTGAGTCTACAAGATTTTGCCATCTTCATTTTACAGATAAATAACATTTCTAATAATTGTCAGCACCAAGATTATACCACACTTCTCCTCGGTATCAAAGCCCCTGCCTTGTCCACATGCCATGCTGCTTTACTCTGCAAGGAAAGGCAAGATAGTGGAGCCAATGAGGGCTTAGTTTGAAAGAGCAGTGTGCATGCATAGCCAGAGGCCCTTCCAGCAGGGAATGGTTGCTGTTTGGTTCCACTCCTTCAATTGCCCTAGATGCTCCTACTTCTTTCTGGCATTGCCACGAAAGGAAGTAGGGCCCTTGACTAAAGCAAGGATGCAAAATGATTTGGCATCTAGAAATTGGATTTATATTAAAAAAACATAAAACCTTCCAGTATGTCTGTCCTACACAGATGAGTAGCTGATTCTTCAGTGCTTTGAACAGTGGCTATTGACAGTTAAGATGAGCTTGGCTGTAAGAATGGCATGAAGCAGGGGCTCTTAACATGGAGCCCATGAGCTTGAATTGAAATTCAAAAAACCATGATTCTTGTGGGGACATGTTGGTGTGGGCGTGATATATTTATTAAATAATACACAGTACAGGGTGGACTTAGTAAAAGGGTCTGTGGTTTTCACCTGACTGGTAAAGGGGTCCGTGGAACAAAAAAGGTTAAGAACCCCTGGTCTAAAACCAAGTCCTTTCTGGCACAGCCTTGATGGATGGCATCATGGCCAACAACAAGTACTAGTGTCTTTAGGAAGTACATTTTATATGTGTCATCCCTATTCTTAAATTCATTCTCCCCAAGATTATCTTCCTTCACTCTCACAGCATCACCAGGCCTTTAAGGAAGATCTCTGATGAACTGGTGGTTTGACAGCAGCCTGCCCAAACCATTTTGGGCTGAGCTTGACATTAACTCAGTCTAGTCATAAGAAGCTGGTGTGGCTCACCAATTTCAGACATTTTGTCAGGTAAGGTATTTTACTGATGTTCATCAGAAAGCCCGCTCTTTGAGCTGCCTCTGTCTCCATAGAAAGAATGAATCCCCCCACACCCCAAAAATGTTTTGGACTGAAATGGAGGACATATGGGAGAGTTCTTATGAATAGATTTATTCAAGGGTTCTGGAGTCACCCAGGGTATTATTTAGAGAGTGGGTTTTATTTAGGAACTGCTGAACTATAAAGATCTACTTAAGATGGGAAGTAGCAGGAATGAGATTTCTTTTGGATTCAGAAAGACCTGGGTTCAAATCCTGGTTCTGCAGCTTTCTAGCTGAATGTACACGGGGAAGAAACCCAACAACTTAATTTCTCTGAGCTTTAGTTTCCTTCAGTTGAAAAATGGGACCTAATAATACCTACCTTGCATGTTTGTTGAAAGGCTGTATCTCTGCTTAATACTCCCATTCATTGAAAGCAAAGAGGGAACTTCCAGCCAAAATGGCATTTGTTTGGGAGGAGTAAGAAAGAGAACGCATATTTATTTGACATCCACTGAGCTGGGTCCTTTGACCCACTGAGCTGGGTCTGCTGCACTGCTGTATCATTTAACCCCTACCCTGTAGCGGAAAGAATGTTCTTTGGCACTTAGGATCGAATCTTAGCCTTGCAACTTCAGAGTATTGGGGGTAGAGAGAGAATGCTGTGCCTTTCGCCAAGAGCAGGCTTTGAAGTATGAGAGGGAGCAGCTTGACTTTTAGAAACGAGAGTTCTTTTCTGGAGATGGAGAGAATAGATTCCCCACCTTCCAAATTTCCCCAACTATGCTTCCTGTAAAAACAATGGGAAAATATTATTTATATAGTAGTTCTATATTGAGAATTAAGAATTCCTTTGGTCATATGGGAATATAAGTGTTACTTCTGTAGAAAAAAATATATACAAAAAAAAATGAACTTCTGTACAAAACTTTTTCCATAAGAAGGTAACTGCAGATTAAAATTTCAGAGTTTTATTTCTTATTCACAGACTGTTCAAAGAAAAGAAAATAAGAAGTGGCTTATGATATAAGACCTTCTTGTGAGAGTAAAAATTAATTTTTTTGACATTAGACCCAGCTCTTAAATCTGATAGGCAGCTACCCAGATCATAAGTGGTTTTGTAAATGTGTTTTATGTGATTTAGCTTGCAACACATTGACCCTGCCAGCTTAAATACCATAAAAGCTTCACAGACCATCATTGGCATGCCAGACTAGGTTTCTAAAATGTTCTGTGGCGTAATGATAGCTTATTTAATGTAACAATTTAAAATATTGTTCAGAAATTAGTGGTGATCCTGCAGTAAGAGGTGACAAGATGGTGTATAACACTTGTTTAACAATAAAAATGGTTTCTTAATAAAGTTTGGGACAGCCTCATGAACTGGGGTAAAAGAATTTACTTACTCATGGTCCCTCTTTTGTCTGCCTCATTTAAAAACCAACTTTATGAAGGATTTGAGCAAATAGAGAAGCTATAAGTTGTTCTAGTGTGAAAGGTTGCCATCAGCTTAGAATATTGTGCTACCTGAGGGCCCGGACAGAGGTGAGCTGAAACACTGAATACATCTGAGAATACTCTGGGATTTTGGCAATGGGATTTGGGGCTGGCTCTGTCACAGCATGGTTGCCTGAATGTCGGCTCTGTGCCTAGGGTTTAAGTTTTGACATCATGTGCACTTTGCTTAATAGATAAAAATATTGTTTTTCTTTCTTCTTCAGTTCTTGGCCTTTTATACATTTGTGTAGGATTCTAGAGAAGTCACACCATCAGCTTTTACCTCAGCTTGTCTTGCATGACATAGGAAGAACCAGATGCCTGAAGAAATGACTTGCTCCGGGTCCCATCCACCTTGTGACAGGGTTAGAACCATTTGTTGCCTTGCTTCTTACACTTTAACCTACCCTAGAACTTGTGTGAGACAGGGATGTGCCTGGGGCAAAATGTCATGACCGTGTTCACTGATGCACCTGATTATTGAGTTGGTTCTTCTTTGAAAAGGGGAGGGGGCAGTCTAGGGAGGAAGACTGTCCTCAAATTCAGGAGGCAGATTCTGATGGACCAACGACCATCCTGGGACGCTGAGGAAGTTATTAATAGCATGTATTCTACTAGAAGCAGGAAGAAATCCTAGTGTTTAGCTAGGATACAACAGAGATCTCAAAAGAATTCTTTTTAGACAAAACGGCTTCCCTCTATTCCAGCTTCTAAAAGCTCAGGCTAATGATCTGTTAATCGTTGTTGCTGTTGTTTTTAATGACTTTGCAATGAAGGAAAGGTAACTAACATTTAGTGGGACTCTAACTGCATTGTGTTAGGAGCGTTTACTTTTACAATAATTCCAGTAATTAAAGAAGACGTGTTCCCTTATGCACTTGTAAAAACAGCTTTAGGAGGTTGCTCAATGTCTTAGAGCTTTGACAGGGTGGAGCAGGGATTCAGACATCCCTGGTGTTCTAATACCTTGTCTCCCCAAGGGTGGTTGAGGACCAGCTGTTAGAGCCCAACCCAGACCTACTGTCTTCACTTCCTAGGGATGCCACAGGAAGTACCACAAGCCAACTAGCTTAAAAGAACAGAAGTGTTGTCCTGCAGTTCTAGAGGCTAGAAATCTGAAACCAAGGTTTTGGCAGGGCCATATTCCCCCTGAAACATGTAGGGGGATGGCAGGAAATCCTTCCTTGCCTCTTCTAGCTTCTGGTGTTTGCCAGCAATCCTTGGCTTGTAGATGCATCCTTTCAATCTGCCTCTGTCTCCACATGCCTTACTTTCTCCTCTCCATCTTCACATGACATTCTTCCCTCTGTTGATCTGTATGTCCACATTTCTTCTTATAAGGGCACCAGTCATTTTGGATTAGGGTCCACCCTAATCCCCTTCAGCCTATCTTAACTATTCACATCATGAAAGATAGTGTACTGAGGCTTAGGACATGAACATATCTTTTTGGGGGATACAATTCAACCCATAACACCTACTGGAGCAAAGTGTATTTTTTAACAAGATCCACATGGCACTTGAGAGCAGATTAAAATTTGAGAAATACTGCTCTACTCAGAAGTTCAGATAAACTGGAGACTGCTGCAGATAAGGAGAAGGGTCAAAAGCACTTGCTTCCTGTTGGCACTGTTCAGGTGTGATGTTGGGCATCTGCTTTATAGCTTTCAATGAAGCAGTGGATAGGAGAAAATGAAGAAGAGACATGTTGGGCTAATGGAGACCTATAGACTACATTTTTGGAGTATAGGAATACCACCATGACTATTATTATCAATAACAAACATTTGCCAAGTGCCTTTTTCTTTTTTTTTTTTTTTTTATTTTTTATTTTTTTTTAATTTTTTTATTTTTTATTGACTTTGTAATAATATTACATTAAAAATATATATGTGAGGTCCCATTCAACCCCACCCCCCCACCCCCCCTCTCCCCCCCCCCCCCAACAACACTCGTTCCCATCATCATGACACATCCATTGGATTTGGTAAGTACATCTTTGGGCACCTCTGCACCTCATATACATTGGTTCACATCATGGCCCATACTCTCCTCTATTCCATCATGTAGGCCCTGTGAGGATTTACAATGTCCGGTGATTACCTCTGAAGCACCATCCAGGGCAGCTCCATGTCCCTAAGACGCCTCCACCTCTCATCTCTTCCTGCCTTTCCCCATACCCTTTGTCCATTATGTCCACTTTTCCCAATCCAATGCCACCTCTTCTATGTGGACACTGGATTGGTTGTGTCCATTGCACCTTTATGTCAAGAGGAGGCTCAGATTCCACCTGGATGCTGGATGCAATCCTCCCATTTTCAGTTGTAATCACTCTAGGCTCCATGGTGTGGTGGTTGTCCTTCTTCACCTCCATCTTAGCTGAGTGTGGTAAGTCCAATAAATCAGATTGTAGGTGCTGGAGTCTGTTGAGGCTCAGGATCTGGCTATCACATTGTCAGTCCAGAGATTCAAATCCCCTAAATATATCTTAAACCCCAACATTAACTGCACCTCCAGCACATTAGCATGAAAGTCTTATGAAGGGAGATCCCATCTGAGTCCAGATTCATCACACATAAACACCATTTCCAAAGAGGGGCCATCTGCCCTGGTAGTTAACCCCATCGGCCATGACCATAACTCCCATGGGTCTCTTTAGCCCTCAAAGGAACCAATATCTGGGGGTTGTATCTGCTTTATCTGTCTCTCTGACTCTGCTCAGTTGTGCATGAGGGCAAACCTTCTGCCAGCCTCCAGACTCTTTTTTAGAAACTCGTAGCCATATAAACTCATTTCTCCTTTCCATTTCCCCCTTACTTTAGGTCAAACAGCATTTTAAAGTCATGGTATTTTATGTAGACATGGATATTCTGCTGATCCGCATTGAACCTTCCGTATAAGGTCATTTTCCAGTTGCATCATCAGTTGGTAGTTGATAGTGGTCCCTCGTTGCCAGGGAGGCTCATCCCCGGGTGTCATGTCCCACGCTGGGGGGAAGGCATTGCATTTACATGCTGAGTTTGGCTTCGAGACTGGCCACATTTGAGTAACATGAAGGCTGACAGAAGGGAATTCCCAGGCACAAAGTTGCTCTAGGCCTTGTTATTATTTTGGGTTTATCAGCTCACAAGCATAGTCATTAGTATCAGGGGCTCACTGTTGAACCCTCACTCCCTCCCGGTCCCCACCACTGTACCTGGGAGACTGTCGCTGCTCCCCTAGGGACCACGACAGAGCACCACTGGCCGGGAACCCAGTACCCCCCCTACTGTGGTTTTTAATTGTTGCCACTATGAGTATATCCAAACATTACCATGCACCCTGGACATATGTTCTGTACAGCTCCCTGTCAGTCATATATCATCTGTCATTGGTATCCCATACCAGTATCCCTCCATTGCCATTGTTGAAACACTCTGTGATCCAGAACTCCCCGAAATTTGAAGCCCAATATAATGTCATGGTCCCTTACTAGGGAATAAGTGCCTTTTTCTTTGAGTGTGACTCTCAGTTGATGAAATGGTTTAGAATGCCTCTGCTTGCTAGAAAAGACATTTCTCAGGAGAAAATGTGAGCCTAAATAAGAATTTCTTGGACCATATTTGAACACCTGGAGACAGCACTAGAAAGGCAGGACAATCATTGTTAATTAAATGTTTATATTTTTTATAGCCACCACAGTAATTTGGATTTGAATTTATAATGTAGTAGAACTGTATTTTGTGACGTAGATACAATTTATGAAGCATTAGGGACCTTTGTGTAATCAATGTGTACAATGTGTGATGCCCATATTATAGATTTTGAAGCATAGCCCTAGTCTTTATGTGATTATAAAGATTTATGGTTATTTTGTCTTTGCTTTTATGACATTTTTCTGACAGCTGTAATACTGAATCCTTGACAGCCAAAAGTAATATCGTCCTAGTGGGAAAACGTGATTTGCTTTATGAGGGTCCACTTTATCAAGTGATTTTAAAGAATTTAGCTTGTCAAAAAAGGAAATACTGCCCACACAACACTTTCATTTTAACATTCAATTTTATTCAGCTAATTCTGTAGAATGCTTACCATGTGCTAGATGCATCCACCACTAGTCTTAAAAATCCAGCAGTACTCACAAGTTTGGAAACTGATTTGATGTAATATCATTCATAGTTCTAGAGTTTTACCTGTCAAGGTTAAATCACTTAGTCTAGGTTTCGGTACTGAAATACAAAATCATAATAACAAATTTGTGGAGTGATTTATGCTTCCAGCATGATTCTTTATGCACCATTTTACCTAATTCTCACATGAGTTAGATTTTAACATACTATTTTAAGGAAGGATGGATGAGTCAATTGACCTTATTACACTTTGCATCCCCCCAAATCTTCTTTTTATATTCATAGAAAAGGAAATGTCATATTATTGCTTTGAACTTTCCTGGCTGTTATTATTTGTACAATCTAGTTAGCCACTAGTCACCTTCCTTCATGTGATAATTACGGTTGCTTTTTATTTTAATAGACATTTAAATTTACATTTACGATTTTACAAATTTCAGTTTCATCCTTCTATGTAGTCTGTGAAAATCTCATATATTTCTTCTATTTCTTATAATACCTGCCACATTTTTGGCCTTCAGTAAATAAATTGAGTTGAATCTAAGCAGGAAAAAGGAGGACTGATTTGCATCTAACCCTCATTTACTTCATCCTGGGCAGTGTTTTTCTCTAGGCTAGTCAAGGTTTGGGCTGCTCTCTCTCCTTTCCAGGGCCTGCCTTACACCATTCAATGTCCAGCAGACCATGGTGCAATGAAGATGATTTTTGGAACCCAGTACACTCGGTTTTGCCAAATGTTCACTGCTCTGATAAATCATCTATTGGCTAAGCTAACTTTAGGGAATTATCTATGGACTTTAATTCTATTTGCTGTCCCCATCTGGTTGCCATGGATACTCTCTCTGTGGCAGAAGGTTGGCCACCAGGCACTGGTATATGATGTTGCCCATGGTAACAATTTCTCAGTGGGCAGCAGGAGGAATGGGGGTGGGATGTGAGTACCCAGGTACTCACAGGGAGGGCAAGGGTTTTGGCGGGACCCAGCAGAGGCTATGGGTGACAGTCTAGTCCTGTTCAGACAGGGTGGGCTTGATGGGAGATGGTTTTGTTGAAAGCAGGTTAATTGTTGTTGGATAGGCTCACTAAAGGCACAGGTGATGAATGGGCTGAACATCAACCATGTTGTAATGGGGATTCTGGCAGCAGGTAATCTGCAGAGATCCAGGTGGGTTGGCATTTGGGATTGGTTCTCACCTTAAATAGATCACAGTCAGGAGTCAAGGGGCAGACTTGAATTAGCTTTGGCACTTAGCCATGAGTGGAGGGAGGAAGCAGAACCTCAGAATTGTCAGGAGAGAAGGTGGGGCTAAGGTACAGCTGCCATTGAGGCTTGTGGTCAGAGCTTGTCAGAAGCTATGAGATGTATAGAACCAAGAATGCCTATGTGGAGTAGGAAAATTCTGAGTGCAAGGCTCTGCTCTTCCACATATTGAATTATTTAGCTTCCCTAGGCCCCAGTTTCCTCTTTTGTAAAAAGGGTAGGATGGCTTGATGGGCATTTCCAAACTACGATGTGCATTGTGTTATCCTTTGCAAAATGCACTCTGTGTTAAACTAATTTTGGAAAACTTGCCTAGTGTACCTCCTCCCAACCTTGCCAAGAATTACAATGCTCATTATTTTAAAGCCTCCAGTGATGATGAACCCCGGTTGACTTCACTGTGACAGTTTGAAATTCTTTTAGGAATCCCCAAAATAAAAAGATTATGCTTTTGAACTAATCCATTCCTGTAGGTGTGAGACCCTTTTGATTGGACTTCATCAGTGAGATGAGATTCAGGTTGAATGTCCACCCACTTGCTGGGTCTGAGATAAACTGAGACACAGAGGGAGATGGAGAGGAAAAGGAAGCTGCCATATTTGATCCTGAAATGTGAGAGAAGGGACTCCAGGTTCACCTATAGCTGAGCTCAAGGAGAGAAGTCCCGAGAGGCTCAAAGAGCTGAAGCCAAGGGAGAGATGGGCCACAGGCCTGATGGCTCACTGCTGAACTCTGGGAGTTGGTGCAGCTGAGACTGAGAGAGGAGGCCCCAAAAGAGACAAACCCTATGCCTGGTTGTGCATAGCTGAGCTCTGGCAGATGGTAGAGTCTGGAGGGGAAGACAGAGATCTGTGGCCTTCTTTGCCATGTGTCAGGACACCAGGATAAATAGTAGCTGACTTTGGTGAGAAAGCATCTCTGATGGTGCCTTGATTTGACATTTCATGGCCTCAGAACTGTAAGCTTTTACCTAAATAAATTTCCCATTATAAAAGCCAACCCATTTCTGATACTTTGCGTTGGCAGCCCAGTGGCCTTGTGCTTTTCAGAATTATTAGCCATGGAGCATCTTTTCACCAGAGCAGCTGTTGACATGGTGAGGGAATCTAATGTTCAGAAGAACACAGCTTGGGAAAGAGGGGCGTGAATAATTCCCTAGTTCTCTAACGAGCCTACCCTTATGTGTGTCTGCCATTTCAGTTATGAAGCTGCTAATGCACAAATGGCCTCTCCGGCTGGGTGGCCACAGGGGGCTCTTTCCTTCCCACAACTTTAGTTTGGTATTTCCTTCTCCCTTTCCTCTTGGAAGTTATAGTGTAGATTCTGCTGCAATTTGGGGTTTCCTGACCCCCAGCTCGGGGGCCCTGGTCCCTGATTCCAAGGTCAGCACGTTGGGGGGAGGGCGTGGCTAGTGCCTATAATCCACACCCTGCCCCCTGAGCCTCAGTGATAGGCCTGAAGTTAGCCTCCCAGATCTGCTTCTATCCTCCTGCTGGCTGACCTGCCCTCCTCGTCTCCCAGCTGTTGTACTTCATCTGTTACAGGCTTCTGGAAAATGGACCCCCAGGTAGAGCTTTGTGTCTGCCACCCCTGAAAGTGTTTTCCTTTTTCTACACAACTGATTTACAAATAAACTTTTGGAATTCTGCCCACCTACTCCACCTCCCATGGGGTTGGCTGAGGTAATTCCTTAAGCGCAATCTGTTGAAACATTTTGTAATTAAGAGTCGGAAAAAATACTAATTGTTTTTTCAGACAGCATTTTGCATAAATAAGAACAGCTTGCCTTTTCTTTTTTCTAGCAGCCTTTTGGGAATGGGAAAATTTCATAAAATAAACTTGGTGGAAACAAAAATGACTATTTTTTTGGTGGGTGAATCAAGTTAAGACTGAAAATATTTACCCAAATAGCGAGCATTTATGCAGTTTATACCATGTGTCTAACATAATGCCAGGCACTGTGGGGTGTCAGCCAAACTCCTGCCCTCCGGAAGCTTCTGCAAAAATCTGACTGATGAGGTAAGACCACCAGATGCGACACATTAGAATAGAATTCACTGTTGATCTTTGTAGTATTTCATTTTGTTAAGGCAGAGTTTGGTATGAATTTTGAGATGGGAGTCATCATTACAGGCCGGTTTGGTCAGGGGAAGTCCTGCTGGATGAAAGAGGTCCTTGGGACCAGCTCTTGAAAGATGGGCAGGATTAGTATATTTAGCAAAGAAAAGGAATAATGTTGAGATGGACGAAAGCATGAACAAATCAAGCCCTTTCAAATAAAATATTTTTGAAACCCTGCTGTGTGCTAAGCAGTGCATTTTGTATGTGTAGAAACAGAAAGAACTGAGTGTTTGTGTAAATTATGTAACTGGAGATTGCAAGAACAAGGAATCCCAATCTCTGCTTAGTTTTAAGTTGGAACTTGGAGAGTCCTGGCTTGGCGGGACTGTGCAGACCAGCCAGAAGGGGGTCAGCTCAGTGGTGGTCTTTGTGTTGGTTGTCTTGGGTCCAGATATCTTGGTAGCAGAAGGGATGTAATATAAAGGTTGACTCTGAGATGTATTTGTTCAAAGAACCCTGGTAAGGTTTGGATCTGTTGACAGCTAATGAGATAAAAAATTTCCAGTTAAATGTTGGCAATCTTATTTGGAATCATCCTAAGAAATGCCCATATGCCAAATTTGATTTGTATATCCTTTAACTATTAACTTCTACCTGGATACACTGGACTCATACAGTTCTCTGACAGCCTGCCCTTGGAAATCAGGGACAGAACCAATCTGATCCCATCTTGGAAACTTTTTTGCTTTTATATAGTTAGACAAAGTCTCAGAATTTTAGTTCTGCCTTAGACTGGGTCTGAGGTCCCATATAAAGAACATTTGTCACTGCTGACTAAGAAGTTCAGTATATTGACTCACCTGGGTCAGCTAGTTTTATTTCTGACTTTGTTGTTATTTACAAAAATTGGCAGGCTATCTGTGAAACTGAGTGGTCAGTTCTATTGAAGCAGTTGAACTGGTTTTCGTGTGTAGATGTGACCTTAGTACTTAACTTGGAAAAGTCACTTAATTTTGCTGGATCCCATCTACCTTCTTTGATGATGCTATTGTGAAGATTAAAAGAAAAAAGTGTCGAGAAAACACGTAGTAAGTGGAAGTTCTGCTAAATATACTCTTTAGACGTTTTATTTCAGTAACAGACATGTAGTGGGCCGTCCATAAATGTTTGCTGAATAAATGCATGGATGAAGATTCCCACTTCTGGTTCAGGCAGTTATTCACACAATGGGAAAATGTCGCTTTTCTATGGTAAACAGACATTGTTGGCATTCATTGAATAAAAAGTATTAATAGTTGTCACAAAGCCTTTAAAAATGTCTTATTCTTTTGTGTGTCTTATCATCCATGGCAGGAAAAATATTCCTAAACTAGAGTTATAGATTTTCTTCCATTTTGTATTCAAATGGACTCTCTATTCATGGGGCAAATTTTAGCTTCATAATACAGAATTTACCAAGGCTCTCTCATGTCATAAGATATGCATATAGTAATTGGGGGATGGTAAAGTGGAAGGTTTTCCTTTTCCTGTTATTAAAAGCCTGTATTTCTTATAGCTAAGCCAATTCAGCAAAGACTAGCAGGTACCAATTATTTAAGATGTTCCTTCCAAGCAGAAAACCTTAATTAAAATACATAGTTGCTATGGTGTTCTAGTCATCCATTTAAGCAATTTATCTAAAAGATATTTTCACAAATAAATTCTACATTAATTAGAGAATCACTTTTTCTATTAAGGAGCATATCTGCACCGTGTAGCAGTCCAAAAGTGTAAAGAGCATTGCTGCATGTAACATTTCTCCTAAATCTTCTCTTCAATTGAAGCATTATGCCATTTTTTGATAAATATAATGTATAAGCTAAGGTTGTCTATCTTGACTTGCAAGGTTAAGTAGAAAATTAAATACTTAGCCAGGCAACACATTTCATCTGTTCCCAGACTCTTCTCTTTCTTTATTAAAAGGAAATTTTACTTTAAATATTGCAGTTTTATTTATAATTGGAAATGAGTTTTTCCAGAAAGGGTGTTTTTGAAAAGGGTGTTTTCCCCCAATCCTCCTGCAGAGTAGTTTGACTGATACTCTTGAATAATCTTTCAAGGTTAAACTTTTAAAAATCTCTAACTCAGTTTAGAAAAATGAATTAAAATAATTTTTAAAACTCTAAGTCTTTCATGACTCTGCTCGTCTGTCACTATATAATCTCCATTTCCTGCTTTCTCTCTCTATACCACCTCTAACCTCAAGTCCCAGTGTCCTTAAGATGTGAAGTTAGGGAGTTATCCACGACTACTTACACTTTCTTTGACTAGCCAGATCACCACAAAGTTTCTAAAATCCAGTCTGTTTTCTTTATTGTTGTAATGAAGGCTGATGACTGCTGTGAACTTCATCTGCTGAAGTGCTTTCCTCTGGCGTTTTTGCATAGTCAGGCAAAAATGCTACAGCCAAAATAATCCTCCTAATCTCTGACTATCAATACATTACTCCCTACAGATATACATAGATTTTAGGAACTGGAAGGGATTGCATGACCCCAGTCTACCATCTGGTCTGAGACAGAAGCAGGACTTGATGTATAACATTCTTCTTTCTAATTGTGCTCTTTATTAAAAAAAAATTCTGACTTCCCATTTGTAGCAGTTTGATATGGTTTATGAATTCCCAAAGTAGTAAATTAAATTATGATTAAATTATGATTAGGGCTTTGATTGGGCCATGTCAATAGGACCACCACGGGGGCAGGGACTCATAGATACAACTACATGGCAGAGCAGAGGCGTTAGTTGGAGTTTTGATGCTGGAGTTTCGATGTTAGAGTTTTGATGCTGGAATTTTGAGCTGGAGCCTGGGAACCAGAGGAACAGTGCTGCTGAGCCCAGAGAGAATTGAGCCCCAGGGAGAAAGGCAGAGCCGGTCACCTCATATTCTACCCCTGACCTTGTGGAGAAAACAGAGGAGCTGAGCACAGGGAGAAATGAACTCCAGGAAGAGAGAAACCCAGGAACCCTGAACCCTGGCAGTCTTCAGCAGCCATCTTGCTCCAACATGTGGCAAAAGACTTTGGTGAGGGAAGTAACTTATGCTTTATGACCTGGTAACTGTAAGCTTCTATCCCAAATAAATAACCTTTATGAAAACCAACCAATTTCTGGTATTTTGCATCAGCATCCCTTTGGCTGACTAATACAGAATTTGGTACCAGAGAGTGGGGTCATGCTTTTGCAATTACCTAAATGCTAGAGCAGTTTTATAAATGGCTAAGGGGTATTTTTTGGAGGACTTGTAAGACATTTGATGGAAAAGTCTTATATTGCTTTGAAGAGACTGTTGTTAGTAATGTGGATGCTGAAGAGACTTTTTATGATGCCTTAGAAGTAAATGATGGGATGATTATTAGAAACTGGAGGAAATTAGCAAGATCAACTCTTGGTGTTTTATGGAAGGCAGAAATTGAAAAGGGCGAGCCTGGGCATTTAGCTGAAGAATTTTCCAAAGTAAACTCAGAGAATATGGCTTGGCTTCTCCTTGCAGCTTATAATAAAATGCTAGATGAGAGAGATAAGCTGAGGACTGAACTACTGGGCACAAAGGAAACAGAAACTGATTCTGGGAATTCCAAGCCTCTGGAAATCAAGCTCCCAGATGATAGTGCCCAATCTGAGGACTTAACTAAATCTGGAACTTGTGAATCAGGATTGAAGATGCAGTTATCTCAGAATGAACTGTGGAAAGTCTTATTATCTGGAATTAGACATCACCTTGGGCCAAGAGAGGAACCTCACCCTTGTGTACAGAAAGGGTGAGTTTGCCCCAGCAGTTGAAGAGGGTGGATGTTCCCACTGATGTTTGTGGGAGGGTTTTGCCGCCCCAGGGTACAGAGTGGGTGAAGCATATTCCTCAAGGATTAGGGCGGTTAAGGTCAGCACCCGATAGGTCTGAGAGGAGTGTACCTGTTTGCCATGGATTAGGGAAGGCCAGGTAGTCAACTCATTGCTCTGAGAGGATTGGGCCTATATACCAGAGGTTAGGGAGAATGTTGCCTTCACCTCACTGTACTAGGGGGGTTAAGTCTCTAACCCAAAGATTGGGTAAGGTGTGGCAGTCACCCCAGTGCTCTTCAAGGTTGAGGTCTGGAGCTCGGTCACCACCCAGTTGCTTGATGAGGGTGGAACTGAGAAAATGGCCATTGGACAAGCCTATGGAAAGGCTGTATTCCCATAAGGCCCCAGGAAGAAAAAATCATCATCTTAAGAATAACTCTCAGACTTTGACATCTAATGAAGTGTGTCCTGAAGTTTTCCTGAATTGTAGAGGACTGATGACTCATGTTTCCCTTCCAATTTCTCCTTATGATAATGAAAATATTTATCCTTTACTTGTCCAGTTGTGTGTTGGAAGCACATAAATGGTTTTGTAAGTTTCAGAGGTGTACAGCAAATGGGACTTTGCCCTAAGACAAACTGTATTTCCTTAAACTGATTGCAATGTGATTCTGTACTTAGCATTTCTACTGACTACGTTTTGTTTTTTTAAATATTGTATGTCTTTTTGGAATTCAGAGGCTGGAGTGTAGCAATTTGATATGATTTATGAATTCCAAAAATAGATATTGGATTATATTTGTAAACTGGTCTGTACCTGAGTGTGATTAAATTATGATTTGGGCTTTCATTGGGCCACATCACTAATACACCATTCCATGGTCTGTGAGACTCTAGATGATCTTGTCTCCGCTTATCTCATAGCTTCACTCATTACACTCTAGCCCATCTTTCAGTTCCTCAGTCATGCCAAACTTATCTCCTCCACAGGGCCTTTGCATATGCTGGCTGGCTCCCATTCATTCAATTCATTCATTGCCTTCTCATCAAAGAGGACTTCCCTGACCATCCAATCTTTCCTTCATCACGTTTAATACTTTTGAAATTATTAATATCTTTTTTTTTTTAATTTTTTTATTTTTTATTGACTTTGTAATAATATTACATTAAAAATATATATGTGAGGTCCCATTCAACCCCACCCCCCCACCCCCCCTCTCCCCCTCCCCAACAACACTCGTTCCCATCATCATGACACATCCATTGGATTTGGTAAGTACATCTTTGGGCACCTCTGCACCTCATATACATTGGTTCACATCATGTCCCATACTCTCCTCTATTCCATCAAGTGGGCCCTGTGAGGATTTACAATGTCCGGTGATTACCTCTGAAGCACCATCCAGGGCAGCTCCATGTCCCGAAGACGCCTCCACCTCTCATCTCTTCCTGCCTTTCCCCATACCCTTTGTCCATTATGTCCACTTTTCCCAATCCAATGCCACCTCTTCTATGTGGACATTGGATTGGTTGTGTCCATTGCACCTCTATGTCAAGAGGAGGGTCAGATTCCACCTGGATGCTGGATGCAATCCTCCCATTTTCAGTTGTAATCACTCTAGGCTCCATGGTGTGGTGGTTGTCCTTCTTCAACTCCATCTTAGCTGAGTGTGGTAAGTCCAATAAATCAGATTGTAGGTGCTGGAGTCTGTTGAGGCTCAGGATCTGGCTATCACATTGTCAGTCCAGAGATTCAAATCCCCTAAATATATCTTAAACCCCAACATTAACTGCACCTCCAGCACATTAGCATGAAAGTCTTATGAAGGGAGATCCCATCTGAGTCCAGATTCATCACACATAAACACCATTTCCAAAGAGGGGCCATCTGCCCTGGTAGTTAACCCCATCGGCCATGACCATAACTCCCATGGGTCTCTTTAGCCCTCAAAGGAACCAATATCTGGGGGTTGTATCTGCTTTATCTGTCTCTCTGACTCTGCTCAGTTGTGCATGAGGGCAAACCTTCTGCCAGCCTCCAGACTCTTTTTTAGAAACTCGTAGCCATATAAACTCATGAAATTATTAATATCTTATCAGCTGTTACCTATTGCATTGTTCTCCATTATATCCCAGTGTCTAGCACAGTGTCTGGAGCATTCATATATTTGTTGAATAAAAATAAGTATACTGTTTATAATACAATATTTGTTTTGGCCTAAAATTGAGTGCTTATAAACAGCCACTGTAAGGAGTCAGTTTAGTCACATGAGTCAAACCAATTTTGTGTGCATGGTCATTTAGTCAAAGGTACTCCAAAACGTAAGTTATTCACTTTCCTTTGACTCTCATTTTTTTGTATTTTTCTGGTTTTCACTCCCATTTCACAGATTCCTATTGCTTATGTTTAATACTCAGTATGGAAATCAGGGTGCGCTCAGTGCAAGCTGCTGTTTCTTGCCAGTGTTAAGTCTGGATGGCAGAGATACAGAGCAGCCCATGAAGGTACAGGGGAGGAAATCAGGCTGAAGACCGTGTGCCCTGGAATGTGGTAGAAGTCTGTATCGCAATATATCCCATTGCCCTGTCTGCTACCATGGTGCTGGAGCAGGAGGGCAGAACAGAGGCAAGCAGTCTGTCTCCTTGGAGAGGGCCAGAGACACGGTGGGAGGAACAAAACCACACTGAGCACTAGAAAGGAGTCAGGAAGTCATAAGAGCTAGGGCTTCCTATGTGCCAGACCTCTCCTGGACTCCTTACATATAGAAATTCATTTACTCTTCACAGCAACCTCATGAGGTGGGTTGGTACTATTAATACATTTTACAAAGAAGAAAACAGAGACCCAGGGTGTTTAATAATTGCTCAAGGCCTCAGAGTAGATGGCCGAGCTGGGACTGAAACCTAGGTGCTCTGGTTCCAGTCTCCATGATCTTAACTACAGTCTACACCAGATCTCAGGTGCGCATCTTCAGGGTGGTGATTCTTACAGTAGCACAAAGGGAATATTGCAAAGCTGGCTCAGATAAAGGTGGGAAGCCTCTGGGAAATTTCTAGTTAAAGTCAGTAGAAGCAAATGAACAGGAGAGATGCCAGGATCCCAGAAGTCAAACACAGGGAAGTAGCAATAATCTTCAATCCTGAGCTTTGTTTCTAAGGTGCTTCCTTTGAAGGCTTCTTGCCTCCTGCCTTCCTAACTGGTCTTTGCTTTTCTTAAAGGTACAGCTCCCTGTGCTTGACATTGGGTTTGTGGCTTGAGTTGGGGTTCAGGTGCTGAGACTGCAGCCTAGGTTGTCAGAGCAGATTAAAAGCACCAGTAGTATGCACCTTTTCATCAAGAGTACAGGTCAGGCCTGGTTAGGCAACACCTTCTAGCCCTAGGTCCTAACCTTTAGTCTCAGAAAGAATGTCCTAAGACTTGGGGTCTGATGTGCTCCATTTTACTTTCATAACAATTCCTAAAAATGTATAATGCAATAGTAAGTTAAGTGATTAAAAAATTTTAAAGTAGCTGATGCAACGAGCTGATAAATGAGCAGATGCAACGAGCAGGAAGTGGATGTGGCTCAAATGGTTGGGCACCTGCCTCCTGCATGGGAGGTCCTGGGTTCAGTTCCTTTTGCCTCCTAAAGAAAATGAGCAGACAGATGAGGGAACTATCTTGGGATGCAGAGAGGGGGGAATTAAAAATATCTTATTTAATAGTAACTTAAGTGCCAGAACAAAATTTTTTTAAAGAAATCAGTTTTATGTGTACATATTAATAAAGCATACAATTCATCCGAAGTATACAGTCAATGGTATTTTGTATAATCACATAGTTGTATGTTCATCATTTTAATCATTATTAGTTCATTTTCATTATTTCAATAATATAATAAACAAAAAAACAGACAAGCAAATAAGAAAATTCCTCACCTCTCAATCTCTTTATGCTCCCCCACTGTACATAGCTGTTATTTCTGGCTATTCTATCCAAAGTGTATAATCGATGTCTTTGAATATAATCACAATGTTGTACATTCATCATCTCAAAAATTTTAGAACAATTTCATTACTTCAGAAAGGAAGACTCCACAGCCCTTAGCATTCCTTCTTGAGACCTATAACCACTAATCTCATGTCATCTTTATAAATAAATTAAAAAAAAAACATTAAGTTAGTAAATATTGGTTTGAAATAAACAGATACTGCTAAAAGTACATCTTTTACTATATGGAACAGACAATAAAATACTGTAATGATGTTGAATGATAAGGAATCAATAAGAGTAAATTGTAATTTTGCATGTGCCACCAGTCATCTCAAATGAGACTTCTAGTGTGTGAGTTCTCCTTGAAGAAGTCTGTGTGGGCAGCTGAAGTCACATAGAAGACCCAAGAGCCAGAAAGCAGGATCCTGTGACATGTCCTGGAAGTTTACTGGGGAGCCCACTGGGCCCCACACACCAAAATGACAGGTCAATGGGCGTAGAACTTAGGTGCTGAGAGACTGGGCAGAAAAACAGAGCTTAGCTCTCGAAGGTTTGAGAAATAGGGCCTGAATCCATGCGCTGTGCTGGAGATGGGATTAGAGCTCCAGAGAGATTCTGTGTGGAAGTTAACTTTGGTGCTGCTGTACCATCGGTTTGCTGGTTAGGAATGGGACGAGGGTTAAGGCAGTTCCTGACTCCGTGGGTCTAAGAGAGTTCTCTGCTCCCTCAGGGGCAGAACCTTCCCTGAGCTGAAGTGGAGGACTTGGCTAAGCTTGTAAAATTATTTTTCCTTACTATAACTTTATCAAATATGCAATGATGATGGTGATCTCAAAACAAGCATTCTGTCAGACTTCTATAAAAAAGGCAGATTGAATTATTTGCACAGAAATGAGGAACTCTGTCTTCAGATTTATTATGTATACTCCTTCCAAGTAATTTATTTTCTCCATGTATATTAGGAACTACGTTTTTAGCTTGATAGCAGTGAAAGGATATGGGAAGTCAGTGTTTCTTGATGATAGAGTGCCTCCTCAGTCACTCTCACACAGGTAGGTCCAGGAAAATAAATTTTCAACTGAATTGTGATTTAGACTATGAAGATTTATCTAAAGATGAGTTTACTAAAATGGTCATTTATGGAAAGATGTATACATTTGTAAATGTCAGAGGTGTGCGTTTTCCACAGATTTGAATTTATATAGGCTGTGGACCTGTTGTTTAATTCTACCCTAATGTTCCGAGGTACTTCTTAAGGACACACTGCAAATAAAAACACTTCATTCCTGGGTCTAATGTGATGATTGAAGTAAGTAGCCTTTTCTCAGCAAATCAGCTAAGCCAGTGACCTTGAACGGAAGCCCAGGTTGGGTCGCAGGTGCTAACTGCAGAAAGATGAGCAGTCTATGGAGGGCATATGGGGAGTATTTACAGGCAATTCTGTTACAGACTTTCCTCTTTCTTGTATTGTTTTAAAATCTTGCTTAACTTTGTTTATGCTCAGGAGGTAAATAGGCTCATAATTCTCTTCACACGTTTGCAGTGCTCTCCATAGCTGTGTGCTCCCGGAGGAGCCAGGCTAGAATAGGGTTAGTTATGAATGAAAAGAATGGAGGCAGGAGAACGTCTCTGACCAGCCTCCCTCCACCCAGCATACCTCAAGACACCTTATTAGGATGGAATTTTCTCAAGTGTCTGAAAACATCATTTAATTCTTATTATTTTTAAAAATTAGAATGCCTCAAACCGTTTGGGACCAGGCAGACGCTTTTTATTTTATTTTTTTAATCTTAATGCGATCTAAAGGCAAATGTTTTTATTGTCATGATATTTGCATTCATATTTATGTTATTCAGTTATTATATTTATTCCTTAATGTCAACTCCTTCCATTTTTTAAGCTCATAGACTTGACTTTTACAGACATTTTTAACTCTTAAAATTCTCAAATGTAGTATTTTCATGTTGAAGAACTATGTTCCTTATTTAGTGTAACAACTATGTCAGACTAGAGTTTAATATTAGTGCCAGACCATTAATGGTTACAAAAATGAAAAAAATAATAGTCTCTTTCTCAAGGAACTTGTAGTTCACTGTCTATTTTAGGATTTCATGGTCTGTTTTATTTCTCCGTTACTTTTCTTTACTCTTTGACTTATAAATTTCTTATCCGTTTATAATTTAAGATATTTTCCTAAACAATTAGAATGACCATGTACTGAAAAGGGGTAACTTAGGTGAAAACTTTAAGATTTTCAGTTTCCTCTGCTTTGAAAGTTAAAGAAGCAGTCTTGTCTTTTGTGAGGGTAAATAAAAATCATTGGTCTAAGAAAGCAGTTTTATAAGATGGCATGCAGTATTTCTGGAGTATTACATAATCAATCTGAAAAATTAGTGCAAGCAAAACAAAACAGTTTCATTGTGTAACCAAAATGAATTAAAAATATCCTTTGGATTATAGTGTGTACAATTATAGACTGCATAGAGTTGTATTCAGCTTGAGAAACCTTTATTTGAAAATTATAGTTATTTTAGGTATAGATGTTTATTTACTTTGGTTTCTCAGGTGTCATAAATATTGAATTACGCTTTCAGAGTCAATAGGATTTTTATAGACAAGGACAATTACTTTAAAAACGGTGTACTGAGATATTTGATCTGAGTGAACAACCAACTTTTGTCCAAATGCTTATGATTGCATGATTACATTGTATTTGGTGATATTACATCAAATTCTCTTTTGTTATGACTCAGGAAGAATGCTAATGTCATTGAAGCCTGTGGCATTAAATTAAGCAGAGCGAGCATTTCATTGGGTCCTCCAGTTGTCCAGAAAAGAATTCTGGATAGATTCAGGAAGGCAGCTGCTTTAAAAACTGAAATTAGACATTGAAAGCCAGAAGAAACTGCCCTTTTCTATGTCCATCATTTTCTTCTAAGCCTATAGACTTTTGAGACTTTGGTTACAAGGAGTTTGTGAGAACTTCCTAAGACTGCATCATGAATGCCACTCATATTCCCTGAGCCCACTAATGACTCAGCAGATTCTGGCACTTCACTTGGGTTGGTTTGCTAGTTGTTGACCATGTAGCTTGTGGTCATCACTTTGGCTCACTTTTATTTACCTAAAGGCACCACCAAAGGAACTGAAGAGATGATGTACTTATTGGATTGTAGGAAAAATGTGGTTTTCATTCCTTCAAGAAATGCATGAATTGAGTTCCAGAGTGGTGCTCAGTTGTTAAAAGGAAAAAGGTATGCATCATATTAGTCAGTCAAAAGGGGTGCTGATGCAAAATGCCAGAAATTGGTTGGTTTTTATAACAGGTATTTATTTGGGGTAGGAGCTTACAGATACAAGGCTATAAGCATAAGTTACTTCCCTCACCAAAGTCTATTTTCATGTGTTGGAGCAAGATGCTGCCGACGTCTGCAAGGGTTCAGGCTTCCTGGGTTCCTCCCTTCCAGGGTCTTTCTTTTCTCTGGGTTCAAGCTTCCTTTCTTGCCAGAGCTTGCTTCTTCCTGGGCTCAGGGTTCCTCCCTTGCTGGCGCTGGCTTCTCTTTCCTCTGTGAGCTTACTTCCCAGGGCTCCAGCTTAAGGCTTCAGTATCAAACTCCAACATCAAAAAACCCTTCAACTCTGTCCTTTGCCATGCCTTTTGGTGGGTGGGGACTCAATGCCCTAATGATATGGCCCAATCAAAGCCAGTATTGTAACTCAATCATGCCCAGGTACAGACCACTTTAGAAACATAATCCAGTATCAGTTTTTGGAATTCATAACCATATCAAACTGCTACAATCAGGTAGACTTTATTGGTCCTGATCCCATTCTTTGATAATTGCTTAATTTAGTTTTCACGTAGTCTCTCTGTGGGTCTGTGTCTTCCAGGAGTGAGGAGTATTATTCCTAATGTGGCAGATGGCAGATTTGCTGGAGCGGACCTTAGGTTGAGTCCCGGTATTCAACCAACTAGCTTTGTGACTTTGCGGAGCTACTGATGCCTCTAAGCCTTCAATCTTTCATCTGTAAAATGGAGGTGATAGTTCCTGCTTGCTAGGAGTGGGGTGGGGTGAGGGTTAAATGCACTAATGCATGTAGATAATACATAAGCCTTTTTAGCAAAGTGCTTGATACATGATGAATCATATAAGAATTATTATCCATTATTTGTGTCATCTGATATGCTTGCTTGACCAAATTGACTAGTCTGTCGTTGCCTGGTAACTGTTCAGTGGAGCTAAAATGACCGAATTCTTGTGAATACAGAAGAGCCCAAATAACACTGAGATCAGCATGAATTTTCCTGTTCTGAACTCTCTCACTACACTATTGCAAAGTGTCTCTAAAATCAAAGGGCATGAACAGGGTGAACATAATCTGGGTGTGGCATAGTGAGTTGCATTTAACAAGACTTTTGAGATTCTTTTTTTTCTTAATATACTTTTAAATTTTTTTGCAAAGATACATAGATTACATAAACGTTATATGAAAAATATAGGGGATTCCCACCTGCCCCACTCCCAATCCCTCTCACACTTTCCCACATTAATAATGTCCTTCATTAGTGTGGTACATTTGTTACAATTGGTGAACACATTTTGGAGCATTGCCACTAAGCATGGATTATCGTTTATGTTGTAGTTTACACTATCGCCTACACAGTTTTGTAAGTTATGTCAAAATATATAATGGTTTATATCTGTCATTGCAATGTCATTCAGGACAATTCCCAAGTCCTGAAAATGTCCTCATCTTACACCTGTTTTTCCTCTTTCCTCCCCTCAGAACCTCCAGTGGCCACTGCCTCCACATCAATGATGAAAGTTCTTCCATTGCTAGAATCACAATAACTCTATATTAGAATACTATTAAGTGTACTCTAGTCCATTGTTCATTCCCCAATCCTGAGAATTTTGGGATGGTGATGCCCACTCCACCTCTGTTGAGAGGGGGCTTAGATCCCATGGGGCAGATTCATTTTTTATTACAGTTTTACTAATGACAGGAAAAAAAACTCCGATATTGCAAGTTTAGTTAGAATACCACTGACAAGTAAAATGCTTAAATTAAGTAGTGGTTTTATAGTTTTTTGACTCCTTATTTTTTTTTCGTAGTATCAGTAATTTATTTTCAACAGTGGTATCAAATTGTATCCCATTCATATAAAGTTTAAGGGTCTTTTTCTTTAATTTATTAACTTCTCCAGTGAAAGGAGCTGTTAAGTATACAGAGTATAGGAGAGAAATATGTACAGAGATGTTATTGCTCTAAGGACTTTCAATATTCATTTACTTAATACTCACAGCAACTCAGTAAAGAAGATACTATCACCATCCCCATTTGGTAGATGAGGAAATTGAGGCATGGAGAGGTCAAGACATTAGCTCAAAATCATAAGAAGTGGTAGAGCTATATCATTTGAACGTGGGGAGTCTTATCACAGGCTCAGCCACCACACTCTATTTCCCTCCCCCCAAAATGACTATTGGAGGGCAAGGGGTCCCTAATGAAGAAGAGTAATGAAGAAGCCATGCTAAAAGGAAGCAGCAGGAGTAAAACAAGAATATGGGAGGATTGGAGTTAGGCATGGAACGAAGATGACCCAAGGAGGAAGAAACAGAAAGTTCTTGCCCATATCTACAAGGGTGCCTGGATACTTGCTCAGCTGTCTAGGCTCAGGGCAGGGGACAAGGGAACTGGCATGGGCATCTGCCATGTGGCTCTTTCTCCTCCACCAGGCTTCTGTTCTCAGACCCTACTCTACCCTTGTCCTTTCTCACTCAGTCCTATGTCCTCAAATATCAGTTTTCTGCTCTCGATTTCTACATTAAAACCCAAACCACAGACCTCTTTCCTGAGCTCCAGACTCATATATTTTACCTGCTCACTCAATAACTTGCTTTAGATGTCTGACAGAAATAGTAAGCCTAACATGGCCAAGATTGAACTCTTTTTTTGTTATAACATCTTTGCTATGATATAATTCACATACCATACATTTCAACCATTTAAAGTGTACAACTCAATGGATTTTAGTATATTCAGAGCTGTGTAGTCATCTCTAACAATCAATTTTAGAACATTCTCATCATCCCCAAAAGAAACCCAGTATTTGTTAGCAGATACCTATTTCTTCTCAACACCCACCCCCTCCCAAGCCCCAGGCAACCATGAAGCTACCTTCTGTCCCTAAAGATTTGCTTGTTCTGGACATTTCATATAAAGGAAATCATTTAAATATATAGTCTTTTGTGACTGGCTTCTTTCATTTAACATAATGTTTTCAAGATATCCATGCATATTGTAGCATATATCAGTACTTCATTTCTTTTTATTGCTGAATAACATCTGTTCTGTGGCTATACCACGTATTTTTTATCCATACATCAGCTGATAAACATTTGAGTTCTTTCAAAATTTATAATGCTGCTGTGAACAAATATACAGGTATTTGTGTGAATGTATGTTTTCATTCTCTTCTATATATACCTAGATGTGTATATACACTCCTATAAGGTAACCTTCTAATTAACCTTTTGAGAAAACTGCCAGGGACTCTTTTCCAAAGCAGGTGTACCATTTTACAGTTGCATCAGCATTGCACGAGGGGTTCAGTTCTTCCACATCTTCATCAACACTTTTTTATTACAGTCATTCTGGTGAGTGTGAGGTGATATGTCATTGTATTTTTAAAAAATTTATTGAAGTATATCGCTCATGCATAGACAATAAGTGTACAGGAATAGTTGTGAACTTACAAAACAAACATATATAACATCATACAGGACTCTCGCACCTCACCCTACCACTAACACCTTGCATTGTTTTTAAGCCTTTTTTAACTACTGATTAAAGAGCATTGTCAAAATATTACTACTAACCAAAGTACTGACAATTTTCTATAATTACTACTACAAAGTACTAACCAATTTCCCCCCAATCTCCCTATTATTATTATCTTTATATCATTTATATGTGAACATACATAAACAATAAATGTATATAGTAAAAGTTGTGAACTTACAAAGCAAACATGCATAACATCATACAGGGGTCCTGTACATCAACCCTCCACCAACACCTTGCATTGTCGTGAGATGTTTGTTACAAATTAAAAGAATATTGTCAAAATCTTACTATTATCTTCTATTTGGTGTATTTTCCCCCAACCTACTGTATTATTATTTTTAAAAATGTTTTTTATGACAGAAGTTGTAAACTTATAAAACAGTCATGCACATGTGCAGAATTCCCAAACAGCACCCCTCTATACACCACACTGTGGTGGAACATTTGTTACAAATAATATAATATCATCTGATTGTTACCGCGCCCATAGTGTACATTTGGCACACATTTTCCATACTGCCCCATTATCAACACAGTACATCTTTTGCATAGATGCAGGAATATTATTACTGCTAACCACAGTCCATAGGTCGCTCCAGTTCTATCTTTCCTATGTTTCTCCACATTCCCACCACCCAGCAATAGTGATGTACATTTGCTCTAGCCAACAAAGGACACTCCTGCATCTGTATCATCAACCACAATTCTCATTCACCTCTTGGTTTATTGTGCTATTCTGCTCCTAGATTATTCTCTAACATTCTGTTAATTGGCATTCACATACCGAGGCTACCATTTCAGCAACATCCCCATTTATAAAATAGCTGTTACTATGTGTTACCATCCACTCTATACATTTCCACACTTTTACTGTAAAGCTAATCAAAATTGTTATATACATTAAGCTTCAGTAGTCTATCTCAGTCCTCCTCTTACCTCCTTTAAGAATCCACCACCTACCACCAGGTCTTGAAGCTATTTTCCTACAATTTATTCTAGAAACTTTATGGTTATTGCTTTTATTTTTAGGTTTTTGATCCATTTTGAGTTAATTTTTGGATAAGGTATGAGATAGGGGTCCTCTTTCCTTCTTTCAGCTATGGATATCCAGTTCTTTCAGCACCATTTGTTGAGTGGACTGTTTTGCCTGAGCTGTGTGGGTTTGACAGGCTAGTAAAAAATCTGTTGACCATATATGTGAGGGTATGTTTCTGAACCATCACTTTGGTTCCATTGGTCTATGTGTCTGTCTTTATGTCAGTGCCATGCTGTTTTTTTACCACTATAGCTAGGTAATACAATTTAAAGTGTAGAGAGGAGAATTCACTTTTCCTTCTTAAGATGTTTCTGGCTATTTAGGACCACTTACCCTTCCAAATAAATTTGATAATTATGTTTTCAATTAAAAACAATACTGCTGCACTTTTTATTGGAATTGCATTGAATCTGTATAGCAATTTGAGTATTGTTGCCAATGTCTGCAAGGGTTCAGGCCTCCTGGGTTCTTATGTTCCTGGGGCTTGCTTCTTCCTGGGCTCAGGGTTTCTCCCTTCCTGGGGCTGGTTTCTCTTTCCTCTGTGAGGTTACTTCCCGGGGCTCTGGCTTAAGTCTTTAGTATCGAATTCCAACATCAGGAACTTTTGCATCAAAAGCTCCAACTCTGTCCTTTGCCATGCCTTTTATCTGTGAGTCCCCATCCACCACGGGGCAGGGAGTCAATGCCCTAATCATAACTCAGTCATGCCCAGGTACAGGTCAGATTACAAGCATAATCCAACATTTCTTTCTGGAACTCATCAATATGTTAAACTGCTACAACATCCAATTTATCTGTTTTTCTTTGGTCTTGTGTTTTTGTGTAATATATAAAAGTTTGCCTAATTCCAAGGTCATGAAGATCTACATCTGTGTTTTCTATAAGCGTTTTATAGTTTTAAACTCTTATATTTAGATCTCTGATCCATTTTGAGTTAATTTTTTTATATTGTGTGAGGTAGGGATTGAAGGTTATTCTTTTACATGTGGTTATTCAGTTGTCCCAATAATCATTTTACTGAACAGATTATTGTTTCCCCATGGAATGGTTTGACACCCCTGTCAAAAATTAGTTGAAATAGATAGGTTTACTTCTGGATTCTCAATTCTAATCCACTGGTCTACATGACTATCCTTATGCTGTTGCCACACCATCTTGGTTACTGTAGTTTTGAAGTTTTGAAATCTAGAAGTATGAGTCCTTCAGGTTTCTTCTTTCTGTGTGTGATTGTTTGGCTATTCTGGGTCCACTTATGAATTTTAGATCAGCTTGTCAATTTCTGCAAAGCCAGCCAGAATTTTGATAGACACTGCGTTGTATCTTTATGCCTGTGTGTTTGTTTACATCCACTTCCATTCATAGATCCCGTTCATAATAATATAAGCCATCATAATAATATAAGCAAGTTCTGGATATTATTTTTGCCCAAGATGTGTGCTTTCCTGTTTGATCTCCTCCAGGGTGTTTTCTCTTGTTAGGTGGTGTGTGAGTTGCAATCAAAATCTTGTTTAAATCCTGGTCATCAATTTTATAATCTGAGTCATTATCAAACCAATCAGTAAATGTGTTTTTTCAACCGTCTGTTCTACCTCTTCACTGAATAAACAATCAATCGAATTCTTCTTGTTCTTGTTCTTTTGGAGGATATAGCTGACTTGATGCCTCATCAGGTACAGGCATGAATTCCTCTGATATTTTTGGTGTTGGACAATGTCTCTTTTTTACTTCTATCCAAGGCTTGGAGTTCAAGTCAGGCAAATTAGTAGACAAACCTGTAGACATTGTGTGAAGATTACTTGTTACAGTATTTTTTTTTTTTTTTTTTTTTTTGACTCAGTGGACTTCCAATTCTTGGAGATTGTGGGGCAGACCCTGTATGTGAGCCAAACACTTGGTCTGGTACAAACTCTGGGCAGTCAGTTGAGAGAAGTCTGTTTATGGCACACTACATGGTGGAGGGCCAGGAATTGGCCATTTTTGTTCTGGTTCTCTTTTTTTCCCTCTTCTTCTCATCTACAGTTTCTACTTCTGTGTTATCTTTCAGTGCCTCTAAAATGAGACTAAGGTTTGTAATGAGAGCCTGAACATGGTAGAAACCAGCCATGAGGGAAATGGACAAAACCCTTGCTCATCTACCTTTCTCTTAAGAAAGGAATCCCATTCTAAGTTTTCTACTGAAGTAATAGTCTATTTGGTGCTTAATATACTCTTTATGCACTGTTTCTTCCATGGTATACACCTCTATGCCTGTACCATCATTGTAGTAATACATCACGCTAGTATTAAGTTCTGCTTGAAATGGTTGATCAGGCCTTTTACCATGTTCTTGGTAACCATATGAATAGTCAAAGTTCAGTCAAGGATTTCCTCTGCCTCATCTGCTTCCCTATCCTTGGCCTCTTCCTCAGCCTCTAAAGGAAGCTTGGATATTATTACCCTCACTTATCACACTGGAAATTTCATTTTGATCATCTCTGTTTTCTCTGTCTTGCCTCCAGCTTCCTGTGTCATTCTGCCTATTGTTATGTGCTAATTTATTTGTTTCAAGCTGACATTTTGAGCTCTTCTGGGATCCTCGTCTCTCTTGACTCTCTGGTCTTATATCGTCTAAGTGGAATGGTACCCACTTGTTAGTTTTAGCTCTCTTTCATTGATTTCTCAACTGAGCTTCATCTTTGCTGACATTTTCACCAGGACCATCTAATTTTCTTTCTTGCTTTTCTTTGCTATCACTGCCAGTTCTCTTTCAAACCCTCTTTTTTATTATTATCTTTTATTTTGTGGCTTCTTATTTCCTTGCCTGATAATACTTTGACATCCAGTGTTCACTAATTCACCTGATGTTGGCCAATTTGCCATATTGCTGAAATCACTAGCCTTGTTGGATTTCTTTGTCTTGAGTTTTCCTGCTTTTATACTCTTGGGGGAACTGAGCTCCGCTCCTGCCCTTGCCAAGCTGCCTCCCATGGTGACTGACTGATGAGCCTGTGGGTGCCAGCCCCAGCAGCGAGCTAAGTGATTATTTCCAGATTGAACTCTTGATTTCAGGTCCTAAGCCGGATCCTTCTTCAAGCCATGTCAGGATGGCACCACAATTCCCTAGTTGTTTATGCCAGAAACTTAGTCATTATCTTCAGTTCCTTTTTTTTCTCAATACCTCACATCTGCTCTACACATGTTTTGTTGGTTCTACCTCCAGAAGATGTATTAAATCTGGCCACTTCTCACTGTGGCCCTGTTCTGGCTCATTTACAACACTTATCATCTCTCAATCCATCTCTTGTAGTGGAAGTGATCTCCCTGCCTCCACTCTCCTTCCTCCTCTGTCTTTCCTCTGCACAGCAGCCAGAATGATCTTCTAAAAGTATAAATCAGGTTATGTTGCTGCATTGCATCACATCACCTCTTCTTCTCCAGTGGCTCCTTTCTGCAAACAGTAAAAAATCTAAACTCCTTACTGTGGTCTATTGATGCCATGGGACTTGTCTTCTGCCTGCCCCTCCAACCCCATCTCCTTCCTTCTCCCTGCACTTTCTTCCCCATCAGCCACCCTAGCCTTCTTTTTGTTCCTGAATGCATCAGGCTCATTCCTGTCTTGAGGACTTGGTATGTTCTGTTCTTGCTCTTTGAAAAGCAGTTCCCCAGATCTCAACTAAGTTTCCCCAGCTCTTCCCTGCTAATGTATATCTAAGCTAGAGTGGTTAAGCATGTACAGGGGAGAGGCATACTTATTTATATGTCTGTGTATGCGTTTCTGTCTGCCTGTTTATTTTCCCTACTAGAATGTTCTTTGAGGGGAGAATCCCTGTTTGTTTTTTTTCAGTGGAATATCCCTAGAATATGAAAGACTGCCTAGCACCTGGTAAGTTCCAAATAAATA
This sequence comes from Dasypus novemcinctus, assembly GCF_030445035.2. Taxonomy (NCBI): domain Eukaryota; kingdom Metazoa; phylum Chordata; class Mammalia; order Cingulata; family Dasypodidae; genus Dasypus; species Dasypus novemcinctus. Next base: position 45,430,179 of record NC_080689.1, read on the forward strand.
TTTTTTCAGGGACTGTGGGTGGTGACAAAGTATCTGTTGCTATACATATCAAAATAGGTAAATACAATAAATATTCTAAAGTATGTGGTCTTTCCAAATGTATCTAAATTAACTAGATTTGTTTGAAATGATCACTTTGTATGCAGATAGAGGCTGTTAAAATATTGTGAAAATTTTGGATTTCATACATAAGGGGAATGTTCCTTGTGTATTATGCAGTGAATTTGTTTGCCAAATATATTTCATGACCAGTGCAGAGACTATATGTTGGTTAAATTCAACAAAATTTCTATGGATTCCCAATTGATGTAGTCCAAATTAATGATGCTTTGCTGTACAGTTGGATATAAAATTATTTTTATTCTGCTGAAAAATATGACAGTAAAAAAAACGATAGGCTTTTAAAAACATCCAAATACACATTTAAAAAGCATATTGACTTTCTTAAGAAAAGAACAACATTTTTATAGGTTCATTCTCTTTGGAAAGTTTGATGATAACAGATTTCCTTCCTTGTGTATTCACTGACAGTACCAACAAAATGCATTACAAGGAGGGGGCATATACATCAAAGGCAATTGTTATATTTATTAAAAAGACATCCATTTTTATCCATTGGCTTTGGGAAAAGGCAGTTATTTTGTTTGGGAAATGACATCAACAACAGCAACATAACTGGAGAGTAAGACCCATTTTAGCCTTGAATAGCTGTTAAAATGTACTCATGCTTAAAAGCTCTTTAGAGTTTGAAATATTTTTCTTGTAGTCACCGGTTCTTTAGCCTAATTTATTGCTACTTACCTACTATCTCCTTTGCGGAGTTGACACTTTCAAAGCCAATAGTAAAAGTGAAGGCAATTTCACAGTATCAAAAAGTTCCTCTAAGCCAGGCTTCAGTTTAGATTGCTTGTTATTATGTATTTTATAAGTGGAACTGTGACTGCATTTTGAATTAACTGCTCCAGACTCTTCTGGGAGTATACAGCCAGGAGAGCTGATAAAAGGTTGAGGAGAACATTCATTCTTTCATTTCTTCAGCAGTAGTTATTGAACCCCTTCTAGCACAAAATACTGCACCAGTCACAGGGCAGTTTAGAGAGGAAATAAGGCAAGTCTTTGCCACAAGGAGCCTCCAGCTTATTTAGGGAGAGAAATAAAAGCTGAAGCAGCTAGGCATCAATTTCAAAGGAGCAGGTAAACAGGTGGATTATAGTAAATATGAGACAAAATACCATTTTCCTCCATATAAATAACTTTGGTTTGGGAAGAGGAAAGACTTAAACAAATTTAGGGTGGTTATTTTCTGGTTCAAAAATTAGGACCGAGACCCCGGCAATTTTCTTTATGATTTATAAAGTGATTTGTTATGAAAACCATTGGATTTAGATGTACATTTAATGAGTTACTCTTTTATAGAAAATAAATGAAGGTCAGGACTATTTCAGAAAATATAGCACTCGAATGACACTAGGAGAATAATAGCCCTTGTGATTTTTCTGTCAAACTGTTCCTGGAAAAGGAATCTGTCTTTCTAGTTCTCATTCTAATTAAAATAAACAAGACTGCTGTGTTTTTCTTCTTTTTCAAATGATACATTTTTCTCTTCCCCAAGAAAAATAACCTGTTTTTATACAGAGCACTGCCCACCGTCCCCCAAACCCCCCACCCCCAGGCTGCTCTCTGACAGTTCCAAGCCCCTGAGTGCCCCATCGTCCTGTCCCAGGCCCACAACTCCACTTGCCTGCTGCCCCAATATGCTTCTGCCCCTTCAGAACACCCCTCATGAGAGGGCCTGGGAGGAGAACGTCCTAAAAGATGAAGCTGAAATTCCCTCCAGTGGGTATTGTGACCAATGGAGCACCTTCTTCTTAAGAAGCAAGGACAACTGTGAGGAGACTGTTGCCAGCTGGAGTTAGAAGCCAGGCATGATGCTAAGGTTCTGGCTGCCAGTTAGGACTTATAGTTACAGAGTCTAAGTCTTAGTCTAGGTCTAAGTGTAAGAACCAAAAAAAAAAAAAAAAAAAAAAGCCCTAAGTTTACAGTTGAAGCAGTGGAAGAAGGCATCATTCGAAACAGATCTCTGCCTCAAGCTGCTTATACTTCCAGAGTCTGGAGCTTCCCCACCATGGCCTGTGCTCTGGCCTTTCCTTCTGCTTGAACTGTCTTCTCCAGTGTCTTTGCATAGCTGACTTATAATAAGTTGTAGTGAGAGCTCTTCCCTGGCCACGCTCACTAGTGCCTCCAAGTCTCTCTATCCCAGGATCTGTTCTGTTGTCTTCACTGTGATATAAACTTCATCAAATAGCCTTTGTTTGCTTTTTGTTATCTGTTTTCCCACTCTAATTTGAGCTCCATGCATGCACAATTCTTACCATTCTTGTCTTCTGCTCTACTCTCCAAACCTGGAACAGTGTCTGTCAAGCAGCAGATAATAACTATTGAGTGAAATCTCTTAATATTAAAGTAAATCAACAAGTATCCATTAAACCTCTGCAGACAAAACTACCAGTCACTGTATTTGTTCAAAAAATGAAAACGGGAAAGTAAACAACACAAATAGAAAGCAGGTAAAGAGAATTCTTAAGACACTCTATACATGATTCATTGGCAAATGAGTTGAGAAGGAAAACTGAAAGAGATTCATGGAGTGGGGAGAATTTAGAATTGTGGTATTATTGAACCTCAGGGTAAGAGACCAGCCCAGCAGCGTACACAGCTGGAAGCCTGTGGAGCATCCCATTGATCTTCCTCTGAACACTTCCAGCGACGTGAGGCACAGTGTTCTACAGGGCAGCATGTTCTAGTCTTTGGCAGTGCTAATTGTTAGAATGCTATTATTCATACCATCAATGGAAGAATAGGGGTACTCATGTAAGTAGAGTGAAATGAGCAGAATAGTTTTGACTAGAGGAAAGGGTGGGCAGAGGCCCAGAACTGAAAGAGTGTGGGGTCATAGAGACGTAGCAGGGGAGGAGAGGAAAAGAACAGATGGAAGGGTCTGAGAAGGGTAGAATTAGCTTTATAGATAGTGGGCTGGGGCAAGACCTGATCCATTTTTCAAAAAACATATTTAGGCTAATTAAAACCCTATTTAAAAAAAATTAAAATAAAAAAAAACCCTATTTTAAAAAGTTCTATCTCTGCCATCAAGGTCATCTGAGTTAAATATCCAAGCAAATCTGAAAATGCGATTCTAATAAGATTTTTTTTTTCAAATAAAAGCTTCAAATTATAGAGAGAAATGTAATCACTTATACTTCTGGAGCTAATATGAGTTCTGAACAGGCAGCTGACCTTTGCTTGCCTGAGGAAGAAAGAGAAACACTTTTCATCAGAACAGTAATAACTTAAAAATATATAGTTCCAAAGTGATTTTCTTGTAATATGTAAAAGCCAGAGAATGGTGGGATTAATTTGGAACTAATCCAAGGAGCATCCTCAGAAGTGGGGGTTTATATTGACAACAGATTGGATATCATGTGGCATTTATACTCTTTTTATTTTTTCCTGAGGTAGACTAACTCCTCAGGAGCCACGGAAAAGTCAATATATGTAAATGCAACACCTTTATAATCTTCCAGATGATTTCCCTCTCATACATACTTCCAGATGCAGTAGTTTGTGTTAGAATGGACCATTACCAGATTTTATTTTCTGCCCTGAAATTCTGGAGACCAGACAGCTATTCATATAATCGTGGCCACTCGAAATTTTGAAAAACCTTCGCTCACTTCAACTACCCACAACAAACCTTTCATGTACAATAGTCAGAATAATTCATGGGTAATTTCATGTTGGATGTCTCCTTACGGAGAACAACTCAGCCTTAGAAAGCAAGGGGAAGAAAAGAGGGTTTAACTTTCACTAGAGTGCTTTGAAACTATTACAAAGGGAAAAGTGGAGCTACTTTATATGATTGAATGAATTTCAGGTAAGTTGAAGTGAAGGCAAGTCAAGGATATTTTCTTTGGAAAATAAGTATTGTAATGGTAAAAATCCATTAGAAATATCTAAAATCAGGAAGAAAAAATGAGAACTTAGAATTTAACTATGAAGAACCTTGACAACACTTCGATGATTAGAAGATCCAAGATGGAAATTTCTGTGGTGTCCCAGCAATGCCACAAAATCTTTTGAATGTAAGTGACTGTTCCACAGTGTCAGGGGCCAAATTTTACTGCCTTCTCTGGTTCATTTCTGTCATCAGCAAAATGAGAGGAATAAGAGGCAGGTTTTATTAGAAAATCTCAAAAGTTCATTCCAGTTCTAAAATTTAAATCGTTTAGAAGATGTGGAATTTGGTGTAATTCTTTCATGCTTACATATTTAATTGCAAGAGCACTTTGACCTTCGACATGTAGGTTCAAAAAAAAGTGAGATATGTGTTGAAAAATTGCTTCTACTATGAAAGTGTGCCCAAGATTTTCCCAAAGAACATCCTGAGAATGTTGTTGGGTTTTCACATCACTGTTGTTTATTTCACCATCTTTTCTAATGTCTAGATGTCCATAGGTCTCCCAGGAAAGAGAGAGAGAAATAAAGTTCCTTTTGGGGAAATTTAAAGCAAATCACCATGTGACTGTGACTTAACTTTTCAAGATCTTGTGATTGTGGGGATATAATCCAGTTTTTCCTCCTTCTGCTCCCTAGCATGTCCATTTCTCTTTAGTCATGCTTCCCTTTCCCCCTCTCCTTAAGATCAGTTTTGACTTCAGGCCCTTGTCCATGCTGTGTTCCCCACATTTGTCTGTCTGGCCTCTCAAACTTCTGTCGCTCTATTAAGTTCAAGTTTCTTCTTCATAGGAACTACAGCCAATATTGTTCTCTTTCTGTACGTCCCTTTCATGTGGTTTAGCCCCAAATTTCATGTTACCGTATTGTTTTCTTTATTTTTTCTTCCTATTACCCCTAACAGGTTTATACACCTCATAAAGTTAGTGTCCTTCTTTAATACATTGTCCTTAATAACATAATATTTGGCTATTCCCCCCCCCCCCCCCCCCCCAGGAATCCATTGTGCTCTTTTGGAACCTCATTCTCAGAATTCTGAAGGCCAGAATAGCATTTTGAAACATCAGTTTTACTATCTGTAAGATACTGGTATAAAAATATAATGATCAATTCAAATTATAATGTGTTTTTATACAGTTTTATAAACCCCTTTATAATAAAAGGAGTGTTATTTTTGTCAGACACTTTCCACATTCCTGAGGTGTAATGGGTGGCCAGCTTTTTTTTTTTTTTTTTTTTTTTTTAGTTGACAGCACAATGAAAGTACCCTGGGAGAGGAAGTAAAAGGAAGAAAGAGATGGAGTGGTGAATCAAAGTAGACATGGTCAAATATGCCCAAGCACCTGAGAGGCCCTTTCTCTTCCTTACCACACCATGAGATGATTTTAGTGATGTTTTTCCAATGATGAGATTGTGATGTGATGAGACTATTAGAAAAATGTGGAGTTTCTTAAACTGTATATTTTCTGTTTTATTGAAAGAAATAAATAGTTTACATATTTTCTGTCCCATTATTGGTTGTGTACTACTAGTCAGGTTAAGCCTGGGTATAATGCAGTAACCAACCTTGCAATCCCAATGACTTAACAAAACAAATATTTATTTTTCTCTCATGTGACAGTCTAATATTTGGGTATTTTCTTCAATGGCTCTTCATATAGGTACTCAGAGACCTGTGCCAGTCTTACAGCAGATTCCAGAAAAATCTTTACTTACTCTATTCCCATTGAAGGATAGTGTCTTATTGGATAGAACAGCTAGCAGCATACATTCTCATATTTAAGCATTCAGATCATGTGTTTTTTTCTGTTTTGTTCCCCCCCCTCATTATGGCTTTTTCATTTGAGGTATCCATTAATACTTAAGTAATAATCTCAAGGAAGGTTGAGAGCCTGGAACAATTAACAGGACCTTCTGGAACACAGCACATGGGTGTGTCATCCTATAGGGAATTTGTATTGTGAATAACTTACTACGACAGGCTATACCTGGCCTTCTCTTTGTCCCCATCCTAGAGCAGTGCTAGACACAACGCGGTGACACAGAATATATTTGTTGAGTGAATGAATGAATGAATGACCTCAAAACCTCTGCAGCTTCACCTCACCCTAAATCTTTTTTCATTATTTTACCTTTTAAAAAATATTCCCCATCTCCACTGCTCTAATTCATATTTGCAGTAAATGCTTTGAAACAAAGAGTTGGTTTTCACCTGTTATAATTTGACATTAAAAACTGGATTTGGGAAATGTTTTCCAAATTCAGGAATTTGGCCTCTTTTTCTGAACTGGCATAATATAAGGATTTTGGAATTTAGGGAGAAACGTAGCATTACCATCAATTATATGAAGTGCAAAATGTGAGATAGAGTGAATGAAGATGATAAGTGAATTGAAAAGAAAATTTATTCAATGACATTTTTCAAATAGCCCCCTGAATCCCTCTGTATGGAATCATTTCAACTACTTTAAATTTCACAGCTTTAGAGATACTAAAGTACAGAGGAAAGAAAGATAAGGTGCAAATTATAAACAAAGGAGAAAAATTTTATTTGTTCATGGTTTAAATGGAATATTGCTGAGCAACTTTTCACTCTGATGGGCCTTATCAAGTAGTTGTTTTTCTAGAGGAGAGAGTGGAGCTTGCAAAATTGGTAAATCAAACGATCTACATTCACATGTTGATGATCTGCAAATGACTTATTCATTTTGCTAGAGTAAAGTAGAATCATGAAATCAATAATTTTGCTGTTTATTTATGCTGTATACTCTTTTTTTTCTCTTGGAAGAGTTCATAAAGCAAGATCTTATTTCATTGAGCTAAAAAATACAGAGCATATCTTTAACAAATGCCTTCAGTTTTCTTTACCTTGTGTTTCTGTCCTCCCATATGAAGAAAGCCAAAGGCTAAGTCTGCTCTATCGGTATGAGGGCAGTGGGTAGTTGTATTCGTTTCAGTGATGGCAGCTTTCTGCAAACGGTTTGTGAAGATAGGCATGCTGTAAACTGGTCAGAGATGAGCTTAATTGTTATATATGAAAATTACGGGCTGAAGCTGCCTACGTGTTTTAGGAAAACAAGATGTTCTAGTTGCCTTAGAGGTCACAAAGATTGTAATTGAGTTTATATAAATAATTTTCATATAAAATCGTAGTTTCCATGATGCATTTTATATCAGGAAATTAAATTGCATCAGAATCCTAACTTAAGATTGTCAAGGCTCTGAACCCTTAAATGTACTACCATCTTTCCTCTTGAGAAGGGAAATCTCTCTTGTTGTTTTGTGTTTCTGAGGCTGAAGTACATGAAAAAAAAACCCTAATAACTGAGGATGATCTATTGCATTAATATTAATCTAGAAATATACTCTGAAAGGATTTTACTGCCATGTACTTTTCACTGTACCTGGAATATGTTCCTTCTTGAGTGATGAATGAATTGGAGCTATGCAAATAACTATATGATGCACTTGAATATTTTCACTTTAATGAAGAAAAGTTGTCATATTGTTTTCAAAAGTGAAACTCCTTTCCTCCATGTGTACCCCTTTACCCAAGGGTAAAGCTGTAAACTTTAGAGTTTCACTATGGATTGGAAACTAAGAACAATGCTAATTCTGAATTTTCAGCATATATCTGAGCTTGTGAAGAAATGAAAAGAAGAATCAGTGTCAGATCTGCCCCTGCTTCACCTGAAGATTTGGGAATGACTTGGGTCTTTGTCACACTCAGCCAAAATCAAAGACAAAATTCAGCCTAAATTTCATGGTTGGTCTCAGTTAAATTTTTAATTTCTGTAGATTTGTGAGAACATGTATTTTTTGGGAAAATGAAGGGAGCTGGATGATTTGAGATACATTGTCTTGTTTTCTATTTTTAACAAGAAAATTTGTTTAGAGTTAACATTACAAAAAAGTTTCATATGGGACAGCTCCATTGCAAGCTCCAAAAGCATAAAATAAGGAGAAAAGAGGATAATTCTCTTCAGGTTCTTAATATTCTGAGGGCTGCATGGTTTAGAAACTCTCAACACCTATAAATTTCTCTAATTTTCCTTAAAACTAGCAATTGTTTAAACTGTTTATAGTTTCGATGACTTCTGTTTTTTTTCTGGGGAGAAATCTTTTTTTTTAAAAAAACAGACTAATCACTACATGATTTGAGTAAATCAAGCCAGAAATATCCTGACAGTGCACCAAACAAGACCTGTGTGTATAATGTGAGTTCTTTCTTTTTAATTTTAGAATCAACCTTGTCCTATGTTAGGCAGCTGGAGGCAAGAGTCAGACAGCTGGAGGAAGAAAATCGCATGCTGCCCCAGGTGGGTGACTTCCAGAAGCTCATAGCTAGTCAGTGTCATTTGAGTTGTGGCATTTTATTTGGAATTTAAAATCTCAATTACATTTTCTCCTTTAAACGGTAAAGATCATTTTGTAAATAGTCATTCATTAATGCAGAGTGTGATTACTTTCCATGATGGCCATCATATTATCCAGGTTTTAGGTGTGATGCTAAAGGATACAGATGCCTGATATAAAAATCTAAAATAATTTTGAAAGGAAGAAAAAAGAAAAAAAGTAATAGAACATAAAGACCCTTTGATAGTCTTACTCATATACATCATGCATGTGGTTGGTAGATATTAGAGAAGGGTTTATTTAAAAAGTATATTTGCTAGTTTATGAACTAGGTAAAATGAGGTAGTTTGAAATTTTCATATTGTATCTAAATTAGTACTTTCTGAAATTCTTTGTGATATAATTGAGCTCTTTCAGTACACAAAGGTAATGACAGTAACTGACAGTTGTTCCTTTGGAACTTCATTTCTTTTCCTTGGTAAATGCTATGTGGCATATTTTTTTTTTTTTCTGGGAAATTAAGACCTTGCCATATATTTCACTTACAAAATTATTCTGTGGGCTAACTTGGTGAAAATGATTTTGATCTTTGAGGTGGCAGTTTTTAGGAAATGTTACTTTGAGGAATTGAATAAATCTGAGAATAGGTGGGTTTCCTTTATAGGCATGTAGACAGTAATGCATTGTAATATTTTATAAAAGAATTTTCTAGGCAATTAGTCACTCATGTTTTTTCCTACTTTCTGGTGGCTATTTCTGTTTTGTATGTAACTAAGGGAAAATTAAACCTCAACCAACTAGTAGTCAGCAGTTTAAGGAAAATAATTCTTCTAAAGTAAATAAAGATTGGTTATGATTCAGAAGAAGAGATTTGAAAAATCACTGCACACACTTTTTGGAAAGACACTTTAGGTATTTCTAATCTTCTGTTTTTAAACTACTTTTGCTCAGTAATGATGATTTGGGCCAAGTGCCTTATGCAGCAAAGCCTTTCATGTTCTTTGGTTGGTTAACCACCTGGCTAGAAATCATGAAATTAAAAGAAATTACTTTACTTCCTTCTCTTTTCAAACTGTATGTATGTCAGAATTCATGATGACAGAAGGGATTGTTGGCATCACAAAATAAAATAATACTGGTAGAATTTTTCTTTTCTCTTTTTTATTTTTACTTTTTAAGAATTATCCTTACTTCTTTGCCTTTTACATTGGTTTTATAATATGATAGTGCTAGGGCATTTGACTGAAAACATCTAACTTCTTTCCCTATTCCAAAGAAACTTGAAAAATATAGTTTTTTTTTGTGACTATTATACCTGGTTATGCTATGATACCATCTCTCAGGCAGCTAGAAATGTATATGAAAAGAAGCAAACAAAAAAGTAGATGTGTTTCTTATTTTCTCTCTTGAGTGGAAATTGAGGCTCACGTCAAACATTGAAATGGTAACATGTATGCCATCTTATTGTAAAAGAGGTGCAAAAATGTGAAATGATTTCCTGACTGGTTTTTAGAAATCTGTACAAGTTTGAGAGATACTGAAGGAAGATCCAAAAATTCCTCAACTGTGCTTGATGTGTTTATCTGTGTATTTAAATACATACTACTTGCATAGTTAAGAACAGGAAAGATTGGTTCACTTCCCAAGTTAAAGTGTTTAATATACTTTTTAAATGTATTGCTATTTTACTGTCAAGGAAAGTAAGAGATGATGGCTGTAAAAGATAATGTTTTATTCACTCTATGATGTGGGATGCACCACTTATACGTTTCATTAAGGAAGAAAAAATGATGTTGGCAGCTCTCCCATGTCAGACTTTTGCTGATTTCAGAGATGTTAAACTGAGAAACATGTTTCAGACTTAAATAACAGTTATTTGTGCATCCAGAGTTCTTTAATGCAAGGAAATCTTCCTTTTGAAATACACTATTGGACATATACAAAGGAATCACTAGAGCTACTTCAATTCAAAAACAAGATTTCTGTGAAATTTGTCTGAGAACGTTACCTTCATTTACAATTGAGATGGATATGGTAGAACTACCAGTTATAACCATTTCAATAAACACCACTGCTAGGAACACAGACAGTAGCTGAGTCCCTAGGATGGACACATAGTGAGTGGCTCTCAGAGCAGTGAGGATTCTGTAAAGAGAACCCTCATGGAAGGCTGAGACTTGGGCTGGGTAGCACAAAGGTATATGCAACTTATTTTTAGGACAACAGAGGACACACTCTGTTCTAAATGTACCTTAGAGAATATCATTAGAAGCAAACAGCAGATGTTATTGGTACTATTACAAATAAAGTATGATGAGCTTTCCCTACAGAAACTATTTCTGCCTGCATAGTATCAGGTGATTTGCAAGCTCAATTCAATACAATTCAAAATACTTGCATAGATCAGTCTCAATATTTGAATGCTTGATTTTCAATTATAAGAGCTTGCTCACTTGTCTTGACTAGAAGGTATTCCTTTTCATGCCCAAGCTTATGAAGTATGTCCATTTGTCTTTGGAGAAACAGGAATAAGAATGTACTTGGCAGGAGGAATCCTGTCTGTATCAGATGATCTTTTGTGGCTGTGGCCAGGTTCTTTGCTGAGAGTTTAGAGTTTAGATTAATGTAAATCATTTTACTGGAGGAGGAAATCCCCTTACTGCTTAATAATTCTTTATATAAAATCATATATAGTGAATAGAAAGTCATGGCTTTGCCCTAACAACTTATATATTTAAAGATAAGCAACAAGTGGGTAATAAATGCTTGTGGGTTTCCCTGGTCGGGTACAAAGGTCTCTTCATTTGTAAATGATGAGGTTTCTCCCAGCTCTTAACATCCTACATGCCCAAGTGTACATGAAGGCTGCTCATGTCACATCCCAGAATAAGGGGTTCTTTATTTATTTTCTTTTCCTTTCTGTGAATTTTAATTTCTTTTTAAATTTTTGAAAAACTTGTAAAAAGATACTTAGATTATATAAATATTACATAAAAAATAAAGGGGAGCTCCGTTTGCCCCCCTCCCCACACCTCCAAAATTTCCCACATTAACAACATCCTTCATTAGTAAGGTACATTCAGTGCAGTTGATAAACACATTTTGGAGCATTGCCATTAAGTGTGGATTAAAGTTTACATTGTAGTTTACACTCTCTCCCAACCATTTCTGTAGGTTATGGCAAGATTTATAATTGCCTGGATCTGTCATTGCAGTGTCCTTCAGGACAATTCCCAAGTCCCAAAAATGCCCCCATATTACACCTGTTTTTCCCTCTCCTTGCCCTCAGAACCTACAGTAACCACTGCCTCTACATCAATGATAGAATTTCTCCCATTGCTAGAATCACAATAAATCTGTAGTAGAATACCAGTAAGTCCACTTTAGTCCATAGTTCAGGATTTAGTCATAGTTGAAGATTCTAGATGGTGATGTTCACTCCACCTCTAATTGAGAAGGGACTGTGATCCCATAGAGCCAATGGATGGGACTCTCTTGCTTGCAGTTGTAGACTCTCAGTTCCTTGGTATGGTAGTTGTCCATCATCACCTCCATGTTAGTTGTCCTGGGTGAGACCAGTGAACTGGAGAGTAAGTGTTGCAACTCCAATGAGATTCAGGGCCCAGCTGGCACATGGACAACACAAAGTCTCTTGGAGTATACCTACAAACTCTAGTACTAATTATAGGTTCAAATAGGAGGACAGAGGAGCCATGTGTAGGGAAACCACAACTGAGTCCTACTCTGTCACTCTTGGGAGCATAAATTCCAAAGTAGAGCCCACTGGCAAGGCACTAAACTCCTGAGCTATGTGCCCTGACTCCAGACCCTGTCTCCAGACCCCTCAGGAGCTGGGGTAGTATCTACTTTGGCAGTCAAAGAGATCCTGCTGAGACTTGCATAAGTATTACCTTTGGAATGATCTCCTGACTCACTTTGAAGTCTCCTAGCCCTATAAACTCATTTGTCTTTACCTTTTCCCCCTTTTGGCCAAGGTCATTTTTCAGTTGCATTGCTAGTTAGAGCTTGGTAGAAATCCCTTCGTTCCAGGGAGGCTCATCCCCAGGAGTCATTCCCACACTGGGGGGAAGGTAATTTATTTATGTGCTGATTTTGGTTTAGAGAGAGGCCACATTTGAGCAACAAAGAGGTTCCCAGGAGTCAGCTCTTAGGCACCCTATAGTACTAGCCTAAGTTTCAATTTTAAAAGTAAAGGTTCATATGCACAAAGGGGAAATATTGAGTTGGTTCTCTATAGTGGACTTGTGGAATAGAATATCAGTCCAACAGCCATGCAGGAGATTGTCCAGTGAGCCCAGGAGCTCTTAGCTATTATGGTTTCTATACTGTCTTACAAGGATCACTGAACTGTCCTTAAACCCAATTTGTGAATGCAAAGAGGTCCAAAATTATGAAAAGTCTCCTTATTAAAAAATAAATAAAACCGCAATATTTGTTAGGTTTTATTATTTGAGAAAAAAATGTCTTTTAACAATTGGTAGAAATGATAAAAATCACCTGAACTCAGGATATCATTCTTGAGAACATAAGCTAATAGGAACATATTTAAAAGACTGTATTTAAAAATATTTCAAATGATTACATTTAATTTCTCATATGTTGAATGCTAACCCTGTCAGATTGGTCTGTCAGCCTCACTATCTACATATTTGATATGAAATGAACCTCAAATGACTGTTATTTAAATTAATGTAGCAGCTTTCTGATGAATTTTGAATAAAATAAGGTGGAATTACCCACAATGACATAAAAAGGTATGTATAAAAATATAAATAACTAGATGGTTAAAATGTAAATAAAATGGTATAAAGTTGTCTTAAGGAATTTTTATATCAAAATAAAAAGGACATACTTGTTTCTGTATACATTTACATATAAAAGCAAACTTTCTCTGGATGAAGGGTCATAGATTTTCAGAGCTAGTTAGAACCTTGTACATCACCTAGGACAACTCCATGTTATAGACAAGGTATGGGAGTCTCCCAGCAGTTAGGGATATTGTCCTGGTCAGGTAGCCAGTTAAAGACAGGCTCAGGCCAAGATATAGGCTATTCAGTGTTTTTTGTAGCATACTCATGCTACCTCCTTTAATCATTGCATACCATCAGTGTAATTAAAATGCTAAATCTATTCTTTTCAAATGTATTATTTCTTTAACTTTTTTTCTTAAAAATTAATGTTAGCTATGCTTAACCATCTCAGATTTGCTGGGCTTTTATCCTTGCTTTAAGGAAAATGTTCTTTTTTTTTTTTTCCTGTAGGCCTTAATATCCATCATAAATTGAAAACAATTTTTTTACACTTTTTATAGGGTCTTCTCATCCCTGACAGACTTCGAAAATATGTCAAAATCATAAAATTTTATCACACACATACAACATATCCAAATCTGCCTGAAAAATTCATATTTAACAGAATGTGGTCAGAGATGGCCTTTTTGTTCAGAGTGAATTTGGGGACAGTAGACAGAATGGTGGTTTTGAAGGTATATGCCCATGAAATTGGAATTTTAGGCCAAATTCAAAACCCATGCTTAGCTCTCTCCATTTAGTTTGACTTTTCCTTGATGGTCACAGTATTTTTAATCTTGTCCTAGCCAGTGTGTTTATATGCGGCATCTGTAAAGAAGTTTATTAATCTAGAAAAATCTTTAAATTGATGATATAGAATACCTACCAGATGATTTCATTCTAAATAACTAGTGCTACCTTTTGTAGATATTGCCACTATTCAGACATAACTCTTAAGTTGTTTTTTTATTTTTTTTCACCTAGTCTCTTCTATTTTGTGTTGACATTGAATTTGGCAGCTTGAAGAGGGCTAGAGACAAGAAGCAGTTTGCTGCAGCCCCAAAGTCATTTAAATACATTTGTTGACAATCCTGTTGGGAAATGTTATGACAGCAGTATCTACCTGGAAAGCACTATATGCCCTTTGGGCCCCAGAAGCCCACCCCCACACAAACTACCTGTGTCTTGAGAGACCAACATTTTATAAAGCAAGTTTCCAGAACCGAGAAAGGCACCCTGATCTGCCTGGTGCCACGTGCTTACCCATGTGCTGGGGTTCGCTTCTTGTGTTGAAAGGGACGGCAACTCTGAGCACCGTAGAGCAGACCCCTCAAGAGATGTTTCTATTCCTGTTGTGTTAGCACACACTTAGAAGTCTAATTTTAGGAATGGAAATGAAAAATCTCCCTCTCATGCAATTTGGTTACAATGCGGCCTTACAATGCAGTCTTTCAGTGCTTTGGGGAAAGAGGCAGGGCTGTTTCTAGAGCAGTTTTGAACAAAGGAAAAGAACCTGTCACTGCTGCCAGAAGTGCTGAGGAGGGGACAGAGGAGCTAAAGAAACAGCTTCTCACTTCCATGGCAACGCACTCCAAGCCCAGCGTCACATCTCCGAAGCACTAACTCACCTCTGCTCTTTTGCAGAGATTACCTGTGTGCTGGGCGGTGGTAGGAGCATTCTCTCTGACACTAGTTTTCCCTCATGTGCTTTGGCTTTCTTTTTTTCAGCAGAGAGATGTATTTATTGTTTTTGCCTCCTTTTTCTTGTGACATTTTCTAACTATGGTTTGCTAGTCTTTTTGGTCTTATAGGGCCATAAATATATGATTCCTCTGGGGTTGGAATAACTCTGGAAAAAAAATAAGTAACTGTTACATAAACATCAGGCACAGAGTAAAGGTTTCCAGGATGCTCAAAGCAAGTGGCACTAGTCTTCATTTGTTATTTGCATGGAAATTACCATTCTGGCACTCTGAGGAGTAACTTGAGCAAAATTGTTTTTTTTTGCATGAATAGCAACTCTAATTATGTTGAAAAACCTGGGTAAAATCTGGATGCTACCAATAGGAAAGCTTAGCTAAATCCATTATGGAATGGTTGTTGTTGGAGTCACATCTGGGGAAAATATGGACTCCATCAGATGAATAGTGCTTATGGATTATTACCGTTTTCTCTAAATCAACAGATCTATATAATTAAAGAAAAGGAAAAGGCTTTTATGTACAGTTTAGTAGAGCTTTCAGGGGACAGATGGGAGCTACGCAAGTGGTATGGGTGTACTGGAATAGAAAGGATAAATAAATATGGAAAGTAAGTTTATGGGGGAAAAGTCATGTTAGAGAACCTAAATAATTTGAGAATGGATTAAAGGAAAAGCTAGTCTATCAGAGGAAAAAATATGAGTAGAATTCATTGGAAAAATGTGTGAGGCAACTTGGAAGTTCTCAAACTGAGGGGCATTCAACTGAGAATCCCTCATATTTGAAGGTTCTTGTTTGAGAATCTCTGATACATGATGAACAAGTTTCATTCTAATGAGAGAAAATAGGTGAAATAGAAAAGCAAAGAGAAAATAAGACTATGCTACTTCTTAAACTTATTAGTAAAATTATTATTTTACTAATTTAAATTTAATTTAAAGGGGACTAAATGATTAGGAGCTGTGTTATAAGTTTAATTCCATAATATATTTAACTGTTATCTTTTTTTTTATACCTACATTGGTATGTTAGTAATTCTTTCTTCCTATTATTTGGGCACATTGTAAAAAAGTGGTTTGTTATAGCCATTAAAATATCAGCATTTTTGTTACCTGTCCTTGGCAGAATTTGACGTAAAAAATTAGGGGACTCTCTCAGCATCAGATTTTGCTGTGCAGTACTATTCATTAGAATCATAAACATTGAATGCTTGGGAAAAATTTGAGATGTGTCTTTACAGAAACTAATGTTGCATTGTACTTGTAGAAATGGATATCTATCTTGTTTTGTTTTGTCTTTTTTTCCAAAGTAAAGCCAAAAATAAAAAAATTTAAAAGAGTACAGTTTCCTTTTTAAAATAAGCTAGGGTCCTACTCAAGGTATGAAGAATCTTTTTATTTCCAGAAAATACAGTATTTGTTAGGTTTTATTATTTGAGTAGAAAATGCCTTTTAGAAGGTTGGTGTATGCCTTTTAAAAATTTATGTTGTGATCAACTAAGATTTGGTAAATTTATCAGATGGTATACTAATACAAAACTAAAGTTCAGTTTTCTCTCTGTTAATATAATGCAGTTTTCTTAAATTATTTTTCTGCTCTTAGTAAAGGAACTAAATCTTTTTCTTAAAATTTTACACTTTTGTCACTTTGTTAAATAGAGAACCAAATATTGTTACTGTTTAAACATATTGTTCATACCTGACAACTTTTAACATTTTAAAACAAATTTTAAAGATTATCTTTTATTTCAAACTGTTGCAAAGAATTTCTTCTTTCACTTTGTAAAATGCAGGGTGATAAAGTAATTTCATTTAATATAAGTTACATGGGAAGTGTTTGGGAAGGGCTATAAAAATTAAAATGGATTTTATAACCAAAAAAATAAACGAATAGAATGTTGGTACAAATGATTGTTAAAGATCACCAGAATTTAGGATAACATTCTTCAGCACGTAAGCTAATATGAACATATTTAAAACATTACATTTAAAATATTTCAAAGGATTACATATAATAAATAGGGGCATGAATTTTTCCAAAGGGAATTTTAAAAATTATGACAAAAGAGAATATAATGTAGCAAATATTAGAAAATTAACTTTTATCTACTTCTATTTTATAGCCACCTTATATGTATTCTTTATATAGCAAACTTTTCAGGATTTCAAATTTTAGATAAGCCAAAACGAAGTACTTTGAAAAAGGAATGACAAATGCATGGGATATTGTGGATTAGTTTTTTGCAGTGTGACTAGACTGAGGAGAAAACAAAAGAGGGACTGCATGTAAATCAAAGTCAACCAGATTTGTGATGCACAGAGAGAACAATGTCCAGAGGAAGAATATTTTTTCCCCCGAAGTTATCTGATTTATTGCATTCAATCTGTAGACCCCAGCATCTGAAATAGAAGTTGTTCTGCAAGAAGTGGACTGGGCCATTCTTTAGATTTCATTGCTAACGTAGAGAACGAAAGAAAGGTAGGAGGTTTACTGGGAGATGGTGATCAGCGTCACCCTCACAGTTTATAAGAGCATCCGTGTATTATCTTTCAGACTGATCACTGTTGAGCTTGTATAACCTGGTAGCACATTACACATGAAGTTAATTGAAATGCATGTAGAGAAGCAGTGTGAAGAACGAGGGCATAGAAAATAAATTACAGGCCATGTGCCTTAACTATATTACTACTTAGGGCCTTCAGTAGCTTGGTAAATAATTGCTAGTAGGAGGAGATTTAAGATTTATTTTAGAGTTTATTCTAGAAATTCTACAAAATAATTTCTATATCAATAAGCAGTACAATAAGTACGTACTTTTTAAAAAACAACCCGCCCACTTTTAAAGTGGCATTACTGAAAATAAAAGTAGACTGTATTTCTTCAGGCCATGCCAGCCTTAGTTGGGGTCAAAGAGATGGTGGTAGTGTTCTCTGTCAGCCCAGCCCTAGTGAGCCTGCCTGTTCCCCCGTCAGTGTATCAGTTTTCATCTCTCGTCTGAACTGTAGTCCTCTGCATCACCAAGCTGTGCCCTCCCTGAACCGACTCTGGCTGTTGACAGGCTGCTGCAGTGACGTCCTGGACATTCCCCATGGCTCCAAGATGGGAATCCTGAGTGTTCCAGTCTTCTTTAAGCTAAGAATAATTCCCCTTGAGAATATCCTCCCATCCCAATTGAGTTCCACCCTGTTCCAAGCCCTAAAGTCCTTAGAGAAAGTAGCTCCTTACCTCAGAGTAGGGCTACGCCCAGGAAAGGAGGTGGGAAGGAATTGTTCCTATTATCAAGGCTACAAGCTATTTAAAATTGTTCCTCCTTTGTGAAAGCCTCCATTATCCTCCATTCAAGTATTTCTTCCTGATCTACTTCTTCCTTTTGGCAGGACTTCTTGCCCTCAAACTTCAGGTGCCTCATGAAAATGGACTGATCTCAGATATTTATGATTTTAGGAGCATTTAGTCAAGATACACTTGAAGAATCAAGACCTCTTTCAGAATTTTTATCCTTTTTGATATTTTGTAACTTCCATTATAGAGTTTAGTGGGGTATAAATAAATTTGAATTATTACTTTTTAAAAAAGAAATATACAGCATGGAGACAGCTTACTTCTTCACTTAATACCTTCAGATTCACTATTTTTGGTAGTTTTTCTTCTTTCGTTTCTATTATTTTTTTAATTAAAAATTTTTTTAATTGTATTTTTTTGAGGATACATAAATCACACAAAAAATGTTACATTAAAAAATATAAGAGTTTCCCATGTACCCCACTTCCCCAACCTCCCACTCCTCCCACATCAACAACCTCTTTCATCATTGTGGCACATTCATTGCACTTGGTGAATACATTTTGGAGCACTGATACATTGCATAGATTATAGTTTACATTGTAGTCTACACTCTCCCCCAGTACATTCAGTGGGTTATGGCAGGATATATAATGTCCAGCATCTGTCCCTGCAATATCATTTAGGACAACTCCAAGTCCCAAAAATGCTCCCACATCACATCTCTTGCTCTTGGAAGTTATATTAGGAAAAAGAATGGGTACTGAAATGTAAGGGTTATAGAAGAAATATAAATCAGACTCAAATGCAGTATAGCAAATAAAAAAGTTCACTGTCTTTTCATCACCTAAAATGCCTCTCATTTGTTATAGAACAATAAATGTGGCCCGAGTTTTAATTTTTGACAGTTAAATAAGTAATAAATTCAGGACCAGATGGGAGCCATCCTGGACTTTTACAAAAGCTGGCTCTAAGAAAGGAGGCTTTATAATAGTCAAGATATATCAGCTATTTTTGACACACAAGCAGGTGTGTCTTAATGGCAAATAGAGATTTTTTTGTTTAAACATTTTCATGTGCCAGAAAATTTAATATCCACAATAGAAATCTTATAAGAGACAAGCAAAAATATACATTCAGAAAAAATTATAGTCTCCATAAATACGTTCACAAATTAATTGTGTGGGGAAGATTGATCTTATCGTTTGGGTACCTACCATGGCTTCACTGCCAAAAGTTAACAGAAGCTAATGTTAGAATTTGGGTGACATTTTTCTGACAAAGAATATTTAACAAAGAGGGATTTGGCAGCTTCACATTTTGAAATTTGTTGTTTTGTTTGGGACTACCCCTATCCTCATGCCACTCCTTGTTTCCACCATACTCATACTTTAAAAGCATGATTTCTTGACCAGCAAAATTCACATGATTCTGTCTGGGCATGAGAGAACAGATAAGGACATCTGCTCTCAAATGTTATCCATTTAAAGTATGTATTTTACTCAGGATCATGATACTGACAAAGTTCTCCCAAATCAGCCATGAGAGTGCCTCTTTTGATTATAAATAGAATATTTCTTGGTGGCTTTTCAGAGATGTAAATGATACTATAGTAATTTATGAATATGTATTACTTTAACTGGTCTTTAAATCAATTTTGTTATCACATCGGCCTTTTAATACTTTATTGTCTTATTAAAAGATGGTTTTTATTTTAGATGTATCTTTCATGTTAATTCTGTGTTAGCTCTGCTTGAGGGCCTCAGTCCTGGGGTTTTAAGTGTTTAGCATTGTGGTTTGTTAAGGAGGAAACTTTAGAGCCCAAGGAGAGACATTGTGAGCCATGGAAAGGATAGTGCCCAGTTCCTTTATTTATCTAGTTCTTTTTTCTTTTAAACGATGGGGTCACAGCCCAGAAATCAGCCTGTCTCTCTATTAGAAACAGGGATTATGCTGCAGCAGGATAGATAATTATGATTATAAGAATCTGTAATCCTTGCTGCTGGGTCTGCCTCAGGATACAGACCATCCCTGGTGGAGATGTTTGGTGCTCTTTCTCTTGGCTGAGTTCAACATTCTACCTTGGAGGTTTGTTTCTGTCTCAAGCACTAATCACATCCTGAGTATCGGCTGGGGTCCTGGACATAAGCTCCACATTCATTCTTTCTTGATGCAGATTCCCATTCTGACCTTGGGCCCCTATGATTATCCCTTCTTTGCCTGTAAGGAAATGGCCATCAATAGGCAGAGTTTAGGTTTGTGCCTAGACTTTTTGTTATCACTAGTCCGATATTCTCCCCATTTTGCCCAAACCTGTCACACGGCCAGTGAGTTTTTCTTGAAGCAAGATTGTTGTCAAAGTACTACCACCACCCCTACCTTCACTGTGACCATCTGAAACAAACTTGGTGTGGCATTATTTGGATCTGACCTGGGGATCACCCAAGAAACTTGGTTTCATTTCCAGTCCATCTGTTTGACCCTCACTGTGAGATTTCATTGCTCTAATTATTTACCCAGCTTGGGATGATGCATCCTTATAGCAATTTAAAAACATTTAGAGCCCCCAAATAAATGGTTCCTTAGGAAGGAATATTTATTTACCTATCACTTTTCTACTGGTTCAATTAAAGTGTTTCTTTAAGCCCTTTACCTCTTTCTCCAGAAAATTCCCAAACTTTTCCAGTCTGCAGTGTACTCTTCATCCTCTATACCTGGGTGTGACAAACTTTTAAAATAAAGGGCCAGATAGTAAATATTTTTGGACTTGCAGACCCTAGTGTCTCGGTCACTGCTATTCATGTCTGCCATTATAGATGAGAACAGCCATGTATAATGTGTAACTGGATGGTCTTGACTGTATTCTAATAAAATTTATTTACATAGAATGATCTGGATTTGGCTCCTGGTGGTAGTTTCCTGGTGCCTGCTCTATACTGAAATAATTGGTCAATTATTTTGGATTATCTCCTTTTAATGTTATCTTCTTATAAAACTGTTCTTTCATACTGTCACTTCCATTTTCATTTGTATGTAAAGGACTTATTATACACAATTACATTTTTCAAAAAGTATGTTATTTGTTTTTATTGGTTTAGTTCCTTTGTCCTACCATTCTCAAACCTGCTCAAAGTTATCAGTATTGGGGGTTTGAAATCTGCTGTGATTGGACCAGAGGACAAGTTGAGCAAGAGGCAAGAAAGTCTTTAACAAACCATTTATTAGCATTGGGATGAAATTTTTCTGGAGATCAAGTTGCTTGCATCTGCCTTAAAAATGCAAGACCCTTATATATATTGCAGGCGCAGTTGTTGTACTATCGGAAGGGAAATCTGTACTTTTCTGAAACACATCTTTATAGTGACTATAGCTGTACTTTAGTGACTGACATTATATTACTTTCGTTATATATATATTATATTACTGGCTGCTCATGCATGTTTTAGAAAGATTGCTGGAAAGATAACACAGGACAGGCATGTCTTTAAAATAGATACCATTTGGCTGGCAGCTTAGAAAGAACATGAATTTCTATACAGTCCTTCATGGACAAGTGGAATTCTAAATCCATGCTTACCAGTGAATGAGGAGAACCATTTCTGGCATGGGAGTAGGTCAGAAATCAATTGATCTCCCTTTCCCTTAGGGGAGGGCATTTCTTCAAAGAATGAAAAACTAGGAGACCATTGTTAGGAATTCAATGAATTCCATATTTTTCAGGTCCTTCATATCGATATTCTCCTCTCACATGATCTTTGTCAAATGCCTGTTTTTTGTTTTTTTAAAATAATTTATTATTTTATTTTTTAATTGTCTTTTTTTAAAAGATACATAATCACAAAAAATGTTACGTTAAAAAATATGAGTTTCCTGTATACCCCACTCCCCACCCCACCACCCCACTCCTCCCACATCAACAACCTCTTTCATCATTGTGGCACATTCATTGCATATTGCACATGTGTGTTTGTAAAGGAAAGGAAATGAGATGGGCCATTTATATAGTATCTATTTATTGGAGATCTGTGGGGAGCTTTGGAAAGAACAGAGGAGAGCAAAGACTGGTTCATGTTTCCAGTATGTTTTCTGTGGGTCAGGACCAGACCTGTAGGGAAGTAAGAAGAGTGCTCACTTGTCTTGGTTGCCAGGACTGATTGGCACCAGATGAGCCAAGGGGTGGGGAGCTTAAAAAGAGCCAAATGCATTCACAGTTCTCAGACAGTGACTGATAGCAAGTGGCAATTATCAACCCTTTGTACAGCCCTTAATGTTTTCAGAGTGCTTTTCAATCAGGTTTATTAGTCACCCTTCAGAGCCACCACATGAAGCTAATTGATAGCCTCTCCATTTTATGTCTGAGGACAAGTGACTTGCCGAGGGTCAGACGTGAGTGGCTTCTGGAGCTCATTAGTCTCTGTTCCATTCCTCTTGTGAGTGAGCAAAATACTTTTTACTTTTTTTGAAGACATCTTTAGTCAGCATCGGGAAACTTATTACTACTGGTTAACCTGATTGTTTTCAGGATAATACTATTGCAAACATTTTTGTTGTTCAAAGTTTCTTTTTTAAAATTTGCCCTTCCTAAATCTTCCCAATGTCACTCAATCAACTTTTCAGAATATTTTAACTGTGTATTTTAAAGATTAGCCAGGTCTGTTACTTGAGTATTTCTCTCAATGCTCATCTTATTCCTCTCAAGTCCTTACCCAGAGACAGATCTGGTTTGTGGCAGTAGCTGTGGTCAAAGTTTGTATGGGAGTTGAGATGAAACTGCTTTTATTTCAGCTATTGATGCTACCTTTTCCCCCTGGAATGGCGTATAGAATAGACAGATGCAGTAACCTTGCTATTTGGAATGAGAAATGTTGGCAGAATTTATCATTGGATTGGGGCAGGAATATTCATTGAATGGTAAGCAATTACTGGGCTTCCACTATCCTTCCTAGTACAACCAAAGGAACCCATACAAAATAAGGAGTGGAATTTCCACAGTTCATGGAAGGCTGTTGTCTTGTATTGACCATTCATTCAATTTCCTACACCTTGAATATTTTTGAGCATCTTTTATGTAGATAATTTTAGACAATGGCAATATAACCTTGAATAAGAAAGTTAAATTTCTAGTCATCATAGAGGTTATGTTTTAGTGGCTGGATTATTTTAAAAACCAAAATGATATAATATCCTTTGGAAGTGATAATCACTATGAAGAATATATAAGCAGAGTACAGAAGTGGAGAGTGATAAGGGTGAAAGGATATTTTAGACTCAGTTAGAGGAGGCATCTCTGAGGAAGTGACATCTAAAGAGACCTGAATTAAGGGAGGGAGTGTAGCATGGAAAGAGTATTTCAGGAAGCAAGGGCAAAAGCTTAAGGTAGGAATGAGCTAGGCCTGTGTGAGAAAGCAGGGGTCAGAAGGCCAGTATGACATGAACAGAGCAGTGAGATAGAGAGAGTGATAGGAGAAGAAGTCAGGGAGACCGGCAGGGGACAGACCCTATAGGCTGCATTGACCAAGGTCATGTGTTTGGCTTTTGGTCTGAGTTGATGGGAAGCCATTGGAGAAATTGGACAAGGGTGCAGTATCATTTGATTTACATTTTTAAAAGTCTCTGTTAATGTTGTGTGCAGATCAGAACAAAGGAGGGGAGAGGAGTGGAAAAGGGACATAGGGACATTGGTTAGGGAGCTAGTTTACTAGTCTGAAGGGGTGGGGGTGGCTTGAACTAATTGGCAGGGTGGAGATGTGAGAAGGGATTGTATTTGCGATGTGTTTTGAAAGTTAGAGCTTAGAGTGTTTAACGACAGACCCATGTGGCGTATATGGGGAGACATGGGTGGCTTCATGGGTTAGACACTTACCATTCCAGGAGGCACCATTCCCCTAGACTGTGCAATCAATGGTGGACCTGGGAAGAATCAAGGACAACTCCTTGGATTTAAATCTGATTAACAGTATGGTTGGTGGTGTCATTTACAGAGATGACAAAGATGGTAAGACTAGATTGGGAGGTGCAGGAGTACTGAGTTCTATTTTGGACATGGTAAATTGGGATATTGGACATCTAGGAAGAGATGTCACATACGTAGTTGTGTATATGCATCTTGAACTCAGGCAAGGTCAGGGCTGAAGGTACAAATTTGAAAGAAAGCAGTATAAATATTTAAAGTCTTAAAAATGAAGACTTTTTATGAATGAGTATTGAGAAAAAAAGAAGGGATTTGTTGACTGTGCCTTGGGGTACTCCAAGATTAGAGATGGGAAAGGAGGGAAACGTCAGCAATGCAGACCAAGAAGGAGAGACCAAGTTCATGTTGTGATTCTCCCAGAAATCTGAAATGTTGTTTTATCCTTTAATTTGTTTTTATCCTCTGGTGGGTCTTAGACTTATTCTTTGAATATTATTAACATAAGTGACCATATCAGTTTGATTCTAAAACCTTGTTTTCTATCACAAATTCTGCAAAGAGGTAGGATACAAATAAACTTATTTTTACATTTCATTTCTTTTTTCCTTTCTATTAAGTGGTATGTGAAAATAAGAGCTCATACTTTCATCATTAGGCTTCCTTTTGTCTGTGATGATATTTTTGCTGATGGCAGATTTCTATTTTCCCTGCTGGCAATTTCATGACTTCCAAGTATGCAGGAGCCACACTACCTAGGTTCATTTTGGCTACTCTTGTTTGTGTGAACTTTTAAGCATAATATCGTTGTTAATGCCCCAAGATGAAGCTGCCAACAGATGGCGTGGGTAGCACTGTAAACCAGCAAGCAGCAGAACTTATTTGTATTATTGATAGGTATCCTAGAGAGGTGGCTGCCCTTTTATGAAGCCACTGCTCTGTGAGCTTCTCTCTTGTCTTGACCTACCCATTTTGTGCAGGAGCTTTGTGTCCTGGATAAGCATGGAAGAAACTTAAGACCCTTGTTTTTGCCAAAGCCGAGACACCACACATCACTTCACAGTGCAGTATTTCTTAGTCACCTCAACAAGGAATTATTTTAAATAGCTGTTTAGTTCCTGGGGTTCTAGCTCTATGTAAGTCTTCCACTGGGCTCTGATAGCATGCTGAGTGTTTAATACAATCATTAATTGCCTCTGCCCTGCAAACCAAATGCTTTTTGCATTACTTTTTTGCTGTTACATCCACACTGGCAACTCAGTTCTATGCCCTGACTTTCTCTGCCCTACTCTCTCTGCTCCATCCCCCCTTTTTATAAGCCCAAGATTTAAAAGTATCGAGCTATGATCTCAGCAAACAATGCCATATGCTTTTACTATTTAATTAATGTTAGCCTGATTGGAAAGCAGCTTAGATGTATTATTATTCCTTTCTTTCTAGAAAGTTAAGTGTTTCTCTAGAGGATGTATGATTAATAAAAGACAAAAATTAAGCACATATATTAATTATCTGGAAGCAGAATGTCCTTATACCAACTGTCCACATTTCCTACTTATTGCTAGGCTATTTCTTTTAACCAAGCCTTCATTGTTAGTCTTTGTCTCCTGTCTCTCTGGCTACAGAGAGACAGGGTGTTTGCTGTCTTAACCCTTTCAAAACTTAATTCATTTTCTTCCTGGGGTTTATCCTTTCTAATTCTTTAAAGAGGCATCCTGCTAACCTCCTGTAATTACTTTCATTTATTTATTTTTCTTCTGGGTGGTACATTTGTATATCTGTAATTTCACCTGGAATAGCAGATATGTTCTTTTCTTTGCAAGAATATTACATCATTATTATTTTTTGTTGTTGTTGAGGTACTGGGGCCCGGGATCGAACCTAGGACCTCGTAAGTGGAAGGCTGGCACTCAACCCCCAAGCCACATTGGCTGCCCTGAGTTGTTTTTTTTTTCATTTGTTTTGCTTATTGTTTGTTTCTGTTTTTGTGTTTGTTTTTAGGGGGCACCAGGAACCAAATCTAGGACCTCCCATGTAAGCAGGCACTCAATTGCTTGAGCCACATCAGCTTCCCAAGAGTATTTTATTTTATTTTTTTAAAGATTTATTTTTTTATTTTATTTCTCTCCTCATCCCCTCCGTTGTCTGCTGTCTGTGTCCATTTGTTGTGTGTTCTTCTTTGTCCACTTGTATTCTTGTCAGTGGCATCAGGAATCTGTGTCTCTTGCTGAGTCAGCTCTCCGTGTGTGTGTGTGCCACTCTTGGGCAGGCTGCAATTTTTCCCCACAGAGCAGCTCTCCTTGAGGGGTACACTCTTTGCACGTGGGCTTCCCTATGCGGGGGACACCCCTGCCTGACACGGCACTCCTTGTGCACATCAGCACTGCACATGGGCCAGCTCCACACGGGTCAGGAGGCCCTGGACCTCCCATGTGGTAGGTGGATGCCCTGTCTGTTGAGCCAAATCTGCTTCCTGAGTATTATTTTATTTGATCATATATTTCATCAAGGATATAATGATCATTTGATGAAATAAAATCACTTACAACTTAAAGAGATTAAATCAATCTCTTTTATTTTACATTTCAGAAAAAACTATTTTGGGGGATCTGTGAAAAAGAACGCATCAAGCTTTTGAGCTTGATTTAAAAAATCTGATGGAGTTAAATATATTTCTTCCCTGGTATTTCTATCCCGGTTATAGCCATTTAGCTGGTGACCTAACCAGAGAGGTAGGAGCTATCCTGAATACTCTTTTGACCTCATTGTCTACATGCAGTTAAACATTATGGCTCAGAGGGCCATGTCCCTTAATCCAACACTATTTTCCTTTACATTCCTTGTGCTTTCACCCAGGTTTAAGTAGTTACTAATCATTGTTCATGTCGTTGTTAATTTCCTAATTGGACTCCATCCCAGCTAGTGTTGCTCCACTCATATTATTCTCCTCATTATTACTGGATCATCTATAAAACACAAATTAGGTCATGTTATGGCTCATGCCTCAACTTAGAATAAAGTCTAAGTCCTTCATATGGCATAGAAGTTTCCCGAGGATCTGACTCCTGCCTGCCACGTCACCTTTAGCTCTAGCTATTTTGTGCTTCACATCTTAAACTACTTCTGGTTCCTTGAATGTGACTTCTCTGTTAGATTTCGGTTCTCTGAGCCTAAGCTCCTTTGTCCCCCACTTTTCCTAATAAACTTGGTGAAACCTTCCCTGACGCCTTATCACTTGATGGTAACTTGATTACCATCTCTACTGTTTCCACAGACCTGAATTTTAGCCATTATTTGGTACAATAAATGAGGAATGATCAATTAAATATTAATTTCTGGGTTTTCTTAGATGGGAACACCTGGAAACGTATAGATTGACCATCACTCAATGAGGTTGAGAGTAATATTCCTTCTAATGATAATTTTTTAATCCCCCCCCTTTTTTTTTTACCATGGTTTTCTCACTTGATATATGGGATTACATAATGATTTTGATGGGAATAAAGTTGATTTCTACTTTTGCTCTATTCATTCCCAGTGATCATTTCAGCTACTGTTTTAACATATTTGGTCTTCCCCCTAGCTTTAGGAATAAATAGAGGATGTGATTCAATATTGTCAGGAAAAATTAATTTTCTTCAACTAATAATAACTGACTAATAAGAAAAAACAGTGGGAATTGAAATATGTTTAAATTGTGTGGATTTGTCAAATATGAACAATTAAAGAAATGTTACTTTCATTTATTGGGGCTATTCTGGTACTTTGTAAAGTGTTCCCCATTTACTTAAATAGTTGAGCATCTACTAATTACCTAGTATATTGGCACACAGTTAAAGCATCTATTTGAGATGATAGAGGAAAAGCTACAGTCCCATATACTGAGTTGATCTTCCATTAATATCTTTAGTCTATCTTTGAACTCCTACTACATGCAGACAGGGCACTAGGCACTGTGGTTTCAGAGATAATACAAGTCATGTGCATTGATTTAACAGAACTCCAAGATAATGCCAAATACTGCAGTAAAATGTGATACATTATCTCTTTTGATAGTGTAGCATAGGGGTTAAGCCAGAATGTTCAAGTTCAAATTCTCTTCCTCTTACTAGCTGTGTGAACTTAAGTAGGTGAGTTAACCTTTCTGTATCTGAGTTCCTCATTGGTAAAATGGTGATGAAAATAATGCCTTTCTCTTAGAGTTATTGTGAGGGAACATGCATATGTGGGAGAGCGGAGGTGGGTGGTGGGTGGGTAGATAAGGAACCAGAATCAAGAGTTATACTAGTGTGGCCCTAAAAAGTGTGGGACCCAGAGATGTATCAAACTTAAAGAGAAGAAAGTTAGACCAGGAGATAGATTGTTGTCTTAATAAGGTAACAGTATTTAGACAAATCTCGAGTATATTTTATTTCCAGCATGACTCATATAGTATTCCAACCTGAGCTGTCAATAATTCTCGACAAATCCTTTGGGTGGCCTTGTAAAATCCTAAATTACAAAATCCTTGTAACTTAGATACAGCACAGGACTTATTGAACTGTTGTGGCCACAGTTATGTGCCTGGAGTGGAGGCAGTCAAATGAACACAAAGCTGATACTCAGCTGGTGTGTACGAGTCCATCTGTATCAGGCATTATTATTAGCATGCTTCTATTCCACATCTCCCAAGGCCCCCTGGCCATTCCAACCAACCTGATCCTCCCCTGGTATCCCTTGATCTGAATTCCAGGAGCTAAAGGATGAATGAATACACGGGACAGCAGAGGATCTCTGGATCTCTGACCAAAAAATAAATAAATCAACTTCATTATGGGGAAAATTATTGCGAACAGCACTGGACCCACAATTAATGTCTTATTAGGTATTGACATGTATTAGGAGCTCAAATGAGCTACTCGTCATCATCCTTTAATCAGCAGCACTTAGGATAGTCTAACATGTAGTAGGAGCTTTGTGACTGACCTGTAGGAATCTTCCACTTAGTGAATACTCTGCTGCTTCATCAGGAAAATAATATTTTGTTCAGTTTGGCCAGTCTTCATTCAGACATATCGCAAACCGTACTAGCAAACAAACCAAAGCTTAGGTTAGAAGAGGAAACTAAACAGACTAAAGCCCTTTTAGTCATGTGGGAAGGAGAGAATGGCCTCTTTCAGTTCTGGACAGATTTTTCTCTCTCTGATTCCCCTCTGCATATCATATAATGCTCTCTTCAGCATTGGTGTCCAGGCTCTCATTTCTATTTGCTGATAAGTTTTAGTCTTTCCTAATGTGATTGTCCAATGTTAGGTGCAGAATCTTTACCCATTGTATTACTAAGGGACCTTTATTTTCTTCCCTAAAGGTCACACTTCTGTGACATTCTGCCAATGTTATTCTCTTCGGGGTTGGTGTATCTCAGTTTTCAAGGTGCTGCAGCCTGCTCTGTCCTCTCCTCTCAGAACTGTTTGTTCTTCGGACCACTACCCTATGCCCTGCCCATTTTGTGTTCTCTTTTTGCCTGCATTGTTGCTGTAGGTGGCCTGGGTACTTTTGATTCTACCTCTTTGTGTTGGATAGAGTGACTTCCTACTTGGGGGTGGATATATGGATGACATTTATACTTAAACCACTTGAGGATTGAAGCTTAAGGGGTTTCTTTTTTAATCATTGCTAGCTTCAAACCATGTGGGCAGCTTGTCCTCATATACAAAATCTGCTATGGAGCTGACACCAGAAACTTTACTTTGCAGTTTTCCAACATAGTTCTCTTTTTCTAAATACAGGTTTCTTAACCACCACAATACTGACATTTGGGGCCAGATGATTCTTTATCATTAGAGAATGTGCTTTTGTTGGAGGATGTTTAGTAGCATCGCTGACCTCTGCCCACCGGATGCCAGTAGCAACTGCCCAGTTGTGACAACTGAAAATGTCTGCAGACATTACCAAATGTTCTCCTCTTCCACCTCCCACCCCCTGGGAAATCAGATTGACCTGGTTGAGAACATTCGCTCTAAATAATAAACGTGTGAAAGTAGATTGGAAAACAAGTTATAAAATGTGCTAGCAAATAAAGGAGAGGCATTCATGGTAATGGCAGTGAACATTACAGAGCTCTTAATGTGGGCCAGGTACTGTTTTAAGAGCTCTTTTCATATGAATTACCAAGCTTATGGAGTGAGGCACAATTTGATCATATGCCTATTTTATAGGTGAGGAAACTGAGGCATAGAAAGGTCACGTAGCTTGTCCAAAGTAATACAGCTTGTAAGTAGTAGATTAAGCATCCAAACTCAGGCAGTATGAACCCATGTAACTGAGGGTTAAGAATTAATAAATAATTATGATTACTGAATCATTATATCGATGCCTTTTTACTTTCCAGTATATTATAAAATAGCCAGAAGTTAATATCTGAATTAACTGAAACTGGCTAGACTGATCTCACCCTTTGCATATGGTCATTTCTACTAAAACCTGCTATTTGGTGATTATTCCAGATGGCTTTCACTGTGTATATGGTCATTTCTAAGACCTGATATTATGATTATTCTGGATTTATCTTACCCTTATATATGAACATTTCTATTGAAATTGTAACCACTCCACCCTCCCCTGTTTGAAATCCCTAAAAATCCTTGTAACTGATCCCTGTCTTGTACCCACCCCCCATCCTGTTCAGCCCCTTAATGTTTATTAATGAAGGAACCTAAGCCAGCACCACTCCAATTCTACATTAGCCTAAAACTCCTTGTCTTTTGCTGCTATAAAACTATCAGATTTATTGTAGTTTGGGGAGGCAGATTTTGGGACCTTAGCCCACTGACCTCTTTTGCTATACACTAGCAAATAAATTCTTTCTCTCTCTGAAACCCTTATGTCTCAGAAATTAGTTAATGAAGTGCATTGGACAGTAACTGAGAGTTTTGCTCACTATTACCTAGGCATTCCATGATTTGAATTCACTGTGCCTCTTTCAACAAAGATTTATTGGAAGAGATTCTTTTTTTTTTTAATTATTATTTTTATTTTTTTAAAGATTATTTATTTATTTTTCTCCCCTCCCCCCCACCCCAGTTGTCTGTTCTCTGTGTCTATTTGCTGCGTGTTCTTTGTCCACTTCTGTTGTTGTCACTAGCACGGGAATCTGTGTTTCTTTTTCTTGTGTCATTTTGTGTCAGCTCTCCGTGTGTGTGGCACCATTCCTGGGCAGGCTGCACTTTCTTTCCTGCTGGGCGGCTCTCCTTATGGGGCGCACTCCTTGCACATGGGCTCCCCTACATGGGGACACCCCTGTGGGGCAGGGCACTCCTTGCGCATCAGCATTGTACATGGGCCAGCTCCACACGGGTCAAGGAGGCCTGGGTTTGAACTGGGGACCTCCCATGTGGTAGATGGATGCCCTAACCACTGGGCCAAGTCCGCTTCCCGGAATAGATTCTTATGTGATCCCTTCGGGGATGTTGACTCCTGTAGGTTCTTAGTAAATATTTAAGTGAATAAACGAATGAACATCTGTAAGTATACAAAATTATTAAATATTTTTAAAGCATTATTGAATAGATTCTTTGCTTAAATTAAAGGACACTTTTTTTTTAATACAACCACCTAATTATTATCATTAGAGCAAAGCAGAGGGTCTCTTAGCATTTCTAAGCCCATTCATAGGGATCTTTGGAAAGGATTTGTCAAGGTGACCTTTAAAGTGTTTTCTAACCTGAGCTTCTATTTGTGCACTAGAACAGTTAAGCAATATGTCAAAATGAAGATTGGCCAACCTGAACAAAATATTATTTTCCTGATAAAACTAAGCAAAGCTTTTACCCTACAATAAAGAAAGATTGTGAATTCATCACTCCTTCCACACTAGCTATCAACTGCTTTTTGATGATGTAGGATACCCTATATAATAGTTTGACCAAGATTCAGGACTTATAAAAAATTAAACATCTTTAAGTAACAGGAAACCACTTTAGCTGATCAATCTTCAAGCTTCCATATTTGGCTTCCTATAACAGATTAAAGGGCTGGGCTCTAAAATTTCTTACAAGTGCATTACATCTGATTTATATCTAAGTGGGAAACGTGTTTTATATGGTGCTACGATGTTATTTATTGGATGTGATGCTAACCAGTTGGAAGTATATGTATATTTAAAATTATTTACAATATGTAAACATATAATAAGAGACCCAGTACATCCATTTTCTTTTATTCTAGGAGAGAAAAACTTCCTTCAGGATGAATTTCAATTTAAATTTCTTTTTAATTTTCCTAGGTTTCATCAGTAAATGAAACTCTATAATAAAGAATTTTTCTAGAAGTTTATTAAAGATCATTTTCTCTATTGCTAGTAGCACAAATCAAATTCTGAGTGACCTTCCTTTTGTTATTCATGTATTTAGATAACATATAATATTGAACATATTTTAGTATTCCTCATTGTTCTGTGAGAAACAATAACTTTATGGATTTACCCAAATTTGAGAAAAGAAGCATGACTGTGTAAAAAGATTAATTTGTCTAATTTTTTGCAAAATAGGTTTTTGCTCCCTTAATTTATATATGTAACCCATTGAGAACAACAAAGAAAAACTATTGTATCTTATGAACGTTATGTATGCTTAAATGAGTACATGCGAACTATTTAAAATTAAAAGAGAATTATTTATAACTAGAATAGTCATAGGTTGAAGGGAACAGTGCAGATACAGTGGTTGAAATCTCTGTGTTGAATTATTGTTTTAAGTACAGAGGAGCTTGTGTTCCACCCAAGTTTGGAGAACCATCCAGCTTGTGACCATTGGATGTCCTGAGACAACTAACTTTGACTTGTGCTGAACTGAAAAGTTTCCAGTGAAAATTAGTTTGTCTGTCTCTAACTCCTCTTCCTTTCGCAGTTAGCAGAGAAAAAGTCTCCAAGTTAGACTGACTCAGTTATTCCCCTTAGCTCAAACTGCGGTCAGTTTTTATTTTCTACTTCTTTATTATCAAGGTTTCAAATGATGAGTGCTTGGGGGCTTTTTTCTGTTATTCTTTCAAGTTGGGAGTCATTATTTGTGTGTGTTAGAGGTTTGCTGAGATTCCTGGTGAGTTAGGATCACAGCCTGGCTTGTCCCCTTTACCTTCCTCTCAGGATTTAATTTTTATTTTTCCTTCTTTCCCACAAATTTCAGAAGCACTTTATTTCCCACCAAAACAAAGCAAAAGAAAAGCTCACACCATATCCACCCTTACTAGGATTTTCAGAGTTTTACAGGAACAAAAAGTGACCATAATACAATTGTATGAAGATTTTAAAAGAAATTCAGTAATCCTCAATTCTTGACCTTTACCTATTTGTTTGTCTACTTGAAATTGTACATTTTTTTCTTTTTCATTTACATAGCATAATCATATTTAGGACTCATAGAAAGGAATACACGTGAGCTTTGGATAATTTTACAAATTTCGAAAATAATTCCAATTTGAATTATTCAATAATCCAGATTATTGAAGTTTTGTTGTATGAGACGGTAGACCCATGACTAAGTGGGTATTACTCTCTGGTTCCTATACTATTCAGGGGAATAAGTTGTACAACCCTTTATCTGCGTGTTTACTTCAGTTGACTAATGAAATAGGGCTTAGGAGGTGTAGGGTGCAATCCCTGAGTTACCTGAACCTTTTGTTTTGCTCTGAAGACTGTTCTGTTGCTGGTCATTTTTGTTTATGAGGGTGGTGTGACTGAAGATGAAAACAGGCTGGACACACTGCGATCTAGACCCAGCTTTGTTAAGAGAAACACTGCATTATAACAACAGTTAGTGTCCTTTTCTTATTTTTGAGAGAAAGTGCATGTAAACCTCATCAGTAGTATTTAAAATAGTGGTGGAGGTTAAACAGGACTTTTACCAAGACACTAAGCCCCAGGGCTACTGTCAAAAATAAGTAAATAAATATATAATATGTAAACAAAAAATAGTGATGGGATTATTTTATTATGAAGAATGGAAGCTTATCTATGGGAGGAGAATCCATATTCACTGTCACACCTACATTTTTGTTGTATTTGAAAATAATAATCTAAATTTTATTATAATCAAATTTTATTATTTGAAAATAATAATCCAAAGAAAAATATTCAAAATATGTGACACCCATTCTTTTAAAAAATTTCACCCCACATGCAATGGTAAAAATTCAATAAGATATTCTGTTTTTCTTGTTAAATATTCTTAAAAATAAGTCCTGTAAGGCAGAAGAATGGAGAATTTTGGAGCATTAATTAAAATAATTTACTAAAAATAGCAATAAGTGAAACATGGCCATAAAATAGTAAAAAGATAACTTAATCAGAGTAGCATCATGTTATGAATTGTAATAATTTCACTACCTGAGACCATAAGTAATACATTTTCTCTTTGATTAGAAGATCTTTTAAACATTTTCATGGCTTCATTTTTCTTCCTTGATTCTGAAGTAGAAGTCATAAGGATTTTTAAAGAACAATAATAGGAAATGTACCCAATCTCAATTTTTTTTCAAAATCTTCCAGATATCATGAGTATAATCATAGAAGCACAAATATATTTTATCTTCTTCAGTGATGTGAAGGAATACAGTTGTTTCCTGATCTAGCATGTTTGCTTACAGCATTAAAATTCTACAATCTCTATAATGATTACTTACGACATAGTAAAAGAATCTGTAATTTACCTCCCACACATCCTTGATACAGTACATTACTTTGCTATTAGCATTTAGAGGGGACCATCATTGTGTCTAAAATAATTTGTGGGTTACTCTGTGCATTTGTCTTTAAAATGATCTGTATACTCTTCTATAGAATAGTGGGGAATGAGCCATTTAGACTTAAAAAAAAATTTGGAATTTGGAAAACTGTAGAAAACAAAACAAAATTCCTCAGCATGTAAGAGTTTACTAATTTAAGTTTGTTTGGGATTGTTCTTTCAATTGATGGCTAGAACCAGGACACCCCATTTTGAGGTCCAAGGGGGATCAGAAAACTCTGGCGATTGACTTATTGAAGGCTGCTTTTTATATTTTATGAAGTTGTCTTCAGAAAATATCATCATTAATGATTGTAGAGCTGGTGAAGAGCTAAGCCTATATGAATATTATTCCATATATAGCTTACTGTAGGCCGTAGATGATGGCTGGTCTAGAATATTAAACACTTTTCCAGTTTTTTGGTTTTTTTTTTAATTTGCTGACAGGAGTAGTACAACATCAGTAATTCTGATATTGAAAAAGAGTACCTTTCCTTTTAAATGATTATAGCTTTAAGTAGTGTATTCTTCTAGAAACATCTGGTGCATGTATTTTTTCCCCTCTTATAAGAGTAATAAAAATACAATTATACCACAAGGTATTTAATATATTTGTGAAGAATCCTTTAAAAGCACAGCTATTTCTTCATGTTGTTTCTGCCTCTGGAATGTAGGAAAATATTGTGCATCCTCTATATAATAACTAAATTGCTGCTCTTTCCAGCAGACTTCTAAATGGTTGTAGATGCTACCTTAGATTTCATGGTAATGATAATAAATTTTATTACATGAAAGTAGAAATTCCTATATTTTTTTACTTACATGTTGAATGCGTGAAGTCTAAGTTCTGAGAGATATACTAAGTCATGAAGGGAACCAAAACAAGAAAATAGACTTCCTTACTTGTAAAAGCAACTGTAAAATTTGAATTTTTCATTAAATAAACATCTCAGAAGTAGAAATATGCATATTGGGGTGGTAGGTAAGTTTTAAGTCAGCAACCATATAATAAATTATTGGATGTAATTCTTTTCCTGATGGAACTAATTAGTGACACACGAAATAATTATTGAAAAAACAATCTTCAAATCACTGTTGCTGTGATGAAATTATCATTATGGACTGAGTACAAATATATAATTTTCTCTATTGCATATGAGTAATTGAATATGTGTGACTTAATTATTCAATAGGGAACTGATGCTGATTTTATAGTTTTAAAAAAGGGTTTTATGAGAACCAACCACTGGTCATCATTGCTCCTCTTTTTCTTTTACTTAAGACTGGTATATTTTGTTTTTTTGTTTAGCCTCCAAGATGTAGAGAAAAATCCAAACTAGATTAGTATTATTTATAATCAAACACAAATGAAGTGATGAGGGCTAAAATATTATCCTCTTATTTTTAATCTCCTAAAATTAACCTCAACATTTAGGCACTGGAATTTTGGGACCATTTTGTGGATTTTCCATAAAATTTTTTCTAATATGTTTATTCCTTGGGGCATAGCAATCTTAGTTAAAGGTCTCTAGTAGAAGGCAGGAAATAATGTTCATATAAATTCATTTTGTTTCTGATCATTTTTAGTAGAATTATACAGTTTGCTCATGGAAAGCTTAAATTTAGGAAAAAATTGTTGTATTTTCTTTTTATTTCTCTTATGTGATAATCTGGTTGCAGAAAGTACAGAAATTTGGGAGATAAATGATTAATGGAAATTTGGATATTTATGTATATGTTCTGTAAAAATTGTTATTTTAATGAAATGTTGATCTCTAGGTTCACTCTGCTCTTACATGTGCAGATTTTTGCTGAGACTCTGATGCATATCAGTTTTTTTTTTTAGTATTATTGAATATATCTACCCAGATTGAATTTCTTTACCAAAGAGTATCATGCTCCCAATTACATTTCAAAGAATTTCTGTTAAATTCTGAAGCTACACAGTTTTAAATACTTGGAAGCTTTTACGATTATGCTGTTTCTCACAGGTAAAACCCATGAAATAAAGATGTTTAGTTTAAATTTTTTTCTGTAATTTTACTTTATCATCTAGCTCTTTTTATGAATAAGATTGAGAATGTAGTTATACATTTGCCAGAAACCTAAAAGAACCATTTAGTTTATTAGTTCTAATATACAGGACTTCAGATTGTTTCTATTTTTATTTCCTCCTTAGCGACCGGTGCATGCTACAGCTTACCATTGTGGTCACTGTGGTTCATTTCATTAAGCTTCATGTTCTGTCTGCTTTCTTGAGACTTGGGAAACAGTATTTTTCTGAGTGATTGTACCATATTGTTCCAAATATAAGGCCACCCAGAATAGAAGGCAACCTCCAACTAGAAACAGCTCAAATATGGAGAAAGGCTGGGGGCCCAGAGCCCGGCGGGTCTTGCAGTGGTGGCAAGGGTGCCGAGGAATAGGACGATGCCTGCCCACTCTCCCGGTGAGTGAAGACGAGTCAGCTGGTTGCGTTTGTTTGTGCATAACCAGATGGCTTCTATTGCTGGAGGAAAAGTTAAACTTGGGGGGTAGAGAACAAGTCTGAGCTCATGAAAGAGAGTTGCTTGTATGTCTAAATTTGGGGAGGGAGGAGGGGAGAAGAATCTTTCACTTACTAAATAGTCTTCTTCGGTGTTATTTTTCCTGAACCTGGAGGTGGAAGTTGAGTAAGTCCAAATACCTAAGAAGAACAAATGGTACCCTGCACCTTTCATGAAGAAGAGTTTAGTCAACAGAGAATGTATATCATTTGAACCTAGATAATTCTCCAAATACTGGTCTGAGTCTCCTAAGCACATAAAAATTAACCTTTTATTTTATAGAAATTAAATGAGATATAATGTGGTGCTTGATTCTGTTTGTTGTGATCTAGAAAATTCTTTAGCACTGGTTGGAGTACAACTTTACAGGCATTTGGTTACCTCTGTGGCGTCACAAAGCCACATGAAATAGGAACCTTGATCCTTGGTGATTACTAGTCCGTGGCTTTCACTGTTAATTTGAAGTAGAACTTTCCCCTGAATGATGAGTTGGTCCCCACTGTATACTCTGGGAAAGATCTCACTGGTAGCCTCTTTTTTCTTTAAAATGATACTAATTTAATAAAAATGTTTGTTTCTGAATAGATACTGTCTGAACAGGACTCTCCCTAAATTTAAATAGTGCTGAATTTCCCACAGGACTGGTTTAGGCAGGCTGATATCAGTGATTTTAGCAATTCTCCTGCATCAGGATGCCCTAAAAAAGGCCTCATGCCCACGTAGGGCATGCTGGTATCAACATATCTACCATTTGACCAGTTCTGGGAAGAGAAGCTTTGTTTGAAATGGAAGAGTTAGGCAGAAAAGGGCTTGAAAGGAAGAACTGGACGGAAGGTAGCTCAGAGGGGAAGATTACTGCTTGCCAAGTTGGAGTACTTCTCAGAGGAAGGATGGCACTGCAATGATGGGTCCCAAGTCAAAGGTTTAACCTCAGAAGACTTTTCAGAATTCACAGGGGTGGTGCCAGTAGGGAAAGAGAACAGTAGAGAACAAGAGTTATAATGAAGGGGGGAGGGGGAGTAAAAAATAAAATAAATCTTTTTTTAAAAAAAGTTATTTAGGGAGGAAGAGCTTCCTTTAAATTTCCCTAGTTTTGGAGCTATTTGATTTCCACAGAGGAAGAGAATGTCTAAAATTGGGTGGTGGGAAACTTCAAATATTTTCCTTTTATTAGTTTTATCGGGTAATATTTTGTTTGATGTGATTTGAGTTACAAATACAGGACAACAAATTTTATAAATGATTTTTTTCAGAGGGGGTGGGGCTATTGTCATTGGGAGTCTGTGGTATCCCTACAGTTAGTGTAATTATTAGGAGCAGTGGGGGCAGAAGCTGGAGAAGTCATCTAAATGTCAACATATATTCCACTGCTTCCTCTTTCTCACCCTAGTGAAAGTAGAGAGAGGATCTGATGTGCTAGCACAACCCTTTGGAGCAGAGAAAAGAACATGACCTCAGGAAACTTGGGAGGTAGCAGGAGGAACTTCAAGGACACAGGAAGAAATGAAACTAACAAGAAAAAGGAGAAAATATTCCAAATTGCAAAAATAATCATCTTTTACGAAACTAAATGGGAATTGGCAACTTCTCTACAAATAGCCTGGTTTACATACAGTCCATGCATATAGGCTTTGCTGTCTCCAACCTCACCCTCCCAGTCCTAAACTATACCATATGTGCTGGAAAATAAATGTCCCAAACCATTGTTATTTGCTGCCTCTATGAATTCCCACAGTGGCTCCTTCTTAGAAGATTAAAATTATAGGATCAACTTAAATGGAGCAGATTAATAAATCTATTAGTGTTACCCTAGGCATGTAAAGACTGTAGATTTGTTAATGGGCAGAAATTAAAATCTCTGGAGCCCTCTAGGAGTATAATGATCTCCATAAAAATAGGTTGAAAAATTCCCATTAGACTGCATTTTCTAGGAGGGTAGATGATTACTGCTCTTTTTTTCTTTGCTGTACTGCTAGTCTGTCCCCAAGCAACTTCTAGAAAATGTACAGAGCCCTGGGGGAGATACCCAGCTCCTGTATGGGAAGCATTGGCTCTCACAGGTCAAATTAATCCACCTGCATTGCTCAGCAATTAAGTGGAAGAGTCACATAACGAAGATGCCATTTCTGATTTACTTTATTTTTCATTTTTAAAAAGGCAATGAAATAAGAGAAACCTTTCCTAAAGAAAATGTTGTGTTTGGTTAAAGCACTTTGGAAAATGCTCCATTACAGGTCTCTTCCTCAAAGAAGAGTTTTTACAAGAGGTGCAGTTTCTCCAGTGCAAGAATATGATGTGTCTGCACTTTTTTGAGACATATGGAATATGGCATTTGACTTGCTGAGTGAGCATGTTTAATTCAGCTGTGGAGTAACTCATGATTTCCCTACTCTTGAATACCTTTAAGTTTCAAAAATCATTTTTGAAATGTTCTTAATGGCCATCCCTTGACGGGCATTGCTCTCTTGGGTAAATCAAGGATGACACTTGGCCATGCATAGAGATGGGTCTTGGTTAACTTCTCTTGCTGTTCGTGCAAGCAGTAAGTGTATTCCAGTTAACAGGTTGATAGTATCTTAAGAAGGTCAGAAAATGAGCCACAAAAGAGCTAATTCTCATTTGCCAGTGAAATTGAATATTGAATGACATCTGTGTAGTTATAAACGACTTTTGTTTTAATAACAAAGTTGTTGATTTTCTACTAAGGGTTCTTTTAGGTTGTCATCAGGGGCTGATGGGAGTAACAGTTCACCTAACTCTCCAGCTAGCTTCAGTGGACATGCCACCCCTTCTCAGCAGCCTGAACCCGTGGTACACTCTCTTAAGGTAACCATGTGTGCACCCATTTATCCAGAACTTCAGTTGTGTTGTGGCTTGTTTCCTGTAGTCTGGTAGTTCTCACAGTCTTGCTTTAATCATAGAAACTTTTTTTTAACCCCTTATGCTATAAAATTTTTCTTATTTTTTTTTAAGTTTAAAAAAAAACTAAAAAGAGGCTTTGAGTACTTGTGGTTAAATCTCTGTTGTCCTCATTTTGTTTTGAGTAATGTGATCATTTCTCTCTGCATTGAGATTGAAGTCTGATGTGCATGTATATCTATATGTGTGAAATATTGTTATAGGTATTTTTGTGCAATGTTTGTAACATGAGTGTCTTCAAATGTAGGGAGTTAATAGCTGGCCAAAATAAGGAAGGATGCTATATTTTTCTTTCTTTGTGCATTTGTAATATCTTGTGCAATTTGTTACGAGATCATGGAAATAAGCAAAAACTTACCATTTCCCCCACTAACTAGAAATTGGATCTTCAAACTCTAGCCAGTGCTCCTTTATAGAGTATTAGAAAATAGACCCATGACTTAAAGTTAATTTAACTTTGATTTTGACTTCAGATCCTGAAATGATTTGAACCAAGTTTGACTGAAATTGGGCATTTATATATTTTCTTTACCAAAATAGTTAGCAAGTCAACGTTAAATAAACAACATAAAATTAATGATAAATAAAAATATAAATATATACCTAAGAGAAGAAACTAATGCAGGCTATAGAAGTGATATTGAAAAGTTGAGACAACCCTTATACTTTTACTAATTCCAAATTATGAAATTTCATCCTTCAAATTTATCTATAATTCATATAGCATGTGGCCTTAATCAAACCTTTCTGAGCCTATAAAGTTGTTAAAAT
Organism: Dasypus novemcinctus; assembly: GCF_030445035.2. Classification (NCBI taxonomy): domain Eukaryota; kingdom Metazoa; phylum Chordata; class Mammalia; order Cingulata; family Dasypodidae; genus Dasypus; species Dasypus novemcinctus. Next base: position 45,471,237 of record NC_080689.1, read on the forward strand.
GCTTCAGTCCTGCTTTGGCAATGAGTTCCATAATTTTTCTTGAAATTGTTTTGGTTTCAGAATGATATATCATCAGAATGAAGAGGCCCTCTTTTAGAGTTTGCCACACATTCTGTGGCATCCATATAAAAATGAGTAGATGAGAACTTCAGACGGTTCATTTGATTTGGGGATGATGTGGTTTCAGCGAAAGATTTAACTCCCTCATCATGTTTTGCTTTAGCTTATACCAAACTGAGGTCGCTTCCCCCAAGTATATAATGATTGCTATTGAGGAAAGGTAGTGGACCTGTACTGTTGGCCATTGGCAGTGCCCTTGGCGTTTCCTGCCTTAGTTATGGATAATTCACAATGTGAGCAACTGAGAGGGATTCGTGGGAAGGCACGGCCAGGATGAAGGACACTGCCCTGCACTTGGTGGGCTCTGGTTTAAGGACTTATGAGCATCAGGCTCTCAACAATGGCATTTGGATGAATTTTTTAGCAAGAATTAGATGCTAGCTATCCGAAAAGCATTTCAGAAATGGAATATATTCCAGAGATTGACTTCAGTCTTGTAGTATTTATTATAGAGTGTCTGCACATATGCCAAAAAACAACCCATTGTCCTACTTTTCAAACTATTTGGTAGCCATCTCAACCTCTTGCTGTATTAAGTGACGAGTGCAGTTTGAATCAGGTTAGCAAAGTCATGTTGAAATTTTCCCCAAATTTCTCCATGCAGCTGTTAGTATGTATGGCCTTAAAAGGAAGGGGAGGGCAAAGAAGAGCTCCTCAGTTTTCTCGTAATTTGTTCTCTAATTTTCACATAAAATTTACCTCAAGAGAGTGAGGCATTATGTTATAAGCAAAACACTTGAGTATACACAGATAGCAGATGGGTGATACTGAGCAACTGAAGCATCTTTATTGGTTAACTGGAGGCTCTTGAATATAGATTGTGTTTGCTTTCATCCGTTAACTGTGTTGAGAAATATAAATAAGTGCAAAGTACTCTATGGAAATGCATCTTAAGAATGTACAGTGTTAAAAAAATGGGACTATTTGACAAGTTTTGTTTTTAAACATCACTGAGCTAAATCTGATTTATATCATGAGATTTTTCTCTTCTAAAATGGATAATCAGAATGATAGTTCATCTTCTCATCTTCTAGGCTTTAATAAACTTTATAGTGTTATTTGGGGGTATGTGTTATAAATCAATGTGAGAAATTAGTCCACTTGTAATAAGACCACATTTTTCTTGCTTAAAAGTTCATGATAACTATTAATTCTATTAATTGAAGCTTCACTTCATTTGGTAGAAATTAACTGATTTCAAGTACAATTCCCTGTGATGCATTATAAATTGAATTTGTAGGCAATAAGCTTGTTGGGGAAGCTCTTTAAATTTTCTATGAATATTCATTGAGCATAGTCTCTCATTCCTTTAAGTATGTAAAGAATGGAAACAGACTCTAATCTGAGGTAAGTATCATTAACTTCTCTCATATCCTACTCTAAAGTAGTGTATATATGTAGTAATAAAGGCTAGGCGTTTTCAATTAACAAGAGAGTAGTGTGTGAATTTGGTTTTCATACAGGATTGAAGTCCAGTAAATATCAGAGTAGTCTCAGATAGTGTCTATGAACTTGACATGAAGGTTCCAGTTCATGTTCAAGTCATTTATTTTGGCTCACTGTGTCCATTGGTATAAATTCTCAAGTGACACATTTAGATGCGGCCATCAGTGTTGATCATGATGACAGAACCAAGTAGATCAGTAGGGTCACAGCTACAGTATGTAGTCTATAGGATATTTTAGGAAAAGTATCCTGTTATTTACTCTACCTCAATGCCCTGATTTATAAGCCGATAGTTATAGACAAAAACAAACAGCAGGCAAAGCCCAAGCTATGTCCTCTTTTGTATTATAGAAAGTTACAACTTGAGAACTGTGCAGAGACTATCAAAGGAATGTTATTTTCAGCCCATTTAGGGATAATTTAGAGAAGTGGTAACATTGGTCTCAGAAATTGTTTACAAGCATCTCATCACAACTTGGCTCTAATAAAAAATATTTCAAATAGTTGCTCAATTATTTTCACTATAATAAGGAGTCCAGTCACTCTCTTGGCTACTCTCAAAGTGCCATCTCCATAATCCTTTCTTAGGTCATTAGAATGTGGCCAGGCTAGAACTGTGAGATTAGTGGCATTACTGTTAACAAGTAGTGTTGATATACATATTCATGGGTTCTGACTCGTTTCACTTGTCACCATCATCTATTTTAGTTATTTTTTTCTATAGGCCATGTCTACATATCATTTGGACTGTTTGGTGTGTAATTATCTTGCTCATCTTTACAATGGAGCAAGAATTGTGACTTCTCTCCAAATGACTGCACTATTAAATGATCTTAATGACAAAATCACTAAATGCATCTATTTATTTTAGACATTAATGTATTTGGTTGACTAGTACTGATACAATAGATTGTTTGGAAATCAATATATGAATGACCAGGGGAAAATCATTGATCTCAAAGGTTTCAGAACAATTAACTATTTAAAAAGATTTTGCCATATACTAATCCACTATGATATGCAGACATGGAAAAAACAAAAGCTTTTACAAAGTGGAGCTCCTTGATGGTTTTATACATAACTAACCCTTCTTTTTTTCCATGTGAAATTTGCTTTTCTTTTTCAACAAATCCAGGTCATGGATATTCAGGAAACTATAGATCGCCAACAGGGTAAAGAGTATGAACATGACCTTAGTGAGACAGAAAAAGCTATAGTCAGAGAAATGTGCAATGTAAGTTTAATATGCTTTATTGTGTATTCTGTGTTGAAGTCTCATCATAGCTAAGTTATTGCTTTATAAATACCTACTTTTAAAATACGCACCAAATGCCTTTACATTTATTTTTATATGACAATAAAACCAATTGCCACTGTTTTATCTTTAGTATATTTTATTGCAGTTTTGCTAATACAATAATCATGTTATGAAATATTCAGTTCATAGTTCAGTTCTATATTCCAGAATGATCTATGAAAGTTTCTAAATATTAAACTTACTATTTAAATTGTTGTGGTACTAATTTTGTTCCATACTTTTAAGAAATTCCACCAAAAAACCTATAATCAGCAAAACACAGACTTCTTCAGGTTTATTTGTAACTATATTTGGAAAAAATCACTACCTTAATTGATAATATTTACTTAGTTTTTCATATATAAGATATGTCTTACAAAATATTATCTTTACTTTTATTTGCATGCTGCATGTCATGCAAAGTATTATCTTTACAGGGGTTGACACAACCTCAGAAAATGGTGAAAGGTTAAATACAATATAATCCTAAGAGATAATTAGGCAACTAGAAATCTATCCATGAATTCAGAGAGGAAAACAGTAAAAATTTTAAACAAAGACTACATGTTACATTCATGATGCATAACCTATGTAATCCTTAATATAGTTTGGATTTTATTGTTAATCTCTGAAAATTTTTAATTTTTTAAATCATGGGATGCATCAGTTAATCAAGAGTAGGATTTGTGAAAGTTTAGACAGCTAAATGGAATATTGTGGAGGAACCCATTTGTTAAATATAGGAAATATTGCAGATTATATTAAACATTGATTTAAATTGGCCTTATATTATGCTTTTCTCCTCATACTTTTTCCTCTCTTATGGTTTCATAATTGCCTAGAAGTACCCTTCAACTTTAGGTCTGTTAGGACCAGATATTCTCAGACACATATCTACTGCCTCAAGGTGTTCTTGGAAACCAATAAATGTGACTTAAGTCCCATGGACATTTTGTAGGTGCTGGGTGAGCGTTTTAGTCTCCTGCTTGCCTTTGTTGCTGCTTCTTCTTTTGCAACCCTTCCACGTTACTTGTTTTTCTTTCTTACACATCTGCTTTTGTCTGTTTTTGGCCATTAGTTATAGGTGTCCTAATTTCCTAAATACACTACTGTTTACCTTCCATAGCTTTTCAACCTATCCTAAGGCTTTCTATTAGAATATTTCACTCAGATAAATAAAAAGAATTTGAATCATACACCTAGGAATGCCTGTTGCTCCTCATCTGTTGATGATGGAGTGAGAAATGAATTTCGGACCATAGGAATTGCCCATAGAAAGGGACTATAGGAGTCTTTCCCAGGGTGCTCCACGGCACCCTGCTCAGGAATGCAGTTGTCTGTGCTCCTCCCCAGACCACGGCCATGTGGGTATGAACCCCAGCACTTGCATTTTATGTTTGAAGAAGTTGAGATCCAAAGAAACAAAGTTACTTGCTCAAATTATTCACTAGTGAACAATGAAGCAGGAGTGTGCCCAGATCTCCTTTTAGGAAAAGTTCTTTCTACTTTCAAGTATGGTACATCTGGGATATCCATTTTCTGTCCTAAAGTATAGAAAAGTCACTGTGTCTTACAGAAAGGATTATTTCCATTGTACTTAATGTCAGGATTTCTTTAAAGAAATGCCGGGATTCTTTCTTTTTGGATGATGTATTTCTGAAATATTAGAAAATTCATTTATTGGTCATGTAAGACTCACTAGTGGATTAGATCTTGATTAGTTTTGTGTTAATCTTTTTGTTTGCCTGTATTTCTGAAAGAATGTTTCAGAAGACACTGTGCAGTGGTGGTGTTTTTCCCTACAAAATGTATTTCAAAAAGCCAACAAAGTTTGCCCTACTTTGCATACCTTCGCAAGTTCTCTGGAGGTTTTCTAACTCCATTTTTGTCTTTGATCCCTAGAATTTTGCAAGCCAGTTCAAATCTGATCCTTAGCACTCTTATATTTGGAAACTATTTAAAAGTCAAGAGAAAAAGGCATTGATTTAATATAAAATTGGTGTCACCAATATTAATTATATTTATATCAAAATCGCATAGTGAGTACTGGAGAAAAAGTAAAATGAAGATTGTGGTACAGTTTCTTAGATATCTGATTTCTTAGGAACTAGCTAAAGCCTTGGTTTCTATGAGACAAACTATGTACTCAGAAGAAATGGATCAGAAATGTAAAGCTTTCCCATAATATGAGGTAGGTTTTGAGACTCAGGTAGAACTTAGGATAATGGAAGTTTTGCCATAGATTCTTGTTATCCTCCTGGAGATAAGTTGTCGACATGTATAAAATGAAAAGGCTATTATATTCCACAGCACCTTCACGTTGGTTAGTAAGCGTGAAGTGCCTTTATTCTCTAACCAAATTGTGCTGTAGAAATGAACAAACCACCCTCTAAGAAATAGTAAAGCTTTTTTGTAGTGATGGTTGTATTTTAGGTTTGGCTTTTTGGCTCTTATAAATTCTCTGAGGACAGTTGAAATACCTGACTGGCCATCTCAGCTACTGTCTCAAAGACACACCTATTCTGCTCTTTTAATCAACAAGTCACTATTCCTGCATCCCTCTTAGTATCACTGGCTTATCTTAGAGTTCTGTTTTCTGTAGATTTTCCTCTCACCACATAGTAATATCTGGGTTAATGTCCACTGAATGCAGTATATTTGAATACTTGAAGAGGGTTGTATATTTGAGTTGTAAACACCTTAATGCTGTATGTTTGTAATCGCTGCAAGGACTCTGAGTCTATCTTCTGCTTCTAGACCAGACCATACTCAAAGCATCCTGGGGAGTGGTGGTTCTAGATAACATTTAAGGGCTAAAAGGGAAAGTCCATAGCAAACATTGGTTTCCTTATTCATTGCTTATACATTTTTACATTAAATTAATTAAGAAATGAGGCTTTCCTAACACTTACATACAACTTGAAACTTCCTTTGCTGTGTAATTCCCTTCCAGCTATTTAAGAAACTGTTAAAACTCCCTTCAAGTACAGGAAGACAGCTCTACTATATAGTGGTGTCTGCTGAAACATGGAGACTAATGTTTCCACTGACTTAAAAATGCATGTAGACTTTTCCACTTTATTATTGTGAATAGCACTGGGTTTTCCTGGAATATCCACTTCTATTTTAAATTCAAAACAAAGCAAAAAAGAAACACAGTCTATATGAATAATTAACCAATTGGCTTTGTGTTTATGTTAGACCAAAGTAAATTTTTTTGGAATTAATCTTTAGAGTGAAACACTCCAGAAGGGTTATGGATTGTACATGTGTGTTGTGTGAATTGAATTACAATTAATGTTAGTATTTTGGTGTATCATTGGCATTTCTTCACCTGTGGCTCCTGTCCCTCTAAAATGGCTAAATTTTTAACATGTTACAATTCGATCTCTTTCATTGATTCCTTATCTTCTCTGCATTGGATGGTTTCTGTTTTGGAAATCTGAGGGATCATCTTGTTTGGTGGCTAAGATTTGGGATGATTGAAGTTACCACTCTTCAGGGAAAGCCAGAGTGGCTCTCAGAATTTGCTAATAGCCCTAATGCTGCCAGCTCAGGACTTAACCGCCACTCAAGAGCAACAGCTTCTTCCATTTTCTTCAGTGGAACCACATTGATTTCCTTTGTTCCAGGCATATAATATAGGAACCAGGATGATCTTGATCAGGGGTTCTTAATCCTGGCTGTGCATTAGAATCATCTTGAAAGATTATTAAAAATACAGATGCCCAATCCTCACCTCCATCAATTAAATTAGTATCTCTAAGGACAGGGGTTACTGATCAAGAGTTCCCCAAGTGCTTAGTGTACTTAAGGGCACTTGAGTTGAGGGCCGCTGACTTAACTAGAGGAAGTTTGCATATCATCTGTTAATTTTTACCTTGGCTAATTTGGAGTGCTATGATTTTATAATCTCATGTACTTAGCAGGTCTTGTGAGATAGAAGCTTGTTACCACATTTTATTTTGTTTGTGTTTGCACTCATTCATGTGGATATTTTGTCTCTTGTTTTTGTGTCCTCCTTCCCCCCTCTCATAGTTTCTCCTAAAAAGCCACAGAATATCACAAATCTCTTTGTGGAAAAGGACAATTAAGATGCTTATTCTTACCCTTTTTTTGAAGGTTGTGTGGAGGAAACTTGGAGATGCTGCAGGTTCGTGTCCTGGAATTAGGCAACATTTGTCAGGAAACCAGTACAAAGGACCAATGTGAGAAGCATTCCCCTTCAAACATGACATTGCCTCTGCCAGAGAGAGAAGATAACAACAAAGAAGAAAAATAAAAGAGCGGATCTCCACAAACCTGGACTCATGGAATAACATGGAGTGATTGTACATTGCACATATTTCTCCTTTGAAACCTTTAGTACAATATCCCCCATCAAGCTGGTATTTTGTGTCTCTCACTTCAGTGTCCATAACAATTTTAAACAAGGTAGCTTTGAAAATCACCATTTTGTTACCAATACGTTCATTAGAACTAAAACGTTTTGACTCTGAAGATTTAAGATTGTAACTGGGACTCTTGCATGGTGGGAAGAGCCCAGTGGAGTTTCAGTAATTTTGATAGATTTGACTTATTGCGTATTATGGTGGGAGTTTTCTACCATGTTGTAGTAAAGATGAGAGGATGTATTCCAGCATCCAGATTTGAGAGTTTGATACCTATCTCTTTTACTTCAATCAACAAAATACTAATTCCTGAAGTGTATTAACATAGATGCAAGATAAAGTTAGGTTTCTGAGGTATTGTTTTGATTTAACATTTGAGGTGCTAAATACACATAAATTCTCCATACCTTCTAGAAAGGTAGCAAGACTTTGTAGAGTACCTATCAGAGAGTGCCATTTATTTCAATTGACCAAAATAAATATTCACTTTTTTTCTTTTAATTGTGGTGAGTTAACTCATAAGAACATATCTTGGTGACATACCAACCTCCTGATTCATTCAATATATCCATTGATGTTAATATTAACAATTTCAATAAAAAATAGTAAACATAATTTTTCTAAGTGTTTCCAGCTGTGAGATGTCAATTTCTACAATTTAGTTTCTAGACATGCTGTTATATTTAATAAACTTCATGTGAACTTTAAATATTGCACTGCATTTATGAAAACTTTCTTTGCCTATTGCAGCTATCTAACATTTTATGAAACTCACGCATGTCCTTCATTATTGAGGTTAAAAGCTCTTGTTCAGATTGCTTGAGGTTTGAAAAAGGGTGTGCTAGCTTTGCTTAGTTTATTTCTTATTTTTGGTATATCTCTCTCTATATAATATTAGATTGTGTGTATTGGAAATGCTATGATAAGTATTTTGTGTTTATCCACATGCAATGATAATTTCTTGTATGAATGTGCAAGAGGCCTGTGACAGAATGCTGTTAAGGTTTTACTATATTTAAGATATAAAAATAGGAATGCAACAATTCCCATTTTCAGATTTCTAAATTACTCAGATTTGATCCATTGCAGATATTCTTGGTTGTTGTTTTGTTTTTAAAATGAGCTCATTCCAAAGTGTGTTAATTGTTATTGGTGGGAGGAAAGTAAATTTTTTGTACTAAAAGAGCGTTATTGTGATGAAAATTCAGCCTTTTGTTTGCCGACAGTATTTATGAATTAATTTACTATAGAATTATCTCTCTAATTATTGTAATTGGGTTACCATTTAAGCCCATATTTCTTTTTAAATGTTATATATTTTTAAATGTATTGCCCTGTAAAAGAAAATTGCTTGCTATATTTACACCTTCTTTCATAGAAAAGCTTTCATCCTTAAATTGTTGTATTCCTATACTCTGAAGACATTTAAAACAAGTTTTTGTGCCCATAGCAGAGCCTACAGAAGCTAATACAAGAGGCACTGGTCTTTCAACAAAATACTTGTGTAAATTTTGATACTGTATTAAAACTATTTTTTTAAAGTTCTGCATAAAATTAAGTATATGTGTTCATCTTAGCAATGGTAATAAATTATTTAATCTCACAGTGTTTTTTTTTTATTCTTTAAATTGTTTTTCCTAAATTAAGTAGATTTCTAATAGTCACTAAATATCATAATGGTCTTGTGTGATGGTGGTAATGATAGTAATACAGATGATTCATTATCCTAAATATAAAACAAAGATGTTTTTAAATGTGCTGCACAGTGATGGTCAAGATTCAGAGAGTCCTCACTTCACACCTTTCTGTTATAATGTTGTTAAAAATGTAAAATATTTAAGAATATTTTAAAATTAGTTTTGTGCTATAAGGTCTCTAAGTGTTCTTTTAATCCCTATAGATTTGATTAAACTTATTATTTATTATAAGTAAAACAGTCATTGGAAGGAAATATACTGGAGAAGAAACATTAAAGAAATAGAAAACTTGGCCTCTGAATTTAGGAAGCTTATACATTATTGCAAGAAGGTAGAATATACACATATGACCAATACATAAGAACTAGGAAACACACACACTCTAGAAGAGCATACATATGCTTCTTGGAAATCATTTATAAGAATGTGGAATGAGCCTTCCTAGTCTTAGCATTAGCCCCAACTTTTAATGAAAGAGTAGATGTGGGCATCCCAGGGCCTGAATCTTGCTAGTGCCCAATACTTTACCAATCAGAATGAATGGAACCATTCTCTCAGGTGACCAGTTTATCAGGTTATGATCTCATCATCCTTGAGACAAAAGTTAATTTTTATATCTTGGCAGTATATTTTTTCTACTTGAGAAGCTAATAGACTGATTATGACTCTAAACTTTGAAAATAAGTATCTTTTAAGTCCCTAACACATGCTCAGGCATTGTAGGAAATAAAAATCTTCCTATTTCACATCTAGTAAACTGATGACAGTATTGAACATTCCTTAATTCAATGAACATTTAATGAATGCCTTCCACTACCATATGAGTAAACACAGCTTGAGTCTCTGAATTGTGGTGCTTACTCTCAAGATATTCACGAAACAGTAGTATTTTGGATGTCAGCTGGGAATTCCTTTGTCCTTGAGATCTAGATTCAATTGCTGCAATCATCCAATTTCATGACCCTGAGGAAGCCATAAGCCTCCAAATGGCTTCCACTAATTTCCAGAGTTTGCACTTTTGTGGTTAATTTCCTATTGCCTTATTTCTCCTTTACATAAAGGGCAAACTGATTTCTCCTTTGGAAATCTTGGTATCCATTTCTGCCTGCCTTAAGCTGACTTAAGGTAGATTCCCAACAAGCACAAGACACAGGACAGTGAGGAATTCATATATCACCTTCTAGGAGAATAAGACTTTCTCCATCTCATTATGCAATTAAAGAACAATAAATTAATTTGAATCATGAAATTGCCAACACAACTGCTTTTGACCTATAAAAACAATTCCATGTGGTTCAACCATTTATGAAGGAGAGATTTTGTGTCTGTGTGGGGAATTACAGAGTAGAGAAGTGAGAGCTATCATATTGAGCTGAAGATACAATCAAGTATGCTGTATTAAGTTGCATGGTTGAGTAAAGATAGGTTGACTTAGAAAGGCAAACTTGAGGATAGCAAATTCAGGATTTGACTCTACTATGGTTAGCTCCATGAGTGTCAACAACTTAAACTCACTGAGTTTTAGTTTGCTCATATACCAGATAGAGTTGTTGAAAGGTTCCTTACTGCCTCCCTAATTCCAAAGTTCAGTGGTCTTGACAGCCCACAGGGAAAAATGACAAATACTCCAACATGTAGGAGCCTAGACCTGTGGGCTGCAGCAACGGGTACCATTAGACTAGGGGAGGGTACCACATCAATTCTGAAGAGTCTGTCTTCTAGTAGATAAAGAAATTCTGTCTACACAATTACACACTTCCAAGCTCTGTTTCTTTATACATTTTCCAGTCTACCACGGGACTTATCGTGGCCAATCACAAATTACAGTGGGCATGGAGAAAAAGGGGCATCAGTCTGTCTGACAGATGAGCAGTACATTAAACAAATCAAATTTCCATGGGTACTTAATTCTGTATTTGTTTTTTTGTATCACTGAGAAAATGTTTGAGAATAAAGATTTCCATTTCAAATGGTAGATCGAGTATCTGCTCTGGCTTCTTCCTTTTGTCTCAAACCCTAAAAATATTATTTTAATAAATCCATATTTCACATAGAATATAAGAAATGGTGTGCTTCTTGGACCAGTAATTATGAGGAAATATCAAACGAAGATAGTAAACAGTATCAGATTGAATAATGAATGCACAATTCAAAATACATGTTGAAGGGGATTGTTGAAAAAAGGAGGAAAGGCTGTGAGGGTTCTCCAGGCAAGGAAGAGTTTGACACCTGGATTGTATGGGGTCCTGGAGTTAGAACCTCTTCCTCCTTGTGTCAGGCAGAGAACACAAAAGGAAATTTCTCTCAGGCCAGAGCAGAGAGTGATGGTACTTAAGTTGGAGAAACAGGACAAAGTCCTGAGGGGTGGTGACCCCCAGAAGACAAAGGACTCAAACCATTAGATACTGGCACAGCCTGCCCAGAAGTGTGACTTATCTTAAATTCATTTTAAAGAGGCTGAAATATCCAATAAGCCTAGCAGCCTATCCTGAGTTTCCTATAAGCAAGTTATAGAGTAAGCACAACAGGCTAATAAGGAAATTTCAATATTAAGATGAATGTGCAACCAAGAATCACCCAACATTGGAAGAAAGCCAAGACCATGAAGCAAAAGCACAAAACTCAACAAAGAAAAAAACATATACCAAGGAAAATAAATTGAGAGGACCTCAGAAGAAATGCAGGTAAATTTCTCAGAAAGATGCTAAATATTACATTCATTAAAAAGCATTAATTTTGTTTTATTGTTTTTATACACATTTTTTTAGTAAAGTTAATAGATGACAAAGAACATTACATTAACAAACATAAGAGGTTCCCATATAACCCACTCCCCACCCCCCACCCCCATCATTTTTGTAAATTGTGGTTTTTTTGGAAGATATATACATCTCAAAAAATTTTACATTAAAAAACATAAGTGGTTCTTTTATATCCCCACCTCTCCACCCCACTCTCCCCACACCAACAACCTCCCCCATCATTGTGGCACACTCATTGCACTCAGTGAACACATTTTGGAGCACAGCTGCACCACATGGATAATAGTTTACCCTGTAGTTCACTCTCCCCCCATTCCCCCCAGTACATTCAGTGGGTTATGGCAGGATATATAAAGTCAAGCATCTACCCTGCAATATCATTTAGGACAACTCAAAGGCCCAAAAATGCCCCCACATTTCATCTCTTCTTCCCTCTCCCTGTCCTCGGGAACTACTGTGGCCACTTTCTCCACCTCAATGCTACAATTTCTTCTATTACTAGTCACAATGCTTTTATAGTAGAATATCAGTAAGTCCACTCTAATCCATATTTTATTCTTCCATTCTGTGCTGGACTCAGATTTGACCTTTCTACACATGCCTCTTCTTCACTTTTACTGAACATGTGGTTGGCGCTAGGGTGGTGTATACTCAGGAGACTTGAATCTCTTGACTGCCCATGTGCCAGCTGGACTCTGAGCCTCAGCAGAGTTGGATCATTGAACTTCCCCAGGTCAGCTAATAAGGAGGTGAAGATGGTCAACCACCACACCAGGGAATCAAAAGTGCCTACAACTGCAAGCAGAGAAATTGCATCCATCATCCATGTGGAATCTAAGCCCCTCTTGATCTAGAGGTGGAGTGGACATCACCAATAAGCATTAATTTTATATCTTGGAAATAGAATTTTAGTGTTAAAAACTCAATGCATTGCCTATATATCAGAAGACACATTGCTGAAGTCAGCTTGAAGTCAAGAAATTTTCCCCGAATTTTGCATTCTAAAATGTCTAAAAATTAAAGAATAATGGAAAGTCTTTCCAAAAGGTCATACAGTGCTTTTCTTTACACACTATCCTTTCCCTTCATCATTCCCTGCTTCCTTCTTCCTAGTTGTTTTATAATTGCCCAGTTTTATATGAGTTTTACTATCAACAGTACCTCAAAACAATTTGGAAGTAAGGATAAATCATAAATGATATATAGTCACCATTTCAATGAGATTCAAGGATGATCCTTTAAAACACAAGATACACATTTTGCAATTGTGCATCCCATATGTTTGATGTCCAAGTTATAATTGCATTTCATTTTATTACCATGCAGGTTTTCCTTTCCTATCCCAGTATCTTTAGTTTTCTAGATCCTGTTCTGAAGTGATAATATACAACATATGTAGTTGCCATGGCAACAAACTCATATTTTAATTATGAATACAGCTCTATAGGAGCACAAAAGGTCTAAATCCTTTGGTCTTTGATATGAACCAATTTTGTGCATGGGCCAACCTATATGAGCTTACGAAAACATTTCAGAAAACCCTTATAAAAATCTCTTACTTCTGCAAGCATTAGTGTTTAGTGGGAATTGGTTTCTGACATAGACTCCAGAGTTGTTTAACAGAGCAGTAGAATCATCTCCCATTCAGTAGTGAATATACATTGGGTAGTTTCCCTTTCTTCTTCCTAGGAAAACCATCCTTTGCTTTAGACACACACTCCACCTGCATGTAAAACAATAAAGTCAGGGAGAATTGTTGACAGTTCCAGAGTTGAATTTTGAGTGGTCTAAGACCTAGACACATAACCTAAACCAGTAATCCGGTCCTATTGGCTAATAATTGGCGTAGGATCACAATCTTAAGCCAATCTGCATATAGCATTCCCATGGTCCAGTGGCCATAAAACCTAATTGGGCTCATTGAGGATCTGGGGGAAAAATCATCCTGTGGTTGGGAGAGAAGTTTTTACCCTCTCTCCTTGGGTGTTGTCTTTGTAGGCAGCTGTTTGGGAGTTTGATTGGAGAATTGGATTCATTGAGTTTGTATGTGTGGAGAATAGGATATTAAGTCTTATTCTTTACATTTTTATATTTTATATCCTTTAATAATAGTTTGTGTTTTCTTTTATGAGGGACTTTCCCTCTTTTGTTAGATTTATTCCTAGATGCCCTGTGATTTTTGTTCATATTATTTCTAGTACATGTTTTCTATTTGGTTGTTACAGGAATGTAAGAGCCCTGTTGACTTACATTTATTGCTTGTTTATCAAATAAACTTGGAAAACTCTTGTTTCTTTCAGTTCGTGTATCCTGTTGGGTTTCCAGTGTAGACAATCACATGATTATCCAGTAATAATTTTCTTTCATTTTAATTCTTACTAATGTTCTTTATAAGCACAGTCTTTGAAATTATACTGTCTTATTAGCTGTGTGACCTTGATCTTCATACTTCAGATTTCTCATCTGTAAAATGGTATTATAGTATCTAATTCATGGTTTTTGATGAATATTAAAGGAATTATGTGTAAATCACTGAAAACAGTATTTCACAAATAAATAAGATTTAAAATATATAATATTATTGCTATAGCATACAGTATCATGTAATAATAGAAACTTGATCTCGAGCATCATTACTATCTTTTCCTTACTTAAAAAAAATGCTGTTAAGCCAAAACCACTTCTGCCATATGAAAATGTCAGGTTCTATGGCTTACTTGGGTGTTGGATCAGATGGAAAATCTTTCTTCTAACAAAAAAATATTTGTTTTATTAACGAATGTCTACCTGTGGGCATAGATGGATCAGCTGTTCACTCAGGGGAAAATAATATAAGTGTTCATCAACTCATATAAAGAATAGATCAGTCTAACCACCTTTAATTTGGTTTCCAAAGCACTTAGAGCTTTTCTCAATGCATAGACATTACAGAAAATTGCTTTCCAATGTCTGGTCATAGTATAATCTAATTTTTCTACCATCTAACTCTTATCAAAAGCCTGGCTGATAAAATTTCCATTTAGGGAAGATAACTATGGTCTTGCTAATTTTGGTAATTTAAAACTGTCATTAAAACGAATTAGATGACCAGAAGTTGACAATGAAAGCTTGGCTCATAAACTCACCTTCATTTAGTTGCCCTAAATGTTTAACCAAGTACCATTTTATGAAATCATCTTGTGTTTGCTGTAAAATTGGTGCTAAGCACAATGTCCATTAATCAGCAAATCTCTTATATACAATTCAAATAAAAAATTCAATCTAGTGTTTATAATTAGGAATTTTTTTTTCCCCATGAAGAAGTAAAAATTTCCCACTATCCTTCATTTGGTGTGTTTAAACTTACCGTATTTGGTCTTTGTCCAGCTGTCAGGAAGTCCAGAGCCAAGTTAAAAGTTGTTACATTGAGAGCCCTGACCACCAAGGTTAGCTTATTAAATTGCTGTTTTTTCTCAGTCCTTGTTTTCATTTTTTAATTTATTAATATCTATTAACTGTGCCAATATATTTCTTGTAAGCTCATTAGTATTTTTGAAAGAGCTCTGGGATAAATACATTCAGGAATTTAAAATGCTTAACCGTCAGGCTGCCTTTATCTAATGACTATAAGTTGCAGGAACAGCTTTAAGGAAATACTAAATCAACTGCTATAAAAGCAAAGCTATATAACATACATATGACATACAACACTGCCATGAACTATGTTTTTCCCCTTTTATGTTTGCTTTTGTGAATAAATCTTTCATTTAAAATTTAGAATAAATAAATTATATATATTTTAAGACAGTTAATTTGCATATACATTTAAAGAGAGATTTAGTTATTGAGTTATTACCTGAATAATCTCTTCCCATAGCAGGAAAACTCATATTTAGATCTCGTGCTTTTCTCATATGGTGTTTCTAAGATTTTAGCACAAGACTTTTAAAAGAAGACATCTTTTCAGATGATAGACGTTGACTTTTTCCTTCCTAGGACTCTTTCTTCATCTAACAGCAGGGAGCCTAATTTCTTTTATCTTGAGAAAAATTCTTCAGTTCTCAATGGGGGGGATGGTTCAAATTTGAGCCAAGGTCTCATGATTAATGAGCAGATCTTTTCCATGTTACAGGGCAAAAATTGGCACTTATAGTGGATGAAGTGTATTTAGTTCACAGAGGAAGACAAGATTTGAAAAAAAAGATTTAAGAAACAAAGAATTCAAATTGGTTCGATTTGGTAGTTAAAATTCTAGACAGGCTAGAAGAGAAAACTGATTCTGATTCGTTTTCCATCTAATTCTTCTCTTCTGTATTCTTTACCTTAAAGTTATTTGGGAAACCCACTTTTAGCAATTTGTGTTATTAAGTGACTGAGAATCAGTAAATTCCTTTTCCTTCTGATACAAAGTTGCCTATGTGTGGATTAACATAAGTGTTCACTCCTGTATTTATTACTCTAATGGTTTAAACCCTTTGCTGAGGCCCCACTTAGCCGACATGAAGAGCAGCAGTGGTGATTTCAGGCTTGCACTGTGTGCTTTGTCTTGCCAATATTGTGCAAGGAATCACGTTCTGACTGATGTGCATTTCATTATGGCCATGTAGATGGGACCTAAAGAGGAACTGGTACCCAGTGAAATGTGGTAATTGGTATCTAATTGGCTCCTATTCTGTTTTCTCTTTTAAGGAACTGATCAGACTAGAAAGTACAGAACAAACCAACCACAGAGAAAAGAAGGTCCAGTAGACTCCCAAGGACTTCTATTTTTCAGTAGTAGGGCTTGTTTATCTAATTTAAGTCACTAAATGTGCTTAAAAGCAATAAAGCATTGTTTCTTTAAAAGGTTACAAATGTCACTAATTCACTAATTCTGACCCTCTTGGTTTGTTCATTCTTTCTTTTGTCATTCAGCAGGCATTTCAATCTATTTCCCCAAACTCTGTTAGATCCTCAAGATGTAGCAGTGGATAAGATAATCCAGTCCTTGCACTTATGGAAATTATTCTGTAGAGGGAAGATAGATTTTGAACAATTGCCCATGAGTTGAGTAATATAAAGTGGAAGTTCAGGTATTATGGAAGCTTATAAAAAAATATCTTAGGTTGGGTTTTCCAGAAGCAGACTCTAACACAAGGATTCTTATGCTAGGGAACTGTTAAGGAAGTGCTCTCTGGATAAACCAGTAAGGAAAAGATGGAAGCATGACAGGTAAGGGGGAAAGTCAAACATGGGTATGATGCTTCAAAGAAACTCAGGGGTGTAAATTACACCTTAGAGTTTGTTCTGAACCAAGGCAAGGAGGCTGGCCTTTCATCTGCAAAACCATCTGTTACTTGTAAAGGACCGGATGAAGAGAAAGGGTGTAGGCATAATGGCAGTGAGAATGTAAAGTCCCAGATATTTCCAGCTCTGTGCACAATTGGGTAAAGAGGCTCTGGTAGCCTGTGGAGAATTGGTCAAAGAAGAGTCACAGATGTAGTTCATTGGAAACAAAAACACATAGAACCTGGTAGAGAGGTAGACAGAAATAATTAAGGGAACTGGGAGGTTCTGGGTATAGCATGGACATTTTTCTTCAGTGCCCTACCCCTTGCATTGCTCCATGCTCATCTCACATTCAATTTGTTCTACCCTATTGAGATTCTTTAAGATGGCGATCATCACAAAATCTAGGGAAAAATGTAAAAGGCTTAGCAGGATGAGTTACAAGCCTAGTTGCTGCAGTTGGTCCTAAGGTCCTAACTGATTTTCATCATCCATCTTCTTTACCCTATATTTTAAATTCCCCTCACTCTTAGCACTTATGCCTGTCCAGATGGCATTCCTGCTGGGGCGACCCAGACTTCCATCCCCGAGAGATCAGTTCCTATGGTCCCCATGCTCTCAACAATTGTGGTTACTGTAAATGCCCATTGATAGTTGAAACTCGGCATAAGAGTACCAAGAGATGTCCCAGTGGATGCCTGGGTTCCAACCATATTCCTTCTTGCCCCAATTATTTAGCAAAAATCTATCAGGCTCAAGTACCAGCATGTTAACTTTTTTCTTTGCTATTTCGTCTACTGGCATGAGGGACCAAATGACCAGCTAGTAGCCATAGCTTTATAGTTAGTTGGATTCTGGCAGTGCTGCCTTGTACAAGATCTCCTTTCTGGGAACCAGACCCCTTGGACCTGCTGAACTAAAGTTGTAGGAAAAGGAAGCACTACTTCACCAAGCAGATCACTGGAGTGAGGTGAGTGAGGCTACTTCTATTTCACCTCTTGTTTCCTGGGCCCTTGTATTCCATGTATTGGGGTGGCATAACCTCAGGTTTAACGTATGCACTGCATTTTGAATTCAGCACAGCACCCCAGCTTTGCACTGTGATATTTTCAAAATGGAGCCTATGCTGTACTTTCAACAATTTGTTTTAGTGTTCACTGAGAGGAATGGCATCTGTTTGATATGTTATATGATTTAGAACCTGAGGGTTCTGTGGTCATATGTTCATTGCTGTACCTCCTCTGTCATAAAGTGAGTTCCTTGATCTGAGAAATGTTATACTGTACTGATGTTAAGTCTCATAGACTGTGATTAATCTGATTTCAGTCACTACACAATACACTTAAAATACAATCACTATACCATACAAAACATAGTGATTGATCTGATTTCCATCACTGTTCAGTAGGTTTGCCAATTCTAGAGTATTGTATAAGTGTAAATATATATTAAGTACATTTTTAATAATACTTTATTTCTTTCAAACCTATTATTAGTCTGATTTTTCTATACTGTTATATATATTAGTAGCTTGTTGATGTTGTTTTTTTCCTTTGTTGACTACTATTCCACTGTATGGATATACTAGATTTTGTGTATCCCTTCACTTGGCAATGGACATTTGGGTTGTTTTCAGTTTGGGACTCTTATGAATAAAGCTGCTATGAACATGTGTATACAAGCCTTTTGTGAATGTTTTTATTTTTCTTGGGTAAAATAAGGTGTAAAATTTCCAGATTACATGGTAAGTGTATGTGTAACTAAAAAAAAAAAAGGTGACAAACTATTTTTCAAACTGTATCATTTATATTCCTCAAGTTTTGTATAAAATTTCAGTTGCTCCACATCCTTGTCATCATCTGTATTT
This sequence comes from Dasypus novemcinctus, assembly GCF_030445035.2. NCBI lineage: Eukaryota > Metazoa > Chordata > Mammalia > Cingulata > Dasypodidae > Dasypus > Dasypus novemcinctus. The sequence continues at coordinate 45,490,064 of NC_080689.1, forward strand.
TCAGTCTTTTTAATTTTAGCCATTGTAGAGTATGTGAAGTGGTATCATACTGTGGTTTTAAGTTGTATATTCTTGATGACTAATGATGTTGAGACTTTTCCTGTGTTTACTGGGCACTCATATATGCGGTGAAAAATCTGTTTAAGTCTTTTGTCCATTTTTTTATTAGGTTGTTTATCCTGTTGTGATAAGTTCTTTATGTATTTTGGATATCAAATTTTTAGCAGGTATATGTTTTGCAAATACTTTTCCCTCTCTTTAGCTTGCCTTTTCATTTTCTTAACAGTATTTATTTTAAGAGTAGAGATTCCTCATTTTGATAAAGTCTAGTGTTTCAATACTTTCCTCTTATGGTTAGTGTTTTTGTGCCCTAATAAATCTTTGTCTACTCCAAGTTTGCAAAAGATTTTCCTATGCTTTATTCCAGAAGTTTAAGTATTTTAGATTTTACATTTAGGTCCACTGTTCACACAAATTAATTTTTGTTTATAGAGTCTGGTAAAGAATGAGGTTCAATTTTTTAAAAATTACATATATAAAAAATACTACCCTTCCCCCATTATCTTCTATGAGTACCTTTGTTGAAAATCAACTGAATATTATGTGTGGGTCTGTTTCTGGAAACTCCTTTTTGCTTTAGTGATCTACATTATCTATTTTTACATTAATATCACATGAATTTGATAAGTATTATCATAAGTTTGAAATCAGGTATGATAAAACTTCCAACTTCGTCCTTGTTCAGAATTGTGTTGGCTATCAACAACCCTAGCATTTCCAAATTAATTTTAGAATCATCTTTTTAGTTTATACCAAAACACCTTCTGTAAATCAGTTAAGGAATGAATTGAATGTATAGATCAATTTGGGGATAATGGATATTTCAACAATATTGATTTTCCTGTCCATAAACATGGCAAATACTTTAAATAATTATCTTTCATTTTTCTCAGCAGTATTTTGTAGTTTTCAGTGTAGAAGTCTAGTACATCTTTTGTTAAAATGATACCTTAATATTTTGTATTTTTGTTGCTATTATGTTTTAAAATTGTTCATTTTCTAATTTTTTGTAGCTAGTATGTAGAAGTACAGTTGATTTTTTATATTGACTTTGTAGCCTTCTACCTTGTTAACTTCACTTATTAATTCTATTTTTAAACAAAATTCTTAGAATTTTCTACATAGACAGCCATTTTGTCTATAAAAAAGAGTTTACATCTTCCCTTACAATGTTTATGACTTTTTTCTTTAGATTGCCTACTGCACTGGCTATAACTTCTAGTACAATGAAAACATTGACAGCAGACATGCTTGCATTGTTTGTGATCTTAGGGAGAAAACATTCACCATCATTAAGCATAATGTTAACCAGAGTTCTTTTATTTTTTAATTTTTTTTTAAATTTTATTTTATTTATTCATTTTTTTATTATTATTCATTTTAAAAAAATATTACATTAAAAAAATATGAGGTCCCATTCAACCCCACCGCCCCCACCCCACCACTCCCCCCACAGCAACACTCTCTCCCATCATCATGACACATCCATTGCATTTGGTAAGTACATCTCTGGGCATTGCTGCACCTCATGGTCAATGGTCCACATCATAGCCCATACTCTCCCACGTTCCATCCAGTGGGCCCTGGGAGGATCTACAATGTCCGGTAATTGTCCCTGAAGCACCACCCAGGACAACTCCAAGTCCTGAAAATGCCTCCACATCTCATCTTTTCCTCCCATTCCCCGCACCCAGCAGCCACCATGGCCACTTTTCCCACACCAATGCCACATTTTCTCTGTGGACCTTGGATTGGTTGTGTCCATTGCACATCTATGTCAAGAGGGGGCTTAGATTCCACATGGATACTGGATGCAATCCTCCTGCTTTCAGTTGTAGGCACTCTAGGCTCCATGGTGTGGTGGTTGACATTCTTCAACTCCATGTTAGCTGAGTGGGGTAAGTCCAATAAATCAGAGTGTAGGAGTTGAAGTCTGTTGAGGCTCAGGGCCTGGCTGTCATATTGTCAGTCCAGAGATTCAAATCCCCTAGATATATCTTAAGCCCCAGCACCAACTACAATTCCAGTAAAGTAGCATGAAAGGCTTGTGAAAAGAGATCCCATCTGAGTCCAGCTCCATCACGCAGAAACACCAGCTCCAAAGAAGGGCCAACTGACATGGCAGTGAACTCCATCTGCCATGACCATAGAACCTGTGGGTCTCTTTAGCCCTCAAAAGAACCAATACCTGGGGTTGTATCTACTTTATCTGTCTCTGAGACTCTGCTCAGGTGTGCATAAGGGCAATCCTTCTGATAACCTCCAGACTCTTTTTTAGAGACTCATAGCCATATAAATTCATTTGTCCTTTCCATTTCCCCCTTACTTTAGGTCAAACAGCATTTTTAACTCCTGTTATTATATGTAGACAGGGATATTCTGTTTGTCCGTGTTGAACCTTTAATTCAAGGTCATTTTCTAGTTACGTCATCAGCTGGTACTTGGTAGTGATCCCTTGTTGCCAGGGAGGCTCATCCCTGGATGTCATGTCCCACGCTGGGGGGAAGGCATTGCATGTACATGCTGAGTTTGACTTTGAGACTGTCCACATTTGAGTAACACAGAGGCTCTCAGGAGGGAACTCTTAGGCACAGTGCTGCTCTAGGCCTTGTTCTTATTTCAGGTGTATAGGCTCACAAGCATAGTCATTAGTATCAGGGGGTCACTGTTGGACCCTCATTCCTTCCTGGTCCTTGCCGTTGCACCTGGGGGACTGCCGCTGCTCCCCTAGGGACCACGACAGAGCCCCCCCCACCCCAGCCAGGAACCCAGTACCCCCCCAGCTGTTGTTTTTAATTGTTTCCACTATGAGTATATCCAAACATTTCCATGCACCCTGGACACATGCCCTGTATAACTCCCTGTCAACCATACGTCCCCTGTCAATAACATCCCATACCAGTATTCCTCCCTGCCATTGTTGAACCACTCTGTGATCCAAAACTTCCTGAAAAGTGAAGCCCAATAAAATGTCAGGTTCCCTTAATAGTAAAATGGAATATAGCGATGAGTTTAAAGGTTAGATATAGAATACATATTGATTTGGAAAAATTCTACATCCTATCTTTTTCTTTTCTTTTTCCCTAATTATTGAGTTTCTCTTCAGAAGAGCCTTAGATCACAGTAATTCATATATACAATATACAGTACTCCCACATATCCATTATAAAACCTTTTCCCTTCCACAGCGATAATCTTTTAACTTATTCATATCATATTTACTGAAACTGATGTATAGATATTGAGACAATAGCTTTCAAACAAGGTGACATTTGTGTTTACATTGTGGTTTATACTTTAGGCTATACAGTTTTCTAAATTTTTTAGTTATCCTATGTTTTACATTATGGTTTACATTATTAGTCTGTTGTCCCCTATATGTTTTTGGTGTAATATTACATGTTTTATATCCATCCTTGTGTACTCTTGTGAAACACTTCTTTTGCCCTCACATTTACTTTGGTTCCATCTATTCAATATCTATTTCCCCCTCCCCTTGGGGCCCACAGTGACAGTCAATCTTCATTTCTTGAGGAGCCATGTTCAGAGATACTTGCAACAGTGTTGAGGGCTTGACTTGCTCAATTGCCCTAGTGCCCTGGGAGCCACCATTTCTCTTGAGAGATACAGTTCCCTCTATTTGATGGCATTAGTCCTCCCCAGGTTGTGGGTCTACCTTCACAGAGTTCTTTTAAATTGAAGCATTTTATTAGGTTGAAAAAATTCCATTCTATTCCTAATATATGGAGAGTTTGTGTTTGTTTTTTTTTTTTAATCCTGAGTAAGTGTTGAATTTAGTCAAAGACTTTCTTTGCATCTTCAACACCCATGAAAGAAAGGGAAAGGAAGCTATGTTATTAGGTCCAATCATATTTAAGAGTGTTATACCTTCCTAAGGAATTTTGCCCCATCAAAATTATGAAATGTCCCTCTTGATAGTTTGTAATATGTTTTGTCTTGAAATCTGTTGGGTTTGATATTTTAATATAGCCATGCCAGCTTTCTAAATCTTATTTTTTGCATGGTGTATCTCTTCCTATCTTTATATTTTCAATATACTTTTGTGCTTGTATTTAAAAGTGTATATCTTACAGAAGCATTTAGTTGATCCTGCCTTTTTATCTAGTAGGATAATCTCTGCTTTGTAATGGGATTTTGTAGTTCATTTAAGTATACCAACTTGCTATTTGTTTTCCAGGTGGTGACTTTGACTCTCCTTTTTTTAAAAATATTTATTTATTTATTTATTTCTCTCCCCCTCTCCCTCCTCGCCCCCCCCCCCACCCCACCCTGGTTGTCGTTCTTTGTGTCTATTTGCTGCGTCTTCTTTGTCCACTTCTGTTGTCAGCAGCACGGAAATCTGTGTTCTTTTTGTTGCGTCATTTTATTATGTCAGCTCTCCCTGTGTGCGGTGCCATTCTTGGGCAGGCTGCACTTTCTTTCGCAGTGGGCGGCTCTCGTTAGGGGGCGCACTCCTTGTGCATGGGGCTCCCCTTTCGCGCTGGGCTGCTCTCCTTATGGGGCACACTCCTTGAGCGTGGGGCTCCCCTATGCGAGGGACACCCACCCCTACATGGCATAGCACTCCTTGCACGCCTCAGCACTGCACATGGGCCAGCTCCACACGGGTCAAGGAGGCCCGGGGTTTAAACCGTGGACCTCCCATGTGGGAGAAGGGCGCCCTAACCACTGGGCCAAGTCCACTTCCCTGACTCTTCTTTATCTTACTCCCATATTCAAACCATTAGTAAATCCTGCAGCACTACCTTTAAAATATACCCAGAATCACAAAACTTCTTTTCCCCAGGTCTACTGGCCTAGTTTGTGCCACCATTATTTTTCACCTGGATAATTGCAATAGCTTCTGGCTATAGGTCTCCTTTCTAGCCCTGCCTCCATTGTCCACAGCCTAGTTACAACAGAACATCAAGAGTGATACTATTAAAACTTAAATTAGACCATGTCCCTCCTTACTTCAAAACCTTCCAATGGCTTTCCATCTTACTTAGAGTACATTCCATAGTCCATCTGGAGGTCTACAAGGCTCCCTTTTACCTTCTACCTTATCTCCTATTACTTTTCCCATTGTTAACTTTATTACAGGCACAGTAATATTTTTGCTGTTCCCTGAACTCACCAGACATGCTTCCACTTTATGTCTTTTGCATCGGCTGTCCCTCTCTCTGGGAATGATCTTTTCCTAGCCATTCATATAGTTATCCTCCTTAATTTCTTTACGCCTCCCCAAATGCCATCACAATGAGATCTACCCTTACCACCCGAATATAAGATTGGAACTCCACCCCACTCCTATTCCCTTTTACTCTGCTCCACTTTTGTTTTTTCCATAGCACTATCATCTTCTAACATACTAACATACCATATAATTTTACCTTAATAGCTTGTATATCTCTCTCTTGCTGTAATATAAACACTGAGAGTAGTGACCTTTTTCTGTTTTTTCACTGATGTATCCCAAGTACCCAGACAGTGCCTGGAACATAGTAAATACTCAGGAGATATTTGTTGGATGAACAAATTGATGATTGTGGTTCAAATATTTTTTTAATCTCAACTGTGATACAACCATTCATGTTATTTTGAGTAGAAAATGGAGTGAAGTGCATCTAAAGAAGTCAATGGGATTGGAATTAGATGAAGTTTTTCTGGAGTCCAAAAGCAAAGAAACCAAACTGACACAACAAAACCCATTAAACCAATAGAAAGCAACAAGAACCAAAACCTACCACAGTGCTGCCATAGTATGTTTAATCTCCATAACTGCTGATTTCACATTGTAAAGTATACACTAATAGAAAAAATGATTTCCATGACAACATATCAAGTCTCTGGCTTATAATGTGAACCAAAAAATAACATAAAATACATCTCTAAAACCAATGAAAAACAGAAAACATCAACAAGAAAATGTTGTAGCATATATATAATTTATACAAACACATGACTATAAATAAAACAACAAATATGAAGCTAAATAATTTTATCATTTTTAAATAAAGCAATTTGAAGGGTGACACCATCAACATGGTGATATAAGGTATCCCCTGGAAAAGTCTCCCCTTGGAACCAACAAATAAAAGGACAAATCCCATTTGATTAGAACTCTGGAGGACAATAGAGACTGAAGAAGACTCCATAAATGCTAAGTTAAAGAGAAGGAAAAAAATCTCTAAGATTAGGTAGGATTTTCCCTCCTAGACTTTCCATTCAGACCTTAACCTCTCACTTGGTCCCTGCACAGCTTGGGAATTGCACAGAGGCTGCATAGCCTGGGTCTCTCCTGCCGTGGATGCAGAATATAGAGCCATTCACAGCAGTGAGTTAGAGCCTCATGCATATCTAAGCACAAGGACCCAAATCTGCAGAGATTCTGGTGGCAAACCAGCTGATGAGGAGCTCTGCTTACAATAAGGCCCCAATGGGAAAAAAGAGATACTGTGGCAGAGCTGCTGTCTAAAGGTGTGCACACTCAGTTCAGTCTCGGTTCACTGGACTGCTTAAATATAAAATGGACCTTTCTGGATTGGCTTGTCTTTTGGTACCATCTGGGTCCCCAAGGAGGGATAGTCTAACAGGGAGGAAACTGGAGGCAGAAAAACCTCACAGAAAAAGAGGAGGAAAATTGAACTGCTGTAAGAAAGAACAGGTCCCAGAACAGAAAAGTATAAGGAAAAGGGGCACTGAGCAATGGAGAGAATTTAGACAAATCATAGGAGCTTGGGAGAAAATACTACACAAAAACAAACATAACAGATCAGTATTTCTAGAGAAGAAACAGAGAAAAGGAGGCTATCTCCTAGAGGTGAAACAATTGCAAAAAAAAGTGGAATTTTAAAAATTGTACCATGTATCCAGGGCAAGAATCATGTGCAGAAGAGCTGAGGAAATCTGAGCAGTTAATCATAGGCTACTCTAAATGCCCAGAATAAGTTGGACCAAGTGTCAGAAGTTTTAACACAAAGCCAATCAACAAGAAAACATTAGACAAGAGGGAGAAACTGACCTTCAGAGTTAACACATCAAAATAATCAGATGTCCAGACATCTGTAAAACCTACAAGCCATATTAAGAAAATATGGCTCAGTCAAGGGGACAAATTAAAACTTCAGAAGAGACACAGAATTTGGAACAACTAATTGAAGAAGTTCAAACAAATCTCCTAAATCAATTCAAGGATATGAAGGAAAATAGGCTCAAGAGATAAAGGCTATTGTGATGGTTAGGCTAATATGTCAGCTCAGCCAGGTAATTGTGCCCAGTGTTTGGTCAAGCAAGCACTGGAATAATTGTAATACAAGACATTTATGGACTTTAATGATCAGTGAGTTCATCGCATAGATGGCTAATTACATCTACAATCAACCAAGGAGATTGCCATCAGCAATGGGTGATGTTTTATCCAATAAGTTGAATGCCTTAAAAAGGGAAGTGATTTCAGCATTCAGAAAGAATTTCCAGCTTGACTTCAGACAGCCAGTGTCTCCTGGAAACTCATCAAGGACCTTCGTTGGACACCCTGGTTTGCAGCCTGCTTGTGGAATTTGGACTTGTGCATCCAAATATGAGTCATATGAGAGAATTTTATAAAATCTCATACTATTTACAGATATCTCCTGTTGATTCTGTTTGCCTAGAGAAAACCCTGACTAATACAGATATTAAGAAGACACTGGGTGAGCTTAAAGAAGAATTTTAAAGTTTAAAAAGAAACAACAGAAATTTTGAGGATGAAAGGCACAATAATGGAGATTTCAAATACACTAGAGGCATACAACAACAGATTTGAACAGGCAGAAGAATCAGGGAATTAGAAGACAAGACAATCTAATCATATAGTCAGAAGAACAGATAAAGAAAGAATAGGAAAAATTGAGCAGTGTCTCAGGGATTTGAGTGACAGCAACAAGCATACAAACATACATATCATGGGTATCCCAGAAGGAGAAGAGAAAGGAAAAGGGGTAGAAAGTAGTGTGAAATGATGAAGAAAAAGTAAGGGTAACTGAAAGGATAAATGCAAAAACCCTTGTTTTAGTTGGCTAAAAGCTACCAGAAGTAATATACTAAAAATGGGTTTGCTTTTAGAGTGGGGATTTATTAATTTATAAGATTACAGTTCTGAGACTGTTAAAATGTCCAAATCAAGGCTTCATCAGGCAATGCTTTTCTCCTCACAAATCTGGCTACTGGTGATCATGGACTCTTCTGTCGGAAGGCAAGGCACATGGTGGCATTTGCTGGTCTCCTTTCTCTTCCAGTTTCCTTACTTCGGCTTCTGGCTCCTTCTGGCTTTCTCAGCTTCTGTGGCTATATCTCTGTGGCTCTCTACATATTCACCCCATTTATAAAAGACTCCAGTAAGAAGACTGAGACCCACTCTGGGTCATGACCTACTGGAGTAATCTAATCAAAGACCTTCAACTGAATCTAATCAAAAGGTCCCATCTAAAATAGGTTTATACTCACAGGAATTGATTAGCCCTAAGAACATTATTTTCTGGGATACATATAGTTTCAAACTACCATACTTCACTTTTGGGACCCCAGAAAGACATGTTCTTTCTGTATGCAAATGCATTCATTCCATCACAATATATCCGGAAGTCTTAAGTCTTTCAGTAACAGCATTAAGTACAAAGTCTCATGAAAATCGGATAAGGCCTGTGCTGTTCAAGGCATTGTCTGTCCTAGGGCACAGTTCCCTCAAGCTGTGGACCTTCGAAACTAAGGACAAGTTATCTGCTTCTAATATACAATGCAGGAGCAGTCATCAAATACACTTTCCAATTGCCATAGGGAGAAATTAGAAGGATAATAGGGGTCACAGATCTCAAAAAGTTCCAAAAACCTGCAGGGCATACTCCATTAGATTTCAAGGTCTGAGAGTCATCTATGGAACCATAGTTTCTTATCTCCAGGGCCTGATAGAGTGGCAGCTCACCCTTACCAAGGACTTATCCAGTGGCTATGCTCCCTTCTCCACCCTCATCAAGCATCTGGGTAGCTGCTGAACTTGAACTCTGTGTTTCACCCTCTGTGAACACTGGTGAGATTGCCATATGCTCCCCAATTTCTGGGCACAACTCCTTTAGAACTGTGGTGTTGTGACCAGATGCTCTTCGATTCCCAAGTAATATGCTTCAGCCTCTTGAAGCCTGGGGCATCAGCACTCTTCCTGAGCAATGGGGTGGAATGCCTGCCCTATTCAAGTGCCAGGTCATACTCCCCCTTTCCATACACGAGTGGGCTCGATAGAGTCAAAAAGACATTGTTAGTCCATACCTTAGCTTCCATGGTTCTGTTGTTGAAGTCATTTTTCCTTTAATTTGTCCCTTTTCGCTCCACTTTTGTTCAGGTTGGCAGTGGTTCCATTCCTATAGATCTTGCCGAAAACTTGTTGGTTTCTCATGCAGTACATAGGGGTCCCAACTGTCAGACAATAGGGCTTTCTGCAAATCCTTTCTGTATAACTGCATTTCCAAACTTATCACTTTCTAATTCTGCTTCCATCCAATATCAGGACTCAATTTTCCAAGTCTTCTGCCACTTTCAAACAAGAGTCGCCTTTCTTCCAGTTTGCAATAACACATTTCATCATTTTTGTCTAAGGCCTTATCAGAAGTATTGTTAGTGTCCATATTTCTATGAAGAGTCTCTTCAGAGCAATCTAGGCCTATCAAACATCTCACAATCCTTCCCAAATCTACCCATTAACCAATTTAAAGCCTATTTTTTTTTTTTAGCATTTTTGTTATTTGCATAGTAGCAGATAAGCAAAATCTGTTTTAGTTTGCTAAAACCTGCTGAAATCAATATACCAGAAGTGAGTTGACTTTTAAAATGGGGATTTATTAACTTATAAGCTTACATTCCTGAGGCCATGAAAATATCTAAATTAAGGCTTGATCAGGCAATGCTTTTCTCCCCATAAATCTGGATGCTGCTAATGGATTCTTCTGTCAAATAGCAAGGCACATGGTGGCATCTACTGGTCTCTCTCAGCTCCTGTGGCTTTCTTTCTGTGACTTTCTCTGTTCTCATCCATTTTTAAAAGACTCCAGAAAGAGAATTAAGACCCACTCTGGGTCATACCCTACTAAAATAATCTAATCAAATGGCCCCTAACTGAATTTAATCAAAACTCTCACCTAAAATAGGTTTTCACCCACAGGAATGGATTGCCCTAGGGACATTATCTGGAGTACAGACAGTCTCAAACTACCATAATTTTGGGAAGTGGATGTGGCTCGTGCAATTGGGCTCTTATCGACCATACGGGAGGCCAACGGTTTGATTTCTGGGACCTCCTGGTGAAAGGTAAGCTGGCCTGTGTGGAGTGCTGGCCCAGGCAGGAGTGTTGGTCCATGTGGTAAGCTGGCCCAAGCAGAGAGCTGGTGCAGCAAGATGATGCAACAAAAAGAGACACAGAGGAGAGACAATAAGAGACACAGCAGACCAGGGAGCTGAGGTGGCACAAAGATTGAACACCTCTCTCCCACTCTGCAGTCTCAGGATTCATTCCTAGTGCTGCCTAAAGAGAAGACAAACAGATACAAAAAAATGCACAGCAAACAGACACAGAGAGCAGACAATGGGATGCAGGTGGCGAGAAATAAATAAATTAAAAAAAAAAACTCTAACAGTCCTCAATATGCAAGTCTACTCCTTAATTCCCATAAGATTCAGAATACAACTGATCAAGAAAAAAACTTATTTCCTGATAACTGGCATGCAAAATATAAAGTGGTAAACTGGAACAAAAACAGTATAAAGAGACAAAACAGGGATATGGGAGCAGAAAACATGTATGCTCTTGAAGCTAAGTTGGTATCTTTTCAAATTAGTAGGTTATAGATGCAGTTTGTGTAATATAAACCCCAGGGTAACTACAAAGAAAGTACTTTAAAAATATACAGACACAGAAATGAGAAGTGAATCAGTCAGATATATCACTAAAGATCAATTACACAGGAAAGGAGTTTTCAGTAAAAGTAAAGCAAGGTAAAAAATGACATAAAGACAAAAGAACAGAGTGGCTGAAATAGTATTGCCTTTATAATAATGACAGTGAATATTAGTGGATTAAATTCCCCAATCAAAATACACAGATAGGAATAATGGATAAAGAAGCATGATCTAACTACATGTTGTTTATAAGAGACTCACCTTAGGCCCAAAGACACAGATAGATTGAAAGAGAAAGGATGGAAAAAGATATTCCACACAAATAGTAACTGAAAAAGAGCTGGGGTAGTATGCTAATATCAGGAAAAATAGACTTTAAGTCAAAAGTCATTACAGGAGACAAAGAAGGACACTATGTATTAATAAAAGGGTCAATCCACCAAGAAAAAATAACGATCAAAAATATTTATGCCACTAACCATGGTGCCCCAAAAGACATGAGGCAAACATTGGCAAAAATGAAGGAAGAAATAGACACACCTGTACAATACTAGTTAGAGACTTCAATACACCCCTCTCATTAATAGAAATATCATCTAGACAGAAGATCAATAAGGAAACAAAGAACTTGAATCATATGATAAATAAACTAGACATATACAGAACACTGAACCCATAACAACAAGATATACATTCTTCTCAAGTGCACATGGCTCATGGCTCATTCTCCAGGCTAAACCATATATTGGGTCACAAAACAAGTCTCAATAAACTTAAAAAGATTGAAATTATACAAAACATCTTCTCTGATTATAATGGAATGAAGCTGGAAATCAATAACAGACAGAGAATTGGAAAATCCATGAATATATGGAAGTTAAATAATACCTTCTTAAACAATCAGTGGGTCAAAGAAGAAATTACAAGGGAAATCAGTAAATACCATGAGACGAATGATAAAGAGAACACAATATATCACACTTATGGTATGCAATAAGGACAGGGTTGAGGGAAATTTATAGCAATAAATACATTAGAAAAAGAAAAAAAACTAAAGTAAAAAATCTAATTGCACACCTAGCAAAACTAGTTAGGGAATAGCAAACTAAACCAAAGTCAAGCAGGAGGAAAATAATAATAAAGATTAGAGAAAAAGAAATAAAGAATAAAAAACACTAGAGGGAATTAACAAAACCAAAATTTAGTTCTTTGAAAAGATCAATAAAATTGACAAGCCTTTAGCTAGACTGACAATGAAAAAATTAGAGAGGATGCAAATAAATAAAATCAGAAATGAGAGGAGGGAAATTACTACTGACCCCAGAGAAATGAATATGATCATAAGAGGATACAATGAACAGCTGTATGCCAATGAATTAGACAAACTGGATGAAATGGATAAATTCCTAGAAACACATGAACAACCTACACTGACTCTAGAAGAAATTGAAGATTGCAGCAGAGCAAGTGCAAGTATGGAGATTGAATCAGTCATCAAAAACCTCCCAATAAAGTAAAGCTCAGAATCAGATGGCTTCACAAGTAAATTCTAAGCATTCCAAGAAGAATTAACACCAATCCTGCTGAAACTCTTCAAAAAAACTGAAGAAGAGGGAACACTAACTAACTCCTTCTATATGGCCAACATTACCCTAGTACCAAAGTCAGACAAAGATACTACAAGAAAAGAAAGCAAGAACCCTCATCAAAGTACTTGCAAATTGAATCCAACAGCACATTAAAAGTATTACACACCATGATCAAATGGGCTTTATCCCAGCTGTGCAAATGTAGGTCAACATAAGAAAATCAATTAATGTAATATACCACATTAACAAAACAAAGGGGGAAAAAAACACATAATAATCTACACTGATGCAGAAGAGGCATTAACAAAATCCAGCATCCTTTCTTGGTAAGAACAGTAGGAAACTTCTTCAACATAATAAAGGACATATATGAAAAACCCACAGCTAACATCGTACTCAGTGGTGAAAGACTAAAAGTTTTTCTTCTAAGATCTGGAACAAGACAAGGATATCCACTTTCACCACTGTTATTCAACATTGTACTGGAAGTTCTAGCCAGAGCAATTAGGTAAGAAAAAGAAAAAAAAGGGACCCAAATTAGAAGAGAAGAAGTAAAACTTATCCTGTTTGTAGATAACAGGATCCTTATATAGAAAATCCTAAAATATCCAGAACAAAGCTTTTGTAATTAATGAATGATTTCAGCAAAGTGGCAGGGTACATCAGCACTCAAAATTCAGTGGTGTTTCTATACTAGCAATGAATAATCTGAAAAAATAAATCAAGAAAAAAATTCCATTTACAAGAGTAACTGTAAGAATCAAATATCTAAGAATAACTCTAACCCAAGATGTAAAGGATTTGTACACAGAAAACTACAACAAATTGCTAAAATAAATCAAAGATCTAAATAAATGGAAAATCATTCCATGCTCATTGATTAGAAGACTATTGTTAAGATTATTTACAGATTCAATGCAATTCCAATAAAAAATTCCAACAGCTAACTTTGCAGAAATGAAAAAACCAATTACTGAATTTATTTGGAAGGATAAGTCCCCAAATAGCCAAAAACATCTTGAAAAAGAACAAAATTGGAGGACCCACACATACTGACTTTAAAGTTTATTACAAAGCGACCAGTGGTCAAAATGACATGGTACTGGACAAGGATAGGCATAGAGACCAGTGGAATTGAATTCAGAGTACAGAAATATATTCTCACATCCATGGCCAATTAATTTTTGGCAAGACTGCCAAGTCCACTCAACTGAGAAAAAAATAGTATCTTCAGCTATGATGCTGGGAGAACTGGACTGCCATATGCGAAAGAATGAAGGAGAACCTCTATCTCACACCATATACAAAATTAGCGCGAAATGGATCAAAGACCTAAATATAAGAACCAGGACTATAAAACTACTAGATGAAAACATAGGGAAACATCTTCATGATCCTGTTAGGCAATAGTTTCTTAGACTTCACATCTAATGCAAAAGCAATAAAACAAAAATATAAATGGGCCTCATAAGCATTAAGAATTTTTGTTCATCAGAAAAGTGAAATGACAGCTATTCAATGGGGAAAATATTTGGAATCCACATATCTGATAAAGGCTTAATATGCAGAATATATAAAGAAACCCCACAACTCAACAATAAAAAAACAACCCAGTTGAAACGTGGGCAAAAGACTTGAATACACATTTCTCCAAAATGCAAATACAAATGGGCAAAAAGCACATGGAAAGATGCTCAGCATCACTAGCGTTAGGGAAACACAAATCAAAACCACAATGCGATACCACCTCATACCCAAATCTGAGCACAAGGCCACACCCCATACATTCTAGGCCTTTACATAATTGTGGTAAAGACTAAGGACTCTGTGTTTGATGCAGACATGATTGTAATGGAGATATAAAACTTTTTAGCAATAAATGGATGAAGAATTATTTGCTTTTTATTTTAAATAGGGAGTAAAACTAAAATACTTGGATTGTCAAACAGTTTAGTCTCAATTTGTATCGGTTTTGGAATGGTCCTGTTGAGGAAGTGTAACAATCCATGAAATGTGAATAAATGGAAAGTAAACGAGCAAACAAACAACAACAAACCAGAAAATTACGAGAATTGGAGAGTATGTGGATAAATAGGAACACTCATTCATTGCTAGTGGGAATGGAAAATGGTGCAGTTGCCGTGGAAGAAATTTGGCAGTTCCTCAGAAAGCTAAGTATTACCGTATGATCTGGAAATCCCTCTTCTATGCATATACCCAGAAAAATTGAAAGCAGAATTCAAATAGATATTTACCATTGCTTTCATAGCAGCATTATTCACAATTGCCGAAAGATGGAAACAACCCAATTGCCCACTAACTGATGAATGGATAAATAAAATACGGTATATAAATACAATAGAATATTATTCAGCATTTAAAAGGAATGAAGTTCTGGTGTGACAACATGGACAAATCTTGAAGATATTATGTTGAGTGAAATAAGCCAGACATAAAAGGGCAAATATTGTACGATTTCTTGGATATGAAATAATTAGAATAAACAAACTCACAGAGTTATAATCCACAATGTAGGTTATCAGAGGCTGGGTGGCAGGTAGGGAACAGAGAGTTAATGCTTAATTTGTACAGAATTTCTGTTTGGGTTGATTGTAAAATTTTGATAATGGATGGTGGTGATGGCAGTACAACATTGAGTGTGTAATTAACAGCACTGAATTTTATATGTGAATATGATTAAAAGAGGAAAGTTTAGGTCATATATTTGTTACTAGAATAAAAATTAAAAGTTAAAACATAGGACTGTACAGGCACAGTGAACCCTATTGTAAAAAATGTTAAGTATGGACTATGGTTAATAGTATAATTATAATATTCTTTCGTGAATTGTAATAAAGGTACCACACTAATGCAAAGTGTTAATAAGATATGGGAATGCTGTATTTTTTACATGATTTTTCTGTAAACATACAACTTCTCTAATTTAAAAAATTAAGTAAAAAATAAGCAATTTATGTCAAATTAGGTACAAATCTCTAATGCCTTACAAAAGGTTATAGTCTAATCTATTTTTTTGCAATTAATATTTGTGGCAGTTTGGTATTTTTTATGAAATCAGAAATAGATATTGGATTGTGTTTGTAAACTGGTCTGTTCCTCTGGGCATATTAGGCTGTATTAAATTCAGAGGTTTCACTTTTACTTGATTAAAATATGATTAAGATATTGAGTTCCCACCCCCACAGCAGAGGAGCGAGTTTTAGTTTTGATGGAGCCCTGGGAAGTAAATGCACAGAGAGGAACACAGAGAGGTCCAGCTCATTAGACATGGCAGTGGACCTGGAAAGAGAGATGAGACTGATAGTCTACAGGTGACCTAGTGGAGAGACCTCAGCAGCTGAGCCTGGAAAGAAATGAGCCCTGGTGAGTATGACCAGTCTTAAGCCAGCCTACAGCTGAGATTGGGAGAAGCTGGGCCCATGGAGCCTTAAGAGGAAGGAATAAGGCTGAACCCTTGTAGACACCACCTGCCATCTTTCGTCAACACGTGGCGACAGACTGGGTAAAAAAGTATCTCTTATGGTATCTTGAGTTGGATTTTTTAGGTCTTGGTAACCATAAGCTTCTACCCCAAATAAATACTCTTTATGAAAATCAACAGAGTTCTGGTACTTTGCATCAGCACCCTTTTTGGCTGACTAATACAGAATTGAAGTTAACTACTCATACTGATATTTAATATGCAAGTGTTAAATTAATATGTCAGTTTTTATTTTCTACAGACAGACTTCAGTCCTGAAAGATCAATGGAAGCCAGTGAGGATTTTCTTTAATAACCATTTTTTTTCCCCACAGGCAAAGTAACTCTTTGGACTGGAGAAGCAACTACCATTTTATGTTAACAGTTATTTGAATTACAGCAAATAAATGTGTCTCTTAGAAAATATACCTGTGCCTTCGGTGAAGCAATCTATTTAGAGAAGTATTTTGTATAGCTTCAGTAAAATTCAGTGGGGACAAAGCTAAAGAGAGAAAAGGGAATTATTAGAAGATACATCATTTCACTTTAAAAGATTAGTGCCTTTGCTCTTAGCTCAGACAGGAGACTCCATTCCTTCCTGTTTCATTCTTCCCACCTGGAATGAACCACTTCTTTTTTAGTTGCTGAGTCAAGCCTTCTTTACTTTCAATTCCTCTCCCAAAGTTTCCACTACTGCCACCTTCTTTCTTCTTTAATTGTGTTTTCTGATGAACATTTATTATAAACAGTTGCTATTACATTAATTTGTCTTTTGTTGACCGACTCTTGCTTTGATGGCTTTTGTCTCTTTCCTTGTATAGGACCAACTCCCAATTTTTTGTTGGAAGTTCTTGGTGGGTCACATCCATTGCTCCATGATGGCTCCTAAGCATTTCTGATAGACTCCACTGCCACTTCATGCACCTGTCATCCAGTATACCAGAGGTGCATGGGGTGTTGGCACTGGACTAAATGGGGTAGAATGGAACTCCTTTATATGAATGTGTGGTTACACATTCTGTTACACAAAAACAGCCTCCTTTATATACCAATTCCTCATAAAGGTTTAATTTTTCCCCACTTTCCTCTTTTCCTCCCAATACCAGGATTAGGTTCATGGCAGCTGGGACTACAGATAAAGGTAAGACTTTGTTAATGTGTCAAGCTTGCTGTGACTGGCTTCTTCTTCCCTTAGAAATGAAGCCTTAACCTGAGTCCACAAGTCCTAACTGGGTCTGTGAATGGGCTGTGGTGGATACATGAGTTTTGTGAGTGAATTTGTAAAATCATTTTGTGTGTATGTGAATTTAACTAGAGGGTTTTGAAATCTCCAAAGGTCAATAGCAAATTAGTTTTCAGTCATTTCTCATGATAATATACCTTTAACATGCCTATTCCACCAGTTTTGTGGATATGCTGGGTGAAGTCTGAATTCTACCGGTTTTGGGGCAAATTGGGTCAATTTTCCACTTCTACACTCATCCCTAATACCATACAAATACAAAGTACTTGACAGAATGCTAATTACATCAGGAAGTTATATCCAGTAATTATTAGGAGGTCTGCTTTGGAGACAGGCAGAGCTGGACTCATATCCCATCTCTACCAATTTCTAGCTAACTGACCTTGGGCAGGTTACACTGCATGCCTAAGCCTAAGTTATCAAATGGATATAAGAATTATACCAATCTTCTAGGGTGATTGTGAGAAGTGTGAAAAATGCATGATAAAGCACATGTGTCAGAATGAAAATAAGTATATAAAAAGGACATTGATGGACCAATTAACAGACTGAATCACTCCTTATATCTCTTTCCTAACTCTTACATTTCCTCAGTAATACTAAAAAGGCAGAGAGGAAATAAAGTTGAAGATTGGATCTAGATAGAAAAGGGTCTCACTTGCTGTAGTACAAGGCTTCCCAAACCTTTCACATAAAGCAGAAAAAGACACACTCTGAAAGCTGAGTACTAAATATTTAGAAAGACATATTCATACTTTATCTGCCTTTAGCAAATTCAGATCCCCCTGTACTGGGCTTCTCTGCATTTCCTCAGTTTGTATGTGTAAAATATTATTAATAATAGATTGTAAATACATTTAGGACAAACAGAGTTTCATTCATCTATGTTTGCTGTGAAGTACCAGGCACATTGTCTTATATTAAAATTCAACCAATACAGGGCAGCGGATATGGCTCAAGCAGTTAGGTGCTAACCTACCACATAGGAGGTCCCAGTTCAATTCCCGGTACCTCCTATGGAAGATGAGCTAGACAGCAAGCTGATGTAATGGCCTGGCATGGCAAGATGATGCAACAAGATGACACAATAAAAAGCCACAATGAGACATGCAACAAGTAGGGAGAGGTGGTGGCTCAAGTGATTGGGTGACTTCTTCCCTCGTGGGAGGTACCGGGCTCAGTTTCTGGTACCTCCTAAAAAGATGATGATCAGACTCAGGGAGCACACAATAAACAAAGAGCAGACAGTGAGCACAAATGAGGGGCGGGGGGAGAAATAAGTAAATAAATAAATCTAAAAAATATCAAGCAACATATATTGAGTTCTGATACATGTGGGAGGCACATGTGCATAGAAAGTAATAAAATATTTAGAGGAAAAAGAATGAAAAATGTAATTTTGGTTGTTAATAGCCATTGCTTTTTGAAGATTACTCTTTTTTTTAAAATGTAGGCATTATTGGAGGGCCCAAGCATCTCTGCGTTTAAGGGAATTTGGAAGGAGATGAGGTTTTCCAGGCGGTTGATCCTGGTTTCAGGACTTAACTGTGCAATGGGCAGCTCTTCAGGCCAAGCACTATCTGTCCTGTGCTGCTGCCAGTGGCAGGTGTCTCAGCCAATCCACAGAATTCTACAGGACCCTTCTCTCTGCAGATACTTGGCTTAGAGTGTAAAGACAAGTCTTGTGATTAAGGAAGAAAATTCTTTCCCTATTGGAACTAAATGGGAGACTGATTCCCCCAGCATGTTCCATAGAATTGGCATTCTCTAAGGTGGTCATCTTGTTTCTGTCAGTTTCTCTCTTAGTGTAAACCTTTGACCTCCCCAGATCTTCAGAGTTGTTATTAGACACCCTACATATAGGTTCAGTCCCTCATCCCGTTTCTGACCGAGGCAATTATACTAGTGCCTCTGGAGCCCAGACTCAACCACTGGACTCATGGACTCTGTGGCCAATCAGATCCAGGCTTTCATGAAGCATGCTGTTGGACCTGTTCCCTAGGGTCAAACTTTTGTTTAGATTTTCCACTTTTGTTACTATGACCCTCTCTGTCTCCTTCTAGAACTGGAAGCAATAATTGATGATCAAATTCCAATTTAACAGTTTGTCCAAAATATGTTTTCTAGTTATTGTAGAAAAAGGTTTTTATGTTGTAGAAATTTGGAGCATGCTGGGTTGTAGTTGGACTGGGGAAGCATATCAGATTAAATATTAGTTAACTTCAGATTTTAGATAAGAGATTGGAGAATATAAATTTTTCAGTTGTCTTTTATTTTAGTAAATTTAACTATTATTTATGGGTTTGAATTTTATTGAAGAGATTCACCAAATATTTGGACTGGTCAGCCTCTCTGTCCTTCTTTGTTCTCTGGCTTCTTTCTGGATCACAGGTATATGGCATCAATTGTCAGATAGTTCACATTCCTGATCAGGAGGGCCCTGTATGCCTTGAAATGTCAGTTTTAGAATAGGAGTCATCTTCCTTTCAAAGAATGAACACCTGGTGTTCATGGATTTTTGCTTTTTTTGCTTAAACATTACAAGAAGAAGTGTTGACCTTTTCATGTTCTTTAGAGGGGTCTGCTGGTACTTCCATTGTTAGCATAAATTGAAAGACAATCTCCAAGAGACTCAATAAAAGCATAAACATGGCATGTGACTGCAGGAGTGACATGGTGTCACTGTCTGGGAATTCACAGATAGAGGAAAGCACAGGGGAGCAGGAGGAGCCAGTGACTGCCATTTACTTTTCAGATGGGCCTCTTGGCAGCAGATAAGGCACCAAGCAATGAGCTGATAAGCTCTGGGAAGCTGGAGCAAGAAGTTTCCATGCTCACTAGGTTCCAATAGCCAAGATCAAAAGGTGGGAGGAATTAGAACTCTTTATCTAGGCCTTCTGGCCTGCTGTCTTATCATGCATCTCTAGAGCCTGGGGGATTTCCTAGAGGAATGTCATGGCCCACAGCATGAATTAAGAACCAGGACTGCCACAGAAGTTGCTGATTTTATTCAGGTATTTCTAGGAACCTGCCTGTAATGGGAAAGGCCAATGGCGTAAATCAGTGGTTCTTAAACATAAATGCAGAGAAAATCCTTGAGTAGTTTGTCAAAAGGGAGATTTATGGGCTACAAATCCAGAAATTCTGATTTGGTAACTGGTTCATGGGCCACAAATATATATTTTGAATAAGCACCCCAGGTAATTGTGGTCATATAGACTAGAACCATAGTTGGGGGAACAATGAGAGACCTGAAGCTGAATCCTTATGGCTTCAGTGCCCTAATTATATACCACTCCTTTCCCCTCCCACACTTTCCCCCATTAACAGCATCTCTCATTAATGTGATACATTTGTTACAATTGATGAACACATGTTGAAGCACTGATACTAACCATGATCTATCGTTTACATTATGGTTTATACTTGCACCACACAATTTTATAGGTTTTGACAAGAATATAGTGGCCTGTATCTGTCATTGCAATGTCATGCAGAACAATTGCAATGTTCCCAAAAATGCCCATGTTATACCTATTCTTCCCTCTCTCTCCCCTCAGAAACACTGGAAACCACTGTTTTCATCTCAGTGTTACAAGTTCTTCCATTACTAAAATAAGTCTACTTTAATCTATAGCTGTGAAGCAGGTTAGGAAGAGGAATCAACAGCCAGATCTGGAAGCTGGCAGAGAGTCCATGTGGCCATCAGTAACCCCCAAGATGGCTGCTGGAAAACCCCCACCACCAAGATTCTGCTATCCAGAACAAAGACTTCTTACTGAAGCTAAGAAGAACCCTGGATATTCCCCAAGGACTTTATCATTGGGCCCTCATGGGGAATTGATGGGTGGGGTAATCAATCAAAACAGCAAAGAGTTGGAACCCCTCCCCTGCCACTAGCAAAGGGGTGGAATAATTAATAGTTTATAAAGCAGACTGCAGGGCTTGAGTGCTCTCTCGCCCTGCTTTCTTGCCTCTGGACCCGTTCCTGCCCTCTGTGCACCGCTCTCACCATTTTTCCTCTGCCACATGGCCATATAAGTAAACCTGGGCATTTATAATCTATAATGGGGAGTTGTAGCTTGTAAACCAGCCCTCTATCACTTCACCTCCTTCTTCTCTACCTGGAACCCCTGCTCTGTTATTTTTTCTCATTTCTCTTCCCTCCTTACCTGAATAAATTACTGATCTAACTCACCCAGTGTGCTTTTGAAATTCATTTCTGCAGCATAGCCAAGAACCTAAATAAAATCCAGTAACGTATTTGGTGAGCCAGCCAGGAGTTTATTGGTGAGTGAAATTGTGGCCTACAGCCTGTTTAATGCCTTCTTTTGATTCTCTATTTTAAGTGGGATGTCTATGAACCCTGTATTAGTCAGCCAAGGGGTGCTGATGCAAAATACCAGAAATTGGTTGGTTTTTATCAAGGGTATTTATTTGGGGTAGGAGCTTACAGGTACCAGGCCATAAAACATAAAGTTATTTCCCTCACCAAAGTCTATTTTTATGTGTTGGAGCAAGATGGCTGCTGACATCTGTGAGGGTTCAGGCTTTCTGGGTTCCTCTGGGCTCGACTCCTGTTTTCTCCACAAGGTCAGCTGTAGACTATGAGTCTCTCTAGGTTTTGCCTCTCTCCACAAGGTTAGCCATAGACTATCATATGAATAGCTCTGTCTCTTTCCCTGGGGCTCCAGCTTAAGACTTCAACATCAAACTCCAACATCAAAACTCCAACATAAAGAAGCCTCAGCTCTGTTCTTCACCAAGCTTTTCACAATGCCCTAATCATAACTCAATCATACCCAGGTACGAATCAGACTATAAACATAATCCAATATTTCTTTTTGGAATTCATCAGAGTGGTGCTACACTCCACCCTCTGAATTCCAAAAAGACGTTACAATATTCAAAAAAGCCTTAAATCAGTTATAATGCAAGTACTAAATCATATCATAATCAATTTAAAGAAATATAGTTTGTCTTGGGACAAAGCCCCGTCTGCTATAGACCTCTGAAACTTACAAAACAATTCATCGGCTTCCAATAAAAATGGAAAGACATAGGATAAACATTTTCATTACAATAAGAAGAAATTGGGAGGGAAACATGAGTCGTGGGCCCTCTACAGTTCTGTAAACCTGCAGGGCATCCTCCATTCGATTTCAGTCTGAGAGTCATCCTTAAGATGATGGTTTTTCTCCTTGATACCTTATGGGAACACACCCTTTCCACATGCTTGCCTAATGGCCATTTTCTTGGTTCCACCCTTATCAAGCATCTGGGTGTTGACCAAGCTCCGGACTTCTCCCTCCAAGAGCATTGGGGTGATTGCCACACCTTATCCAATTTTTGGGCTAGAGTCTTAACCCCCCTAGTACAGTGAAATGAAAACAACATTCCCCCTAACCTTTGGCATACAGGCTCAACCCTTTCAGAGCAACAAGTTGACCACCTGGCCTTCCCTAACCTTTGGGGAACAGGTCCACCCCTCTCAGAACTGTGGAGTGCTGACCTTAACCACACTAATCCTTGCAGAATGTGCTCCACCCTCTCCGTACCCTGGGGAGGCAAAACTCTCCCAGAATATTGGGCAGGAACATCCACCCTCTTCAACTGCTGGGGCAAACTCACCTTCTCTGTACATGTGGGTAGGGTTCTTCTCTTGGCCCAAGGTGATTTCCTAATTCCAGATCTCAGCTTCCATGGTTTTCCTCTTGAAGCTGTTTCTCCTTCAATCTTTCCTTTCAATGTCCTTTTTTTAAAAAAAAAAATTATTGAAATATATCACTCATACATAAACAATAAGTGTATAAAATTTGTGAACTTACAAAACAAACATATATAACATCTCACCCTACCACCAGTAACTTGCATTGTTTTTAAACCTTTTTAACTAATATTTAAGGAGCATTGTCAAAATTTTACTACTAAACAAAGTATTTTCCCTCTAACCAATCCTATTATTATCTTTATATCATTTATATATGAACACACATAAACAATTAAGTGTATAGTAAAAATTGTGAACTTAACAAAGCAAACATGCATAACATCATACAGGGATCCCATACACCAACCCTCCACCAACACCTTGCATTGTCATGAGACGTTTGTTACAAATTATGAAAGAATATTGTCAAAATCTGACTATTAATCATAGTCCTTATCTTACATTTGGTGTGTTTTTCCACTAACCCACCCTATTATTATTTTTTAAATATATTTTTATGACAGAAGTTGTAAACTTTTAAAACAATTATGCACATGTGCAGAATTCCCAAACAACACCCCTCCATCAATACACCACATGTGGTGTGTCATTTGTTACAGATAAAATAATATCATCTGATTGTTACCATGTCCATAGTGTACATTTGGCTCACATTTTCCATACTGCCTCAGTATCAATACAGTACATCTTTCCCATAGATGCATGAATATTATATTATTACTACTACCCACAGCCCACAGGTCACCCCAGCTGCATTTTTCCCATGCTTCTCCACATTCCCAACACCCTGCAGTAGTGATATATATTTGTTCTAGCTAACAAAGGATACTCTTGTATCTGTGCCAACAACCACAATTCTCATCCACATCTTGGTTTACTGTGCTATCCACTTCCTAGATTATTCTCTAGCATTCTGTAAATTGCAATTTATATAACTAGACTACCATTTTCAGTCATATCCTCATTTATAAACTATTACTGTGTGTTACCATCCATCCTATACATTTCCATACTTTTACAGTAAAGCTAATTAAAAATTCTACATACATTAAACATCAGTAGTCCACTCAGTCCTTTTGTTACCTCCTTTAAGAATCCACCATCTAACACCAGGTCTTGAAGATATTTTCCTACAATTTCTTCTAGAAGTTTTATGGTTCTTGCTTTTATTTTTAGTTTTTTTAATCCATTTTGAGTTAAGTTTTGGATAAGGTGTGAGATAGGGGTCCTCTTTCCTTCTTTCAGCTATGGATGTCCAATTCTTTCAGCACCTTTTGCTGAATGGATTATTCTGCCTGAGCTGTGTGACTTTGACAGGCTAGTCAAAAATCACTTGACCATTCCTGTGAGGGTCTGTTTCTGAACCATAAATTTGGTTCCCTTAGTCTATTGTGTCTCTCTTTAGGCTAGTACCATGCTGTTTTTACCACTATAGGTAGGTATTATCATTTAAATTCTAGAGAAGAGGGTTCGCTTTTCCTTTTTATGATATTTCTGGCTATTCAGGACTCCTTACCCTTCCAAATAAATTTAATGATTGTGTTTTCAATTTTTTCTTTAATGCTGGTGGAATTTTTATCAGGATTGCATTAAATCTCTATATCAACTTGAGTAGAACTGACATCTTGATGATGTTTAGTCTTCACATCCATGAGCATGGAATGTTCTTCCAGTTATTTAGGGCTTTTTAAAATTTGTTTTAACATTGAGTTGCAATTTTCTGAATACAAGTGCTTTACATCATTGGTTAAGTTTATTCCTGACTATTTGAGTTGTATCTGTCATATTTTATTTTCACCAGTCTTTTAACATTTTTAGTTACTTTTATTGGTATAATCTTCATTTCTAGGCTCTCTTTCAGGCCCCTCTCTCCTGTCTTTTCTTTTCAGGCCCTAGCACACCCTAATTTCCTGAAAATCTGGTCTCTTGCTTAGAAATTCTCTCAGTTTCTGTTTATCTGTGAATATTCTAATCTCACCCTCATTCTTGAAAGACAGTCTTGCTGGATATAAGGTTCTTGGCTGGATGTTTTTCTTTTGTAGTATCTTAAATATATCAGACCTCTGTCTCCTTGCCTCTATGGCTTCTGGTGAGAAATCAGCACTTAATCTTATTGGATATCCCTTATATGTTATGCATTGCTTTTCTCTTGCTGCTCTCAGAATTCTCCCTTTGTCTTGGGCCTTTGACATTCTGATGAGTATGTGTCTTGGAGTTGGTCTGTTTGGATTTTTTTGGATGGGAGTACATTGTGCTTCTTGGACATGGATATCTATGTCCTTCAATAGGGTTGGGAAATTTTCTACCCTTATTTCTTCAAATATTCCTTCTGCTCCTTTTCCCTTCTCTTCTACTTCTGGGACACCCATGACATGTATGTTTGCATGCCTTTTGCTGTCATTTATTTCCCTCAGACCTTGTTCAATTTTTCCCATTCTTTTCCTTATCTGTTCCTTTTGTATGTTCATTTCCAGAGGCCATTTCTTCAAGCTCACCAATCCTTTATCCTGCCTCCTCAAATCTGCTGTTATATGATTTCAATGTTTTTTAAAAATTTCATTTATATTGCACCTTTCATTCCCATAAGATCTGCTATTTTTCTATGTATGCTTTTAAATTCTTCTTTGTGCTCAGCCAGTGTCTTCTTAATATCCTTAATCTCTTTAGCCATCTCATTGAATTTATTATGAAGATTAGGTTGAACTTCTATAATTAGTTTTCTCAACTCCTTTATGTCTTCTGGAGGCTTATCTTGTTCCTTTAACTGGGCTATAGCTTCCTGTCTCTTGGTGTGGATTGTAATTTTTTGTTGGTGTCTTAACATCTGGCTTACTAGAGTATTTATTCTGGGTGCAGTTTTTCTCTTTAGTTTAGGGCTTCCTATCCTTTCTCCCTTGCTGGTTGTGCAGTAGGAGTCAAGCATGTAGTTGGTGCTGTAAGCTGTGGAGGCTAAAGCTGCCCTCATTGCACCAGGGACCAGTGAAGCTTCTTCAAACTTTCTCCTTTGCCAGGGGTAGGGGCAGAGTCAAAGCTGTGTAGAATAATCCAAGTGCAGGCCTAGACTGTAGTTGCCCAGAGAGACTGGTGAAGCTTCATACCCCTTTCTCCCCTGACTGGGGTGGGGATGGAGCTGCAGTGGGGGCAGCAATCTATGCAGTGCAGGTCCAAGATGACCACAGTTGCCCTGGTAGACTTCTGATTTTCAGTCTATTCCACCAAAGTTACCTGCAGTACCTGTATAGGCTGGTGCAGGGCTCCTCAGGCTCCTCCCCACCAGAGGCAGAGCTGAAGTCTAGGCTAGGGCTGCAGGCTGATCTGTGTGAAAGGAACTGGTTCTTGCCGATACTGAGAGTTTCAGTCAGCCCGGCTTCCCCTCAGTCTGGGGGTGGAGTCAGAATGGTGGCTACTGGCCTCTTTCTCACTTGGGCTGGTTCACAACCCAGCTGTTCCCAAGGTTATACCTTAGCCAGCCAAGTCTCCCAAACAGTAGCCAAAATTGACAACCAGCCATCTCCTTCTTCCCTTTTCTGTCAAATGGAGTTTCCAATTCCAGCCACAGAATAGCTACTGGGGTGGCTTGTGCCACCAGAATAGGATAATCACTGGCCTCTGTGGCTTGGCTGGTAATTTCCCAGAGAGGCTGGCGCAGGTCCCTGCAGCTTCCTCCCTGCTGGAGGTGGTGCTGGGGCCTAGGCTAGGGCTGCAATGTGATCTGGATGAAAAGAAGTTGGCCCCTACCAGCATTGGGATTTTCAGTTCACCCCGCTTCCCCTTGTGCCAGGCACGTAGTTAAGATGGTGGCTCCCGGCCTGTTTCTGACATGGACAGTCTCAAATTTTAGCTGTTCTCAGGATTATACTGTAGTCCACTGATTTTACTCATCATAGCTGAAATTGCTGCCCAACCATCTCTTCCTCCCCCATTTTGGGGAAATGGGGCTTTCAATTCCAGCCACAGAACAGCTCCCGAGACAGTTTGTGCCTCCAGTGAAGGATCGGCACCAGCCCCCGTGGTGTGGAGCGCTCTACTTATGAGTTTTCTCGGCAGATGGGCAGTCTTCTCCTTCCACTCCTTCAAGAACATTGCAGGATGCTCTTCTGGTCTCCTGGAGCCCCTAAACAGGTGCTTCAGCTAACTCCAGAGAGCTTGGGTGTTTGCTAACTGCCCTGTAGCAGGAGCTGACTCTAGGAGCTCCTTACTCTGCCACCATCTTGCTGGTTCTCCTCCATGTCCTTTTTATTTCAGGCTGACAGTGGTTTTATTTATACAGCTCTCACAAAAAGTCTGTTGGTTTAGTATGCAGGAAGCAGGGGTCCAAGCCATTGGACAGTAAGACTTTCCACGAGTCTTTCCTAGATAGTTGCATCTTCAATCTTGATTTACCAGTCCTAAGTTTAGTTAAGTCCTCCAATGGGGCACTTTCATCTGGGAGCTTGATTTCCAAAGGCTTGGAACTTCTAGAATCCATCTCTGTTTTCCTTTTGCCAAACAGTTCAATCCTTAGCTTATCTCTCCCATCCAGCATTTTGCTGTAACTGCAAGGAGAAGCCAAGCTGCATTCTCTGTATTACTTTGGAAAGTTCTTCAGTTAAATACCCAGGTTCACCATTTTCCAATTTTGCCTTCTGTACGACACTAGGAGTTAATCTTGCTAACTTTAAAACATGGATTGCCTTTCCTCCCGTTTCTAATAATTGTTTCATCATTTACTTCTAAGGCATCATAAAAAGTCTCTTTAGCATCCATATTGCTATCAACAGTCTCTTCAAAGGAATATAGGCCTTTTCCATCAAGCATCTCACAAGTCTTCCCAAAAATATTCCTTACCCATTTATAAAACCATTCCAGCATTTCCATAATTGAAAAAGCACTGTCCCACTTCTGGTACCAAATTCTGTATTAGTCAGCCAAAGGGGTGCTGATGCAAAATACCAGAAATTGGTTGGTTTTTATCAAGGGTATTTATTTGGGGTAGGAGCTTACAGGTACCAGCATTAAGTTATTTCCCTCACCAAAGTCTATTTTTATGTGTTGGAGCAAGATGGCTGCTGACATCTGTGAGGGTTCAGGCCTCCTGGGTTCCTCTGGGCTCAGCTCCTGTTTCCTCCACAAGGACAGTTGTAGACTATGAGTCTCTCTAGGCTTTGCCTCTCTCCACAAGGTTAGCCATAGACTATCATATGAACAGCTCTGTCTCTTTCCCTGGGGCTCCAGCTTAAGACTTCAGCATCAAACTCCAACATCAAAGCTCCAACATTAAGAACCCTCAGCTCTGTTCCTCATCATGCCTTTTATCTGTGAGTCCCCACCCACCAAGGAGTGGGGACTCAATGCCCTAATTGTAACTCAATCATACCCAGGTACAAATCAGATTACAAGCATAGTCCAATATTTCTTTTTGGAATTCATCAATTATATTAAACTGCTACAGCCTGCACAGGATGTAATCCCAGGAAGGAAGGGGCCAGGGTTCAGGAATTCTCTGCATCTGCGCCTTGTGCCTCAGTTTGTTAGATCTAATCCCAGTCGGGAGGGCTGGGGCACAGGACAGGAGCTCACTGTGCCGCTGCTCTTTCATGCCCCCTAGCAGCTGAAGGTTCTTCCCTTGGGGCCAGTGACCATTGCCTTCTCCTGCCCTCTAACCTAGGGTGTGCACAGCAGTGATGGAGAGCCAGAGAGTCAAGGGCTTCCCATATCCACGCCTTTGCAAGTAGCATTCCTATCTGACCACACCCAGCTTCCTGGGGGAATGAAGTAGGAAGGCAGTGGGCAGATCCAAAATGGATACCATGGGAGTTCTCTTCCCCAAGGTAGTCACAGACCATGATACCCTTGCATAATTTACCTTTACCCATGTTTTACCTTTCTACCTCTTGCTACTGAATTTCTCTTTGCAGGTTTGTGTTAGAATGCTTTGGTCTCTTTTAAAAAAACTTTTAAAAATTAAAAGTGCCTTCATCTAGCAAGGAAACTATTGCGTCAGGGCCCCAAGGCCTATTAGCTAGAGCAACTAATCTCTAATCACTTAATGGCCTTTAATGGCTGGTTTAACTGGGAACCTCCTAGAGAGTAAAGTTATGAAATTAGGATGGTTTTAAGGACCTCTGTAAGAATAGGAAAAAAACATTTTGCCCCTTCTCAAAGAGAGGAACAATATTTGGGGAAGAAGCACTATTTGGTTTGGCAGCTTCAGGTTAAAATCTACTCAGCCTGTCTCCCAAGTCCAGAATGGCCCCAGGAATTCCCAGCAGCAGGGGCTCTATGATTCCCTGAGGTGGTGGGAATCAGAGAGCAGCCAAACATTTCCTCAGTTTTAACTCAGGAACTTCTGTTAGGGTCAGTTGGTCTCATACCCTGGAATGTAGTGATGCTGAGAACCAGAGCAGGAAACTGAATGGCCCCTATTCCTTGGGCCCATCCATTCAAAGAGCAGCCAAATATCCCCTGAGAAACAGACATCTCTGGCACTTTGATTTGGGGCCACTGCTCAGTCTCCCACCAATTTGGCTTGGGTGCATTGATCTAATTGCCAGAGGAAGCATCAGATACCCCCCAGGACCTAGGTCATCCACTCTGGGATGCCTGTGGGCCAGGTAAGCTCTGAATAAAAATTCTCATGATGCTGAGACAGAGCATCAACTCCAAATTATAGGGAGCAGTGAGTTTTAGTCAGACTAGGACTCTGGGATGCCAGAACAGTCAACTAAAAGGTGCTTTCTCATTCTTCATAGAGTAATGGGTGCAGTCTCTAGCATATCAGTAAACTTCCCATAGAAGTCTCTTAGGAATCAGGAAATTCTGCCTACTGCTGGTCTACATGGCCATAGTATAGCAAAGAGCAGCCTCTGTATAGAACCCCGAATTCCAGATAATCCAGTGTAAGAAAAGAAAACAGATAAGTCTGAGACCAGAAACCTCATGTCGTGTCTCCTTAAAGAAATGAGGAAATAAACCTCAAACTCCTCAGTTTAAACTCAGTTGTGCCTATAAAAATTGTGAATAGAGATCAAGATCCAGACTGGTTACTAAACCTCTCCTGGAAATGAAGAATCCTCATGTGCCATCAATTGACATCAAAGAGTTCCTAAAGATGCTAAAGGTATACAATTCTCTCCTGTTTTAATTTGTGCATAACCTTATGTTCAACTTTGAAATCTGTTTAACTTTGTCAGTTTGCTTGTGCCTAGGAAATCAGATTTGGGGTTCACTTGTTACAAATTGGGTAATGGTGAAAGGTAATCTGAAAATGAATCTTTAAAAGTCAATACTGTCTTGCTAGTGAATTTAATGTATAAATCATAAGTAGAATTTATTTAACTGCTAGAAAAGTTGGAGAAATTTCACAAAGTTTTTCAAGAAATAAGCTTGAGCATTGTCAAACTCTCTTATGCATTCAAACCAAGCCTTCAATACACTGCAGTTTGCTGCTCCATTTGAGTTACTGGCTAAGTTGGTCACTGACCCCTAAAAAATAAAGTTATCTGCTACATCTCTGGTTGTGCTCCTGAAGTCAATGGAGACTATGTTGCAGTTTCAAACTCCTGCAGCAGCAAATGTTGGCTCGATATAGCCAAAAGTGCAATGGATATCCTCCAGCCTGGCACTGTTTCATAGTGCCAAAGGGCACTATGCTCCAGGTTGGTAGCATACTGAAATCTACTTTCCTAGCTTCTCTCTAAGGTCAATGGTGCTGCGACTTGCTCGCTGTGTAAAGAACATACCAAGTGGAGCCATGATCACCAGAGTACTTTGAATAGAACCTAAACACAATGGGCATTATGGCCTGCGCCCATGGAAAGATAACATGTATGGTATTGCAAACCTGTAATTTAAATCTATTAATTACAGCTGAAAGAGAAACTTATGCATTGAGTAGTACATTAATTAGTAATATGTACCTATATCCTATTCTAGATATATGCTTGATTTTTTAAAAAGATTTATTTATTTATTTCTCTCCCCTCCCCACTGCCCCAGGTGTCTGTTCTCTGTGTCTATTTTGCTGCGTCTTCTTCTTTGTCCACTTCTGTTGTCAGTGGCATGGGAATTTGTGTTTCTTTTTGTTGCGTCATCTTGTTGTGTCAGCTCTCCGTGTATGCGGCACCATTCCTGGGCAGGCTGCACTTTCTTTCGCGCTGGGCGGCTCTCCCTATGGGGTGCACTTCCTGCGCATGGGGCTCCCCCACGCGGGGGCACCCCTGCATGGCACAGCACTCCTTACGTGCATCAGCACTGTACATGGGCCAGCTCCACACAGGTCAAGGAGGCCCGGGGTTTGAACCCCGGACCTCCCATGTGGTAGACGGATGTCCTGACCACTGGACCAAGTCCACTTCCCTATGCTTGATGGTTATGATAATGTCTTTTCTATTCTAGACGATATGTAGAAGGACATTGAACATGGTAAAAGTCCTGGTAAACTTCATTTTCTAAGTAGTTAATGAATGTGCTTAATCCAGGTCTCCCACAGCTACTAAAATTAAGGAAATTTCCAACTTGGTGCACTAATCCTGAGAGAAGCCAGCTGCCCAAAAAAGTGCCAGCTCACCAGAAGCATGTGACAAGATATACAAATGCCAGTCATTGAACAGCCTGAAATACCTCTTCAGGAGAAAAAGCTAAGTAGTGTCTGTGTCAAAGTCAGCTGTTCCCTCAAACTCTAGCCCAAATACCTATTGCTAGGGGGAACACAGAGTAAACATCCCTTAAAAAAAACTGGTCTGTTTTCATCTCCTGTACCTTAACTGTAAAGGAAAATGCCTCTTCCCATTCTTCTCCTCTACCATAAGAACTGAATTTGAAAATTTATACCTAACCCCATTGTCTGTTACAATTTCTCTCTACAGTTAACCAACAGCATAAGATAACTCAAACAAGAATACTGTTTCCCACTAACTTTGGGAAAATGCAGCCTTTGCAAGTACTTGGCCTTTCTAGTCCTGTGGTCCAGTGTCCTCTTAGTGGGACCATATATTCTCAATATTCTAATTAAGTTTGTTTCTTCCAGAATTCTTGTTAGCCATATGGGGGCTTTTTCCAGCTTCACACAGGATACCAGATCTGTCTTCCTCCAATTGAAATAGAATAGCAGGGTTTTACACCTTGTCAGGTAGGGCCTACAGCCCCTAATCAGCAGGAAGTAGCTACAGAAGAAAGATCATCTCTCTTTAGCACCCCTTTAAGATTAAAAGTATGAACTATTTGAGCAGGGAATGAAGCAGGTTAGTAAGATAGGAATCAACAGATGGATCTGGAACATGGCAGAGAGTCCATGTGGACACCAGTAACCCCCAAGATGGCTGCTGGAAGACTTACACCACCAAGATTCTGCTATCCAGAACAAAGACTTCTTATGGAAGCAAAGAAAAGCCCCAGATATTCCCCAAGGACTTTATCATTGGGCCCTCATGGGGAATTGATGGGTGGGGTAATCAATCAAAACAGCAAACAGCTGGAACCCCTCCCCTGCCACTAGCAAAGGGGTGGAATAATTAATAGTTTATAAAGCAGACTGCAGGGCTTGAGTGCTCTCTTGCCCTGCTCTCTTGCCTCTGGACCTGTTCCTGCCCTCTGTACACCACTCTCGCCATTTTTCCTTTGCCACATGGCTGCACAAGTAAACTTGGGCATTTATAATCTATAATGGGAAATTGTAGTTTGTAAATCAGTCCTCTTTATCCCTTTTCACCCCCTTCCTCTCTACCTGGAACCCCTTCTCTGTTATTTTTTTCCCATTTCTCTTCCCTCCCTACCTGAATAAATTACTGGCCTAACTCACCCAGCATGCTCTTGAAATTCATTTCTGCAGCATAGCCAAGAACATAAATAAAATCCAGTAGCAGTTGCATTCCCCTCTTATGTTTGCTCATTACTTAATCGGTGAGGATTTTGGGATGGAGATGCCCACTCTGCTTTGAATTGAGAGGAAACTCAGATTCTATGAGCAATGGCCTTCTTTATTATAGTTTTGGAAACCATCTGGGAGAGACCGTTTTTGGGATGTAGATTACAGAGGACATAGCTACATGACTTCAGACTAAGCCAAGAGGACCATCCATTTGCAAATGGTTTTCAGACTCTCAGAATGAACCCAAGGGTGTGACTCAGTTAGCAATGGCATGGGCACAAGTGGGAAGAGTGGTATCAGAGTAGGGGTGCATTTTCTGATACTGATGCATAGTTCTGAAGTGGTCGCCCTCCTTGGATATGGAAAAATGGCCCGAGCTCAGAGTCAGGAGACTTGCGTATCAGCATCTTCAAATATATGTGAATTTAAGCAAGTCATTTCACTTATCTGAGTCCCAGGTTCCTGCAGATTAGTACAGATAATTCTAAGTGATCCTTTCAAATCCTGTATCTTGTATGTGTGTGTGTGTGTGTGTATTTTTATGAGTACCTTAAAGGAGTAAGGGCACTAAGTTTTCTCCATTGTTCCTATGCCATTGTCCTCATCACCATCTTTTTTTTTCACCAATAAAGAAATTGCATAGTGTTTGTGTAATCAAGAAATTGACCTTACAGCTGCTGGGCAGCAAAACCTTTCTGTGTTTTGGAATTAGCAAATCCCCATCACCTACCTGACATTTTCTTCCCTTAATTTCATTTTGGCTGTACATATTTTGTTTCTGTTAATAGAGCACCATACTTATCTATTCAGAAGGCAGCAGAATATAATAGGAAACAGTATAACATAATTGCTAAACATGTAGACTCTTTGGCCATAAAGAGCAGATACAAATTCCTGCCTCTGAAACTTACTGACTATTCTTGGGAAAATTGCTTAACCTCTCTAAATTCAATTACCATATCTATAAAATGGGTTTAATAGTAGTAATGACCTAACAGGGCTGTTGTGAGGATTGAATAAGATAATATTTGTCAAGTACCTAGTGCAATGCTTGGCACATAGCAAGAGCTCAACAAATGCTAACTTTTAGTATATGCCAGAGTCTTTCAACGCTGGCTGCACAATGTAATCACCTGGGAAGCTTAAAAAATTACCAATGTCTGGGCCCCACACCAAGCTAATGAAATCAGCATTTCCAAAGTTGGGGTCAGGGTATGGGTATATTATGAAAGCCCCCCCTCTGATTCTATGTGTGGCAAGTATTGAAGCACCCCTGGTAGTTGCCAAGTGCAATATCTAAATCACAGAGGAGCTAATTCTTTTGGCCTGTCATGTGTATATAACTATTTGAATGGGCAACACACCTGGTATAAATCACCCTCCCCCCATGACAGGGGTTCTTAACAAGGGGTCAATGAGCTTGAATTTATATTCAAAAGAACATTCTTCTTGTGGGGACATGTAGGTGAGGGTGTGATATGTTTATTAAATAATACAGAGTATAATGTGGATTTAATGAGGGGTCTGTGGTTTTCACCTGACTGGCAAAGCGGTCTGTGGAGCAAAAAAGGTTAGGAACCCCTGCTCTAGAGTGTTAGTTCTTAACTAGTTCCTGGCTGGAGTCCCAGGGTCCAAGGCCATTATATGGTAGCAAGAAAACAAGGCATGTGCTAGGGAGTCTATTTTGGCATGTGGAGTCCAATATATCCAAGTGAATTTTGTAAGCTCTGGTTTTGAGAGGATTTTTCAGGACTTTCACAATACTTATGCTCCAGTTGCTATTAAAAGCACAATACAACAAAAATGAATCTGGTGAAGCTGTGAGATAAGGATGGTGAAGGAAGATGGGCTTAGAATAGGCCCGGCTATATGATTGGATTCTAGAGGAGGGCCTGAGTGAGGGCCAGGAGGGGCTGCCTTGACAGTTCTAGCCTTGGAGGAAGCTGTTTCCAGGTGTTGCCCTCTATTGCTGTGATCCTAACTGAATTTCAAGTTTGGATTGTCTGAATGGACAAGGCATATATGGAGACTTTGTTAGGAAGTTTGCAAAACTTGTGGCTATACTCTACTAGGACTCTCCAAGGAGAGGATCTATTCCTGAGGTTCTGACAGGAATATCAAATAAATGAAATCACACCTTTCGCCTGGAATGGTCTAGATCAGCACACTCTCACTGAGGTAAGACTACTGCCTACATACTGTACTCTGATGGGTGCTTACCCTTCCATTTCCCCAAGGAGACTCCAACTGTCTCTGTCACAGGCTCTACACTTGTACATTCCTTCTTTACCAGGACGGCAGGTTTTGAAGTATGGCTAATGTATGGAGCAGAGAGAAATAGGGTACTGTGGACACAAAGAGAACTCAAGTGGGTGTTAGACAGCAGATAGATAGTGAGAAGGAATGGTAGGTAGTGTCTAGGGAAGGAAAATTTAGGAGTCCCAAAAGTTTATTCACTGTCAACTGACCCTCTGGTGTTTTTACCTTCCTAGCAACCCTTCCTCTCAGCTGACAGCCAATATCAGAAAATACCCCTACTCCTACCTCCCGAGAGTGATAGGTCTGGAGATGTGCATGTACCCCAAGCAGAACCTACCAGAATCCTTTTCAGGATTGATGTAAGTAATAAAATCCAGGAACTGATGATGACTCTCACAAGGAGAGAGTGGGCCTTAGAATGAAACAAACATGGTCATAATTAGGAAAGAGAGGGAAGAAGAAACCAGACAATCCTGCTGTGCCTGAACCCCGCCCACCCCTTAGTCTTCCCAGTGATGTAAGCCAGTCAGTTCCCTTTTAGCCCAAGCCAGGTAAGTAGGTCACCTAGAGTTACAGTACACCCATTTCAGAATTTTGACAAGAATTGGTTCTCCTCAGGGAGTAATTAGATTTTTTTTCCCCAGAGTTATCTTGAACAGGCTTCCTCTCCTAACAGAAAAGTCCTTGAGTGGTACAGTTCATTCCGACCTATTCGCCTTTCAGGCATTTTTCCGTTGTGCATTCTTCACATTTGTCTGCTCTGTTAGATTAAACGCTCCTCAGCCATGTTCCATTTTTAGACCCAGGACACCTAAAGCTAGGGCCTGACAGAGGCCTTGTCTCTACCCAATTTCATTCTCTCCAGTTTAGGCAGCTCCCTCAGTTAACACTGCTCTGTAACTGGGGTGCATATAAGAGATGGAGGACAGAGAGCACAGGATGGGGCAGTCACAACGTCCAATGATTAGAAGCCTTCCCTGACCTGTCCTACTTCCTCTTCACAGCAACTCAGTGCTGACACGTTTGGATCCAGAAACTAAAATAACCTCTCAGGGCATTTTTCTGGGAGTAGAGAGAGGTGTTTTAGAAAGAAATATACTGTAGATTATTGTGGCTAAGTAGGGCTAAATGATGCTTTTGAAGAAGAGTTTTGAAAACTGGTTTTTAAGGAATTTAACTCATTCCTTTTCCACTTACTGGGTGCGCACTTACTGGGGATTGACTTAGAGAGGCAGGGCTTAGGAAAGGCAGCTTTCTAGGCAGTCTAGGCCAGCAAGAGCCATAGAGTAACTGATAGGCTAAATGGTGCTCCTCAACCAAGGGTGACTCACCTCTCAGGGGACATTTGGCAATGTCTGGAGACCTTGTGGTTGTCACAACTGGGAAGGGAGGTGCTATCAGCATCCAGTGAGTAGACTCCAAGGATGCAGGTAAGTATTGTAAAGTGCTCAGAACTGCCTGACAACAACTATCTGGATCCAAAATGTCTGTAGTGCTACAGTTGAGAAACACTGGGCAAAAGCCTTTATGCAATCAGGGTCTTGTGAGAGACATGGAAAGACCAAGGACAGACACCCATTCTAGAGGACCAGAGGACCAGAGGACCAGAGGTAGTATCAAGCACAAGTTTGAGATTAGGGGAATAAAGAGTTAAAACGAGAACAACTGGAGAGACTTGTGATAACTTTGAGGTGAGTGTATTGGTTGATCTTGTGTGGATGAGCTGAGCTCACTTAAAGGTCCAGAGTAGACTTTCTTCCATTGTTTC
This sequence comes from Dasypus novemcinctus, assembly GCF_030445035.2. Taxonomy (NCBI): domain Eukaryota; kingdom Metazoa; phylum Chordata; class Mammalia; order Cingulata; family Dasypodidae; genus Dasypus; species Dasypus novemcinctus. The sequence goes on from NC_080689.1 coordinate 45,526,968, forward strand.
ATTCACAGTTAATATGCTAAAGTAATTAACATTGAAGGCAGAAGCCATTTTAAAAATTTCTTTCTGCATCCTCAGTACCTAGCACTGTCCCTGGCCCAGAGGAAACTCAATAAATGACTGTTATTTGAATGGAAATGAGTGGGATGATATGTCTATTGTTTTCTGGGAGACATATACATTCATACAGTTTTAGATATAACTATAATGATATAAACATGTGTGTATATAATTTTGCAATATAAAACACAAGACTTTGGAGGCATAAAATCTGAGCTAACTGGTTAGTTCTGCATTTATTAACTATGAGAACTTCTATCTCTTTATGGTGAGGCACTGTTGACAGGCTTTTCTTTGGTTATTTAGCTCTGAATCTCTTTGATTCTTTTGTGTAACTTAAGATACTGATTTAAAGTCTTTTTCATAGAAGTCCAATATCTGGCCTTCCTCTAAGGGACCATTTCTTTATTTTTTTTTTCTTTTTTTACCCTGTTTATGGGTCATAATGTGTATTTTTTGCATGCCTCATTTTTGTTGTTGAAAACTGGACATTTAAAAGAAGAAAAAGTAGACACTCTGGAAATCAGATTCTCTCTTCTCCTCACTAATTTGAAGACTGCTATTTGTTTGTTTGTTTAGATTGGCTTTTCTGAATGAATTCCGTAAGTCAGTATTCTTTGTCTTGGGTGGCCACTGAAATATCTGCTCAGTGATCTTAGTGATCAGCTAATGATGCCTGGAACCAATAGTGTCCTAATCTCTGCTGAGCATAGGTATGCCTCATTCACTTCCTGCTTGTTCAAAGCCTCATGGTCAGCCAGGAGTGAGACCTTTGGGCCTCTCAAGTCTTTCCCGAACATGTGCATATCCTGGATATGTGCCTAGCTCTACACATCTGAGAGTAGTAGATTCCCAGGAACTTGTTGGAGCTTTTCAAAGTCCCGGTATGGAGATTGCCTTACACAGATTTTCCTTTTAAGCTTTCTCTTAACCTTTGGTTTGCCACAACTGTTATCCACTACCTCAGGCAGCTAAAATGTTAAACAGTTACTCCTGGGGTTTTTGTTGTTCTGACAGACTCTCCTGGGAAAAGGCTATTTGCAATGGGTGAGCTCAGATTCAGATAAAAAAAAAAGAGGACACTTCTGAGGGAAATCTTCCAGGGAACAGCCAGATAGATCAAATCATGAGAACTCTCTGGGAATGGGACTGTTAAAGAGCCCAGACCCATTTTTCCCCCTCCAGTAGTTGCCAGGCTGCTGGTGTTCACTTTGATTATGGATTGTTGATTTTTAAGCCTATTGCAGAGCTGGAGGAGAGGACAAGAATTGTGCAAATTAAAATGCTGCAAAGCTCACTGTTTCTACTGAGATTCAGCCAATTTTCTTGAAGGAAAAAAAAGCTCCCTGGATTGCTGCAAATGTTTGATTAATTTCCAGAGTTCTCAGGCTTTTTTTTTTTTTTTTTTTGGCCAGTATTCATTATGGAAGATGTGAATTTTGGGAGGTCTATACTCTGACATTGCACCTTGTAAGGGTTTTTGTGAAAATCTAATGAGATAATATTCATGAAAATAATGCTAGCTTTATGCTATTAGACTATCCCAAACTAATGTTTCCAAACATTGTCAAGTTGGTTATAAATAGGTTTGCTCATTGAAACTTTTTTCTTACTTGAGTTGGGAAATGCTTTTCTAACGAGGACCACTCATAATCTTTAAGATGTTAATGTGTGCTGTCAATCTCAAATGGGGGGGGGAGGAGAGAATGGTGTGCAAATCTATTGAACCACAAAACCATTGTTTTTAGTGCATCTATTAGGCCATATGTATCTGGGAAGTATATTTAATAGAATATTTCTTGAAAAATTGTGTATGAGTAAGTATACACACATATATGCTTAGAGTCATTTTTTCTCAATCATTATGTGCCAGGCACTAGGCAAAGCCTACCTAGGGATCCATCACCAAGTAAAAACATATAATCCTTCTCCTTAATGAGCATAAATATGATTGTTGATAAAAATATTAAACAAAAAATTATAAAGTTATTAAATTCAATTTTAATGTGTGAAACAAGAGAGATGGGTCCTGCAGGAGTGTATAATTAGGAACCTAACCAAGTCTAAGGAGTAAGAAACTCTTTTCCGGTGAAGTGAAATTTTCCTTGTAGCCTGCAATATGTCGTATATTGCCAAAATGACTGCAAATTCCTCCCCTTTCAGTATTCGTGCTCTTGCAATATGATCTTGCAGATCATCCCAACAAAAGGTGGAGTTTACTTTTCTATCCCTTTAGGCTGGGTTAACCATGTGACTTGTTCTGTTTACTAGAATATTAATAAATATAATGCAAGGGAAGTTTTGAAAAAAATTCTTGTATTTTGGGACTGGATGCCTTCATGCTCTTGCAATACTTATGGCCACCGTCATGTGAATGATCCTGGGCTAACCTTCTGAATGATGAAAGACACACAGACGAGCCAGACAACCACCAAAAACATCTGTGAGACCATCCACCTGGAGACATTGAGGGAGCGCAGCTGAAAACAGTAAAACCACACAGACCAATGTAGCCAAAATTGCCAACCTACAGATTCATGAATCAATCGTTATTGTTTTAAGTTTTTGTTGTTTGTTATATAGCTTAGAACCATATGTATAGAAGTTTGAGTATAAATGATTTATACTTCTGAAAGAAGATGAAAGCGGTTGGGATGTAGTGATCTACAATTTTGTTCCTACCTTCTTATCTATTTACTTATTACCCCATCCATCCACCACCTGTCCTTCTGTGTCTGTATCTATGCCTATATATTTACTAGTAGAGGCATTAACTTATCGAAAAGCGGCGATTCTCAGTGCATAATTACGAATGTGGGTAGAATGAAGGCATATTGTATAGGCCCAACTCTGACATTATGACGAAACAGAATTCAGAATCTCATCTAACTTGATCTAGATTTTGCCAGCACTGCACCAGCCCAGAAGGGTGTTAATCTAAGCATTTCAAGTGGTATTAACTTCATTGTGTATTCGACTCAATGGTGTGGCTATTTCAGAATATTATTGAAGATGCCATCAGGAAGACATATAGTTCTTCACATCTACAACCCTGAGGAAATGCTCTTTCCTCTTTTCTTGGTTGTTGGCAGTGAAGGTTAACTTGCAAGGAGACAACTGGTCATGATTTAGTAGGGCCTGTTGCCATGTACATAATAATGGGATACACCTTCTTCAGCACAACACATGTCCTGCTGGGAACTGAAGCCACCCATGGGAATGGCAATGTGTTTTGCTTGCGTAGTGGTTGCAGTACAACCTAAGAAAGAAGGAATCAAGTTTCTGATCTCTAGTTTGACCTCATTAGCTTTATAAGTATAAACCAGAAAAAAACAGACCAAATTCGGTTTTCAACAATACTAGTAATATTATAATATTTTTGGATGTTGGGATCTGCCTTTATCAAAGGAAGTCAATGATTTTGTCACAGTGGGATTAATGATAATGGGATAATTCTAATTTGTACTTTTCCCTTTGATTATTCTACTAGGAGTGTCTGAGTCTCTCCATTAAAAGAGAACTTTGTAGCCTAGAACCAGGGGATTTAGATCCAGATGGAATAAATGGAAAACATTTACTCTGATTTTTTTCACTGTAATTCAGCCCAAGTTGATGAGAGACAGCATCTCTTTCCAGAAGAATGACAACTGGTGAATGAGAAGTAATGATAGAGTAGAAACTCACCATTGGGCAATCTCCAATGAAATATCTGATACAGGCATAGATTAACAATGGATACTAATACTTTTTTGAGAAATGTTGTTTGAGAACTGGACATTCATATGTACAAAAGAAACCCTCAGAGATTACTTGATAATTGTAAAAGGAAAATTGTACCTTTGCAATGGAAGATTTGTCACCAACTTAAACATATAATCACAGTATCACACTAAGAGTGGGACAACTGGACATTATAACGTCTGGATATGATGCTGCATGAAGTACATGATGACTTGCCAAGAAAATGGCAAACCTGAATGTAATCAATGCTCTATCCCTGTGTTTATAGTTTACAGGAAAAACATAGAGAATCAAGATAAATGATCCATCAATAAACAACTAGACAATCTAGAATATGAGTAGAATATGAGACTTTCACAAGGCAACTGATCTAGTTTCTTCAAAAATTCATGAAGGAGGAAAGGTAGGGTCACAGTTTTAGACTAGAAGAAACTAAAGAGTTAAATCAACCAAATACTGAGCATGAAACTTGATTGGATTCTTGTCGAAAAATGCTATAAAAGATATTTTTCAAATAATTAGAGAAATTTAAAAATGGAGTACATAGTGATTTAATTATGTATTCTATTTAAACTAAACTTTAATGGCTTAAAACAATGACTTTGAATTTCTCATGATTTTGTGGGTTAGCTGGGTGATGCTTCCACTGGTATCAACTTAGCTGGCAAATGGGGACCTGGGCTGAGTGGGGCCATTAGTCAAGGTATCTCAGTTCTACCCTAGGTGGCTAAATTGGGTTTCTTCATAGTATGGTTGTGTTAACTGGGAGCAACATATTCCAAGAGCATGAAAACAGAAATTACAAGGACTTGTAAATTCTAGCTTTGGAAACCATAGTGTCACTTCCGCTGTAAAAGACACACTGCGTGGGAGATACTATTGTAGCTACTTTTGCAAACATTGTCACAATATCAGGTAATTAAGGAGTTATTGTTAGTTTTTACTAGGTGTAATTATGGTGTTTTGTGGTTATTTAGGAGAAAATCCTTAATATTACTTTCAAATGTTTGATACACACCTACACAGAAACACACACATATATACTTACATGGCAAGATAAAGCTAATATGGAAATATTAATAAAAGTTGAATCTAGGTGATAGGAATATAATTATTCATTGTATAATTATTTTCTATGGTTAAACAGTCTTATAATTAAATGTTGAAAAAATAAGTGATTAGTGAGAAACTGTTTTAAAAGTTCAATAGAATAAATAAAGTAAAGAACTTTGGGACAGTTTAGAGTAAGTACCATGAGAACCGTAACAGCTCACCGTTATGTATTGATCAGATTTACTATAGTAGTTACATGCATTGGGTTGACATGAAGACAAAAAGTCGTGCGTATACTTCCACTTCTCCACAGTCTGCATTATGATCAAGGCTTAAGAGAGAGTAATCAAGGCTGGTTTCTTGGGTACAAAATTTGTACCTGCTCTGTAGGAAAGAAAACATTCCACTAAGTGAAAGGAGAAAGAGGAAGGTACATTTAGTATTCATTAAGTATGGCAGCTTGTTGGAAGAAGGGGCTCATCTAGCACAGTGGTAGAAGATGTCCCAGTAGGTTAGTAGCAGATTTTAGAGGGACAAAAACAGGAAAATAATGAAGGCTATTGACCTTGAGTATGACACTATCAAAATAGAATGTAGGGCAGATTAGAGAGAAGGTAAACTACAGACAAATTGCTTGACAAGAAGCTAGTAGAATTGTCCACCTACAGAGTGATCAAAGCTTGAATGAGGGATGAGCTTGAGTATTGATAAACCAAGAGAGTAAGATTTGGCAACCTTTGCTAATAATTGAATATAAGAAGAGTGCTAGTTGGGGGAAAACACATATGACTAAAGATCTGGGTCTTAAATTAGCTTTGGTTCTCTTAAAGAGACAGGACTTAGGGCATAAATCTAAGAATTGAATCCTTGGAAGTAGTAACTTGTTCTAAGGAGTGTACAAAGAATAAGGAATAGGGCTTTGGTTAAGTTTTGAGCAATGTTCATAACTGGATGAGTGCTAACAACGTTAAGAACATAATAATCATTAAAATGTAGTTTATACTTTCTAAGTGCCAGGCACTGTAACAGGAGTTTTACACTTATTTTCTTATTTAAATCTAAGAGCTACCCTATATTATTATCTTTATTGAAGGATTAGTAAATTGAGGCTCAGTAAGGTTAACTAATTGGTCCAGCATGAAGGTATTTTAAGTAGTGGATGGACAACTATGAAACAAAGTAGTGGTATACTCTTGTCCAACCAATAACTGACATCTTCACTCTGTCTCTGATTGTCAGGACCAGAAAAGCACTTGTATTAACCTGGCAGAACTAAACAAAAGAGAAAACTGTGCCCAGAAATCCCTTAAAATGCCAAACCCCCAGTTTTTCAGAAACTATAAACCTTATTTCCATCTAACACGTACCTCTTTTCCATAATATCGGTGCAGGTATCTCTGGGACTATAAACCTATATATCATCTAACCATCAGGAAGTCATCCTTTGAATCCTTTCTTGGCTTAGTTCCAGGGACCAGATGTTTTAGCAGTGGCTCTTAACAGTCATTTAAATCTGTAAGGTAGGACCTTATCATTGTACCAGTCACTCAAGTTATTGTAATATGTGCCCTTTGAATTAAACCCACTGGTTTAGAAGACAGATTGTTTGGATCATTACATACATTTTGGGGAAAATTATAGAAAAATAACAGTTGGCATATATCATTATGTGGGAAGTGACTTAGCTTGATATAAGCTAGGAGAGGGGGCATGTCACCAGGGACATCATGATATAGACTTTCCTGTTGGGCAAAGCTCTCCCATCATGTCCCTTGTACAGAGGCCACTGAGTATCCTGGGGATAGTTGCTCTTTGGGTCAGGGCCTGGCCTTTGTCCAAAGAGCTGTAGTCTCTGGACCTAAAATATAGAAATCTATGTAAGAAAATTAATTCAAGCTAATTCTGAGCTGAAGAGATGACTAGGGTGGCAGGCATTCAATGTATATGTACAGTCCAATAACCATAGTTTCACTTGAGTTTTGAATTTTGATTTAACATATAAAGAGATTAGGACCCAGGGATATGAAGAATTTTTCCAAAATTACACAAGAATTGGGACTAGAACCAGGGATCCCTGGTTCCCTTTCAGTGTTCCTATCATCTTGTCATGCTATTTCCATTTATTTTAAAAAGATTCAATGAAGCAACATTTTAGTTCATACAAAGAATTTGAATAGGCCTTTGGAGTTTTTTTAATAATAGATTCCAGGTAGAATTTATTAGATCTAGAACAATAAAATTGTTGCTGTTTTAGGGTATGATTTCGTGGAAAGGATATTCCATCAATGTCAGGGACAAAGCAATTACTCTGTGACCAACTGAAAAAATGTTTCATCTCCTATGGCTCCATGATTGGCTTCTCATTAGGGTCTAGTCATCTCTTCAGATAACCATTATGTCCATTCCTGAGTGGTCAATCTAGGCCATCAGTGCCCACCATCATCAGAGAATGCAAAGGTGAAGTTACTTCCCTCTGCCTTTTGCCACAGAAACGTCAGGAACACTCTCTACTAAAGGAAGATGGGATTGGCTTGCCTCGAGGGTAGGGTTTAATGCGCTTATTCCATATTTTATGCTCTTCTCCATTTTATTTTATTATTTTTTTTGCATTGGTTTCTTTTTTTTTATTGATTTTGTAAAAATATTACATTAAAAAAATATGAGGTCCCATTCAACCCCACCAACCCCACCGCACCCCTCCCCCTGCCCCCAGCAACACTCACTCCCATCATCATGACACATCCATTGCATTTGGTAAGTACATCTCTGGGTATCTCTGCACCTCATGGTCATTGGTCCACATCATGGCCCACACTGTCCCCCATTCCATCCAGTGAGCCCTGGGAGGATTTACAATGTCCGGTGATTGCCCCTGAAGCACCATCCAGGACAACTCCAAGTCCCAAAGGCGCCTCCACATCTCATCATCTCTTCCTGCCATTCCCCATACCCATCAGCCACCATGTCCACTTTTCCCACTCCAATGCCACCTTTTCTCTGTGGTCCTTGGATTGGTTATGTCCGTTGCACCTCTATGTCAAGAGGAGGCTCAGATTCCACATGGTTACTGGATGCAATCCTCCTGCTTTCAGTTGTAGGCACTCTAGGCTCCATGGTGTGGTGGTTGTCCTCCTCCAACTCCATCTTAACTGAGTGAGGTGAGTCCAATAAATCAGATTGTAGGAGCTGGAGTCTGTTGAGGCTCAGGGCCTGGCTATCATATTGTCAGTAAAAAGATTCAATCCCCTAAATATATCTTAAACCCCAATACCAACTACAATTCCAGTAAAGTAGCATGATAGTCTTATGAAAAGAGATCCTCTCTGGGTCCAGTTTCATCACACAGAAACACCAACTCCAAAGAAGGGCCATCTGACATGGCAGTGAACCCTATCTGCCATGACCATAGAACCCGTGGGTCCCTTTAGCCCTCAAAGGAACCAATACCTGGGGATTGTATCTACTTTATCTGTCTCTTAGACTCTGCTCAGTTGTGCATAAGGGCAATCCTTCTGACAGCCTCCAGACTCTTTTTTTTTAGAGACTCATAGCCATATAAACTCATTTCTCCTTTCTATTTCCCCCTTACATTAGATCAAACAGCATTTTAAAGTCATATTATTCTATGTAGACAGGGATAGTCTACTGATCTGCATCGAACCTTCAATTCAAGGTCATTTTCCAGTTGCATTATCAGTTGTTAGTTGATAGTGATCCCTCGGTGCCAGGGAGGCTCATCCCTGGGTGTCATGTCCCACACTGGGGGGAAGGCATTGCATTTAGATGCTGAGTTAGGCTTCGAGACTGGCCACATTTGAGTAACATGAAGGCTGTCAGGAGGAAATTCCCAGGCTCAGTGCTGCTCTAGGCCTTGTTCTTATTTCAGGCATATAGGCTCACAAGCATAGTCATTAGTATCAGGGGCTCATTGTTGGACCCTCATTCCTTCTCGGTCCTTGCCGCTGCACTTGGGGGACTGCCGTTGCTCCCCTAGGGACCGCGGCACAGCACCCCCAGCCAGGGACCCAGTACCTCCCCAGCTTTAGTTTTTAATTGTTGCCACTATGAGTATATCTAAACATTACCATGCACCCTGGACATATGCCCTGTATAGCTCCCTGTCAGCCATATATCCCCTGTCAATAGTATCCTATACCAGTATTCCTCCGCTGCCATTGTTGGACCACTCTGGGATCCAGAACTTCCTGAATATTAAAGCCCCAATATAATGTCAGGATCTCTTACTAGCAAAATGGGATATAGCGATGGGTTTAAAGGTTAGATATAGAATACGTGTTGACTTGGAAAAATTCTACATCCTATCTTTTTCTTTTCCTTTTATTTTTCCCCTAATTATTGAACTTCTCTTCACAAGAGCCCTAGACCACAGCAATTCATGTATGCAATATACAGCACTCCCACACATCCACCACAAAACCTTTTCCCTTCCACAGCGATGCTCTTACAACCTATTCACAACATTACTTAAAGTGATGTACAGAGTCTGAGACAATAGCTTTCAAACCAGGTGACATCTGTGCTTACATTGTGGTGCATACTTTAGGACACGCAGTTTTCTAACATTTTTAGTTATCCTATGTTTTACATTATGGTTTTCATTATCATTCTGTTGTCCCCTATATGTTTATGATGTAATATTACATATTTTATATCCATCCTTGTGTACTCTCATGAAACTCCTCTCTTACCCCACATTTACCTTGGTTTCACACATTTAACATCCATTTTCCCATCCCCTTGGTGCCCACAGTGACAGCCAACCTCCGTTTCCCGAGGAGCCACGTCCAGAGATACTTGCAACAGTGTTCAGGTCCTAACTTGCTCAGCTGCCCCAATGCCCTGGGAGCCACCCTTTCTCTCGAGAGATACCCTTCTCCATTTTAGGCTGGTGGAGATTGGAACTCAAAACTAATTTTTACAGACTCAAGAGGACGCACACCTAAAGGAATTAGCATGACCTTAGTCAATTCTGCATCTTACTGAGTGCCCTTTGTTGTATATTTTGCATCTCTGAGTCTTTACATTGGGGATAGTAGTACCTACAGCATAGTGAGGATTAAACAAGATTATATATTTAAAATACCTAACTCAGTGCTTGTTATGTATGTGTAATACAATATTATTTTCCCTCCATCCTTCTATCACATCAATTTTTGAAAATTGCTTAATTCTTTCACCCACTCACATGCCAAGTGTGGAAGGAATTTATTTCTAGCCTGCTCAGAAGATAAATATGTTCATTGGATTTGTTCCTTGATAATGATACGATGACTCTATGTTCTCCTGGGTATGTAGGCAGTTTTTTTTTAACTGATAGAAGAGCTGATCTAAGACCAGAGAGCAAAGATAGGAAGAAAGAAAGAAGACACCCAGCAGTATAAATCTGAGATGTCTTCCAGGGGTCATGGCAAGAAATAAGAGAAGACTCATGGCTAAGGTCCAAAAAAAACTTTCATTCACTCATTCATCAATTACTTACGGAGCACTTCCTACAGGCTAAACACTGAGCTTGGCACTGGGGGTGTAAGCATAAATGACTCATCATATGTTGTCAATTAATTGATAAATTGGTTCCAATTTTCCATTCCTTCCCCTAGCCACACTTTTTGCAATAGGTCTTTGCACCTCCCAACCTTCATGAGGTAGTGAATAGTTTTCCACCCCTTGGATCTGACCTGGACTTGGGATTTGATTAGGCCAACAGAATGCGGCAAAAGTGATGATGTGCTAGTTAGTCCAAAGCCTAGGCCTCAAGTGGCCTTGCTCTTTCAGAATCCCTTTTTTAATAATTTTTTTTGAAGAAGCTTTAGATTACTTAAATGTTGCATAAAAACATATGGGATTCCCATATGCCCCCCATCCTCCCCCACCCTGCACTTTCCCACATTCACAACATCCTTCATTAGTGTAGTACACTTGTTACAATTGATGAACCCATTTTGAAGCACTGCTACAAAACATGAACTACAGTTTACAATAAAATTTACACTCTGTCCTGCACAATTTTGTAAGTTATGACAAATTGATCACTGTGCTGGAGGATGAAAGCACATGTAGGGGAGAACCAATAGACGCAGCCCATATCCAGTGAAACTCCACAAGCACAGCTCCTAGCTGAGCTGCAGCTGACTGATGCCCAAGGGAGCTCAGTCAAGCCAGGACTGTCCATCCACTTGTGGAATCAAGGTCAATAATACATGAATGTTGGTTTAAGCTATCAAATTTTTTTTTTTAAATCATGTGGCAAATATAACTGATCCAGAGTTCCTGATAACAAGATGCTTAGAATCTTGTGGGCTTGGAAACTGAAATCAATATTTGCAGGAAAGAAAAAATGCTGCTATTACCTCTCAGAAGACAATATAGAGCCACAACCCTTCCCTGATGATAAAGTTTAATGGCCAGGCTCTGAGGTGTGACCAAACCAAGGAGATGTGTGTATGCTGAATAAAGAGTTATTCCTCTCTTTCAAGGACAGGAGGCAGAGAAATACCCTAAATGAAGGAAACTTTAGAACATGCCACATTATTAAATGTCCTTTAGTGTGTGCTTGGTAATATTCTTGTAATCAAGTGGTGCCCATGGGCATAAGTAGTTTCACAAATAAGGACTCTCATTCTCCTGTTGACAGGTCTCACGAGCTGCAGCCTTTCTTCATGAACTTGCATTAAGATTTAAAAGTGCTGTGGCAAGTTCTTCTTTGAAGGAAACAGAAAATTTAAAATCAGTTTAAAGTAAATTGATTTTAAGGTAGCATATTTTGATCCATATGTGATAGTTCATATAGATACCAAGGCTGCTCCAAGTATGGCCTGATTTCCTGATAATGTACCAGCTATTGTCGGTTCTCTCTAATTCATGGAAATGGGTCATGGAAACTTCCAGGGAGTAGTATCCAAATCCACTTGTAGTAATGCAACCTCATTGTGATAAGCAAAGTTCAGTTAATAAGTAAGTGGCTGACTGAGGTTTGAGAAGATTTTCTTTTTACAGGGATTTCCATCCATAAAGGTGCTTATTGTTGAAGGATTTGGCCCATACCAATTTTAAAGGCTCAAACTTCTCTTGAACCTGAATGTGAAATTGCTCAGTACTTTATTTGAATATTTCTACTAGTACTGCTACTACTCTTACTACTACTAATACTATTTCTCTACACATGAACATGCACACACACATATACACATTTGTTCTTTGACACTATCATATGCCTTGTCCCATGCTGTTTTACAGATGCCTCATTTACTTTTATAAAAAAAATTTGAAGTTTAGCTAGTACTGTTATCCCCATTTTTCAAATGGGGGCCTTAAGATTTAGGAACTTGCTTAGAGCTGCATTGCTAATAATTTTTTCCTACTACTCTGTTACCTCCTCTGTTAAATAATGATGGTGATGTCTCCCTTTCTGTCCTCACAGGCAGAAGGAAGACTCACAGTATGTAAATGTCTTAAAATGGGATTTGAATTTGATATTATTGAATGAGTCTGACAAGAGACTTTAAATATACAAAGGGAAAAACAGAGCAGAGAGAGGAAAATGAGATGTTGCTGATTAAAAGGATTGGAGGCTCCAAGCGTTCTTCTGTTCTTTAGCTCATCATTTAGCACATATTTATTGAGCATTTATTATGTGCCAAGCACTCTTCTGGGCATCAAGGATATAGTGAGGACCCAGGAGAGACAGGTCACTGGCCTTCTGAAACCAACATTCTAGGTAGAGGAACTAAATAGTAAACAAATAGGGTATTTACCAATTGTGATCATTTCTTTGAATTAAAATAAGTGGGCTGAAATGATAGAGACAATTTAAGGAGGCCAACTTTAATAGATTAACCTGAGAGGATGTGTGAGAGTTAGGGACATATGAGCCCCATAAAATTTTTTGCTCCTCATAAGAATAATGATGATGACAATTTTTTACACTACTGACCACCATATTCCTCTTGAAGTTCTCCCCTTTTATCAGTTTCTTAATTTCACACTTACTGATTTCCCTTCTACCTCAGTCACCATTGTTGGTATCTCTTCTTCCACTCAATCTTTAAATATTGGTGAACTTCAGGAACTGTACCATTCAATTTCACTTTCAAAGCAGATTCTCCCCAACATCCGAAAATGGTGGGGCAACCCAACCTACTCAAGCCAGGAGTCATTCTTTATACTTTCTGTTCCCTCACCCTCATATTCAATCCATCAACATGTCCTGGCCCTTCCAACTCAACTGTCCATCTCCACTTCCTCCTTCCCTGATCTTTGCTCTCGAGATCAGAGTGACACATTTCTTGCCTGATTACTGCAGTGTTCCTAAAATGGCTTCCCACTTCCATTCTTTTTCCCCTCCATTCCCTTAGCACCCCTTTCAGAATATAAACAAGATCATGTCATTCCCCTGCTTGCAGTGCATTAAATGTTTCCCACTGCACTCAACAAAATCAGTCTCCTCATCATGGTTTCAAAGATCCAGTATCGTCTAGCTCCTCTCTGTCCCTCAGACTTAATTTTCTATCACTTTGACCCTTACCCACTTCAGCTAGAGAGACCTTCTCCTTAACAAGGAAAAATTTGCACAAGTCTTTTATTTTACCAGTGCTTTAAATGTCTAGCTCCTTCTAATTTTTTAGAAGCATATCCCCTCTGTAGCAGTTTGATAGGCTTATGAATTCCAAAAATAGATATTGGATTATGTTTGTAGACTGGTCTGTACTTGGGCATGATTCAGTTATGATTAGGGCTTTAATTGGGCCATGTCAGTAGGATGTTGAGTCCCTGCCCCCCTGGTGGGCAGAGTCTCACATATAAAACTACATGGCAGAGTAGAGGACTTGGTTAGAGTTTTGACGTTGGAGTTTTGATGCTGGAGTTTTGATGCTGGTGTTTTGAGCAGGAAGTGAACACACAGGAGAAGAACACAGAGGAATAGAGACAGCTCCTTAGACATGGCAGAAGCCCCAGGGAGAGACAGCTGGTTGCCTGATAGTCTATGGCTGGCTTTGTGAAGAGAGGCAAAACCTAAAGAGCCTCATAGTCCACAGCTGACCTTGTGGAGAAAACATAGGGGCTGAGCCTGAAGAGAAGTGGAGCTCTGGGAAGAGAGGATACCAAGACGCCTAAACCCTTACAGATGTTGGCAGCCATCTTGCCCCAACATGTGGCAATAGACTTTGGTGAGGGAAGTAACTTATGCTGTATGGCCTGGTAACTGTAATCCTCTAACCCAAATAAAACCCTTCATAAAAACCAACCAGTGTCTGGTATTTTGTATCAGCACCCCTTTGGCTGACTAATACACCCTCCTTGGAAAAACATTACTTTATCTTGCCAGCTAATATACCCCCTCCTCATTCTGAAATCCAGCACAATTTGTTTCTTTCATTGAGTTACTAATGACATTTACAATGATTTATTTACTTGTTAAAATACTTGCATATTTTCTTGCTTCCGTATTAGGTTTATAACGTCCATGAGGGTAGCTACAAGAATCTCTTTTTCATTAGTTTTTCCCTAACCTTGATCACCTATTTCTAACATTTCTACCTGTAAATATATGTTGAATGAATAAAAGAATAAACTTCTTACTGTATGCCTGGCACCATCTCAAGCACTTTATATTACCTTCTTCAGTCTTTAAAATATCGATGTGTTAGGTTCTAATAAGAACCTCAGTTTGTTGATGAGGAAAAAGAGTAGAGAAGCTTAAGTCACTTACTTAATGTCATATGATTAGTATGTGACAGAGATGGAAATTTTACCCTGGTCATTTTAATGCCAGAGCTCAGAATCTTAGCCATTATATTGCTTTCACAGACTGCCAACTTTGGATTATTTTTTGTATTGATTATATTTTTTGTAACTTTGTTTTTCTCTCTAGATGCTGAGATTCTGAAAGTTTTCCTCATATATTCTTCAAGGTGGCTGCCCTAAGCAGAATGTATATGTGGGTGGATGGTGATGGTAAAAGGTCTTGGAAGTTTTTGCAAGCAACCAATTCAGAAGTTTACCCTTTTATTCTGAGCTTCTTTTAGAAGAAATCTCTTAGGAGTATGTATAACCAGGGACTAAAACCACAACCCTGGATTTATTATTCACCGAAAGTCCAGTAGACTCCAGACATGGAACCAATGCACTTCCCTTAAATTATTTCTAATCCTCATTCTGAAGTTAACAAGGTGATATTTTCACAGATGAGATGTACTTAGGGCTGCACAGTTTGTAAATATTAAAGCTAGGTTTTGCTACCAGTGTTTGTTAGAATGCAAAGTTGATGCTCTTTCCAATATTGTTCTATATTTTCCATTGCTTCTCTCTGTGCTTTTGCCAAAAATTTGAACTTAACAGATTCATGTAAATGTGGATATATTAAATATATATAGATTCGTTTTCATCCCATTTTTTAACCTGAAATATTTTGAAGGGTATTTTATTCACATGTTTTTATTTTATGTTTCTTTATGTCAAATTATACATATCAAAATCAATCACCAAGATCAAGATTTGCAAAATTTTCTGTAAGGGGCCAGATAGTAAATATTTCAGACTTTGTGGGCCATATGGTCTTTGTCACAGCTACTCAACTGTGCTGTTGTAGTGCAAAAGCTTCCACATAAAATATGCAAAGAAATGAGTCTTTCTGTGTTCTAATAAAACTTTATTTATGGACACTGAAATTCAAAATTTTTTATCATTTTCATATGAATAAAGAACATTCTTATTCTTTTTTATTTTTTTCAACCATTTAGAAGTGTAAAAACCATTCTCAGCTTGCTGGCATCAAAAAAGCAAGAAGTGAGTAGAATTTGGCCTGCCCATAGTGATTTTTTGACCTGACCCCTGAACAAGATCAATATTTTGTAGGTTGCGAGATGATTTTGATTTTCTTAATTTTTCTAAAATTTCCATGTCCCTGTGAATATATTCTAAAACCCCTAGTGCACCAGTTAAGTGAATTCTGTATAAAAGACACAAAATTTCTTTTTAACACAAATGTTACATTTGCTCTTCAGTTGTGAAAAGGGACAAAGCATTAGGGAGAGGTATTTTAATGATTAAAATTCAATTATAATACCATTATCATTGCCACCTACCACTCAGAAGAATCAAACCAATGAATTCATAACATTTATACAAAATCTTCCCCATAGAGCCCTTTTACTATTTTAATAACACCTTTGAATTTAAAATAAATGTCAATGAGAGTGAGTAGAATAAAAAGTGAGATGACTACTAAAATGAAAATACTCCTTCATGGAATCAGGTGGCATTGTAGAAGTCAACTAGGTTTCATATAGTCTTTAGTTTTCATTCTTAGCAAGAATTTGATATTTGAACTGTGGCTGATATTTTAACTTACATAATGGTGTGCCTTTAGATTTAAAGAAATAGGTGTTTTTATTCTTAGTGAGAAAATTCCTAGCTTAGCCTGAGTGGACGTTCAGTCTGGCTGTGTCTTATGAAAGGGAGATCTGGCAGGGATGGAGCTACTCTGAGCTGGCTAAGAAGAGTGTTGTGCCTGGGCAAGTGGAAGTATGAGCAGCTGCCTCTCCCGGGTCCAGGAAGCCCTGGAGTCTGCATCTGAGCCCCCAAAAAGAGAGGAACATTTTCTTCCATGTTTGTGTGATACACGGCATGATTGAGCTCCTCGAGGCCGGAAGTGAAGGCAGCATAGCATGGGTTACATGGAAGGGTTTCAGCTGGAGAAGCACCCAGAGACTGAGGGCAGAATGGTGGTCCCATGGAGGGCATGGGCAGCAGTAGCAGCTGCAGGGGCAGCAGACATTCCTAGAAAGATAAAAGAAAGAGGAGAAAGACACTAGCAGACTTGGGAGTGAACCCATGTTGGGATGCCAGAGTCTCCCAGAAGCCATCAGGTACTGTAATCAGATGAGGCATCTTTGTTGAGTATGTGGGGGCAACAAGCCAGGTACCCTGAGTGTAAATGCCTGATGTGACTTCCTTTAGTCCCATAGGCTGGAATTGGAGATTCCAGGGTCAAAAGGTAGAGGAGGAAGCACAAGTCAGGAGCCTAGCTTTTGTGCTAGGCAGTAGAAAACTTTCAAAGAAAAAGTTTTAATGTTCTAGAGGAACAGTATTTAAGAACAGGAATGGTTTGATCTGAGCTTTTTGAATCTCAGTTTCTTCATTTTTGGAATGTGGACAATTGTAGTATTTAACTTACAGGGTTTTTAAGAAAATTAAGTTAAATTTTGCTCGGAAGAGCTTAGCATAGATCCTGGGCACTGTGAGTGTTCAATCAAAGCAAGCTATTATTACACTGTATTATCATTATTAACATTAGTAATGAGATTTTTGCTTGCATAGTCTACACTGTCTCTCTGAAGGTAGCTAGAGCCTCTATCAAAGGCTCATCCACAAGCAGTTTGGAGACATTCTTTCTAGGCAAAGATAGTGGGAAGTCAGAAAGAAATGTGACCCAGGTGGAAGCTGGATTCATGGTAATTAGATGGAATTACTCATTCTCAACCCCACTGCTGAAAGATCTATCTCTGCAATGGATACATTATTTTCAGATTATGACAGAGTTTAGAAGTATGAATACCCTGAGTTCATGGTACCTCTTACATTCCAAGTATCACAAATTAATGTCCTTAAATAGTATAGGAAAGCAGAGCTAGATAAGAGAATTTGGGAGAAATGCAGCTTTCAAAGGTAGAAGTAAGGGAAAAGTTAACTAGGGTAAGATGTCCATAAAACGGCCAGGACAAATTCCCATGCAGTTGGCCAGCCCAGTAGCAGCTTCAAGAGCTGGCAGATCAAGGTCACTTCCTCTTGGACACCACAAATGTGCCTGTTGCACTATAGCTCTTTGGGCAAATGCCCAGCAGCTAACCACCACATGTTACTGGTTTAAAATTTACATCTCTTTGTCCTTTAATTTGTCTTCATTTTCAATTATATTGAGACATCCAAGTTTCTATCATTCTGGGCATCTATCTATTTCTGAGGAAAATTGATGTAGTATAAAATTAACCATTCACCACTTTACAGTGTGCAATTCAGTGACATTTTAGCACATTCACAATGTCATGCAACTGTCACTTCTATCTACTTCCAAGATATTGTCATCACCCCAAAAGGAAACCTTGTACCCCTGAAGCAGTCACTCTTCATTCCCTGCTCTCCCACCACCTGGCAACCATCAGTCTGTTTTCGGTCTCTATGGATGGGCATTATTTTTTTTTATTATTTTGTTTTATTTTAATTCCCCAAAAGATAAATTTTATTATCCATAATCTTATTTATGCATTTTTTTCAATATTTTATAAAAAACTTGAAAACTAGTAGCTTAATTTGCATCCTTTAATTCAAAGTGTATTTATTTACACAAAAATCTATATTTTAAAAAAATTCTTTGCCCTAGGTGGTACATGAATATGTTTTAAAATCTCTATAAAATAGGATAAAGTACTCCTTGTAAACTCACCCTGGACTTACAAATAATAGTAAAATAATTGAAAGCTTAATAAATGATACCCACTGATCTCCCCATAATGATATTTTCATGTTATTTCTTCAGAAAAGCACAAAAATCATCAATAATCCCAACCCTCAGCAATGACAATTGTTATTCTTATGTTTTCCTTTCACTGTTTTCCATATGAAATATCAATATTCATATAATGTATTTTTCTTTACAAAATACTATCATGTGTACAGACTTTCTGCATGATGCTTATTTTTCTTTTGCAATACATGATGAACCACAGAATTTCCACTTCATTTAATATGCTTCTGGAGCATGATTTTTCATGGCCACATTATATGAATGTACTATAATTTATATAAGCAATTCCCTACTGTTGGAAATTTGTTGTTTAAAATTTTTCACTAAAATGACTAATGCTGTGGTGACTTTTGTAGATAAATCTTGTGCATATCCTTGACTTTTTCTTATAATAAATTCCTGAAAGTGATTTGTTTGGTGCAGAAAAGGTATGTACACATTTATGACTTTATTCAAAGAGAAAGTTGAATCATTGTATATTCCCCCCAGCATCAATTAAGTGTTTGTTTCCTTACACCTTTGTTACTAAACTACCAATTTGATAAGTATTTCAATGGTTACATATTTTTAATTTGGTTACTGTTGAGATTGATTTATTCATATGATTATCAGTCATTTGTGTTTGTTCCTTTGTGTATTGCTAGTCTGGATCCTTTGACTTTTTCCCTCACCACTGTATTCATTTAATTATTGGTCTATATGGTCTTTTTGTATGTTAAACTTATTAGCCTCTGTTTTTCATATCTTTCCAAGTTATTTTTTCCAAATTCTTATTAGGGTTTTAATTTCTTTATGGTATATTTTTAGCTTGAAAAGAAGTCTAAAAATGTGTGTAGTAAAAATATCATTTTTCCTTTCTGATTTCCACATTTTCTCTCAATTATTTTATTTGATCTATTTTTGCTATTTAACTCCTAAATCCATAAAAGTTCTCTTATGAGAGCTGATTGCTTTTATTTCTATTTAATAGATTGTGTTTGAGTCTGCTACATCGTTAGAATCCTTCTCTTGCTCCTTGTGAATTGTCTGTTCATGCTGTAGGGAGATGCTGGTGCTGCACTATTTTCCATACTCCTGAATTGTCACGATTTCTCTTTATTTATCAAATTGACTGGCTTCTGTAAATTCCCCTAAAGTTGCAATCTTGAAAGTCTAATCCCACACCCTTTCTCCTGCATTTTTTCCCCTACTTAGCAGTGGGTCTTGTGAAGCCATTTTATTGATGCCTCTGGATCTGTCTGCTACATTAGAGTTGGGCAGAGCGGGGGGGATCCTGGTCCTCTTTTGGGCATCCACTCCAGGAGCATCTTCTGTCCATCACCTTCACAGGCATGTTTGTAGGTCTTAGTGTCCACTCTTCTCATTTCTTTTCGAGAAGTTATGTTTGTAAAGTTTTTATTACCTTCCTGGGAATTTAAACTGCCCCAATATTAGCCTAAACGTCTTCCATTCTTATATATTTACAGTCCAGGGTCATAGCAAATACCAAGGTCTCATTTACATGAGCAGCCAAGTTCACTAAGAACACATGGGAACAATTTTGGAGGGTACTCAGGTCTGTTCTAAAATGACTGCTGGAGATTTCTGCCCTAATTCCTGGGACCGTGAATATGATGAATATTACACCCATGAATATGCTTTGTTACATGGCAAAAGAGACTTTGCATGTGAATTTGGGATTACTCACCAGTTGCCCTTAAAATGGGGAAATTACCCTGGGTTATTCAGGCGGGTCTAATCTAATATGAATCCTTAAAAGCAGAGAGTTTTCTCCTGCTAGCAGTAGAAGAAGAAGTCAGAGAGTAGAAGCACAAAGGGTATTAGATGCACCATTCATTGCCGGCTTGGAAGATGGATGGGGCCATGTGCCCAGGAATGCAGGCAGGTATTAGGAGCAGAGAGCAGCCCCTAGCTGGCAGCCAGCAAGAGAAAGAGGAACTCAGTGCTTGACTGTAAGGAAATGGATTTAGCCATGATCCGAATGAACTTGGAGGTAAGTTCTTCCCCAAAGCCTTCAGACATGAGTCGAGCTTGACTAACATCTTGATTTTGGCAGTGTGAGACCTAAGCAGAGAACCCAGTCATGACATGCTAGACCCATGACCCACAGAAAGTGTGAGATAATACATGGATGTTGTTTTAAGCTGCTGGGTTTGTGTCGATTTTTAACGTAACAACAACAAACCAATGCCGTATTCATATTAAGGCTCTTATTTTCACAAGGGTAGAGATGACATATCACAGTGGGTAGGGAAGGAGACTGTGACTTGGAGTCCATATCCTCCCCAGAGGAGAGCCCCCAGGCCCTATAGTGGAGAAAATGGGTAGGACAGGATGGTCCTCACCATTGTGGCCCATGGTAACCCCCCCTTTAGGGTTTTAATCCTTTTACAGACAGGTCTGTAAGCTTGAAGTGAAAGGCCACTTCTAGAAACCCAAGCACTTTACCACTTCTTGCAGTGCCAACATTTAGGAGATTGAAGGAATTTGTGCTGCTCACTGCCAGTAGCTTGGCAATCCTGGAAAACAGCCTCATCTGCAGTTAGAACCAGAGAGAAAGTTCATGTGAGTACAATAGAGTCTGGTGGCCAATCAGATCCGTGACTACGGGGATGAAATTGAGCTGTCGTCCAAGGAGCTGAGCTCTGAAATCTCTTGTCACATTCATGCTACATGCTTCTCTTGGCTGCTCCCAGCCCGTGACTGAGTGAGGCAGGGTACTGGGCAGATTTGTTTCTGGCATTGGCAAGAGCACAACCCAGTCAGTGGCTTCAGTGACTTTCCTCAGAGCTGCGCTGCAGCGTGAGATGTTTCCAACCTATCTTCTTCCCCACCCTCCTTCCCTGAGGGTGAGACCCGATTGTTCTCACAGCCTCTCCTTCCCATTTTTTCCCCATAGATATCTCCATTAACAGATTTCTTGCCTTGGTATATGCTTCTTGGAGGACTCAGACTAACACACAATGTCTAAGTGAAGCAATCAGCTTCTTGGAAATAAGACTGTAGCTCCTGTGCAGTCAACAAACTGCATGCATGTCACACAGGCACAATGCAGCATTTAGATCTGCGTAGAGGGGCCTCAGTTCTGAGCCCCAAGCTTTAAAAGGCCCTGAATGTCTATCTCAAACACTGACAATATAAGACATGGGCCTTCATTTGCAATGTTGTCAGACCCCACAAATTTCAGGGGCAGCCCTGGACAGGGATGTTGGGGTAGAGGCACTTCATACCCAGTTGTATGTTCTTATCATATAGAAGGAAAATCAAAACCCTTTTTTTGGTAGCTGTATGTGTTTGAGCCCCAGAAATTTTTTTGTGGGTTCTCTCCAAAAAGACTGGGATTCAGTCTTCAATTTCTGGGTCTCAGGGAGGGTCTGGGAAACCAAGATAACTTAATGAAGATAATTAGTGTTTGTCAGGCTTCCTTAACTAGACAGGGAATACTTGCTTAAACTGAGTGTGGAGTAACATTTTCCAGAAGGTAATGATGGGCTATGTCTGACATTGAAGACATTTGGTTAGCTGCAGTGCTCAGTCCACTTACACTGCAGTAATAAAGGATAGTCAACAAAGCATACAAACATTTCTCATGAAGAACATACCACAGCATTACAGAATCTTTGCACTAAAATGGAAATCACTTTACAGTTGTGGAAACTGTGGCCAGAGAGGTTAATCACATAGCTGGTTAGTGATCTAGCAAGAGCTGAAAGCCACTGTCCATCAGATGCAGATTCACTAAGTGTTCTCACACGTTCTCCATTGAAAGCATATTCAGTTAGAGGCATCGTGAGCAAGTGACCCCTAGGTCAGAGGCAGTGTGGAAGGGAGTGTTATTTAGAGTCTGGTGCCACTTTCCACACAATTACTTCAGCACTGTCACTTGGGTCACCATAAAGCCATCAGCTGATTTACTCGGGGCTCCTAACCCTGCCTCAGAAAGGCATCTTTGTAATTCTCACCAGAGATCATCCTCGGGGATGACAAATAGCATCCGTCATTAAAAATGACATCCGTAATTTTGCAGCCAAAGAAGACAATCTTTTAAACCTGTCAGTGAAACAAAAGGGATTTTGGGAGATGCTGATGCAATCTCTTAAAAATCTTTGCTAGGTCTAAAGCATGAAGATGAACTGTCTGGTTTGGAATTGCAGGATCAATTGCGCGCTGAGGGTTGAGGCAGCCGGGGTTCCTGTGGCTCCATCCTTGACTTGCTGACCTGAGAGGCAAAGGAGTTAATGGGCTTCAGCCAGAGCTGGAGGGATGGCGGGCGGGGGGAGATGGGGGAAGACGAGGTGGGCAGCGGAGCCGCACAGCGAGGCCCAGAGGGAGACAGCCACTCAGCAGGCTCCAGCTTCCCCCTGGGGCAGGTGGTCATTTAAATAGTGAAACTAACCCCGCATGGCAGGCCCTTCCACCTCAGTTTTACCCAAGCAGAAGTCACCTGAATGATTAGTATCGTCTCCCCCTCCTCTTCATTAAAATTTCCAGGACAGCAAAATTGCTGAATCTTCAGCTTGTCCATCTCTGCAGCTCTGCAAAACATTAAAGGAGGAAAAGAGGAAAAGAAATTAGACTGGTCTATTTTCCTAAAAAAGGGAGGGGGGATAAGAGAGGAGTGAGTCTCGGCCCCGTGTCCTTTTTCTCACCAGAGGCGGGGAAGCTAATTAGACTAAATAAGCAGAAGCTCAGAGCACCAAGACTAATGAACAGAATTGCTCTCTCCAAGTGGAAAGCAGGAACCCTGCAAACAGCTGCAACTGCAGAAGGGCTAGCGCCGAGGGGCCGAGGGGGGCTGTCCTGGGGAGGGGCTTTGGTGCAGTGAGGGTGGTGTCTCCACTTGGACTCCCCATGGGAGAGTACACATTCTAGAGGAGCTGCAGGAGCACTGTGGTCTAAGGGCTCAAAGCACTTATCGTCCAAATCATTTCAAATATGCTGTTTTATGTATTTATATTGGCTGTTTTTTAGAGCAGGTGTGGAAAAAGCATCTGAGAAGCAGATGACCTACATGGTTAGTTGCCCTTGGTTCCTTGAAACCTTTCCCTGTTTTGTAACTGGATTTGATGTTTCTGTTCATCTTGATCTACTGTGAATTGTGGGCTTGCTGCTCACCCCTGCCGTCCCTGGGATTCCCGGGCGGGGCGGGGAGGTGTGCACTCAGCATGTCAGGCTCTGGGGTGGAAGGCAGCAACAAGGGGGTGAAATGATTTTCCTGTGCCATTGTTTGCTGACTCAGCATGTAGTGTAACTGCCTCCTGCTTCCAAGATACCTCTTCCGTAATTACCAAGCATTATTCTATTTTCAGTGCAATGGCTGAGAGGGTGTAATAGGAAACCACAGAGGCAGATTATTTTCTCTTATTTCAAGGGGCCTTTTGCTATCATCATATAATCTTTTGCTCCCATGCACTCATACCTGGTACTTCTCATGATGAATAATGAATGTAGCAGATCTGAAATTCTTATTGCTTATAGGTACACCTGGAATGTCATATGGAATGTCACATTTTCTTTCTGCACAATATACAAAGGCATATTCTATATATTACATGTTAATGCACGGAGCCAGCCCTTGGCTAAGCCTTGCAGCTGCCATGAGTTAAAGACATTTATTTCCCATGGTTTTAAAATTTATTTGCTCAACACATATCATTGAATTTTTACTATATGCCATGCACTGGGGATGCAATGGTGAGAAAATTGGAAATGATTCCTTTCTGCACAGAACTTGTAGAATGTGGGGAAGACAAACATTAATTTCAAAATCACAACTAAATATGAGTGTGAAAAGTGCTTTGAAGGGAAAGTACATGGTTCTAAAAGTACCTGTGACAGGGTGAGCATGACCTAGTCAGGGAGGTCAAGGGTGCCCTGTGGGACTGAATTGAGTTTGAAAGAAAAGTAAGAGGGTTGTAGGTCTATCCAGGCAGAGGGAATAGCATGTGTAAAGGTCCTCTTTGAGATTTTGAAGGGAGATCAGCAAGGCTGCAGTGTAGACCCTGTCTCTATGTCAGCGATGGTTGATATTATCTATTCTGGTCAGTGGCCAAATAAATGCCCACCTGCCTCCAAAAGCTGCCTTCCCACCGATGTGCATAATTCTTTCAGAGCTCTCTCCAGGCCCTGCTGCTCCTCTATTTTATCAGTTATTGACCCAGTGCTTTGCAATCAACTTACCCTTACGGTTGAACATTTCCCCCCTTTGAGGGTTTGATATTTTAGATGATGTGCTGGTTGTTTTTCTTTTGACTGCCTCATCTCCCTACTTCAGTTCTATTCTCTTACTTTTCTACCCTGCTGTGGGCCACAGGAGACTAACCTCCTAAGCCAGGCTCCCTTGTTGTTGGCTGATTAAGTTCAACCAAAGGGCCTAGGATGGTGATGTCCTGCTGTTGCTAGTCTCTGGGTACCTCAACATCATTTGTCCTTTAATGGTGCCTGTATGTCTATGAATGTTCCCTTCATTACAGTCTACTGTACCATCTGAATTGGATTTTGTTTCCTTCTAGGATCCTGACTGATACACATGGTCCCTGTATTAGTCAGCCAAAGGGTGCTGATGCAAAATACCAGAAATTGCTTGGTTTTTATAAAGGGTATTTATAAAGGGTATTTACAAATACCAGGCCATAAAGCATAAATTACTTCCCATCAGAAGGCTGATGACGTCTGTGAGGGTTCAGGCTTCCTGGGTTTCTATGTTCCTGGGACTTGCTTTTCTCTGGGTTCAAGGTTCCTTCCTTCCTAGTGCTGGCTTTTCTTTCCTCTGGGTGCTGACTTCCTGGGTCTTTAGCATCAAAAGCTAACATCAGAAATCCCCGCATCAAAAGCTCCAACTCTGTCCTTTGCCATGCCTTTTATCTGTGAGTCTCCACCCACCAAGGGGTGGGGACTGGGTGGGGACTCCATACCCTAATGATAACTCAGTCATGCCCAGGTACAGATCAGATTACAAACATAATCCAATATTGCCTTTCAGAATTCATCAATTATATCAAACTGCTACAGTCCCACTAATGACATTTCTGTTTGGCCTGGTAACCCAGGTCAGTCTTGCTCTACCTCCAAAATTGAGACTTGACCCTGACGGCTTCCATACCACGCCCTGGCTCATGGGCACCCCAGCCTTAGTCTCAGCCCCAAGCCTTGCCTCTGCCAGGGGAGGAGGTGGGATAGTTCCATGCTAGTCTCTAACAGGGCAAGGCAGCTCTTAAGCCTTTGTTCTGAAAGGTGCTGCTCCCACCAATTTCACTGTCCAGGGTTTCCTAGAACCATCTGGTTCTGAGCCCAGCAAGCAGCTGACTTGTGGATGAGTTTTAGAGTCCCCTTGAAATATATTTGTTGACCACCTCATTTGTTGTCATCCAGAGTTGGTGTCCCACATATTTAGATGATTTTGCTTCCATCTCTCCTCAACAATGGGCCTCTTAAGTGGAGGCTAATAGCACACTCTTTGGGATGAAAAATAACTAGAAAACATAGCTCTGGTGTCCATTCTTTGGGAATTTCTGGCTCTTTGGAATACCTGGAGTTCTTGATAACTTGACAGTCAAATAATCCAGATGGGTTCTATAATTTGGGGTTCCTTTGAATGACTCATGTTCTATGTTTATTAACTGTCAATTTCCCCTTTACCTGCAGGGGAAAAAAACTTACTGTCTCAGATGCCATTCCCAAAGTTTCTTGCCTTTAGCAAACTATCATACTAGAAAGGCTGTTTTGGATGAATTCAGGTAGAAGTATTGAGAACAATTAACAGTTTAAAATACCACCCCTCCCAGAAGTTCTTGTATGTACAGATGTAAAAATAAATGCTTCCTAACTCCAAAGAACAAATTACAGCATGCAAAACTTTCAACCCTGTGACAGGCTTGTAGAAGTAATCACAGAAAGGAAGGGGTGGGGGACTATACAAGAGGGTCTTCTTGGCAAAGCAGATAAAAGATGTCTACTCTACCTGTTTAAAAATACTCTTTTAGCAAGGCAAAGTTTAGCCCTGCCTTAGTTTCTTTGTTTCCCAGAATCCTCTGCCTCGTAATCCCGGCTAAAAATGAGGAATAAAGTACTAGACATCATACATAGAAGACTGAGCTTCAATTCACATAAATTGTGAAGCTGCTGATATAATTTGGAATTTGACATTGGATAATATGAAAATATATGTGATAAATATGAAAACTCTAAAGAATCAGTTACACATATTTTTATCCATGAACCCACAAAGGTTCTAGTTCCCAAAGACTTGAACATTACCAGCACTTTTCAACTAGCCATGCTCATCACCCTTCCCATCCCTTCTTCCCCACCAGAAGTAACCCCCTCCCTTATAGATGACACCTTTGTCCTTTGTCCAATCCTTCTTAAGCTACCTTTGCTGTAGTCCCTTCTATGAACTGTCCTTCCCTGTTTTTGTTCATTCCTGATTTAAATAGAGGTGGTATAGATATAGGATAATGAAAATAGAGGTGACAATTTTTACAGAATTGAAATGAGAATGTCTAGTTTCTTTTGAGAGCAATCTTTATCTGTTAATACAATTAATCAAATGTTAATGTAACATTTGAAAGTGATATCTCCTCTTCATATTGCTTGAGAAGGTTTCTGACATCTGGTGTCATTTTAGCAGCAATGACTTCCTTGAGAGTAACCTTGCTGCTTCTGCAATAAATTGTGCATGACTCAGTTCACTCTACACAGTTAGCCACTAATGTTTGTCCACCAAGGAGAGCAAAGATCAAAGAAAAATATTGAATATGTGCTATTAAAATATACACTGAATCACGTATCATATCATGTATCATATATAATAACTCTTATATAAGATATTTTCAAAACATTAAAAAAATCAAGTTCACTAATCAAAGAGATTGCAAGATGGAGGCAAAATTAGCCTGATTATTTTATACAATAGGATTTGTCTGGATTAAAAGAGGAGAGGGCAAGATGAAAAAGATGTCTGATTGTATTATTAATCCAAAAGATTTTTCAAAAGGCAGTATAGCTTCCATTCCATATTGTTCTGCCTCTATAATTCCAAAGCAAGAAAAAAAAAAAACAAAGGAAAATAAAATACCATTAAGCTTAAGTCACAGAAGAATTAATGATGAAACAATAGAATCCTACAATGACTTATTATCAATTTGCTCTTCACTCATCCATATCCTTGAAGCCAATTAAGAATGAAAGAAGTTTAGGAGGAAATATTTATCTATAGAGAAATACTTTAAAGGATAATATGTGTTTCTGGTTGAGTCTATAAGATATGTCACCAGATGGAATACTTTTTTCAAAAACCTCTCTCATTCATAGATCACCCCCTGTAACGGTTAGACTATTGTATCAACTCGGCTAGGTAATTGTGCCCAATTGTTTGGTCAAGTAAGCACTGGGCTAACTGTAATACCAGGGCATTTATGGACGTTAGTCACCATAGATATCTGATTATTATTACATCAATCAGGGAGATTGTCATCAGCAATGAGAGATACTTAAGCCAATCAGTTGAATGCCTTAAAAGGGGAAGTGATTTCAGCATTGAGAGAGAATTTCCCAGCTTGTCTTTGGACAGCCAGCTCTCCCAGAACTCACCAAGAACCTTCATTGGACTTTCATTGGAGTCCCTGGTTGCAGCCTGCCTGCAGAACCTGGACTTGTGCATCCCCATGGCTGCATGAGAGACTCATAAAACTGCATACTATTGACAGATAATATCTTGTTGATTCTGTTTCTCTAGACAACCCTGACTAATACACCCCTATCTAGTCAGTGCATCTATATATTTATCAAGAGAGGGATATAGTAAAGGACTATCTCAGAAAGTCTGTGTATTCTGATTCTGCATTCTGACCTGATTCTGTGAATGTGCACTAGGCATCTTCCTCTCCTCTCATATCCACATCAACGTATCCACATGCACATACAGTGCTCTCTTTTTCTGCCTCTCAAAATAAATAAACACAATGCTAGCCAAAGTCCTGAGGGTTGTATCAGGGTTAGATAAATAATTGAGTGATTGAAGAAGAAGGGCTGTGAAAGTATGAAAGTGTGAAATTAGACCATAAAGTTGTCTGTGGCAGTGAAGGCAATTTAAGGCAGGATTTAAGACCTGAAGAAGATACAACAGCACAAACTGAAACCTATGAGTTCATAAAAGGCTCCTGAGGTTCCAGGAGAACCCAAGAGTCTAGAGGTTGTCAGGTAAGACTCCTTTTTCCAGTGAAACAATCAACATTTCAAGAAACAACCGTAATATTTAGAAAGAGAAATTGCTCTGTTCTTAAGGAGATGAAGTTCCTTTTGTGGGTGTGGACTTGCCAGAATCAACAGCAACAGCTACAATTGCTTGGCATAAGACACAGAGAAAATAGAAATTGCTTGATAGTCAAGGGTATCCTTTAACTTTGGAGATATCAGTGCTAAGGGACCAGTATTGAGGGACCAAGACCTTCCCAAGTATGCTGTGTGACCAGGCCATGTCCTGGGATATAACTCCCTGGAGATGATGATGTCCTTGTCAAAGAAACCCATGGAAGATTGACCCAGCTTCTTTCCACAGGCCCTGGAAAGGGGGTGTGTGTTTTCCCAACCTGCGTTGCTTGATTCCTTATAATTTTGAGATCACCTAGACTGTGACCTACTCTGGGAATGTGGCACTGGGGACAAGAGGGAGACTGTGATCACCTAGTTCCCACCATGTTGTACACTGACACTTTCCTTTGCTGTTCTCCAAAGGGAAAGATACAAGGTGACCTGGCCCAGAAGGAAAACAAAATTCCAGGTACTTTAGAGGGAGGGAAATGTCCATGTTTTCCTGAATTCAATTAAATCCATTTACCAAGCTACTTAGTGTTGATTTTGAAAATGGTAATAAAGTTTTCTTCCATATCACTTAATCAATACAATTTTAAAAATTATTTTTCTGTTATACATCAGAAAATAAGACAGGAAATCATTGGAAAATTTTTCCATAGCTACTTTGTGTTGAAAATCCTATTATTTTTGCCTCTGAAAGGAGGAAGAGTGGAACCTGCAATTAGATTGTAATAATTCTAGAATTACTTCCCACAATAAATAAGCAACCACAATAATGTGGGTTTTTTTGTAAATAATTCTTGGGAAACAAAATTCCCTTTGTTTTGATGGAGCCATTTTATGGCAAATTATGTGAATAAAAATAATGTTTATTTGTTAATCAGCCATTCTACTACAGGTGGGATACCACAATTAGGCACAGAGGCCTATCTCCATTCTTTGGGATTGGCTCAAAACTTTGTTTATGGTTTAAAATTTTTATTAGAGTAGCTTTTCTTTGGAAACTTTTAGAATTAAAGAAACCAAGTCTCAGAATGGTGATTTGTCCTCAGCCCCCTGCTGATGGAATTCTCACATAGTCTGCTGAGATAGAGATTCCATAAGCATTCCTATCAGTAAATATCTGTAGAATTATTTTACAATTATTTTACATCATGAAGACACCCAAATTCATAGTAGGATAATTATTTATTTCCTCCTTTCATCTCCAAGACAACATTAGAACTTGCTTTCCTCATTTTTTTTCGTTAAAAGCAAAAACAAAGAAAAAAACATGTCTTCAAAGCACAAGTGGCAGTATGCTCAGTTGTTTTGTGGATAAGTTCTGATATTGGAGTGCCTGCCATTGCTTTTTGACCACAGGACTTATTAGTTGTATGACTTTGGGCAAGTTACATAAGGCCCACTCTGTGGTTACTTCATTTGTATTTTCAAGGGGCTATAACCCAGTCCAAAGTCCAAGTGGGATGCAACTTTTCTGAACCTATTATGTCCTTTTAATGACTTTTGTGCCAAGTTACTAAGTGCAGTGGTTTGGAACTGTATGCACTCCAGGAAATCATGTTCTTAAAGTTAATTAATTTAATTTTTTGTATTTTATTTCTTATTTTTAAAACTATCATTAATATTTCATTTTCTTATTAATTGTATTTGGTTATTTTGTTGGCTTCATTTTTGAAGAAGTTTTGGATCACAGAAGGGTTACAGTGAAACTATGACAGGGGAGATTATTGGTGTGGGGTGTTAGTAATGGGGGACACATGAGAGGAGGTTCATCTGGGGCATACCGTTATGGCATATAAATGTGTTCAAGTGTTCATGGGGCATTGTCATGGTGGGTGGAGATTCACACAATAATGAAAGAATATCGAATTCCCATCCTGGGGAGCTCTACCTCATTCTCTAATGGGACAGCAAGAATCCCCTGAGTACAGGGGTAATGACTAGTCAAGGAGGATGGTCCACTGATGGGCCCTTGATATTGATGCCTATACTTATGAGCCTTTACTTTTGAAATTGAAACTTAACCTAGTATTTTAGGGTGCCTAAGAATAACTTCCTTAGAGCCTCCTTGTTGCTAAAATGTGTCCTCTCTCTAAGCCAACTCAGCATCTAAAATCATCACCTTCCCCTCAGTGTGGGATACAACTCCTGGGGATGAGCCTCCCTGGCACTGAGAGATTACTACCAAGGACCAACTAGCAATGCAACTGGAAAAAGGTAAAGACAAATGAGTTTATATGGCTACAAGACTTCAAAGTGAGTCAGGAAGTCATTCCAGAGATTATGATTATGCATATCTCAGCAGGATATCTTTGACTGCCAAAGTAAATACCACCTCAGGGCTCCCAAGGGCTCTGGAGAGATCCAGACACTAAAATCAGGGCAGGTAGCTCAGGAGTTTGGTGCCCTGCCATTGGGCCCTACTTTGGAATTTATGTTCCCCAATGTGAAATAGTTGGACTCAGTTGTGGTTTCACTACACATAGCTCTTCTGCCCCTTCTATTTCAACCTATAGTTAGTACTAGAGTTTATAGGTGTACATCCAAGAAATTTAAATCTTTGGGCTGTCCATGTGCCAACTGGGCCTCAAAGCTCAACAAAGTTACAACACCTACTCTCCAGTTCATTGGACTCATCCAGGACAACTAATAAGGAGATCATGATGATGGATAATGACCCTCCCAAGGAACAGAGAAAGTCTGCAACTGCAAGCAAGATAGTCCCATTCATCTGCTCCATGGAATCTAAGCCCCATCTCAATTAGAGGTAGAGTGGGCATCACCATCCCAGAATCCTCAGGATTGAGGAATGAAAGATGGACTAGAGTAGACTTACTGTTATCCTACTATAGACTTATTGTGATTCTAGCAATGGAAGAACTTATATCATTGATGTGGAGGCAGTGGCCCCTGGAAGCTCTGGGGGAGTGAAAGGGAAAAATAGGTGTAAAATGTGGCATTTTCAGGACTTGGGAATTGTCCTGAATGACATTGAAATGACAGATACAGGTCATTATATATCCTGCTATAATTTACAAAATTGTGTGGAACAGAGTGTGAACTACAACATAAACTATAATCCATGCTTTGTGGCAATGCTCCAAAATATGTTCATCAATTGTAACAAATGTATCACACTAATGAAGAATGTTGTTAATGTGAGAAAATGTGGGAGGGGTAGGGAGTGGGGCATATGGGAATCTCCTATATTTTTTATGTAATATTTATATAATCTAAGTATCTTTTAAAAAAAAATAAAAATACATTTTTAAAAATTAATTCATTCCTGTGTAAACGTATTCTAACTATATTTTCATGAAGTTACTTCAATTACTGCTTGGCTCTAGGTGGGCCTTAATCCTTTTACTGGAATGAAATTCAGACAAAGAGAGAAATCCATGAAAGCCACAAACCGAAGTCAGCAAAACCTGGAAGAGATGGGAGAGACCAGCAGATGCCGCCATGTGCCTTGCTATGTGTCAGAGGATCCCAGAATCACTGGTAACTGGTCTTTGGAAAGACGATCATCTTGATGATGCCTTGATTTGGATCTTTTCATGGCCTTAAAACTGTAATCTTGTAAGCTTATGAATTCCTATTGTTCAAAGGAACCACACTAATGCAAAGTGTTAATAATAGGGGGAAGTGTCTGTGTAAGGAGGGTATATTGGAACTCTGCATTGTCTGCATTATTATTATTTTTTTTTGTAAACCTATAACTTCTCTAAATAAATAAAGAAGAAGACATTGAAAAAAAAATCCTATTGTTAAAAGCCAATCCATTTCATGGTATACTGCTTTCAGCAGCCTAGACAACTAAAATGCGAAGACTTCAAAGACAGCAGTTCCTGTTCCTGAAGATACTGAGCCAGGCCCTCTAGTTGTTTCTACTCAAAGGTGTTATCCATAAATTCTCTCCACAGAGCTTGTTCCTTTTCCTCCAAGCATAGCATCCACAACAAACAAACCGCTTTACAGATCTGGAAGAAGCATTAAATGCTTGGTAGATGTTAGAAAATATGTAATTTGGGTTTATCATAATCAAATGATGATACCCCCCACGTATGCCATAGGAGAGCATTTGCTTTTGTTTTTTATGTATCAGAAGCTCACAGTGCATTTTTTTCCAGAACATTCCTCTTGCTGTATTCCTCTCCTCATAGGAACCATGAGATAATGATATTAATAAAGCAATTAATAACAGCTAAACTTTATTGAACACTTACAATGTTTAAGGAGATCTACAAAATGCCTTTAATCCTCTCAGTGGTCCTATAAAAAAGATACTATCACTTCAGTTATATAGCTGTAGAAACTGAAAATCACAGAAACACAGGCTCTACCCAGTGCTTATTGCTAGGCAAGCCTGTCTCATGAGTGTCGTCTAGCTTCAGGATCCAGGAATCTGAGATTCTTTTCCAGTGGCAAATCTCACTTCATAGCCAACTTCTGGTGATAGTGAGGTGGCCCCTCAAGTTGTAACAATGAGTACCACTGCTCACATTTCAAAGATGGATGATAGAAATGCATGGAAAGATAAGTCTTCTGCTTATACATTTTATCCTAGGCCTTCAAAAGGATTAGCACTCCATTTATTATAAGGATAGGGCAAAAACTTGGATTTGGCACAAAATTTGGAAACTTCAAGTAGAATCACAAATACCTTCCCTAAAAATGCAAGAAACTTGCTAACTACAAATTAAATTTGTCAAATCCCAGAAATGATGACAATGATGAGTGGTGCTCATCATCTGCCATGGCCCCTACACACACACACACATATCAAAACTCACTTCACCTGTCTAGCCATTAGCTGGTAGCTGAAATGGCTGTGTGTGCCTTATCAAACTGACAGCTCATGATTAGGCTGAGGTAACTCATGCACCATGTCTCTGAGACCTCCCAACTCCTTTCTAATGCACGTGAGGAAGGACAGGCTTAGATAGGAAGCTCAATTTTACCTTACATCTCTGGCCTCTGTTCATTCGCCTGGATCTGAGATGTTGAAAGTCCTGGGAAGAATTTCCATCCAGGCTGTATGAGGAAACTGTGGGGCGGGGATGAGTGAACAACCGCACTTTCTCCTCTTTCTCATCTGTCAATGATTTCTAAGGCCTGTCTTTTTCAACTTTCAAAAGGATGAACGTGTCATGGAAAAGAGAATGTCAACCAAACCCCATCAACCATAATATTCTCACTTCCTAAAATGATTCTGTCACCTCAGAGTAATCTGTTTAGCATGAATTCTGCTTTCACCCAATCATATGTCCTTGGATAATTCACTGAACCTATTTCAGTGTCTCAGTGTCCCTGTATAATGCAGAGTGCATCAAACTTGATGTCACAGGATTTGAGTTCCTGTCCCAGCTTCAGTTCTTACTGTCTCCCTGGCCTTGGGCAAGTCACTTTACCTTTGAATCCTGGCTGGCTTTTTTTTTTTTTCTCATTTAAAAAAAAAATCTTTTTTTTTTTTAAAGATACATAGATCACACAAATTATTACATTAAAAAATATAAGAGGTTTCTGGCTGGCTTTCTTATTTATAAAATGAGGAATGAAGATCACTTCTTTGCAGAGTCCTTATGAGGATTCGATGAGGGATGTGTATGTGTGTATGTGTGTGTGTATATGCTCTCTGTGCACTCTAAAATTCCATGGAAATATGAGGTGGCTATTACCGTTGTTGTTTTCAGATGTGTAAGAAGACAGTGTGCTCTCCTGTTTGTTCCTACTGACATCTTTGTTACTGCCCTGTACTAAAACTGGTGAAGATGGATGGAGGACCAGATTCCCTGGCTGCTCATTAAGTCAACAGCTACCAGATTTTATTCCTTACTTGGGTGTTTCTTTTCTCGTGGAACTCCTGTAGGATAGAGACATTAATATAACATAGATGGTTATAAAAATGGCCCTTCCAGACCTCATAAAGTAACCCATGCTGGGCTCCCCATAATGCTGTTGCCCAAAGCTTAGGTTGGGATTTCTGTGTTTAACTTGTACCCGGAAACTGATTGGCACAAACAGAAATGAGAAATCTTTCTTCAAAGCACCATTATACCATTATACCAAAGAGAAACTGGAAGTAAAAGTAATTAAAAGCTTACCCAGAAAGTTATTTTTCCTTCCATTTTAATCATAGGTATGCAACATTGACTTAACAGTGGTCGCTGTAAAAAAACAAAACCTCACCTAATTGCTTCTCTCATCTTCATTTTTTCTCTTTATTTGAACTTTTTTATACTCCTTCCCTCTCCCCATCTCTTCCTCAGATCTCCATGCATTTGCTTTTTGGAAAGGATTACTGAGTATTAGGGAGAAACTTTACAACTTTGCCAAGGCAAACTGATTCTATATTTCGATCTTGGCTAATACTCCCACTTGGCACATTTTTATACTTAAGAAAAGAACAAAGTTGCCTCAAACTTTTGCAGCAGGGATCTAAGTCGCAAGAAGACAGGAATGAAAAATGCATTTACCTTATCCTTTGCCAGGTTACTCTTCTATCCACTTAGCTGCCCAGGCTTAGTGTTTCATATTTTGGGAGGAACTGACCTTCCTTTTCCTTCCTATTACTATTGTCCTCAGTCCATTTGCAGAGAGGTTTGTCTGTGGATTAACAAAACTTTTGGGCTATTGGAGTTGCCAGTCTCCTATGTACTTTTTCTCCATTTATCCATGGAAGGAATACAAAGAGATAAATCCCCTGGAACATTAAAAGCAGTTTTTTTTTCTTTTTCTTTTTCACTTTTAATTTATGTTTTAAACTATCATGCAGTAAAATTAACGTTTTTTCTCTTGGTAAACACTTGCATGAATGTTAACACAGTCACATGTTATACCTTCTTGATCTTATGTCTTATGTGGGTGGGCGCTGGGATTAGGGGTGATTATTCAAGTCTCTTTTCAGTCAGGTGAAAAGAATATGAATCACTAACTAGCTCTCCCACTGAAACTCCCACTTGCTCCGGAAAGGTCAACATTTCCTATCTCTGGTGTCAGCAAACCTTCAAGGTCATCTGCTTGTCCATAGGGTACTAATCTTCCTGTTTTCCTCAGACCATTATCTGTTTCTCTTTCTTCACCCCTTATCAACTGGTCTTATCACATAGCTAACACATAATAGAACTCAGCAAATACTGTTCATTGGGAAAAACAACATTCTGATTTCATAACTTAAGAATATTGGTGGTAGGGTAAGAGGTAGAGCCATCTCATTCTAAGTTTCACTTAAAACATGATATTAAAACATCTGCAACAAATTCATGTTTGCCAATGTTATTTCAATAGAGAGCAGGAGGGAGAAGATTTTGGACCGAGTAGGGGTACTCAGACAATGCCGCAAAGAAAGAGCAAGCAGTAAAGGGAAAGCCCTGGCCAGTGTTTCTTACTGGAACATTTTTTGGTTCTACAGTATGAGACTGCTACCGTGGTTCGTTTTTTTTTTAATTTAAAATTTTTTTTATATATTTCTCTCCCCTTCCAACCCCCCCAGTTGTCTGCATTCTGTGTCCATTCGCAGTGTGTTCTTTGTCTGCTTGTATTCTTGTCAGAGGCACTGGGAATCTGTGCCTCCTTTTTTTTATTTTTTAAAGATTTATTTATTTATTTAATTCCCCCCTCCCCTATTTGTCTGTTCTCTGTGTCTATTTGCTGCGTCTTGTTTCTTTGTCCACTTCTGTTGTCATCAGCGGCACGGGAAGTGTGGGCGGCACCATTCCTGGGCAGGCTGCACTTTATTTCGCACTGGGCGGCTCTCCTTACGGGGCACACTCCTTGCGCGTGGGGCCCCCTACGCGGGGGACACCCCTGCATGGCATGGCACTCCTTGCGCGCATCAGTGCTGCGCATGGGCCAGCTCCACACGGGTCAAGGAGGCCCGGGATTTGAACCGCGGACCTCCCATGTGGTAAACAGACGCCCTAACCACTGGGCCAAGTCCGTTTTCCCTCCTTTTTTTTTTTTTTTTTGTTGTTGTTGTTGCGTCTTCTTGCTCTGTCAGCGCTCCATGTGTGTGGTGCCACTCCTGGGCAGTCTGCATTTTTTTGCGCTGGATGACTTTCCTTATAGGGTGCACTCCTTGTGCATGGGACTCCCTTATGCAGAGACACCCCTGTAAGGCACGGCACTCCTTGTGTGCATCAGCACTGTGCATGAGCCAGCTCATCACATGGGTCAGGAAGCCCTGGGTTTGAACACTGGACCTCCCATGTGGTAGGCGGGTGCTCTATCCATTGGGCCAAATCTGCTTCCCTGGTTAGGTTTATTATCATTGATATCCCCCATTGGTCTAAATGAGAGTTCCCCAGAGTATGCTCCTTATAACACTGTTTTCTGTTAAAATAAATGGGAGACACTTTGGTAAAATGCTCTTCAGAAGTGCTCAACACCGCATACCCCTCCCATAATGCACTTTATCTTATCAAAGGCTCTGAGAAATTCTGCACTAAAGAAACTGGTTTAACTCAATGTTTCTTCAAATGTTGTTCATAGAAGCCTTCTCTACTTAATAAAAAAATATCAAGCTAGGAAATGGTGGCTTGCATGGTCTTTTTCTAAGAGCACCCAACCTAGTTCAGACCAGAGTCCTAGTCTGTTATGGAGAAACATGAGGCAGAATTCAGGATCAGGAAATGGCTGTCAGATGCCGAACCTCATCAGACCAGTCTGATTGGTAACACAGTTCAGGGGTGAGTCCAGGACAGGAACTAACATCTTCAGATCAAGAAGGCAAATCTGGGACAAGGGCAGAACTGACTCTGGCACAATTTCTGGAGGGGATGAGGTGCCTGAGCTTCTCCTCTGACTGGCTTATTTTGTGGGGAAGCTAGGGAATGCCAGCTGACTGCACTTCCTTCTGAGTGGTAGGAAAAGCAATACAACACACACCAGCAGGAAACATAGCCTTCTTGGTTTGCCA
This sequence comes from Dasypus novemcinctus, assembly GCF_030445035.2. NCBI lineage: Eukaryota > Metazoa > Chordata > Mammalia > Cingulata > Dasypodidae > Dasypus > Dasypus novemcinctus. The sequence continues at coordinate 45,564,593 of NC_080689.1, forward strand.
GGCTGCTATGGCAAAAACCACACAATTCTTTGGCTTAAATTGTAGGAATTTATCAACAAACACTTTTGAGGCTAGAAGAAGTCCAAAACCCAGGTAGCGGCAAGGTTTGCTTTCTCTTGGAGCCTGTAGCAGTCTGGTGCTGGCTGCTGGGATTCCTTAGCCTGTCTCTCTGCCTTGCATCACATGGGAGATGTCCTCTGCTTCCTTCCTTCTGTGACTCTGGTTTCTCTTTATAAGGCCACCAGTAATACAAATTAAGGCCAACCCTGGTTTAGTTCTTCATACCTTAACATCTTCAAGAGGTATGGTTTACAATGGGTTCATACCCACAGGAATGTGGGTTAAGATTAAGAATGTGTGTTACTTGGGGTGCATAATTTAACCTACCATACAGCCTGCTCATATACCATGTGGCAATCTCTGCTACCCTCCTCAACCCAGCCCAAACCTTGTGAAATTATATTGATCTGTGCCTGAACTGTACCACCTTCTCTTTAACCTGTAAGAGAATTACATTAATTTGGAATGTGATTTGAGTTTGTCAGGGAGATACCAGTGAAGCTACTGGCAGTCAAAGTATCCAGCACTACTCATGTAAGCAAACACATGAATACACAAACACACTCCATAGTGGTTCATATTCGAAGTGCTGGACAAGGCTGCAACATTATACAACTCCAGGGGCACCATTCACATATGTGAATGGTCTTTGAACTTGGGTGGCCAGTAGCCAGTAGCCCTGGGTGGGAAGCACCACTCTTCCTGTTGCCCCTGGACTCTCTGTAGTGGAGCTAATATGGTGTCTCCTGTGAGCCTGCAATATAGGGCTTTCCCACAGGTAACACCTCTGGGCAGAATCTCTCATTGACCAGAATCACAGTCAATGTGGAAGAACCTGGAGGAGCAATTCAGGCAACAGGCCCACCTCCGTCTTTAGTGTTTAATAAGAAAACACTATTTGTTTCAAGAGACCTATCAATAGCCTACAAATAAAGCATATGTCATCCAGACTCCATTCTCCTTATGTATCTGGTAATTTCATGGACTATGTTTGTGCTATATTAAAAAAATGCAAAATTGTTGTTCCATATCTCTACAGTTTGTATTTAGGAGGAAGATACACTGATGATCTGTGATCTGTAGTACTTAGAATAGCCTGGGCTAACAAATTTGGGTATGTATGCAAACACTGATGTTTATGTAAGGACACAGAGTTGTGATGCTTTGTGCTGGGAGTATGAGTGTGGAGTGAGGCAGTGACATTAAGTGTGTGCTTATAATATATCCCAGACAATCCATTTATGTTATTTCACTTACATTGAATTTTGTAGATTGGGAACATAGTCTTACAAAGATCAGTGAATGTACCTAGAGTTAAAGGCAATAGAAAGAGGCAGATCTAGGATTTGAACCCTAGGATATTGTGACTCCAAAGTCCATGTTCTTTCTCCTATTCAACATAGTGTTAAATCACATTGGATGTTAATTATTCTGTGTTCAGTGACTGACTCTGATGGTTTGTGTCAGCAGGTAGTGGCTGTGTGTCCTTTTCTCATCATTTAGCAGCTCTGGTGGTTGGACTATTATTCGCTGGCCAGTTTGTCAAAAGAGCATCAAGAGTTGCCCTAGAAGCTGGGCCAGGCAATGAGCTGCTAGTCTGATTCTGCCTTGATGAGAGTCTCTGAATGTCCCTTTAGGAGATTATGACTTTGCTGGACTGTAACTTCATGCAAAACACTAATTAATGTAGAGTCCTTGCTTCCAGCCATGTCTGATAAAATGATAAGAGATGATATCATTAACCATGGCTCCTAATCCAGGGAAGACACAGAGCTTAGAGGCAAGGGCTCTAAGTCAAGCCTTGGAGTCTTGGAGAGTTGACCCTGGTCACTTGGCCTTGGGCAGCGCTCCTGGCTCTGACCTCCTTACTTCTCTAGTGGGGATGAAAGAACTGTATAGTGTTTCTAGGACCAGGCCCTTTGACCCTACTGTTTTGAGATTTTACTATCTGTCGATTTTCTTGAGGAAAAGATTCATGCAAGAGCAAGGATAGAGGGGCATAGATGAGGGATTTAGTAAATCATAGCCTGGGAATGTCTTGGAGAAAGGTTCTGCTTAGTCCAAAAAAAATTCAGAGTAGATGCTGAGACATTTGCCTTTCAGTTGGTTGGAGAAAATGAACTGTAAATAAAGACTGGTTTGGAATTTGGGCAGAAGGATAAAGGAACAAAATTTATAATGTGCAATGATTATCTTTAAAATATCAAACTTTGCAATAATTTGCCCATGGCTTGTCTCTTAAGAGGTGAATATGTTTTGAACTTTAACACTGAGTTTAGGATAAAATGTTCACTGTGCATTCTAATTCACTGAGCAGGAAACTGACCATGCCTTTCTATATTCTCATTTTAAAAGAACCTCTTTTGTGCAACATAGGTCACATTTACCTGTGATTATTATACTTCCTAGAGGTGCTATTCACTCAGGAGAGAAAGGGCATAGATATAGACTGAGAGTTACCCCTGGCCTGATTAACTTCTCATTGTGTACCTGGCCTCCTGAGAAGCTGGCATGATCACCACCTCTGGACATGGGCTCCACTGGGACTGGAGCACAGCGGTCTTCCCTAGTTCAGGCTGATTATGAGAGACAGGCAGAAAATGAGCAGGCATACCCTGGAGGCAAGTACATAATTCCAAGAAGAAAGTAAGGTATTTAAAATATATATATATTACTTTCCAGGGTGTATTCACAACCCTACCCTTATCTGCTAGGTAAGCACTTTATGAAGACTCTTGGGCTTTTAACTCATCCTGCTCTTAATTTCCATAGCTCGACTGAGACCACTGTGTTTGAGGCTCTATTCCTCTCCTTATAGTAATTCTGATATCTAAAATGTGCTCAAAGTCCTGGTCTAAAGCTGGAAAGCTGAGATCTCCCCAGGAGTGGATGAGACCTTTGGTGCGTCATTTTAACATTTCTCTGCTTCCTTCATTTATTCATTCAGGGACTCAAATTAAATTTTCTAGACCCATCATATACTACATATTCTGGTAACTGTTGGAGATGAATTATGTACTGGTCCTAACTTCACAGGGTTAAAATAGACACACTGTCACATATGTGTGATTCATCTATCGATAGAGATGTGTACACTGCACTCAGGGAGTACAAAAGAGGGAGCCAAGGACAACTTCACAATGGAGATGAAGCTTACATTGGATCTTTGTTGAGATGCTATTAAACTTGAAAAGAAATAGAACCCTTTAGATACAGTTGCAAACATTTTTTTCTCTCTCCTCATTCTCATTCATCTCCGTATCTAGAGGTAACTGAGTCTTCTTGAAAGACAAGTTGGAGTTAACTAATTATCTCATGCAGGAGCAAGACATTCTTGTCTAAGGAAATAGGATATAAAATGCATGGAAATGTGGAGAGCATCACCCATCTTTGAAAGGACATATGGGTCATTATGGCTTCCAAGTGTTGGTACATGAAGGGAGGTGGAGAAGGTAGGGTTGGAGAAGCAGGTGATGAAGATCGTCTGCATTTGGGCTTATGGTGGTGAATGGCAGCCATAGGGATATATAAAAATAGGGGAATGTCACAGTCAGATTTGTATTTTAAAAAGAGTACTTTGGTGGGAGGGTGGAAGAAGTGTCAAATTCTAGGTGGAGATATCAAAGCTCTCATTTTGGGAGCTTTTAAAAATCTTGATGTTCAGACTATACCCCAAATGGATTAAATCAGAACTTTTGGAAGTGACACACAGCATCAGTAGTTCTTAAACTCCCCAGGTGATTCTAATGTGCACCCAAGATTGAGAACTATTAATCTAAATCGAGGCAGTAGCAGACATGATGGAGGATAAAGTTTATATTTAAGAGGTACTGAAAAGCAAAAAGATGGGAAGGATGGAGAATTCCCCAGCTTCTGACTCAGATGACAAATTTGATGCTTAATGACTAAGAATACACTTACAGGGGAAGCATAGCTTTGGAATGAAGGGGAGGTGAGTTTAGTAGTGCCCATGTTGATTTTGCACTCTTTGTGGTGCAGCTGTACAATGAGACTAATCAGCCTAAAGGCTTCAAGTTGCTATTGAAAGGAGAAGATAAAATGGTGTGAGCTTCAAATGATGCCATCAGAGGGAGTAGTGTTTGAAGACTGTACAACTGACTTCTAACTCATGAAGAATGGGCTACTCACAGGACACAAAGGAAAGTACTAGATTTTTGGGGACTATTGAGAAAATTGTCAAACCATTTATGTAATCTATTGATTTAACACATAATGATTGCTTTTAAAATAGCCTGACTTTAAAACTACATCAGTATGATAAATCATGCTGAATAATGCTGAGTCATTTCCTCAGACATGATCTGAGTGGAGCAACTGGAATCAGCTGGGATAGGTGGGAAAATATCAATGCTTCCATCATTAATAAGTGAGCAAAGAAGTAAAAAAAACAAGCAAAACAATTAAGTACTCTAGGATAAGAAAGAGAATGATTATGATAAAAGATTAGAAGAATAAAAATAAGGTGGTAGAGGAAAAAGAAAGAGGAAGTGGGGAGGGAAAGAAACTGAATGGATTGTTTTTTAAGAGAATTGAATAAAGCATAGTTGGATTTTATAAAGGATCAAATGGACAGTAATGAGGCTGTGACTTTGTTCTCCAACTGAGACTAGGTTCGGATAGAGAAGAACAGTAGAAGAATCATAGGTTGTTTAAGACTTAAGCTACTGTACACTTTTAATTCAATGCAGTAGGCATTTATGTGCTGCTATTCTGTGGAAGATCCTGGAAGTACAATGGAACTGACAAAAACGATGTATTCTTACCCCCAATGAAATCATAATCTGGATTTGGAAAAAAAAAATTTTTTGTTTAATTTGGTGTTAGTTATGTGATCTACTTGTAGTTTAAGTGATTTTTTACTCTTTGTGTATAAGAACATCTCCATATCACTTACTTCAATGTATGTTTTCCAATGATGACTGATTTTATTTGCCCTCTTCGGAGTAATTTCCTCCTTATTGATGAACTCTCTCCTCCTGCCATCCATTAGGCAATGGTTACCTGGCTTTCCTCCTGGCACTCTTCTCCCTCTACATCTCCTTTCCCAATTTGTTCTTTTATCTCTGTCCATTAACTGTTGACGTTCTTCAACCTTCAGACTTGGGTCCTCTTCTGATGCTCCCTAGATGATCTCAACAAATCCTATGGATTCACTGACCACCTATAGAATATATTAATTCACATTTTCCAATCCAGACCTTTCCCTCTGAGGTCCAGATCCACATAACCAACTGCCTACTTGACTTCTGTATTTAGATATTTCAGCAAGGGCACCACAAATGAAAAAATGTCCTAAAATAAAGTTACAAGAGCTCTCCTTTTTATCTTCTCTTTATTAAAAAACAACAACAGCAACAAAAAGTCTAAACCCAAAACCCTACATGCACAAATAACAGCAACCCCCCTCCGCCCAAACCTACTTCAGTGAATGGTAGGTACCACCATCCTTTAGGTCATTTAATCTAGATATATAGAAGTTATCTGCACCACAGCCCTCTCTGTTACCCATTCCTTACCCTTATCCAATCTTTAACTATGGCTTTAACGTTTGTTTCCTAAACATATTTTGATATCCTTCTCCCCATCCCCAGCACTGTCATAGTAAGTCAACCCACCATTTTATCCCACCTATACTATGACTTCAACCTCTCCACTGCTCGGCCCTTACACTCTGGCGGCTCTCCAATCCTTCTCCTTTCTCTAGCCTGAGTACTCTTTACAAAATGTAAATAAAATCCCATCATACTTATATGTCAAGCCTGTCAATGGCTCCTATTTCTTTCAGAATAAAGAACAAGCTCTTCCACATGGTCTGTAAGACCGTACATGACCTGGCTCCTGCCTAGCTCTCCATCTTCTTCTCCTTCCTCTCCTACCTCATCCACTACTGCTTTCCTCATAGCCTTGGAGCAAGAGAAGTTCATCTCCATCTGACGACCTTTGCATGTGCTCTGCCCTCAGCATGAAAAGTTTCTCCCCAGGGCTGTGATGGCTAACTCTTCTTATCATCCAGGCCTCAAATTAAATGTTACCTGCTCAGAGAGGCCCTCCTCCCAACATCCCACGACCTTCTACTATATTCCTCTATTGTAGTGATTCTCAGCACGTGGTGCCCAGACCAGCTTCACCAGCATCACTTGGGAACTTGCTAATGATGCAAGTTCTCAGGCCCCACCTAGAGAGTGGGGCCCCCAAATCTGCTTTAGTCAGCCTTTCAGGAGATGGTGTTATGTGCTCAATTTGAGAACCATTACTCTACTATGTCATATTCACTGTGCTTACCAGGACTTTACCTTGTTTATATCGGGGAGAAGGGCACTTACTCTTTGGTGCTCGCCTTTGGAAGTTTAACCAATTCAGTGTAGGGACTTTCTCTGTCTGGTTCATCTAGAGACATAATAGGCATTTGACTGTCTGCCAGACAGAACATTTTTTATTCTCATGTTACCATGTACTTCTTCATTGCACCAACCAATATCATAATTATGACATTCTTTATGTGATTATCTAATCTATGTTTTTCTCCCCTCCTAAACGGTAATCCTCATTTGGACAGGTCTTGTGTTGGTCTTGTTCACCCTTTTATTCCTAAGCACCTTGCACAGGGCTTGGCACTTAATAGTAAAATATTATTTAAAAGAATCAAATATAAACATTAATTTAGTCAATAAATACTTATTGTATGCTTACTATGAGCCAGACATTTTTTCTAGTTGCAAGGATGCATACCAGTGAATAAAACACACAATAATTCTTATTCTCACAGAGTTTGCATTTTACTATGTAAATATGTTTACATATATGCCGATATCCACCTATATTACTTTTTCATTCTCTAACCAGTCTATGTCTAATTTCAACTGTATTCATTTTCCCTGTTTAAAGGGAACTACCATGACCCTGGAATCAGCAGTTAGAAGTATAAACATATTCCAAAGCAGTGGTTTTCAAGACCTCTGTTTCACTGACACATAAAATCAGAGAGAAATGGGGACCAATATCCTCAGGCCACTTTTAATAGTGCCCAACACAGATTTCTCAAATAAAAAGCAATACCATTTACCTTTATTGTCATTTTAGAAAGGACATTTTGATGGCAAAAATGAGGAATGAGACTATCTCTGAATACAGACTAGAGCTATCCAAGAAAGAACATGGACAAAATTCCAAATATAGAAAAAGTGATAACTTAAAAATTAATTGTAATATTACATTGTATGCAGTTGCTTCCTCTATAATATATTTTCAACTTAGAGATAAACACATTTGAACACTGCAATATGAGGTGTAAGTTAAATGTCCATTTTATCAGTCATTATTAAAAATCAAGTTTCATATGATTAGAGTAATAAAAATAGAAGCTCCACTTTCACTGTTACTTCACTCAGTGTGTGGAATATTCTGCATGAACTAACTCATGAGACTTCTCCCTGAAGGGCTGTGGGCAACTGGCTTCTGAAGCTGTAGGACAGAGGCTGCTCCCAAGAGATAGTCAGTCATGCCCCAGCTTCCAGGGTCTGCCACTCAAGGAGGCAGACAGGGCTTTATCTGACATGGAGGTCATGGATTTCTCTGAATCATCTGCTCCTCTGAATCATCTCTGACAATTTAAAGTGTCAACAAAATATTCTAAATGGCACAGTTATTCTTAATCACACTGTTTCAAATGTTTACTGAGACATTAGTATGTGGCAGGCTGTGGGATAAATATTTTAAATACATAGTCTCATTTAATCATCAAAAGAATTCTATGAAAGAGAATATTGTTATTGCTACCATTTTTCAACTGAGCAAACTGAGGTGCTGAAATGTTAAGACAATTGCCAAAGGCCGTACAGTTTATGAATCAGGAAGCACGGATTTAATCCAGTTACGACTTGAGAGTTGGCCCTCTTCATTTACAGCCTTTGCCAGCATGGTTGGGATTCCTTTCTTAGAAATCCAAATATCTGTCTGAATTACTTCCTTTGACTCTGCAGCGATTCATTTAAACCTGCCTGACTAATGCCACTTGGGACTCAGCTAATCATTGTACGTCCCAGTGCAGATAGCGGACAACCAAGCCAGCACTGCTTACAGGAGCTTTCTGCTTTCTTTTAAAGAAGGTGCTTGCAGAGCCGACAGGGAACTAGGCATTGTAGGCAAGAGTTGGACTTGGGAACAATGAGCTCTTGAACAGGATGAAGGGTGGAAATGAACCAAAGACCTTAAGGAGGCTTATTTTGGCCCAGAACCACAATATTGCAAGAGATCCTAGTTCTCACAACTGTAGGTGGTTTAATATCTTCTAAGCCATTTAAAAAATGTAGCCTTAAATTGTCTTGTAAAGTCTGGTAAAAGCTCAATGGAAGAAGCATGGGTCAAATTGAAGTGTTAGGTTGTCGTGCTGGAATTGACTGCTGACGTTGATTTCCATTTTAAAGGCCCATTAGGTGGCTATAAATTAGTCTCTAGGTCATGACAGAGAGCTGAATACCTCTCAGACACTTTTGGCCTTTTATTTCTATCATCCTTTGAGCCTTTCACTACCTCTTTCCAGAGCTGTGAGCTATTTTAGGAAATATGGAAGGCATGGATACTAAAAATAAAAGATCTCATCCACTTGGCTTGCCTCTGAAATTGACAGGAGAAGATAAAGAGTTTCTAGGGAGGGGTAAACTCAGCAAGAGGACATTAGAAAGGCTGGGAGCACATGAGTGTGGCGTGTTGAAGAATTTTGCTCATTCATGATTTCATGCCATTGAAAATTTATCTCTCAGATAGGAACTTTATATTGATTTTTAAGTGAAGCCCAATTTTAATAGCTAGAAGAGGAACAACCCTGGAAAAATTAAATATTACTTAGACTACCATGGATTCCAGAGAAACATATCTCAGTGAACTGATTAGAGGGGAAATAAAGACTTTCATTTTTAACAGAGTGAATTTATAGAACTCTTGGCAGTTGTTTGCCTTGCGTTGACCTCAGCACCTAGCAACTTTGCATGTGACTTGATTTCCCTCTGTCCTCCTTCTTCTGGCTTATCCCCAAATAAGGGGTTGATATAAGAGTTAAGTAAATAACACTGTAGGCAAAGAGCACTGTAAGCAGCTGTCAACCTTCAGGCTACAAGAAATGATTTTATGGCACTAAGTCCAATACTACTTATTTAAACTGCTTTTAATATGTATTTGAGTGCATTGTAATGGCTTATCAGTGCCAGTGGTGTAACCCATGAAAGTGAGTTAAAAATAGCACATGGGCAATTTTGCAGCTTTCACTGGATTGTGCATATTATACTCCAATTGCCCTGACAGCATGCTGTCCTGGAACAATTCCAGACAAGTGGTTTCTTTGTACAGTCTGCCATCAGACTATAGCAGGAAAGTATGCTTTCAGGTTCTGGTTTAACATGATGCTGCTACTGTTATACAAAGCACAGTGTTGGTGGGACTTAGAGATAAGGCGATTAAAACTAATTTTAAAAATGTATTTGGTTTATGAAAGGTGAATATCTCTAGAATGTGTCAGAGCTTTGCTTTTTAACTTATTTACTAAGCTTCAAGGTAAAAAAGTATTGAAACCACTTGTGTCCAGGTTATGGATGAATATGGGGTTGAGTGATTTGAGTATTTGTTCCCAATTTCCTAAATTCAGAGTTTTTAAACTTTGAGGACAATGAACTGGTATTCACTCCCAGTTTTTCAGACCAGGGAGTTGGAGGTCATGAATAACTCCAGATTCTTTCTGGCCCAGTGAGCTGTTTGCATTTAATAAATGCTCAGTAGTAAAAGGATCCAAATGTGTGCTGATTTGAAACAAACCCAACTTGCCTGCTTCTAATCCTTGCCTTTTGCTTTTCAGAGTGACTTGAGAGATTCTTTTAGTGGCTTTCTCAGATAAAGACAGCACAGACCAAAATCTCATCAGAACTGGTCAGCACACAAGGTGCTTGAGCCAGAATGCACCACAGTTTCTCAGTTAAATTAGGTGCACATCTGAATACAGGATTTTAATTTAACAATTAAAATTCTGAAATGCCTAACCACCCCTCTTTTCTCCACACCTTAAGAATACACCAATTACTTTATGCTTCGCTTCTATTTTTAGTCTAAAAGGAAAATTTTTATATGAAGTCAATCAGTTGATTTTTTTTTTTAAGTGGCAGGGCCAGAGATTGAACCTGGGACCTCATATGTGGGAAGCCGGCACTCAACTAATAAGCCACATCGGCCCCCCTGAATTGTTTTTTTCATTTGTCTGCTTGTTGTTTTTTGTTTGTTTATTTTTAGGACCTGCCATGTGGGAAGCTGGTACTCGACTCCTGGAGTCACGTCCGCTCCCATGAGTTGATTTTTAACACCTTTTTTTGAAGTACAGTTTACATACATAAAATTCACCCATTTTAAGTGTGCAATTCAATTATTTTAAGAAAGTTTATAAATTTGTGCGATCATCCCCACAATTTAGAATGTTTTCATTATTCCAAAAATCTCTCTTGCCTATCTTAATCGTCTTGGCATCTTTAAGGATTTATTTCTGGACTCCCAATCCTTTTCCATTGAACTACATGTTTCTATCTTTATTTCAGGGTCTCGTTGTCTTGATTACAATACCTTCGTAATAAGTTTTGAAATTGGAATGAATTCTTAAACTATGTTCTTCATTTTCAAGATGGGTTTAAAAAAAACATTTTGTTAGAGAAGTTGTAGGTTTATAGGAAAATCATGCATAAAATACAGGGTTCCCATATACCCCCTGTAGCATTTGATATTATTGATGCATTCAAAAAAGAAATATTGGATTATGTTTGTAAAATGATCTATATCTGGGTATGATTAAATTATGATTAGGGCTTTGACTGGGCCACATCAGTAGAGTGTTGCGTCCCCGCGCCTTGGTGAGTGGGGACTCACAGATAAAAGGCATGGCAAAGGACAGAGTTGGAGTATTTTTGAAGTTGGAGTTTTGATGCTGGAGTTCTGGGAAGTAAGCACACAGAAGAGCTTGGTTGTTAAGAAAGAGAAAAGGCCCTGGGAAGAGAAACAAGCCATTTCCCTGATAGTCTACAGCTGGCCTTGTGGAGCTAAAAAGGAGCTGAGCCCAGAGAGAAGCAAGCCCCAGGAAGAGGAGAACCCAGGAAACCTGAACCCTGGCAGATGTTGGCAGCCATCTTTCCCTAACATGTGGCAGTACACTTTGATGAGGGAGTAACTTGTATTTTATGGCCTGGTAACTGTAAACTTCTACCCCAAATAAATACCTTTTATAAAAGCCAACAGATTTCTGGTATTTTTCATCAGCACCCCTTTGGCTGAAGCCCCCTATTATTAACACTTTGAATTAGCGTGGTATATTTGTTACAATTTATGAAAGAACATTTTTATAATTGAACTATTAACCATAGTCCATCATTTATAATAGGGTTCACTGTATTTTACACTCCTATGTTGTTGTTTTTTAAATTTATTCAAGAAACATATATAACCTAAAATGTCCCTTTTCAACCACATTCACATTAAAATGTTTTGGCTATTCGGCATCCCTTGCAATTTCAAATGAAGTTTAGGATCAGCTTGCCAATTTCTGTAACAAGGCAGCTGCAATTTTGATGTGTTTGTATTTTGATTTTTTTTCTGTAAGCGTGATGAACTCAATTATTAGGTATAATATTTTTGTGCATTCCTTATGATTTTCTATATATGAGATCATATTATCTACAAATAGAAATAGTTTACAACTTTCTTTTCAACGTTTCTTTTTCTTGCCTGATCTACCTGGGTCAAACTTCTAGTACAATGTTGAATAGAAAGGAAAAGAGCAGACATTCCTGTTTTGTTTCTGATTTTAGGGGAAAAGTTTTCAGTCTTTTACCATTAAGTATGATGATAGCTGTGGTGTATTTTGTAGATGTTCTTTATTAGTTTATTCCTAGTATGTTGAGTGCATTTACAATGAAGGTAGTTTGGATTTTGTAAATGATTTTTCAGCCTCTGTCGAAATGATCATAGGCCTTTTGTCTTTTATTTTAATAATATGTTAAATTACATTGATTTATTGTTGTGTGTTGAACTATCTTTACATTGCTGGAATAAATTCCACTTGGTTATGGTGTGTAATCCTTTACATATATTGTTGGATTTGGTTTGCTAGTCTTCTGTAGAGAATTTCTGCATCTATATTCTTAAGAGATATTAATCTGTATTTTCATTTTATTCTAATAATTTTGCCCGATTTTGGTAATTCTGTTCTCATAGAAGGAGTTGGGAAGTGTCTCGCCTTTTCTGTTTTTGGGGAGGTTTGTTAAGTATTGATATTAATTCTTCTTTAAATGTTTGGTATAATTCACCAATAAAGCCATAAGCATTTTTTTCTTTGTTGGGCAGGTTTAAATTGAAAATTTGGTATATTTGGTAAGGTCTATTTTCTATTTCTTCTTGAGTCAGTTTGGTAGATTGGATCTTTTTAGAAATTTATCTAATTCATGGAAACCAATTTGTTGGCATACAGTTTTTCTTAGCATTCCTTTCTAATGCTGTTTTTTATTTCTGCAGGATGGGTAGTGATGTTCTCTCTTTAATTCCTGATTTTAATAATATAGTCTTCTGTCACTTTTTCTTCATCAGTGTAGGTAAAGGTTTGAAAATTTGTTGATCTTTTCAAAGAACCATTTTTGGTTTTCTTGATTTTCTGTATTGTTTTTCTCTTCTCTATTTCATTTATTTGTACTCTAACCTTCATTATTTCCTTCTTTCACATTGATTTGGGTTTAGTTTTCTCTTCTTTTTCTAGTTTCTTATCTTTGGAAGTTTCTATTGTTGATTGTGACTTTTTAAAAATTATAGCATTTTATTGTTATCAATTTCCCTCTGAGAATCGCTTTGGTTTCCTCTCCTAAGTTTTTGTATGCTGTGTTTCAATTTAATTCATATAAAAATTTTCTAATAACCCTTCTGGTTTCTTCTTTGACCTATTGGTTATTTAGGAACATGTGGTTTAATTTCCACATATATTTTAACTTCCCAAATTTCCTTCTGTTATTGATTTCTAATGTCATCTCACTGTGATAAGATCACAAGCTTTGAATGACTACTATGTTGTTTGCCACAAGGCTACCAGAAATGGTTTGGCTTTTATAAAGGGGATTTATTTGAGGTAAAAGCTTACAGTTCTGAGGCTGTGAAATGTCCAAATCAAGGTAACATCTATGATGCATTCTCATTTAAGTCAGCTTCTGGGGTTCTGCTGCATGGAGAAGATGGCCACCGATCTCTGTCAAGGTCTCTGCTTTCATCTCCAGAATCTCCTGCTTTCTGGAGCTCAGCTATGGACAACCAGGCATAGAGCTTGTCTCTTACTGGGCCTCCTCTCTCAGTCACAGCTGCTCTGCTTTCTTCCTGAGTTCAGCTGTGAACTATCAGGCATATGGTTCATCCCTTTAGCTTTGTGCTACTCCTTGGGCCCAGCCTCTCTAGGGCCTCTCTTTGTGCCTCTGTGCTTGGCTGGTTCCAGACTCTGGGTACTCTTTCAGCCCCAGGGCTTTTGTTTTCCTTCAGTCTTCTCTCTCGCATGGCAGTATCAATATGGTAGCTTCTTTTACCTGTGCATCTGTCTCTCTCTGTGTCTTTGGTTATATCAGACCCAGCAAGACGGTGAAGACCCAAGCAGGCTCACACCTTATTGATGTGGTCCAATCAAAAGCTCTAAATTGATCTTATCAAGTATTCTAATCAAAGGGTCCTCAACTGAATTTAATGTAATCAAAGGTTACCATACCCACAGGAATAGATTAGTTTAAGAACACAATTCTTCTCCTTTGGGGATTCACAAAAATACTTCAAACTGTCACAACTACCATCTTTTAAAATTTGTAGAGGCCTAACAGATGATCAGTCCTGGAGAATGTTCCATGTATACCTGAGAAGTATATGTTCTGCTGTTTTGAAGAGTATTGTCCTTTACATATCTGTTAGGTATTTTTTCTTTGTTTTTGTCTTTCAAAATCTTGACTATGATGTGTTAATACGTCTGTATATGGATTTCCTTTCAGTTATCCTATTTGGAGTTTGTTGAGATCACTGTATGCATAGATTAAAGTTTTTCTTAAAATTTGGAAGATGCAGTAATAATTTCTTTGATTATTTTTCCTGCTCAGTTCTCTCTCTTCTCTGTTTCTGACAATACTATTATGTGCATGTTGGTGTGCTAAATGGTGTCTCACATTCTGTCAGACTTTGTTCATTTTTCCTTATTCTTTTCTCCTCTCTGTTCTTCAGATTTCATAATATTTATCAATCTGTCTTCAAATTCAGTGATTATTTTCCCTGCCAGCTCAAATATACTGTTGACCCCCATAGTGAATTTTTCATTCTGGTACTTTTCAACTCCAGAATTTCCATTTGGTTCATTTAAAACAAATAATTTGTATCTCTTTGTTAAATTCTTTGTTTGATGAGGCATTTTAATACTACCTTCCTTTAAATTCATTACACATGGTTTCCTTTAGCTTATTGAATATTGTTATAATAACTTCTTAAAAGTTTTTGTCTGCTAAGTACAACATCTGGGAACCCTCAGAGGCAGTGTCTACTGCTTCTTTTTATCCTGTTTCAAAGCCATACGTTACTGTTCTATGCATTCTCATAATGTTTTGTTGAAAACTAGACATTTTAGATAATATATTGCAGCAACTCTTGATTCTGACCCTTGTCAGTCTGCATGCTTGCTGTTGGCTTTTGCCTGTTTGCTTGTTGTTATTGTGGTTGTTTTTTCTCACTGTTGTTGTTCAGTGACTTGTCTAGATTAGTTGAGTGAAGTTTATTTCCTCTGCAGTATACAACCTCTGATATTGGTCCTCAGAAGGTACCATGTGGGACATGCAACAGTCTTTCTGAGCTCCATGGATAACCTTGGTTTTAGACAGGTTTTCTTTTGACTGTCTCTTTCCCTGATCTCCCTGTTACACTCATAGCACCCAATTGTTTACCTCCACTAAGTGCTAGCTAAGAGTTCTGTTATTTTTAACAGTGTCCTGGGGCATGGATCATTGTGCAGTTTGACCCAATTTTAAGTTGGGTTACTTTTGGGGGCAGGGTGTTGCCAGTTTTTGAGGTTTGCTTCAACCTTTCCCTTTTTAAAATTTTTATTTTTAAAGAAGCTTTAGATTATATAAATGTTACATCAAAAATATAAGACCCCCAGCATGGGACAGGACTCCTGGGGATGAGCCTCCCTGGCACCAAGGGATTATTACCAGTCACTAGCTGGTGATGCAACTAGAAAGAGACCTTGAATAAAAGGGTCAACTCAGACCAGCAGAATATCTCAGCCTACATGTACTATCATGTGTTAAAAACTGCTTTTTGACCTTGAATAAAAGGGGGAAATGGCAGAGACAAATGATTTTATATGGCTAAGAGGCTTCAAAAAAGAGTCAGGAGGTCATCAGAGGGTTTGCACTTATGCATGTCTCAGCAAGACCCCAGAAAAAGCCAAAGTAGATACAACCCTAGTTACTGGTTTTCTGGAAGGCGACAGAAACCCACAGGGTATATGATCATGGCAGATGGATTTGGAGTTCTTTGCATGTCAGAGGGCCCTATTTTGGAATTTGTGCTCCTGAGTGTGATGGAGCTAGACTCAGATGTAACTTTTCTACACATGCCTCTTCTGTCACTTTTACTGAACTTGTGGTTGGTGCTAGGGATGATGTATACTCAGGGGACCTGAATCTCTGTACTGCCCATGTGCCACCTGGGCCCTGAGCCTCAGCAGAGTTGCAACTCCTACTCTCTGGTTCAATGGACTTATCCATGTCATCTAACAGGGAGGTAAAGATGGTCAACCACCTCACCAGGGAATCAAGAGTGCCTACAACTACAAGCAGAAGAACTGTATCCATCATCCATATGGAATCTAAGTCCCCTCTTGATCTAGAGGTGGAGTGGACATCACCATCCCAGGGTCTACAGGATAGAGGAATAAAATATGGATTAGAGTGGACTTACTGATATTCTACTATGAAAGTATTGTAAGTAGTAATAGAAGAAATTGTAGCATTGAGGTGGAGAATGTGGCCACAGTAGTTGTCAAGGGCAAGGAGAGGGAAGAAGAGATTTGATGTGGGGGCATTTTTGGGACTTTGAGTTGTCTTAAGTGATATTACTGGGGCAGATGCTGGACTTTATATATCCTGCCATAACTCACTGAATATCCTGGGGGAGAGTGTGAACTACAGGGTAAACTATTATCCATGTGGCACAGCAGTGCTCCAGAATGTGTTGACTTAGTGCAATGAGTGTGCCACAATGACGGGGGAGGTTGTTGGTGTGGGAGGGGTGGGGTGGGGAGGTGGGGTGTATATAGGAACCTCTTATGTTTTTTAACGTAATGTTTTTTGAGATGTATATATCTTCAAAAAATACAATTTACAAAAATGATGGGGGTGGAGGGGTGGGGAGTGGGTTATAAGGGAGCCTCTTATATTTTTTAATGTAACATTCTTTGTTATCTATTAACTTTAATTTTAAAAAGTGTTAAAAAACAAAGAAACAAAAAATATAGGGGATTCCCATATATATATATTCCCATATATCCCTCCCCTTCCCATACTTCCCCTATTAGTAACATCCATCTTTCATTAGTGTGTCACATTTGTTACAATTGATGAACACATATTGAAGAATTGTTACTAACTGTGGACTATAGTTTGCATTATAGTTTACACTTTGCCCGCACAATTTTATAGGTTTTGACAAAATGTATAATGGCCTGTATCCATTATTGCAATGTCATGCAGGATAGTTCTGATGTCCTAAAAATGCCCCCATGTTATACCTATTCTTCCCTCTCCCTCCCTTCAGAATCCCTGATGGCCACTGCCTTTATATAAATGATACAAGTTCTTTTATTGCTAGAATAATAATAAGTCTACTTTAGTCCACAGTTGCATTCCCCCTTATGTTTGTTTATTCTCAATCTTGAGGATTTTGGGATGGTGATGCCCACTTTGTTTCTGATTGAGAGGGGGCTTAGATTCTATGGGGGCAAATAGATGAAAGCGAATAGATGAAACTGTCTTGCTTGCAATTTTAGATACTCTCTGTTATTTTGGGATGGGTGTTGTCCATCATCATCCTTTTGTTAGGTGTCCTGGGTAAGTCCAATGAACTGCAGAGTAGGTGTTGCAACTCTGCTGAGATTCAGGGCTCAGCTGAATGGACCAAGGATTTATTCTCTAGGACATATACTTAACTAGTATAGTGCTAGTTATAGGTTCAAATAAAAAGGGCAGAAGACCCACGTGTAGGGAAACTATAAACGAGGCTAACTCTGTTACATTGGGGAGCATAAATTCCAAATTCCTGAGCTGTCTGCCCTGCTTATAGTGTCTGGATGTCTCTAGAGCCCTCAGGAGCCCTGCTGTTTGAAACACTGTTTATTGTGGCAGTCAATGAGATCTTGCTAGATGTGCATAAGCGTAACTCTGGAATGATATGTATATATTTTATATTTTAAAAAAATATGTATTTAAAACATATAAATATATATTTTTATATTTTATATATGTATTTTAAACCTTTCCTAGATACCAATCCAGTATTATGTATTCAATTTAACTGCTTTTTTTTCTTAGTTTATCTTTCTTTTTCAAAATTGTGGGCAAGTATAAAACATATCTTTCCATCCCAGTCCCAACAAGGCAGACTATTTAGTAGGATTAATCTTATTCACAATGTTGCAGTACACTCACCACCATCTATTACTAGAACTTTCTCACCTCAAACAGAAACCCTATATTCATTTTATTTTATTTTATTTTTATTTTTTTTAAAGATTTATTTATTTATTTAATTTCCCCCCCTCCCCTGGTTGTCTGTTCTTGGTGTCTATTTGCTGCGTCTTGTTTCTTTGTCCGCTTCTGTTGTCGTCAGCGGCACGGGAAGTGTGGGCGGCGCCACTCCTGGGCAGGCTGCTCTTTCTTTTCACGCTGGGCGGCTTCCCCACGGGCGCACTCCTTGCGCGTGGGGCTCCCCCACACGGGGGACACCCCTGCGTGGCACAGCACTCCTTGCGCGCATCAGGGCTGCGCATGGCCAGCTCCACACGGGTCAAGGAGGCCCGGGGTTTGAACCGCGGACCTCCCATATGGTAGACGGACGCCCTAACCACTGGGCCAAAGTCCGTTTCCCCCTATATTCATTTTACATTAACTTCCCATTCCCTCTTTCCCCAGCCTCTGGTAACTTGTACTCTATTTTCTGTCTCTAAGAGTTTGCATATTCTCTGATTTTTTTGTGTGTGTGTGAGTACCATGAGGCTTAAATATAACATCCTAAATCTATAACAATCTGTTTGCTTTAATACCAACTTAACTTTACCAGCATATATAAACTCTGTCTCTATTCCAAACATACACCCCCCCCCATCTCCCTACCTATATGTAGTTCTTGTCACAGATTACATACTTACATATTTTGGGTCCCAAACCATTCTTTATCATTACATTTTATGCATTTGCCTTCTAGATCCTGCAGGAAGTAAAATGTGGTGTTAGAAATAAAAATACAATAGTACTGGTTTTTATATTTACCCATGTCATCTTTACTGGAGATCTTTTAACCTAACCAAGGCCCTTCCTGGTTACGGTATCTTTTTACGAGGCATGTCTTTGGTCTGGATGAGAGAGGGGAAAAGAGTGAATTCAACATATAGTACTTTCTTTCAGCCTCCCATGAGTCCAAGTACTTTCATAGATCTCCCATTGTCTCATTTATGCCTTGACCACCCTGACCCCTTCCCTTCTGGCTAAGGCTTAATGGCAGACCAGGGGGCTATTAGGACCCTGTGTCCTTCTGATTAATTCATATCCATACTATACTAGTTAGATATTTTGATTATCAGCCCTAGGGTGGTGAAATATATAGTTACTGGGAATTACTAGGTATGCGACCCTGAATCTCAGTTTTATCTCTTTTGAAATCACTGAAATGAATATTTTTGCTCACTTCCTGCTACTTTAGTTGTTTGCATAGCAAGCTTAGCAGTTAGGTTTGATCTGATCAAAAAACCATGCCTAAAATTTAATAAAGCAATATTTGACTTTTAAGCCAGGAATTTTTCCCTAAGACCCAGAATACTAAAGTTATGCCTTCCTCCAGCTGCTCCTAATGTCAAGGACACTGTAACTTCATAGGAGTTGTTAACAATTCTAAATATAGTGTTAAAGAGATTCATTTTACTCCTCTGTTGAGAGGTGAGAGTGGGGGTTGGGACCCAATTAACAAGGAGAAAGGGGGGTAATTAGTAAGTGCATAAAAGTTTCCCAAATCAAATTAGCACTTAAACACAGAAGCACATGGACTTCTCATATTTAGATATATCATGTGTTCCCTTTTAAAAGTGCTGCAGTGGCTCCAAATTGAGGGAATTTAATTTCTAATTGACGAGGATTCCCATTTTTGCTAGAAAAGTAAAGCCCTGTTGGTAAATCCAATGAATTTAGTAAATTCAATCCTGTTAATTACCATTTCCATTGTGTTTTCTTCCCTTTTATTCTGTATGCATTTCTTGAAAAAAATGTAGGTTCTCCTCTTGTCTACTTTACTCTTTCTCTGGATCTGGGAAATTCTTTCATGGGTTGTTTTAACACGAAGCCTCTTCTAATAGTTTAGATTGCCCCATCTCATTTTTCTATAAATAATAATTTTATTTTGAGTCATTATAGAGGTCCTTGAGGATTTTCCATCCTTTCTTAAACTTCTGCTCTTTTGCTGGATGCTTCTAAAGTTTGCATTATAGAGCAATTGCTCTTCCTGTCCCCAGGCTGCTTTGTTGCAGCTAGAAAATGCTTTCCAAATAATTAGTATTGGACTGCACTCAGTGCTGCAAATATAATTAATCTCTGCTGCCAGCATCCTATCTTCTAGGTTTAGAGTTAATGACTTTTTGTTGGATTGTAATAAGCCCATGACTAGATCTCTATTTGCTTTCTTAGGTTTTGGAAACTAAGTGTTCTCTGAGAAGTTCAAATGCTCTTGAGGACCATTGGACTGTGCAGTGACACAAAACATGGTTAAGTCTCTGCAAGTCAGGTCTTGAGATACTGTTATCTTTAGGTATTCACATCATTTTGGGTGAGAATTTTAATTTTCCTTGTTACATGACCATCTAATAAGGTTATACATATGTCTTATTTTCCTTCAGTGAATTACAATCAACTTTCATGCATCCCTGTAATAAAAAATACCTGCAGAGAATATAACTACAAGGAGATCCTTTCATCCCAACCTTCATCCACTTTCCTCTTGCTGCTATGGCAAATCTTTGTCTCAGTGTTTGGAGAAACCCTTATTCGTCCTCTCTCCACAATTTTGACTCCTGACTAAGTCCCATTCTTGCTTCCTTCTAATGTCAGTTTTTGTTAGGGGACCACAGTGGTGAAGAGAAGAAGGGGAGAGTGAGGGATATATTACAGGAGACTTTAATCATGTGCCATTGGGTCTAACTTCTCCTGGCTTCTGCTGCTCCTCTTATCAGGCTCCCAGCACCATTTGGAGGCTAGACTGGGAGATATTCTACTGCTCTCACTCCCAAATACTCTCCCTGTTCTCACCTTATTCTTCAAGCTCCTCTAGTTTCTTCACTTACTGAAAAGCCCCTGTATTAGTTGGATGTCTTTCAGTTGCAAATGAGAGGACCCAAAACAAGCTGATAAAAAAAAAAGAGTGTTCAATTTACTGTCGCAATAACTGAAAGGTCCAGGAATATATGGTTTCAGATTCAGTCTGATCTAGGTGCTCATATTCTGTCATTCAGAAGCTTCCTCTCTCCAGCTCAATATGCTTGTTACAGTACTCTTAAATTTTTGTCAGAGTAACTCCCCTGAGCAGGCTGCCATCTCTTTAAAACACAAAGGCAAAAGAGCTCACTTCCCCTCAGCATTGCCCTAACAGCTCAGCTACCCTGGGATATGAGCAGGAGAATCCCTAGATTCATTTCTTGAAAGAAGGGAATATGTTCCTGGCATGACTGAGTTGGATCTCCAAATGTAGTTTTTTCCACTTAAATCTTTTACTTATTTACATTTACTTATGTTCTGCCTTGTTCCAAAAATAATTTAAGATGACAAAGAAACATTGTTGTACATGGAAGTGAGCTTCAGAGTGCTTCTGAAACTGTATTTCAGATACTTTATAAGTTAAATAGATTTTTGTGTATTGGCTGGTCCAGGAGCCAATCATCAATTAAAACACTTTCTCTAAGAGGCATGTGTCCCAATTGCAGTATGATTTATAAATTTGCAGATGGAATTTTTGAGCACAATCTGGTCAGACTTACAGGGAATTGCCTTTAATTCCTTTTCATGTCACTGGCTAACTGAATTTCACTGGGCATTCTACATTAGATTTTCTTATTAAGTTTGTACAAATGCTTTATTGAATAAGCACTTGGTCTCTCGTCTTGTGAGCCAGATCCTTAGTCTAGACTAGATGAATCACATTGATCAATTTCCTAGCTACCTTGCTACTTCAGTCCTGAAATTGTGTATGTGTATGGCAGCACTGAGCAATCTCTACTATCTACATGCTTTTTTTCCCTCTAACATAAAATATGTGAAACATGTATTACTTAGATAGACCAGGCCTATAATTTAGGGAAATAATGAAAAACCATGCCTAAAGTTTACGTTAGCATCTGTACTGAAATCCTGCTGCCACATGGTTCCACCTGCTCAGATAGCATCTCTACTCCTCAAAAAGTTCCCTGAGCTTTGCTGCTCCACCATATTATTGGGAATTCTTAAGGAATGTTTTATAAATCCATGGCCACTAGGGTATTTCCTTCTCCCACCAGGCCCCTGGTTTTTGTTTGTTTTGTTTTTAGGAAGTACCTGGGATCAAACCTGGGACCTTGTACATGGGAAACAGGCTGTCAACCACTTGAGCTACATCTGCTTCCCAGACCCCTATTTTTAAGAGAGTCGACTCTAGAACTATACCACCTGGGGTTGAATCCTGGCTCCCCTGTTTAGCTGTGTGAAATCAGGCAAGTGACTTAACTTCTCTAAACTTCCACCTGTTATCTAGAAAATGGGGATTTTTCTTAGGATTGAGATAATGTGTTAAGAGTAGTTAGAAATTGCCTGATGTGCTCAGTGCTCCTTAAACATTAGTCACTGCTATCATCTATGGCCTCTTCTGCTGTTGCATTTCTTTTTCAAGCTTCCTGCCTTGTCCTGAATGCTGGTGTATGCTTCTCAAAGTCTGCAAATTCTGGAGGTTTCAGAACAGTCCTCAGTGCTCCAGAACCATTCATTACAGACATGGGAAGAAGCCCCTACTTGTGATTGGTTCAAGTGCTTTCCTGGGGGCTGGTTGGGGACAAGATGGCCTGAGGTATTTTTTATTTCTCATCTTTCTTCCATGCTCTAGTGCACCAAAAACTCCCCTCTTGCAGGCAGTCTTCACCTCATGAAAATCAGTCTGTAGGACCAGAAGCCTTGATGGGGAGGAGGATGAGAAATGAAGTGTGGTCCAGCCACATAATCCAATCTTGGCGACCTCTGTTTACCATCAACCGTGGTCTCTGTATATGGAAGCAACCATCTTTTCCCCCAGTGCTCTTTGTACCTTAATTTATCTCAGTTTTAGTTGCCCATATGTACTAAGTGAATTAGTGAATTGAATCTGCCTAAATTAACTCAACACTTCTTACTTTCCTTTGCACTAATTTGCACTATTTTATTCCCTTAGTCCTTTATACCCTTAGTCCTACAATTCATTCTGATCTTGTCTGGCTTTAGAAAATAGTATTTAAAACAATTTACCAAGTAAAACAAACACCTTGGTTATTTTTAGAACAAAAGTGATAATTTAATGAATGCATTTAAAAAACTATTCAAATATTTTAACTTCAGAATAACTATTTTTTAACAATTTAGTATTTTTTTGTAAACCTGCTCCAAAATATGCAATGCCTTATTTATGTATTATCTTTACTATCACAAGGAGAAACTATGTGCAATCTGTTTAGTGGATGACTAGACACTATTAAAAATACTTGGAATCTGCTTTACTGTATTGATTCCCTATAAATTCAGAAGGGTAGTAGGATATTATGATGAGGTGTAAGGGTTGGAGCCAGTTTGCTTAGTTTGAATCCTGGATCTACAATGTCATAGCTGTTTGTCTTAGATAAGTTCTTAACATCGCTGCCCTCAGTTTCTCAATCTGTAAATAAGGATCAATACATCCATATGTCAGAGGATTGGTGTGAAGACTAAAAGAGTTAATATATGCTATAATCATGGTGCATGGCACATAAATATTCAATAACTATTGCTTATTATTATTTACCATATCAAAATATTGGACAAAAAAGTTACTTCTACTAATTTATTTAACAATATTTATTGAGTACTAAACCATGTGGTAGGAACTGTGTTGGATTCTGAGACCATAGTGATAATTAAGACAAAATTCCTGCCTGCAAGAAACTGATGGTTTTTAGTCCAAAATTTTCAGGCAATTGCTTCTATCAAACATTTCATTTGGGAAAACAGCTACATTCATGAACTTAGCTTATTTCTTAGTTTACCAGAGT
This sequence comes from Dasypus novemcinctus, assembly GCF_030445035.2. Classification (NCBI taxonomy): domain Eukaryota; kingdom Metazoa; phylum Chordata; class Mammalia; order Cingulata; family Dasypodidae; genus Dasypus; species Dasypus novemcinctus. The sequence goes on from NC_080689.1 coordinate 45,588,258, forward strand.
TGCTTATGACAATTCCACATAACATGTTGGCTCAAATAATAAGCATTTATTGCCTTGTGGCTTCAAAGTCTGCAAGTCCAAAATCAAGATGTCGGCAAGGCCATGTTTTTTCCCAGAGTCTGTGGCATTCTGGTGCTGGCTTGTTGCACGTCCCTTGGCTTGCACGTCCACCTCCCATCGCATGAGCTCCTGTGGCTTCTTCTTCCTGCTGGCTTCTTTTGGTTTCTTCTGACTTCTGACCCACTGCTTTGGAATTTTCTCTTTTTATAAGGCTTCTGGTTATATGGATTAAGGCCCACCCTGATTCAATTTTGCTTCATCAAAAATAGGATCTTTGATGATTCTATCCACAAATGAGTCCATACCTTAAATAATAATAACATCTTCAAAAGTCCTATTTACAAATGGATTTGTGCCCACAGAATGCTGATAAAGACTTAAACATGTTTTTTATGGGGCAACGTGATTCAATACCCAACACTTATTGAAAATGTATTTATTTTGAAAAGAAAAAATGTAGCTTCTTCTGAATTTAATGAAAAATTTTAAAAATTATATTTGGCAGTCTTTCTTTTTCTCCTAAATGTCTATATTTCAGGCGAAGATGCTTATATAGATGAATAGCTTATTGGAATCCATGTGACTAGGAAGAGTTAATAGCGCTCCAGGAAAAGCTCTATGATTATATCCTCTTAGGATTCATTAAAATATTTTTAAAGTTAAGTTTCTGAAGATAAACTAAAATAATTTCCATTTTCAATGCAACACTTTGGAATTAATGCTTTCTTCATTTATTTAGCATTTCTGTCCTTCAAGGGATAATAAGGGTTGTTTAAACATGAGTAATACAGTTAAGTTTAAATAGCTAGGAACAACACTTATCTTTTGCAGAAAACACACATTATTTTCTCAGAATTCAGCAACATCAACAAAAATTCTTAAAGTGATCCTAATGAGGAAATAATTTAGCTCCTAAATTTTTATTGTGTATTTATGAGCAAGATAATCAGTCTCTTGGGGTAAATGGAAATGAGTTAGTGACAAAGCCTGCATATGTGAGTTTTGAAGAGAAACTGACCTTGTGCCAGTCTCTCAACCTTTCCTTCTTAACAGATGAATGTCATTTGCTGCGTCAGTGGTTTGAAGTCAATAACCATTGATACTCTCCTCTGGGACCTCTTGAGCTTACAAAAGCAATATTTTAGAATGAGGACACTGTCTGCTGATGAGTAAGTATCTCTAATGATGGTATGAAGAAATACTACTTTGAAGCTCTGATATTCAAAGTAATTATTGCTGCTCTATTCTTTTCAGTAGTTATTGAACAATAATGATGTATAGTTCCCAATTATATGCCAGAAGGAAGAAAGGTTATGTCCAATAAGAAATTTAAAATGTTTGTGTTCTTGAATGCATCACTCTTGTTCTCTTTGGAGAGCAATTTCAAAATTGCTGACCTCGTTAAAAAACCTGGTAGGCCAACACCTTTTCAAGTGATATGCATTTATGACTAGGTTGGAAAGGACTGTAAAAAGGTATTTATGATTTCATCCTGCCTTGTGCCTACAGTCCTTACTCGAGCACTTTGTCTCTTTGCTTTGTCTGGGTAAATTATGAACCCGGTTTTGTGGTCATTAAAATCTGATACCATGTCTGGCTCCCAAGTTTTGACCTTTTAATTTTCACCTCTTTGCTCTCTTCTTTTCAACTATTTCTACATATCATATAGTATTTGAGAAAAGTCAGGGAGGATTTGGATAGTTCTCAGTCTTCAACATTCAGGTCTTGGAGTGTCACCAGAACTTGGTGTCAGTCAGAGACACTGGGGCTGGGCCATTCCTGAGCCTGACTCCACAAGGCAGTGTTAACTTCCTCAAGATGGTGAGAATCCTGGATCTGAGATGGTGGTGACCTCCACTGGGACATTGGGAAGCTGGAGATAAGGTCCATTGAATTTGGGCTGGTCTGCTTCAGGATCTACTTTTACCATTGGATTATTTTGTGCCAAGATATATTCCTGGAACTGAATATATGGTGTTCAGAAAATAGTTCTCCTCAAAAAAATGACTTTTTATAATAGAGAGTAGAGTTGGAGTTTAGATAGCTTTATTCTCATCCCTGTCTTTCCTCCAAAGCCTCTTAAGTAGAAACAAGTGGAGAGAACATATACTTGATGAGATGAGACAGTACAATATGCTTCTAAAGTATTCTGTCAAAGCATTTGTCACACTCTATTATAATATGTCTTTTTATGTGGCCATCTTCACCTCCACACCTTCCAAAAGCAGAGATTGTGTCTGATTGCTATTTCATCAGTGTCTGGCACAAGTTCTGTCATATACTAGATACTTAATAATTGTTCAATAAATGAATAAACAACTGAAATATGAATGAATGAATGTGTAAATTTGGGTAGACCACTTTAAAAAATATTCTGTTAATGTGTACTAGAGATTAGAGTGTCTCTTAAATCCAATTAGAAAGCGTAATGTTTCTCAACCTAATCAACAATAAATACATAATATACACATGGATTCTGAAAGAACCAGTTGCTTGGACCTTGAATAAACATGATATAATTGAATATGATGGCTATTTCTGGTATGTAGCTATTGTGTTTTTGAAATAGTGAGATCCTTTCCAAAGTGAATACATTTTCCTCTATTATCAAAGTTGATTTCTGGGTTTGGTTAGTATGAATCAGTTCCACAGAATCTGATCACCTTCTGAAGAGTTCACAGAACTGAAGATCTCTATAGAAAATCTTCTTTTAGAGACCTTCCAAGTAGCCTATCAGTATCATTCAGATTTCTTTAATTTCAATAGAGTGTTTATAAAACACATTAATTTTATAATTGCCTTGTATTACTTCAAATCAAAGTAAGGTTAATTTTCCTTTTATTTGCTGTGTGGGCACTTTGCTTGCCATATGGGCACTTTGCTTGCCACATGGGCACTCTCTTGCCATATGGGTACTTGTGTAGGCACTTGGCTCGCCGCACGGACACTTGGCTTGCCACATGGGCACTCGGCTCGCCACACGGGCACTCGTGCAGGCACTCAATTTGCCATGCAGGCACTTGTGTGGGCACTCGGCTCACCATGGGGGCACTTGGTTCTCCTCACGGGCATGCTTTCTCTTCTTTTTCACCAGGAAGCCCCTGGGACCAAACCTGGGTCCTCCAATATGGTAGGTGAAGGCCCTATCACTTGAGCCACATCCACTTCCCTAATTTTCCTTTAACCTATTGAGAAATTCAACTTGTGCTTACATACAAAGTGGTATTGATAATAATTGGAAGCAAGCTCCCAATAAATATGTGTGGGTAACCTTATTTCAGTAATGATAAGATTTAATCATCTTATTGACCTTCCAGTCTCTTCAGTGAAATAACCAGGCAATGGAGCCTGATCTGATTGACTTGACTGACTCAGTGATTAATTTATGAATATATTTTTAAGTCTTCATAAGAGAGTTGCTGAAGATTAAAATAAAATGTCTAGTCAGGTAAACTATCTTTCTAAAATTCTCCAAAAGGGTCTGGAGTCCTATAATGAGCATATAAACATAAAACTCTCTCTCTAACAGGTGTGAGCCTCTTGAAGCCAACTCTGTTTCTTTAAATGATAAGAAAAAAAACCAACATATATTGAGCAACTGCTCTTAGCCAAATGCTAAGTGAGATGAGCAAAAAAGGTCTGATTATGTACTATTAATAAGAGACATATTTATATCTGAGTGGGTAAGCACCATGCTATGATTTCACAAAAAGGTTTCTCTCTGAATTCTCATAAAATCCCACTTTATTCATTATACAAACATACAAATACACATTGATTAACTACATATTTCAGATTTCAAAGATTCCAACTTTCTTAATCTACATATATTTATGCAATACCTCTAAAATACCAATATTTTGAGACATCTGACTAAATGATACTAAATTTAAGTAAAAAGCGTAAACATGTGAGTCTATTCTTAGATTCCAATGGAGCTTATGTTATAGTTGGGAGAGACATAAACACATATATAAATAAAGGTAGTGTTTTAGATGTCAAAAGTGCTCTGGAGAAACATTAAGCACAGAAGGTAAAAAGGAAGTGCCAGCACTGGGGCTATAATTTTAAGTAAGGTCCTCAGGGAATATTAGTGAGTTAAGTACTATTATTTTTACTTTATAGAAATCTTATATTTAAGGAAGTAAGTAATTATCCATGATCAGATCATTCAGCCCAAAGTGCTAGGCCAAAATTTTAATCTGGTCCTCTGATACAAATGTCATACAGTATTCCTTATTTAGATAATACTGTCTCCTCTACTAAAGAGTGGATTAATTGCTACTAAAGTTTTGTTTTTCTTTTTAAGGTTGTATCAAGATAACTAATATTGGTTCCCACATGCAAGATCCAAATTGATTTCTATAAACAGTAAAACAAAATAATAAACAAGGAAAGAATTCCCTTTTACCATCTCTTGTTCCTATAGATTCAAAGTGGTTCAAGGCATGGAAAGGTGCATTGTGCTGTAAAAACTTTTCATGTGATCTTGAATGAAATATTGGTGAGAGATTTTAATTTATGAAATATGTGAATGGCTATCTGAAATGCAGAAATGGTTCAGAAAGTGTTTTGTTTTTTTTGGGAGGGGGGAATTTGATATATTAAAATGAATACTCCAATGCAACTATCTCGATCTATAACAAAATCAGAGAAAACATGCAAATCTCTCTATAATAACAATTAATGGGAACTTTATGTTATAAAACTCATTGATCAAAGAGAAAATCAAGATATTCACTGCACAATATTTATAAAATAATGATTATGAAATAGTAAGCTTCAGAAGTTATGATATATATCTAGTCATGTGCAGCATAAATCCCATTTATTTATTTATAGGTTCTTTTTTATTTATACAGTTCTGCTTTCAAGTCCTTCCTTTTACTTTTTGTAGTTCTTAGTTCTTAGTTAATCTATCCAAATCTTAATTTGAATAATTAACTCATTGTTAACAAGATGCATTATTTTTTTTTAGATTAGGAAAAATTTAAGTTGTTAGAACCCAGTGTTGTTGCTTTGAGGAAGCAGTCAGAGGACAATTTGGTCATAGCTGATAAAGTGATAAAATTGTATATGCCCTTGGATTCAGAAATTCTGTTTTAAAGATTATCATGCAAGTATACTCAAAAGAATGTGCATACCTCTATGTACTAGGATGGCTATCACCATTCATGAATAACAACCATAAAAAACTGGAAATGATCTAAATTTCTCTCAATTATGGCTCATACAAATAATAGAGTATACTATACAAATTTTATTTAAAATTAAGGTAGGAATTTTTTAGCGTAAATGGAAAAATGCCCAACCTAAATTATCATGTGAATATAAGAAGTAGACTAAAAATATATGTAGACTTATTTTACTATTTATACAGGATATGCACAGAAAATTGATGGAAGGACATACAAGAAATAGTTTATTGTGCTTATTGGGGAATGAACAGTGGAGTAAAGTAGACATTATTATTCTACTATAGACCTATTGTTATTCTGGCAATGGAAGAACTTTTATCACTGACGTAAAGGCAGTGGCCACTAGAGGTTCTGAGGGGAGGGAGAGGAAGAATAGGTACAACATGGGAGCATTTTTGGGCCATTGGAATTGTCCTGCATGACATTGCAATGACGGATACAGGCCATTATATAGTTTGTCATGACCTACAAACTTGTGTGGGATAGAGTGTAATGTAATCTTTAGTCCACGGTTAGCAGCAATGCTTCAATACGTGTCCATAAATTTTAGCAAATGTACCACACTAATGAAAGTTGTTGTTAATGTGGGAAAGTGTGGGAGGGGGAAGGGGTGGGCATATGGGAATCCCCTATATTTTCGATGTAACATTTGTGTAATCTAAAGCTTCTTTAAAAATAAAAATTAAACGAAAACCACAAATCATCTTAATTCCATCCTCTTGACCTATAGTTTGAAAATAGGCTAAATCCTGCTACAATTCCCACGGTGTTTACTGCTGTGCTACTTTGCCTGGTAAATTAAATAACTCTTTCAAGTAAATAGTAGCAGTTAAAGTGAATAATTTGTTAAGATCCTCAAGTGGAGTGTTTAATAATAACATTTTGTTTCCTTGATGTGTTCCGTGATTCAGAATATCTACCTTTCAAAGTAACATTTGATACAGTTGCCTTTTGTAAGAAAAAGTCCCCCCACCCCACTCCTGCCCACCTGCCACTCTGGGAAGCAAGTTTTGCGGAAAGGATGTTGTATTTTGGGAATGAGTTTCTCAAGCATACTTTTAGTTCAATCCATCACATATTTATTTAGCGTCAATTAAATATAGTTCACTCTGCTAAACTTGTAGTGAATAAATCTGAGATGAGGAAGGTTCCTGCCCTCCAGGAATCTGCACTATTCCTCGCAGTTCAGGCTTTGCCAGGAAGGTGCACTGTGACCCCTGGGGATTTCTAACAGCATGCTTCTATCATCATTGTTTGCACTAATGTTCACTTAATGCAAACCTTCACGGATACATTCTATGATATTAGTGGATCATTTCAAAAGTCATTAAGTTAAATGGAATTTAAAAGAAAATGGAAATGAAAAGAATGCAGTGTATGTAGTTAAATGCGTTATACTGATTTCCTATAGAACGGATTTTGTGTTAATTTTTGGCAGTATCGTTAGAATTAAACATTTTGTTTTGGAGATATGCTTTAAAGTATGGGAAGCATCGTGTAAGTTTATAGGAGACTCATATGAAACACATAAAAGGCTAAAATATTCAGTTCACTATTCCAGTGGAATAGCAAGCGATTCCAATGTCATATTCTAAAGTTAATTTTTAAAGAAGCTTCTTTAATTGAAAAACAGTGACCTTTACAACTTGTATGTGTGTTTTTTTTAATTTGCTAACTCACAGGCACTGCCTATTTCTTCCTGATGCATTTTCTATAGCTGTTCCTCTTTCAGAAAAAAAGAAAAGGTTTCTTAAATCTCTAAGTAGCTCTATCCGATTATTTCATGTTAAAGAAAAAATACATAGTATACATTTTGTTCAATTTCTGCAAGTCCCTAGAGAAAGAACTCTCTCTCTTTTCATACTGTGCCTATTTTTCATCTTTGTTTTCAAGGTTTCAAAAAGATATGAGTAATTCCCATTCTTTTATTCTTTGTAGAAGTATTATTTAAAAATACTATACCTTCAAATTTAAGCCAGGCATTAACAAGAGAAAGAAAATTCATTCAGCCATTGAATTAATAATTGGTGGTTAAAACTTATAAGTTAATTGATAAAAACACCACATTTTATCTTTTTAACCTTATCTCTTCAAATCAGTTTGTGTATTTGATACAGTCAAATGACAAATAGGAAATTTCAGGAAAGAAATTATAGTAGCCATTCTGCTATAAACAGCAGTTTCAACTACTCTAAGGGGTTTCTATTCTTTCACAGAATATTTAGAATTCGTTTAGTAGAACCTAGTGAATAGCACTGTTTTTCCTTTTCTGCCAGAGGAAATGGGGACCTCTGTTCAGAGCTGGTATCATTTTGAGGTGAATCAATTCTCAAGCAGGACTTTTAGCTGAAAGCCCTCAGTTTCAGTTCTCTCAACTGTCTCCCTGGCTTTGGTTTAGCGTGGATGCCTCCAATGAATCTAGATCACAATCCTGAAAAGTGAAGGTTAGTGTTTTGCACTTGAGATAATAATTTTTTTTTCATAAAATGAGGTGAATATAGTTATCTGAGGGGGAAAAAATCTTTCCTTTTACTATGAGTGATGCTCTATCGTCCAGTCTTCCAAAGAACATGCTTCTGAAAACAAACCTCTCCAGATACTCAAAGGCTACAAGTAAAAACTCAGTGGGAGAAATTAGTTGGCAAGTATCTGGGTTAAAATAATTGAATGCTTTTTTTTTAAACTATAAATATTCTCTAGGGCTAATTCATATTAAAAAATATCCTTAAGGGGAATATATCAAAAGCGTATTCAATCTTGGGAATTCTTTTTTTTTCTCCTGTAAAGCATCTGTTTAGTAGAATACAATTTGGGTAACACTGATGAGAGCATATCTTCAGACATTAAAAACAAGAGTAATTACACTAACAATTTCACTTTCAGCAAAATATCCTGCTAAAATTAAAATAAATTTATATTTTAGAAAGCTCATTTATAGCAACCCCTTTTAAGGGTATGAGAATAACCCATTTTATGGTTTTTTTAGAGGCTGCATGGCTAATGGAATTATACCTTAGAGGTGATTCTGTCAAGGACTCCAATGGTCAAGGAGCTGTCATGAATATGTTTGATAGAGCTTTTCTGATTCTAGAGGCAGCTGGGCACAGTGGCTGAGCATTGTTCTGTTCTACAGGCTGTGTCAAAACTTGCTGCTATGGAGACAGTCTGGATGTGATGGCTGCCCCTAATTCACAGGCAGTGCCTATTTTGGCTCTGCAATGGGCAGATGAAATAAAGACACCTTTTCCTATGGGAACACTAAGTACTATTCATCCTCCAAAGGCTCAATGAAAGTCCAGATAGTACATGTTATAAATCTGGAGTCCCCAGTTCCTCTGCCGTTGCTCCTGGTACTGTCAGGGAACTTAAATTATCACTACTCTTCTGGTCTGAGACTTGCCCTAAATAGCTCATTTATTAATGCTTATTGGGGGAAATTTAAAAATTCTTTTCTGTTTTTTTCCCCCCCACATGTCTAAAGTCAACTTAAAATTGTGAGGACTCTCAGGTATTTAGGTTATTCCATTACATGTCTAAATGATAGATTGTATACTGTTGAGTATTTTATTATTTTATCCAACACATCAATTTTTTTGTTTTCTCTTCTAAATTTCTGTGGTCTTATTCCACTCAACATGTCTACAGAAACTTCCTCCTTGACTATGTCAAATGGAAGATCAGTCTGTATTTGGAAAATTTCCTAGATTCCAAAAACACCTTTGGTATAAAGATAAACAAATTCCCATTATGGTTGAAAGAAGCAGGAAGGATATAAATAATGTAAAGCAGGTTTTATAGATTTAGTTGATAACCATCTATGTGATGTAACTTCAGTTGTTTCACAATACTAAAAAAAATCTGTAAACATTCTCTTCTCCCTGATGAGCCTTCATCTCTTTATCACAAGCTGTGATCAATATCAAAATGTGTATAGGCCCTTGAATTCTCAGACATATAAACATATTATATACTGAGAGTTTCAAGTGAATTTATTTAAGAGCATATTTGAGTTGGGAGTCTTAAGAGAGTACATAAGAATTTTGGGTAGTTAAATTTGGGGGCAGGAGAGAAGGGTTTGGAAGAAGGAATCTGGGGATACCAAACACATTTTGCTAAATGCTAACTCTGAATAACTTACTAAGTCTCCTGAAAAGTAAAATCTGGCCAATAGTGTTTATTAAGTGGACACTAAAGAGCAAATGACCCACATTTTGTCAATTTTAATCAGAAATGTGATACATTTTAAAATTGGGGAGCAGGAGAGGAGAATAAAGCATCTTTGCTGACACACTGCTAAAAATCTTGGATCTTGGGTCTATTTTTACTTGAAGCTGAGCTGCAAGTCTGAAAATTAGTCCTCTTGAGTTGTCTGGGAGGCTTGAGTTTTGTTTTCTCTGAAGCCAAAACCTCTTTGCTCATCCCAGGGAGGGGATTCTGCCACTACTTTCTTCTGGAAAGTTCCACGCCCCTATCTTAGACCATCAGGGTTGTGTGCTTCAGTTGGAGGTGGGCTGAGGGAAGGAGACTGGAAGGAATGGAATCTGAGGACTGAATCTGAGAGGCCTTTTTTTTTTTTTTCTTTTAAGCAAATCAACTTTATCAATACATGTTACTAAAGTATACAATTCATCCAAAATATAATCAATGATATTTGGTATAATCACATAGTTGTGCATTCATTACTTCAATCATTATTAGAGCATTTTCATTATTTCAATAATAATAACAAACAAAACCAGGCAAAAAACCAAGAAAATTCCTTATCTCTTAATCTCTTTATGTCTCCCCTGCTTTACATAGCTGTTTTTTCTGGCTATTCTTGAACAATTATTTATTTGTTTATTAAGCAGTTTTATTGAGATAGATTCACATACCATGTGATTTATCCAAAGTGGACAATCACTGACCATGCATAATTACAAGCACAATGTTGTACATTCATCACCTCAAAATTTCAGAAGAATTTCGTTACTCCAAAAAGAAAGACTCCACACCACCTAGCATTCCTTCCTCTGCCCTATACAGCCACCAATCTAATTTCATCTCTGTAAGTTGCTCTACACATTTACTCTACACAAATGGAATCATACAATATGCAGCACTTTGTGTCTGGTTTCCTCCACTCAATACAATGGACCTCCCTTTGTGGGAACTTCTGCCTTGAGGTCCCAAGTCCAGTCCCAAAGATTTAGTAAAGCCCTTGGTTTGTAAAGATTGCCTGAGGCAGAAAATTTCTAACAGTATGGTCTGGAAGAGATGTGTGCTAAAAGAATACAAACATCTTATAGGAAATCATTTTTATATAACTAAATGAGAAAGAAAAATCAAGTTTAAGAATAGTTCAACACAAATACTGAATTATTAATAATATTTTACAGTGCATTTATATAACTTCTTACACATTGCAATTTAATATTTATCTTAACCTCCCATATTTGAGTCTTGGGTGAGGCATTATAGAGCTGGAGTCCCTTGAAGGACCCCCATGGACCAAGTTGTCAATAACTGAAAAGAAAGCTATACAATTAAAGGGGATGGACAGGCTTGTGATAAAACATATGTAGATGAAAAGTGCCCTTTTAAGGGAACTGATGCATGGAGGCCACGGTCTGCTCACCTGAGATTGTAATCAGAATTTGAATTATCTTTTCCCCACCCATCAATACCTTAAGCCTGTCCTTTATAAAAATGCTTAGTAACATTTGTGTTTTGGAATATGGAGAGTCTATTGAATATCCCATGATAGGGACACTAATGTGTAGCTTGGATAACAAGTCTAGCCCCATTATCAGATGCAATATGTTGAGAAAGCCAAAAAAGGACACAAATGTGGTTTTTTGTTTTTTTGTTTTTGTTTTTACAGACGAAAACCATTTCATTCAGCTCTGATGTGTTTTATAATGCTGAAGTTTACATAGGCATATACTTTCTAGGTGAGAAAACTTTTGCCTTTTAAGAGTTCTTGAAATGATAATATACCCATTTAAAATGTAGAACTGTTAAGATTTTCCTCTTCTTTATATGTCAGATGAATGCTGAAATCATATTTATATTTTTAAAAATTATTTTTATTATCTTTTAAAAAAGATACATAAATCACAAAATGTGACAATAAAAAATGTGAGGTTCCCATATACCCCACTCCCCGCACCCCCCACTCCTCCCACATCAATATCTTCTTTCATTGGTGTGGTACATTCATTGCATTTGATGAGTATATTTTAGAGCACTGCTACACAGCATGGATTATAGTTTATGTCGCAGCTTATACTCTCTCCTAGTCCATTCAGTGGGTTAAGGTAGGATATATAATGTCCTGCATCTGTCCCTGCAATATCATTCAGGACAATGCCAAGTTGCGAAAATGCCCCAATATCACATCTCTTTTCCCCTCTCTGCCTTCAGGAACTCCCATGACCACAGTCTCCATATCAGTCACAATAATTCTATAATAGAATATCAGTAAGTTCACTCTAATCCATATTTTATTCCTCCATCCTGAGGATCCTGGGATGGCGATGTCCATTCCTCCTCTAAATTGAGAGGGGGTTTAGATCCCACATGGTAGATGGATGGAATTCTCCTGCTTGTAGCTGTAGACTCTCTCAGTTCCCTGGTGTGGTGGTTGACCATCTTCACCTTCCTGTTAACCTACCTGGGTAAGTCCAACGAACTGGGGAGTAGGTGTTGCAACTCTGCTGAGGCTCAGGGCCCAGCTGGCACATGGACAGTCCAGAGATTCAAGTCTCCTGAGCATACACCAACCCTAGCACCAACCACCAACCTTCTGTCAGTAAAAGTGACAGAAGAAACATGTGTAGAGAGGTCACATCTGAGTCCAACTCCATCACACTCAGGAGCATGTATCCCAAAGTAGGGCCCACTGGCAAGGAACCAAACTCCAGAGCCATCTGTCATGACTGTAGGACCTGGGTGTTTATGTAGCCCTCAGGAGCACCATGACCTGGGGTTGTTTCTACTTTGGCTGTCTCTGAGATGCTGCTGAATGTGTGTAAGCATGACCCCTCTGTTGATCTCCCAACTCATTTTGAAGCCTTATTTGTCTTTACCATTGGGAGGGGAAGGGAGGAAGGAATTCCTGGGCTCCAAGGCATTTGAGGCAGACATTCAAGGCAGAGCTGGTACTGGCAGTTGTTTGGCTTTTACACAGAGTGCTTCACACCACCTGGATCTTTCTGAGAGGATCGCCATAGAAACCCAACTCTTCTTTACCATCTTTGCACCTCAAAATCTTATCTCCCTCATCTTTAGCATAAATGTTTTATATCCTATGCATTACACTAACTCATTTTCTTTTCAATGATCACTTCTCCTCAAAAGAAAATCATTAAGGTTGGAGATACAAAAACCAGGTTTCTTAAGATTTTCCAGCAGAACTTTTTAGTTACTTGGTAGTGATGTGGGCTGTGGGTGGGAGGCTCTTTGTCTCTTCAGAGATAACCTAAGCTGTTTGACTTGTGGGTGTGGAATGGTAAGAGGCTGCAGTCCTGCCCTTAGTGACAATGGCAATGACTCCAGTCCCAGGAAACAGTTTAACAATGCAAGGTCTAGAAACTTTAAGTATTTAGGGGAAATGCAAACCAGATATGCTAAAAGCTTACCTAGAATGTCTGAAGTCCATGCTAAAAGCTTACCTAAGATGTGGAAGATATATATGCTAATTGAAGCCTATTGAGAACTGAAACAAAGGGACCATTTGACCTTTCCTCTCTGTATAAAAGAAATTTGAAAATCTTGTTAGGGGCTCAGATTGAAACAGAAAGCTCCCGAGTCTGGCCAGCCATCAATAAACCATTTTTCCTTCTCAAAATCATTCCTGAGTCCTGGCCTCTCTATAAGCAAATAATTGAACCTCTCTCAAATTCTACAACATTTTTGGTGACCACGAAGGGACTGCAAATGAAGGCCAGAGACAGTAGCATTTTGTTGCCCCTTCTAAATCCCCGAGGAAGCCGGGAGGACTTGGGTGAACCCCAAATCTGGGCGCCCTGGGATTAAATTTAATCCAGAAAAGATGTGGGCTCCACCAGAATCTTCCCGACAAAAATTGAGGGCAATGGAAGGTCTGAAGAGAAAGATTCTGGGAATGAAAAAGAACTCTGAACATGGAAGAAGGTAAGACTCCCCAGGTGAGCACAGTCTGGAAAGCCCTAGCTTTAATTGCTAGGAAGGGGAGGCTGATCACCTCCTGAGAGAACCCTAGCAGCCCCAGAAAATTGGGGGGAAGCCGTTCTCTCTAGGCCTGGGAAAACAAGAGAAAACAGGGAAAAGCCCTGGTGTTTTAGGTTTGTCTAACCACATGTTAAAAGCTGGTACTGGTCTCACATCCACTGAAGGAGTGGAGTCTTGATTTTAATAGGAAGGGTTGTTCATAGGTTCGAGTCCTAATGTCCTGGAGAAAAACTGGGAAAAAACCCTGGTGTTTTGGGTTTGTCTAACTGCATGTTAGAATCTGGTACTAGTCTTATATCCACTAAAGGAGTGGAGGCTTGATTTTAATAGGAAGGGTTGTTTATAGGTTAAAGTCCTAATGTCCTGGAAATTGGTCTAGATTAAAAAAAAAAAACAAAAAAACTTGGTTACAGGAAAATGGATTGGCTTTTCCAGTGGAGCTTGGTCTGGGTGTAAAGTTAAAACAGTGGAAAAAGTCTAGCTGAAATCTTTTGTTATGGTGCTAAATTGTGAATGAATTTGCTTTATACCAAGTGTTAAGTGTTCTACAGCCATGCTGAAAATATATATATAGAACTTGTGGGTCAGATTAGTGACCTTTGTGCTTCTGTCTGTGTCAGCTCAATGCTAGTGTTGGAGTTGTGTTTTTGTAGAATTTGAGAGAGGTTCAATTATTTGCATATAGAGAGGCCAGGACTCAGGAATGATTTTGAGGAGGAAAAATGGTTTATTGACGGCCAACCGGACTCGGGAGCTTTCTGTTTGAATCCCGAGCCCCGAACAAGATTTTTGAATCCCTTTTATACAGAGCGGAAAGGCCAAATGGTCCCTTTGTTTCAGTTCTCAATAGGCTTCAATTAGCATATATATCTTCCACATCTTAGGTAAGCTTTTAGCATGGACTTCAGACATTCTAGGTAAGCTTTTAGCATATCTTGTTTGCATTTCCCCTAAATACTTAAAGTTTCTAGACCTTGCATTGTTAAACTGTTTCCTGGGACTGGAGTCATTGCCATTGTTACCAAGGGAGGGCCTGCAGCCTCTTACCATCACACGCACAAGTCAGAGAGCTTAGGTTATCTCTGAAGAGACAAAGAGCCTCCCACCCATAGCCCACATCAGTGTCGTTATGTAAAGTAGAATGCAGTAGAGCTAGAACTCTCCCTTGCCATTGGCAAGGGGGTGAAATGATTATGGGGCAAAACTGAGGAGTCTGGATGTTTGCGGAGTCTAGATGTTTGTGCATGCTCTGCTGTCTTGTCTCTGGTCTGCCCCTTTTCCAGGGCTTGAAGGCCATCTGTGTCTGTGCCACACACCCAAGTTTGTTGGGGCTGCCCCAGTCAGGGTGGCTTGGTCCCCGGGAGAGTTACCGAATTTGAGTAGGTTCTGTCTGCCCATTTTGGCCTGAAAGCTGGAAAGGGGGGAGCAGCTTGCCCCTTTCCAGTGAGTTCACACCTTCTATTCAAAAGCCGCATTCCTGTTTGATTGTTGTGCACCCGACTGCCTGGAAGGGGGGGAAGTGAAAGGGGTGAAAAGCAGAATCAGAATAAATGCAGTAAATTTCCCTCCCTAGGGTGTCAAAGCCAAAATATGTTTGGATCCTGCCCAGGTTCTTAGAAGGTATTGTAGTAACTTTAGTAAGAGAAAGTGTTCTGTGAAGGTAAAATTTGTCTTAAAGGTATAAATAATTATAATAGTTTAACAAAGCATTGTTTAGATTAAGGTATTTAAATG
The DNA here is from genome assembly GCF_030445035.2 of Dasypus novemcinctus. Lineage (NCBI taxonomy): Eukaryota > Metazoa > Chordata > Mammalia > Cingulata > Dasypodidae > Dasypus > Dasypus novemcinctus. The sequence goes on from NC_080689.1 coordinate 45,603,443, forward strand.
GCTAATTGCAGAAAGTCATTATTAAACAAAAACTGAATTGATAATAATAATAATAAAAGGTAATTTTATAACAAGAAAACTTTCCTTCGGCAGCCAGCCTCCCCTACCAACTTGCTTCCAAAAAAACTGTTTCTGGTATATTGCATGCTACTAAGTATTTAAAGTGAAGAAAAGTTCATTATTTTAACAAGCTTGTTTAGTATTAACAGCAATTATATGTTGTAAGAAGTTTGCCTGGTAACTTAGTATGTGGGATATATGGAATGTGTTTTTATTGTTAAGGAAACAGAAGATGATTTTGTCCGAAGATAAAATGATTGATTATTGGAAAGAGTAGAGTGTGGGACAAAACCTGAATGAATACTGAAAGTGTAGAAGGTTTGTGGAAGGAAAATTTTTATGATTAAAATTGAGTAAAATCAGTATACAAAGAAAATCCGTTTTATCAAAATAGCTTCTTGTGCTTTAACCTCATCATTTCCTCAGTGTTTGAAGAAGAGTCTTACCTCTTTTAAAAGAACATTATGTTCTAGAAATCAAATCCTGAAAAGTAGCTTTTTATTTCAAACTAACTGCAAGAGATTTATTCTTTTACCTTAAAAGAAAAAGTAATGGTTAAGTTCATTTAATATGTTATAAGTCAAATGAAAGGTGTTTAAAAGTGTTAAAAATGAACAGGTTTTTAAAAAAATTAATAGAAACTGTAACTAAGTTAAAATCATTTATAAGTGCATTTATATTATAAAACAGTGAAAAGATAATAACCGAAATTATAGCTGGGTGAATTTAGCATGAAACTATTATTTAAGTGTAAATTCTAAACTAATCTTTCCTTTGTTTATGGTTACTTCAAGACTAAGCTCACCTCTTGCCTTTGCCTATGGTTATTTCATAACAGCTTCTGCCCCTACAGGCCAAAGAAGAGCTGGGACATCACTGTCTCCTGTCCTGGTATTAGTAACCCTTTCTCTCATGAATTCAAGTGTAAACTAAATAAATTGCTGCCTGATAGAATAAGGTTAAATGACCACTGGAGTTTTATTATCTCCAAAATCAAAAAGGGGGGTGGTGGGGGAGAAGTCTCCTGCCTTGACAGTCAGTGTTCCTAAGAGTGGCAATTCATGAGCGAAACCAGTCTGTCTCCCTGAGGCTTCAAATAGCCTCAGTAAATATATATAAAAGTAATCTTGTTGCTTGTCCAAAATTCTGCTACATGCAAAGTAAAATATAAAGTTCTGAAACAAAAAATAGTGCTAAAGCATCGAGAACATTTTGGTTACAATCCATTAATTAAGAAAGAAAATTCTTGTGTAAAACTGAATGGTCATAGTGTAAAACTGCACAGTCATAGTGCAAATTAAGAAAAGTTTCAGGAGTCTTTGAAATGTTTTGCAGTCACACTTGTTTTATAAAAATTAGAAGTTTAGAGTAACTAAAGTTACGTTTTTGTGTCAAACTATTCATGTCTGCCTATTTGCTCAAATTGTTGAGGTTAAATATGCAGTTATAAGTAATATATATTTCTGGACCCCAAATTAAGCTAAACAGTATATAAAATAATGCAAATTATAAGGAATATCAATGAGTTGTGTTTGTGTGTCTAACTCTTTGTGTCTGCCCATTTGCTCAGTGTATGTCTTCATACATCAGGATAATAATATCAAATTAACAAATGAAAATTCTTAAAGGAGCGCTATTCAAATTGTTAAAAATTAAATATGCAGTTATATATGTAAATAAATATTCTTAAAGCCCAAATTAAACTAAGCAGGATGAAAAAGTCATATAGAAATCTGATTAGAGAAACAATTGGGAAAGGGCCTCCTCTTTGCAAGAGCTTTAAAGGCAAGACTAGGTATGGCAGATTAAACCTATCTATTAGGCTAGGGAATTAAGAATCAGTTCGCCCTGTAATTTCCCAGTTTAAACCTTTTGTCAGCCATAAAATGTAAAAAACAAAGATTAGGTTAGTTTTCACATAAAGAAAAAAAAATGTTGATTGGTGTAACCTGGTGGTCTGCTGCCTCAGTTTCCCACTCCCGGGTTGGACAGCAGTGGAGGAGATCAGTTTAGGCCAGTCCTATGGGCAGTGAAAGGATGCCCAAGAAGGAGCTAGGTCGGTGCCATTTCAGCACTAATTTCTATTCCTTATTTGACAAAGGGGAGCAAGTAAAAACTAAAATGGTTAGAATGTGATAGAGGAAGCAGTTAAATCACAAACTTTTGCACGGGAAAGTTAGATCTCAGATAAGCTGTAACTTCTGAAGTATCCAATCTATGGAGAAACAGGAAGAGCTTGTGTGCCAGGCTTAGGGGTATAAATTGTGTCATTTTTCTTTGTTCGGGGCGCCAGCCATATCTGCCTCTGAGCCCCTTCTTGCAAGATTGAGAATAAATTCTTTTCTTCTCCACATTCTGGTGGCCTTATTTTCTTCCAGAAGATTTCTTTCCAAAAAAATAAAGGTAATTAGTGGCTCTATTAACAAATTTCAGTAAGTAAAGGAAAGTCCATAAAAACTACGAGAGATCTTTCCTGGGTTATGATTAAACAAATTAAGTAATTGTGTAATGTGTTTTAAAACCTGGTAGTCAGTATGCTTTTCAATTATTCATTTTCATAACTTAAACAAAGAAAAGAAGTTTTTAGCTTCCTGTAAGGGAAAAAGAGAACATTCCTTTCATAAACTATAATGGTTTCAATTTTATTTAACTTGAGTGTAACCTCCCATAGTTGATTTATAAACTAAATTACCATATGTACGAAATCTTTAGGGTAATGAAAATTGTAAGTTCACATTGGTGAAATTAGGCTAAAGGAAAAAGATTGTAGATATGCTCTCTTAAATAGAGTAAATTTCTTTGGTTGGTAATTGTAATTTAATAAGTTTATTTAAACATGAGGTGGCTAGTCAATGTGGTTACAGTAAATAATAAGGAGTTTGTAAAACATCTTCCAAACTGAAAATGTTTAAATAGTTCTAGTTCTAGAAGTCATTGTTAACTAAAAACTTAGATTGGTATTGGTAGCAGAAATAACTTCGTGATAATAAAACCTGTCTGAAGGCCACTGCAAAGTACATATTTAAGTAAATGGTAATAAAAAGTTATCTTGATTCTATTAGAAATCTTCTGTTTCCATTTTAACAATGAAAAAAAATTTTTTCCCCCTCTATTACTAAAGTAAAGTACCTACTGTTATCTTCATGGTAAATCTGTGTAAGTAAACAGTCATTTGATATATAATGTGTTGCATTAAATTGTTTAAAATATATATATATATAAACAAGGAATAAACTTTAACATTATCAAACTCTTTTGTGCATTCAAACCAGGTCTTGTATACATTGCATTTTGCCTCTCCATGTGAGTTATTGGCTAGGCTGGTCACTGACCCCTCAATTAAAATATTTGCTATATCAGCCTCTGGTTCTGCTCCTGAAGTCGATGGAAACTACGTTGCAGTTTCAAGCTCCTGCAGCAGCCAATGATGACTCAGTACCGCCAAGTGTACCATGGACATCGCCTCCAGACTGGCACTGTTCCATAGTGCCAGAGAGCACTATGCACCAGGCTAGTAGAACACTGGAAACTCTCTCTAGAATCAACGATGCTGCCACTTGCGTGAAGAACATGGCTAAGTGGAGCCATGGTACCAGGATACTACTGTAAGTGAAACTTAAACACAATTGGCATTATGGCCTACTCTCATGGAGAGATAACATGTAAAGTATTACAAACCTGAAACTTAAAACTAATAATTGCAACTCTGAATCCTTATGCATTAAGTAATACATTAGTTAATATTAAGTGCTGTACTTTTATACTGTACTAAATATATGCCTAATAATTATAACATTATCTTTTCTATTTTGGATCAAGTGCAGAAGTATATTAGACATGTTAAATTCCTAGTAAATTCATTTTCTAAACAGTTAATAAACATGTCTATAGAATAAGGTGGCAGTCTCAGCCAGTCTCAGTCAACTTACTATATTCTACTGTACTCTACTGTGTAGCAAAGGTGAGGCTTGCTTGCTGATGGTGAGTCACCTATTGAACAAGTCAAAATTGCTAGAAATTGTACAATTAAAACCAAGGTGTAAAAAACCTTTATTCTGTAGTTCTGATCACTCCCACAGCTGAAAACTAAGAGAATTTCCAACTTAGTGTTCTAATCCTGAATGAAGCCAGTTGCCCAAGGAGTGCCAGTTCACCAGGAGCATCTGACGGAGTGAATGAGTGCCAATCATTGAACAGCTTGGAATGTGTCTTCAGACAAAGCTCAGTGTCTGTTGCAATTTCTCTCTAAAGATAAATAACTTAAAAAAGAATATATATGCTGTTCCCACCAGCTTTTAAGAAGGAGTGCCATCTTTATAGGCACCTAACCTTGTCTACCTCTGTAATCCAATGTCCTCTTTTAAAAATGGGTATTCCAAATTTTTAATTAAGTTTGTTTCTTTCAGAGTGAACATCTTATTAACCATATGAAAACTTCATCCAACTTCGTACAGAATTCCGGATCCATCTTCCTCCAGTTAAAATAAGAAGTTTACACCTTGTTAGGCAATGACTATAGCCCATGGTCAGCAGGAAGCAGTTACAGAAAAGAGATCATCTCCCTTCAGCACCCCTTTTAAATTAAAGGTGTAAACTCTTTAAGGGTAAAATAAAACTAATAGATGGATCTGGAACCTGACTGGAAATCCACGTGAGCACCGGTGGCCGCAGGATAACTGCAGGAGGCCCCTGCCCCAATATTTTGCTGTCCAGAATGAAAAGTTCTAAACTTCTAAAAACAGTCCTGGATGTTGCACTAAAGATTGATAAATAATCAATCAAAACAACAAACAGCCATCCACCTCATAGCTCCAACAATAATTATGACAAAGCTTAGCAAGTTAAACTTTAGCAAAGGGGGAAATGATGTGGGTTGTGGGTGGGAAGCTCTTTGTCTCTTCAGAGATAACCTAAGCTGTTTGACTTGTGGGTGTGGAATGGTAAGAGGTTGCAGTCCTGCCCTTAGTGACAATGGCAACAACTCTAGTCCCAGGAAACAGTTTAACAATGCAAGGTCTATAAACTTTAAGTATTTAGGGGAAATGCAAACAAAATATGCTAAAAGCTTACCTAGAATGTCTGAAGTCCATGCTAAAAGCTTACCTAAGATGTGGAAGATATATATGCTAATTGAAGCCTATTGAGAACTGAAACAAAGGGAACATTTGGCCTTTCTTCTCTGTATAAAAGAAATTTGAAAATCTTGTTAGGGGCTCGGATTGAAACAGAAAGCTCCCGAGTTCGGCCAGCCGTCAGTAAACCATTTTTCCTTCTCAAAATCATCCCTGAGTCCTGTCCTTTCTATAAGCAAATAGTTGAATCTCTCTCAAATTCTACAACAGTAGTATTTTAGGGAAGGAAACTTATTATAAGAAAGTCCATCTCATCTGATTCACAGATGAAGAAGCTGAGTTCTAAAGAGGTTCAGTTTAGAGCTGATCGTGCACACAAATAGCACCCCCAGGCCAGTGCTTTCCTTACTACATCACATCATGCTCAGTACATCTTGAGACTGACTCACTCCTACCTCAGATAAAGAAGAGAAAAAATTTCCCTTAAAATTCCTAAAATATAAGGTGTTTGTCATAGATTTTAACACCATAAATCATAAATTATGGGAAACAATCACATTTCAATAATTTGAAAAGATCAGCATTTGCTTGCTACTATAAAAAAACTATTGTAATTTCAGCTGACATCTGAAAAATTCTTTAAAATGTTTCAAATACATAAATAAAATTTGACACTCTGCAAATGCAAGTTTTCTTGAAGAAAAAGTAGAAATTCAAAAAAGACATCTGCCTATGTTAGCCCCTGAGTAACATGCTCACCCAGCTATCTTCCTACCCACCTGTTCCACTGATGAGCTTGCTCTTACCATAGCTTCACCCTCCTCCTTCTTAGCTTGACAGAACATTATGAAATCAAGAGGTTGTAGTCTGGTAAAATCCTCCTCAGCAAGAACAAAACAATTTTTTAATTAAACTGCCCTGTCATGCATATTTCCCAGATTATCTTGATCTTTACCTGCCTTGGCTATGATTTTCATAGTTTTCTAACCTTGAGGTGATTACCTTCACTCTTTGTGTCTTTCAGAAAATGTGTTCACTGTAAACCAGCTTGCCTTGCTTTATCCCTCTCCTTAATATTTTATCCCCAAGTTGTTTTGGAGTTTGAAGTATCCTGGGTAAGGATGTTTCCATAAAGAGGAGGACAGATCTAGCAGCATACTTTAAATAGCTTTAAAATTTATATTTTTTCCAAACTAATAATATATGCCACAGGTGGAATTCCCTGGGAAAAAGATTCAGACAGAGATTTTTGTGTGGGAAGTTCTTTGGGAATGCTCTTGGAAACCACCTGGGAGGCAAAGGAAGAAAAGGAACTGCAGTGGAGTCACAGCAGAGTCCTCAGCCAATTCAATGGGAAGATCTTGGTCACACTGAGGCAAATGAGCTAGGCCTTTATACTCCCACACTGACCAATGTTTGGATATGGGTTGCTCTCTTCACCTGAGATGATCTTCTTCAGTCCATGGTGATTCCTAGAGAGAAATGCAGTTGAGAGACATAAGCTGTCAACACTCATGGCAGGTAAAGGAAGCAGTGCTCAGTCCTGAAGGGATGACCTAGGCAGAGCACCACAGCATACATAATGGTCCACCATTGGCACTACTCAGATCCACATGTTTCTCATAAAAAGGTCTAGGAGCAGCTCCTCCTGGATTCTGGTGGACTTCACCTGAAAAAAAATGAGAAGATGAAGATTAGGGAATGACCTTACAGTGGCAGCTGGTCTGAAGGTAACAAATGATCATCTTTATCTTCTACCACCCACTCTAGATTTCACTTGCATTTGGCTAGTATCTCTGTTAATCTAGATAGTTCACCTACTGTAATGACTTCTTCTCCGTGGGGTCTGGGCCCTGGTCACAATGTTTTTCACAGTCTGTCTGTTGAAATTTCCATTTACATGAAAATTGTGCCAGAGAGTACCAAGAGATGCTCAAGAGGATCATCTGGATGCAAACATATCCTTCCATATCTTCATTGTGTAAACACAGCCCTAATTCTTCCTAATGATCAGATCAATTGCTCCTGCCATGATATGACTCCTTTCCTTCCCTGCTGATCAGTAACAAGTATAAAGTGAAGGGGCAGCAGCCAGAGCTCAAAGTTCAATGGCACTCTTGCTGTGTCTTCTGGTGGAAATAGTCACATCTGGAAACCAGGATCTCTAAGCCTATAAAGCACATAGTTGAAATTCCTTAAGTGAGTCATTGGGAGTGAAGGTAATAGCCTGGGCCACATCTTGTTTCCTGGACCCATGCATTCTAACTACTGGGAACACAGCACCATAAAATAAATAATTGATTTAGGGTGTTATAAAACATTCTGGAGGATGGATCCCCATTCTCACAGGGTATCATTTGCAAGTTGACATCTCAGCTGTGCTTCCATCAGGCTATTCCATTATTCCATGATGCCAGCATTTTTCAGGTGGCATAGTGATAGGACCAATGGGTCCCGTGGTGATGTGATCACTGCAAAGTACGTGGGATCCCATGCCAGTGGATCAAACCCTGTGTAAGGCCATGGAGAGTGATACTAGCTAGACACTGCAAGCAGAAAAGGCAAACTCATACACAGAATGTATGCTGATTCTAGCAAGTTGAGTTGCTTCCCTTTTAGGGTAAAAAGAATCCAATCTGATTAACTTCTCAACAAGAGGCTTTCTTGTGTTTTCATCTTAATTCTGCTACTAAATGGCTCTATAATTTTAGGTTATCACTTAGCTTCTCTGAGCATAAAATTTTATATCAGTAAGTAAGTAATCCCCGCCCTTCTCTCTCATACGTTTATTGTGAAAAACCCAAACACTCAACCGACAGAGAAGGGATAGTGTTTTATAGCAGAATGATGAGATGGACAAAAGCTAGAGAATAATAATAACAATAAACTTTCCTTTTCCCTTCAAACCATGTCTCAATTTGCTTAGTGTCAAGATCATGCACATTTGCACAGAGAAATGAGAATAAAACCCATTTGTTTTGTTTCAAAACAGGCAGGAGCTGTGCCTGCACAGCAACCAGCAACAAGATGGAGAAAGGCAGGTTTCAGATGATGGTCAAGATGCCTCCTGATACTATGTGAAAAAAGCATCTGAATCACCCATTTATCACCAAGATGCTTGGCCTTGTGTAGACAAAGCTGTGAGCTGGTGATGGGGAGGAAAAATCCATATATAGAGAAAAACAGAATCACACATAATGCCAATTCAGTATGTGTCAATATAAATGTTTCTCTCTCTCTATGTGCCTTCATAGCAAGGGTCATCTTAGGCAGTCCATTATAGCAGCAGGATAGCCAGAGGGGCAGTAGGGATGTAAATGATGACAGCACTGATAGTCTTCCATTCTATTACAGATAGAGGGAAGCTTTTAAAAAGGGTATTCTATAAACCTTCCCAATTTGGGGTTTACTTGTTTCATCTTATGCTTCTGCAAACTGTGGGCTCTCCAGAAGGCATAAATCATTGTAATTAACTGAGGAGAAACCCACAGGCTCTTGTTTTGTCTTTTAATGGTATCCAAGAATGACAAGATTGGAGACCCCTCAGGATGTGATGCTGCCGAATTGCTAACCCCAGACCGTGAGCTAAGCCTTCAGTCCGTGCATCCAGAGTCTAGACTGGGATGGACTACTCAGGGGATCGAAGCAGATGATTTATTGCATCTTGGGAACTTTGGAAATGTGATTGGATATTATAAAAACAATTATTCCAGTGTTATGATTAATCAGGAATTTATCAGGCAGTCTATCTTACATTTTGAGTTTTTTCATCTACTTCTGAGATTTTTGCTTTTCTGTCTTTCCAACTACTTCTGTTGCCTCTTTCTTTGGTGGTTAGCACATTTCTCTCTCTCCTGCCAGTCCCTAAAATAGTGGTGTTTCTCAGATTTCTCTCCTATCCTTTCTTCTCCTCTTCCCTCCCCTCCCCTTCCTTCTCTTCCTTTACTCTCTCACCTTTTCTCCCCTCCCCTCTCTTCTCTCCTCCTCTTTCCTTCTGTCCTCTCCCCTCTTACCTTCTCTTCTCTCCTCTCCTCTTTTCACTCTATCCCAGCAACCTGAGTTAACAGAGCCATTCTGATGGCTTTGCAGTCCCTGATACTACTTCTTACATGTCTGATTGTTCTTAAATTTATATTTTCATCTAAATTCTCATACCTGAACACCATTCTGTATTTCAAATTTCCCCTTGGATATCTTGATATTGGTATCTCACAGGTACTTCTATTTTAGTACAACTAAAGAAGAGCTCATCATCTTCCCCCACAAATTTGACTCATCCATTTTGCCTTTGTCACTGATACTAATATCCAACTCATAAGTTGTCAGATATATGGGTGGCATGGTTAACTCTTCCTTTTCTCATAACCCACACATTCATTTAATCACCAAACTCTAGCAAATTTAACTTGAAAATATTTGCAAATATATTCATATATCCTTCTTCCCTCTACAACTACTCTAATCTGAACCCCAACATTTTTCCTCTAGATTTTTCCTCATTTAAACATGTCACATTTTGAAAAGGGTATATTTTATGAAGAAAGTCTTAATGATAGCCAAATTTGAACAAACAAAAGTCTATAGAATGGGCCACAACATTTTTCCATATTTCTCTTATAATCACCTTTTAGTTCACACAGTGTCTACTTTGGATGGGAATATACTAATCTGATATCTGCTTCAACTTCTCATACTTCCCCTCTTTTTTCATCCCCCAACCCTCCCTTTGTTCCCTACCCCACCCACCTGCTCCCAAGAATGCCTTTGGTTCCTCATCCCTGCCCCGCCTGGCCTACAAGCATGCCTTTGGGTCCCACTCCCGGGGCCCTGCCCCTTATAAGCATGCCTTTGGTTCCTTGCCCTCCCGACCCGCATTGCCTCAAGTGCCTTAAAGGCCTTGAGATTCTGATGATGGCTCCCAACTCCAGCCTGAGTGATTATGGATCCTGACTGTCAAAGAAGGAGAAATCTTTAAGTATTTCAAATGCTTCAGACCATCAGCAAGACAAAGTTTTCTTTGTTAACATTGAGGGCCTCTCTTGGCATAACTTTTCTTTATTACTGTAATATCCACATCTTTCTCACCAGGATTGAGAGGGAAGGAAAGAAGAAGTGATTGCAGCACTCTTAATGGTTCTGCTCACCTGATTTGACCCTGTTCAGTATCCCTCCATTCTGCAGCCAGAGTGAACTTTCTAGAAGATCGATCCAATCTTACTCTCCCGTTTAATACCTCCATGGCTCTCCATCATTGCCATTACGGTAAACTTTCAACTTCTTAACAAGAAGGATTCGTTCACTTTTTTTTCCCCCTTATTCATGACTTTATTTATTTATTTTAGTTTCATAGATATTTTTATTTTTTAAAATTCTATTACCTAAAAAAAACTAAAATTTACTTTTAAGCCACATTTGCTTATATAATTGAGTGTTGTTAATTATTTCAACAATATGCTACAATCACCACTATTCATTACCAAACTTTACAATCAACTAAATAGAAACTCTGTACTATTTAAGCATTACACCTCATTCCTTTTCTCCACACTATCCCCTGGTAACCTATGTTCTAGTTTTTGATTCTATGAGTTTCCTTATTCTAATTATTTCATATCAATGATGTCCTACAATATTTGCCCTTTTGTGCCTGTATTATTTTTTTTTAAGATTTATTTATTTATTTCTCTCCCCTCCCCCACCCCCTGTATTATTTCTTTTTTTCTTCTTTATTTTCTTTTAAATGTTACATTAAAAAAAATGAGGTCCCCATATATCCCCCTCCCCTCCCCCTCCTCCTACATCAACAACATCTTCCATCATTGTAGCACGTTCACCACACCTGGTGATACATTTTGGAGCACTGCTGCACCACATGGACAGTGTGTCTACGCTGTAGTCTACATTCCCTCCCATTCCACCCAGTGGGCCATGGCAGGACACACAATGTCCAGCTTCTGTCCCTTCAGCACCACACAGGACAATTCCAAATCCTGAAAATGCCCCCATATCATATCTCTTCTTCCTTCTCCCTACCATCAGCAGCTACCATGGCCACTTTCTCCACATCAATATTAAAATTTCTTCCCTTACTAATCACAATAGTTCCCCAGCAGAACACCAGTAAGTCCACTCTAATCCATACTCTTTCCCCGTGCTGTGGGCCTTCGAACCTCATCTTCTGCCACATGCCTCTTCTTCCTTTCAACCCCCACCAAACTGGACATCTGTCAAATTCGTAGGTTTTTCTTGGTCTCTGTTATCAGTGTCCCTTTGAATAAACTTTTCTCTCTCTTCCAGCCCAGACCTTGTAATCACTACAATCTTGTTCTTTGGGATAAAGTGTTCTTTCTCTTTCACCCTTACTTCCCTTTATTTTTACAAACAAATAGAAGAGAATGTTAATTCTTTCTCTCATTTGGGTATTTGTTTAGATTCTATTTTGGTTTTGTTTTGTTTGTTTATTGAATCTTCTAATAGCAACAGACAGACCACAAACTGAATTCCTGGACTCCTGTGAATAAGAAAATGAAGCTTGGAAAGTGTTGAATTCCTCCAGGTTCTTGTCTCTGTCTTGGTCTTACTAAAAGCACATGCCAGTTTAGTAAGACTGTAAAAAGAATTTAATGAGGGAAACGGACTTGGCCCAGTGGTTAGGGCGTCCGTCTACCACATGGGAGGTCCGCAGTTCAAGCCCCCGGCCTCCTTGACCCGTGTGGAGCTGGCCATGTGCAGTGCTGATGCGCGCAAGGAGTGCCGTGCCATGCAGGGATGTCCCCCGCGTGGGGGAGCCCCACGCGCAAGGAGTGCACCGGTGAGGAGAGCCGCCCAGCGCGAAAGAAAGTGCAGCCTGCCCAGGAATGGCGCCGCCCACACTTCCCGTGCCACTGACGACAACAGAAGCGGACAAAGAAACAAGACGCAGCAAATAGACACAGAACAGACAACCGGGGGAGGGGGGGAATTAAATAAATAAATAAATCTTTAAAAAAAAAAAAAGAATTTAATGAGAAATAGAGGAAAAGAGCAGAGCTTGCTGAGAAATGGGAGAGAAGAACAGAAATACGCACTGAGATTTGATGTGGGCTCCTGTAGGCAGAGAGAGCAAGAATTGGCTTGTATGGTCACCATTTAAGCTATTAGTTATTCCTCCCTTTGCTAATGTTTGGGGGAGAGGTCCCAGCTGTTGGCTGTTCTGATTGATGACCCCACCTGTCAGTTTCCCAGGGGGCCCAATGATAAGGTCTTTTTAGGATATCCAGGGCTTTCCTTCTCATTTCAAATGAGATTCTCATGGCCAGGATCTCAGCCTTCTTCTCAGGAGGCTTCTGGGTGGAGTCTCATGGCCATGTGGTCTGTTGGCCATGTTGGCTGCTGGGCAGCTACTCCCCCTTTTACTATACTACCCTGCCTCAAAAAGAACCTACTGCCTATGGAGTTCTTTTCTTTCTTGTGCCTTTGTTGGCTGATAATTTTCTTCAGGTGAATAGTGGCTGGATGAGATACCTAGTTAGGATCCTGCCAGAAGGTTTCCTCGTCGTGGGTGCAAAGCCCAGGGCCCCTCCTTCCCAGGTGCATGTGAGGACTGCTGAGATGAGCTGGGAATTGGTATTTAATTTTCAGTGTTGGTGTTACAGAGGCATGGATGAGGGATTGTTTTAGCAGAAGGAATTAAATACCTGTCAAGATACTCTGCAGCATTAGTATGGAAAATAATCCACTCCCAGCTGTTTTCTGGGCTGAGTTTCAATGAGTAGTTATTGACATCATTATTTAGTAGGAGAATTTCTATCAACAGAATTGATACATCTCTAGTTCCTAATTTAAAAGATTTTTTTCTCCCAGTTAGCAAGAAGGATGTTATTATCTGTTAGATTTGTTGGTGGAAGCAAAGCAGAAGGAAGCAGAGAATATGAAATTGTGAGCTCAAGCAGTAACAATATTTAGGGAAGGAAAAAATCCCCAGAGAAAGAATTTAGTAAACTTGATAAGTTTCCTGATTTATCTTCTACACAAAAGTGTTCTTACATCCTAACCAATTTCATTTGCTCTACCATATTCTCTACGGCATGCCTTTAAAATAACATTAACCCTTAAAGAAGCAGAGCTGGCTTGGTTTAGAACAATGGCCACCAGTTTGCCAAGTTTTTTACCAGCTTTAAGAGCATTCTTTTAGGAGTATTTCCTCAGGCCCTGATGGGTCTGAGGGCAGTTAGCAGCAAAACATAAAAGAAGAGGTACCATTTTAGTACTAAGCCTAGCTTATTTAAATCCTTACCTACTTTATTTTTTAGCAATGCTGACTTCCTCTGAGATGATGGAGCATGCAAAAATATGAAGAAAAAGTATGGCAGTGTTGAAACATTTTTGCTCAACCATCATTTCAGAAAGTTGTGACGAACTCCCATCCCCAGCTGTGGGTACTTTTGAGCCCAGTTGGGCATGTGGTCTTAAATGCAGTGACTATAAAAATCTTAGGAGATCTGTTTACTAAGCTGAAGATTCAGGTGACCACCACATCTCTCCTCCACTGCCAGAGAAGTCTGCAGCATTGAGGTTTTCTATCCAGCTTATGATGATATTACTCAGATGTACTGGCCTAACAGACAGTGAAGTCCAGAGGAATCAGGCATGTTCATTTAGGCAGTAATTTCTGTCTTATCTATTGTCAAACCTTTATAGCAAGTAACTAAAATGAGACTGATTCTGGATTAATTTTATTTCATTTCCCTAGTGTCCACTTACATAAAGGGCATTAACTAGCAATGAATTGACCAGGCCTCTGCGAGAAGGATGGATGGAGAAAGAAGAAAAGTGGAGGTTCATTTTCACCTAGGGACAGGACAAACATCCTCTGTTATGAGATGCTGGCAAGATCTTTGTGGGAGAGGGCTGCAGTTTTATTTGGAGAGTATGGAAAAACACTTAAGAAGAAATAAATACCGCCTATTGTTTTCACTGCAGCTTGAAGCAGTCTCGTTGGTGGCTCCTGGGGCCCCTCGGCTCCGGGCCGCTGGGCTGGGGGATGCAAACAGCTTGAGAGTAGGAAGGAGCAGCAGGGTTGTGTGTACACAGCATTATGCAAACGCCTCGGATGCCCACACTTCAGAAAATCCTGACAGCTGCTGGGACAAACTATTTTTCCAGTAGAATTATACAAAACCAAAAGCAGTCAGCAATTGTATTTACCTTGGTGAATTGTGTTCCAAATCTTATTCCCTCTGAGGTAGTCATTTTAGTGAGCCAAAGTTGCTCACGTAAAAAATCAAAGGTTTTGCATATAAGCATCTTCAGAAATGTTTTTATATTGTCTGTAATATTACCACATTTCTTCCTGAATGTATTTTGATTCCTAAGTTAGATCCTAGAATAGCTGAAACCCAGGTCTGCAGCATGTCAAAATGTTCTATTTAAGTTAGTTCTTGAGACCTTGTTGTCTTGATCCACAAGGAACAGACTGCATTTTGGGAATCATGGCAAATAGATAGAATCTTTTATGATATTTGTCTTCAATCTCTCTGAAGAATATAGGTTGCCAGATGAAAGAAATGACATGATAAAGCAGACTTTTTTTCAGCTAAACTTTCTGAAACTAGGAATGCTATAAGACAGGGGAAGCTCTGAAAATTGAAACTTTCAGCTAAAACATCTCTCCATTAATTTTAGTTTTGCTCCAATTAAATTTCTTGTTCTTTCTGCCATCTTGCAGGAAGTGATAATAACCAATGCATGAAGAATTAATGGCAGGCTCTAAATGAAGTATCTTATATGCTTTCCAAGTCTTCTGCGTACCCTCCCTGAAGCCATCATTTTGCTGTCTTGTAATTGTTTGACCCCTCTAGACAAGGGGTCAGCAAAAAAAGGCCCATGGGTCAAATTCAGTCCACTGTCTGTGTCTGTAAATAAAGTTTTATTGAAATACAGCACATTGAAACATGAGCATCTGTTTATGTATTGCTTATGATTACTTTTGTGCTGCAACAAGAGTTGAGAAGTCTGTTATAGCTCCAGATATCCAAAGTATCTGACCTTTTACAGGAAAAAATGTTCCCCACCTCCCACTCTAGCCTATGAGCTATTGAGAGGTTGGGACTATTTTAGTGTCTGTGAATTCCAAGTGCCTAACACAGTACCTGACACGTAGGAATAAGAACTCAATGTCATTATTAAAAAGCAGCAGTGGGAAGCGGACTTGGCCCAGTGGTTAGGGCATCCATCTACCACATGGGAGGTCCGCAGTTCAAACCCTGGGCCTCCTTGACCAGTGTGGAGCTAGCCCATGTGCAGTGCTGATGCGCGCAAGGAGTGCCCTGCCATGCAGGGGTGTCCCTGCGAAGGGGAACCCCACGCACAAGGAGTGTGCCCCATAAGGAGAGCCACCAAGCGCGAAAGAAAGTGCAGCCTGCCCAGGAATGGTGCTGCATACACGGAGAGCTGACATAGCAAGATGGTGCAACAAAAAGAAACAGATTCCCGTGCCACTGACAACAACAGAAGCGGACAAAGAAGAACACGCAGTAGATAGATACAAAGAACAGACAACTGGGGCGGGGAAGGGGAAAGAAATAAAAATAAATAAATAAATCTTAAAAAAAAAAAGCAGCAGCAGCATTGAGATTTGTTGTGAGCTTTCTGCCTTTCAGGCCCTATGCTAAGAGTTTACTGCTTTAACTACATCACCTTATTTATCCTTCAACAGAAAATATTAGGTACGCTAATACTGTCTCTGATTATAGGTGAAGAAACTAAGACAGAAAGAAACTGAATGGCTTTCAAAAAGTTACACAGCTGGTATGCAGTATAGAGCAGGTATTGATGGATTCAAATCTTAGTCCCTGCATTCTCTGGTTGACGAATGGTCAGTAGATCAGAGCAGAGGGCCTGAGTCACCTGCAGACTGCGCTGGCAAAAGGGGAGACAGGAAGACATATGCTAGGGGCCACCATCCTGGGCGACTGGGCTTTGTGGGAAGATGGGAAAAGGTGGGCTGTCTTTTCCTCCTTGCGCCTTCTACACTTTTGACTGTCTCTTCTTGCAGCAATGGTAAATTAGGGTCTCGGTGTGTCTTGACGTTCAAAGCTTCATGGAGGGCTAACCTGGGCCAATGTGAGGTCTCAGGGGAAGAATGGAAGGAGGGCTGCTTCACTGTCTGTGGATCAAATCTTAGGCTTCTTTTAGTTCTATGCTTTCAGCCTGGGTATGTGGGGTGGCAGGTGAGTATTTGGCACAGGAAGATTAGACAAGATAACAAGTGCACATTTGGCTAGTATGGCCCAATGTCATATCACCTGGGAATCTGGTTGAGGTCTGATTTGGAAGTGGCACTGACTTAGCCAGGAGAACCCTAACATCTGCCACAGCTAGCAGTAGGGACCCTCATCAGCTGATGAATAACAAGCATTGCCTGACGCAAATTGCAATGACGACTGCATTTTCAAATAGTGACTAGTAAACATAAGGAATTCAACTGACTCTATTAGGTCCCTAAGATCTATCTATCTATCTGTCTGTCTATCTGTCTATCTATCTGTCTGTCTGTCTGTCTCCCTATCTATCTCTTTCCCCTCCCCTCCAGTTGTCTGCTCTCTGTGTCCATTCGCTGTGTGTTCTTCTGTGACTGCTTCTATCCTTATCAGTGGCACGGGAATCTGTGTCTCTTTTTGTTGTATCATCTTGTTGTGTCAGCTCTCTGTGTGTGTGGCACCATTCTTGGGTGGGCTACACTTTCTTTTGTGCTGGGTGGCTCTCCTTATGGGTGCACTCCTTGTGCATGGGGCTCCCCTACGTGGAGGACACCCCTGTGTGGCACGGAACTCCTTGCGTGCATCAGCACTGCACAGGGGCCAGCTCCACATGGGTCAAGGAGGCCCGGGGTTTGAACCACGGACTTCCCATGTGGTAGGCGGATGCCCTAAACATTGGGCTAAATCCACTTCCCCCTAAGATTTTTATAAGAATAATAAAAAAAACACATTCAAGCAATATTTCAGTATCATAATAATTTAGTAAAGAAGAATAATGTATTCAGAATATATTTATAGTCTGACTAGAAGGTAGGGTCAACTAGTTTCCTGATTGTGGCAAATACTCAGTTCTCTAAGTATTATTTTATATATAGTTTGACATAAGCGACCAGGATGGCTCATTGACTTGATCCAGCATAGAACTTCATTTTTTATTATGTATATATGTATAAAAATGAACCAGATTCTAATATTATGAATCTCAACTAGGAGATGAATCATTAAAATCAAATGATTTAATAATCTTAAATAACCCAAAGCTATTCCCAGATTGTTTATTGCTTCCTTCTGGTTTATTTCCTGGTATTGTTATTCTTCTCAGATGAATAATATCTGTTCCTCCATCCAAATCACTGTGGCCAGTGCATACCAACAAACAAGCACTGGGAGTAGATTAGAAACCTGGAAAGCGTCATTAAAATTTCAGAACTCCTGAGTAAAAGTCATTGTGCCAGGCTAGTCATTAACTGAAAGGCAAAACCATTTGCTTTAGATTCTCTTGTTACCGGCTCAGGGGTCCATGAATCCTTTGTTGTACTTGTTTGTTCTGTTTTTCTTGGAGGATGAATGCACTAGGTTTGTTTATATGTACAATTTTACTAAATAAACTCCGAAATTACAATTGGAAAACACATAATTATGGAAGCAAGCAAAGCAATAATCATTTAGTATAGAACACCAAAAGCTTACAACTGTGGCAATTAGCGTGGCACACCTAGCTAAGACAAAATCTGCATGGTGTTAACACCAAACTGATGCTTCCATGTGGCTCAAGAGAACAGAAGGTTTTCTAATCCTGAAAGGCTTGAAAATGGTAAGCTACAGAAAGCCATCAGGGTCTTTTCAGTGACCTGGAAAATATATGTATTTTCCCTTCTGAAATAGCTTACTGATTTTTAAAATTTTATTCATCTAATCATTAAGTAATAGCTTTCATAGTATCTTTATCATGAGTTTTAAAAGCATTGTAGATTCTGGTAAATCTATATATTTCACTTCACTTTATTTTCATAACATCCCTTTAAGGTGAATGTGAAGCTATTTTTGCTTTTGAATGGTCTCAGTGTTCCAGATAATTCCAGTGATTTGCCTAAGGTAATCTAAAAGTGTTGGTATTGCTGAGTGACACAAACACTGGCTTCTGACTTCACTTTCTCTTTATTTAGTGCAGGGAAAATCACATTTTACCCACTCTTAAAGTTCTCTATATTCATTTACTTTTTTTTTTTTTTAAATCTTAACTCTAAGTAGATGCGATTTAAAACTTGCTAGATTACATTTAGTCTTACCTTCACAAATGTGAGTGAAGCAGATTATATCTAAACCATTTTTAAGTTTGATTCAGTTACTTTTATTTTAAAATTTATTGAAGTATATCATTCATACATAAATATACACAAACAATAAGTGTGTAGTAAAAGTTGTGAACTTACAAAGCAAACATGCATAACATCGTACAGGGGTGCCATATATCAATCCACCACCAATACCAACACCTTGCATTGTTGTGAGACATTTGTTACAAACTATGAAAGAAGATCATCAAAATCTTACTAATAACTATAATCCTTATCTTACATTTGGGGTATTTTTCCTCCAACCCACCCTCTTATTTTTTAAAAAAGATATTTTTATTAGAGAAGCTAGAAACTTAAAAACAATCATGCACATGTGTAGAATTCCCACACAATACCCCTTCATCAACGCACCATACTGTGATGCAAAATTTGTTACAGATTATGAGATGATATCATCTGACTCTTACCACCAACCATGGTCCATAGTGCACATTTGGCACACTTTTTTCATACTCCCCCATTATCCACACAAGTACATCTTTGCATAGATGCATGAATATTATACTGTAGCTGTTAACCATAGTCCATATATCATTTCAGCTGTATTTTTTCCCATGCTTCTCCACACTTTCATGCAGTTGACTTACAACTGCTCTAGCTCACAGAAGGACACTCTTGCATCTGTACCATCAGCCGCAATTCTCATCCATCTCTGGATTCACTGTGTTACTCAGTTTCTAGGTTATTCTCTAGCTTTCTTTCAATTCACATTTACATCCCTAGACTATACTTTCCAGCCATATTCCCATTTAAAAATCAGCTGTTACTTTACAATGTACTACCATCAACTCTATACATTTCCACACTTTTATAGTAAAGTTAATTAAAGCTTCTACATACATTAAGCATCAGTAGTCCTTCTCAGCCCTCCTCTTATTTCCTTTGAGAATGTGCCACCTACCACCAGGTCTTAAAGATGTTTTCCTGTATTTTCATCTAGAAGCTTTATGGTTCTTGCTTTTATATTTAGGTCTTTGATCCATTTTGAGTTAATTTTTGTATAAGGTGTGAGATAGGGGTCCTCTTTCTTTCTTTTGACTTTGGATATCCAGTTATCCTAGCGTCATTTGTTGAATGGACTGTTTTGTCTGAGCTGGGTGGGTTTGACAGGGTTGTCAAAAATCCCTTGACCAAAAATCCCTTGAGGGTCTGTTTCTGAACCATCGGTATAGTTCCATTGGCCTAAGTGTCTACCTTTATGCCAGTTTTTACCACAGTAGCTAGCTAATATGGTTTGAAGTCCAACTTTACTTTTCCTTTTTTTGTTGTTTCTGGCTATTTGGGACACCTTACCCTTCTGAGTAAATTTGCTAATTTTGTTTGTTTAAAAAATGCTGTTGTGAGTTTTATTGGGATTGCATTGAATTTGTATATCAATTTGGGTAGAATTGACATCTTTTTAGTCTTACAGTCCATGTGCATGGAATTTTCTTCCAATTATTTAAGTTTTTAAAAATTCCTTTTAACAATGCTTTGTAGTTTTCTGAATACTTTACATCCTTGATACAGTTTATTCCTAAATATTTGATTTTTAGTTGCTATTGTAAATGGAATTTTTTTTATGACTTCCTCCTCAGCTCAAACATTACTAGTGTCTTTTAAAATCTATTTAATCTGATATAAGTATAGCTACTCTGGCTCTTTTGGTTACTGCATGTGTGGAATATCTTTTTCCAGCCTTTCACTTTCAGTCTGTTGGTATCCTTGTATCTAGGGCAAGTCTCTTGCAGACAGCATATAGATGGCTTATATTTTCTTATCCATTCTGCCAGTTTGTATCTTTTGATTGAGGAGTTTAATCCATAAACATTCAATGATATTACTGTAAAAGCAGTTCTTACTTCAGCCATTTTGGTCTTTGTGTTTTATCTGTAATATTTTATTTTCATCACACTTTTGAGACTTTTAGTTACTTTTACTTATATAATCTTCATTTCTAGACTCTCTTCCAAGCCTCTCTCTCCTTTTCTTTTCAGACTGTAGCATACTGTTTAGTTTTTCCTGCAAGTCTGATCTCTTTGTTATAAGCTCTCTCGGTTTCTGTTTATTTGTGAATATCCTAAACTTGCCATCATTTTTGAAAGTCAATCTTGCTGGATATAAGATTCTTGGCTGGAAGGTTTTTTTTCTTGCAGTATTGTAAATATATCATAGTACTGCCTTCTTGCCTCCCTGGTTTCTGATGAGAAATCAGCACTTTATCTTATTGGGTATCCCTTATATGTGATGCATTACTTTTCTCTTGCTGCTTTCAGAGTTCTCTGTCTTTGGCATTTGATATTCTGATTAGTATGTGTCTTGGTGTTGATCTATTCAGATTTATTTGGATGGCGGTATGTTGTACTTTTTGACATGGGTATGTATCTATGTTCTTTAATAGGGTTGAGAAATTTTCTACCATTATTTCTTTAAATATTCCTTCTGTCCCTTTTCCCTTCTCTTCTCCTGTTCAGACACCCATGACTTGTATGTTTGTACATCTCTTGCTGTTGTGTAGTTCACTGAGACACTGAGACCTTTTCAATTTTTTCCATTCTTTTCTTCATCTGTTCATTTGTATGTTTGCTTTCATAAGCCATGTCTTTTAGCTCACCAATCCTTTTATCTGCCTCCTCAAATCTTCTATTTTATGCCTCCAGAGTATTTTTAATTTCATTTAATGCACCTTTAATTCGTGTAAGATCTGCTATTTTTTTAGGTATGCTTTCATATTCTTCTTTGTGCTCAGCCAACGTCTGCTTGTTATCCTCAATCTCTGTAGCCCTATCATTGAATTTATTAAGGAGATTTGTTTGAACATCTATGACTAGTTGTCTTAATCCCTTTTTGTCATCTGGAGGCTTATCTTGTTCCTTTTACTGGGCCATATCTTCTTGTTTCTTGGTATGGTTTTTGTTGATGTCTTGGCATTTGGTTCACTAGATGTATTTATTTTGGGTACAGTTTCTCTCTTTAGTTTAGGTTTTCTTGCCCTTTCTCCTTTGCTGGTTGTGTAGTAGGAACTGAGAATGTAGTTGGTGCTATAAGTTGTGGAGACTCAAGCTTCCCACATTGCCCCAGGGACTAATAAAGCTTCTCTCATCTTTCTCCTTTGCCAGTGGTAGGGACAGAGTCACAGCTGTGTGTAATAATCCAAGTCATATAGACAAGACCATCTGTAGTTGCCTGGAGAGACTGGGGTGGGGACAGAGCGGCAGGTGTGGGCAGCAGTCTATGTTGTGCAGGCCCAAAATTACCACAGTTGCCCACATGGACTTCTTACTATTCAGTCTGTGCTAACTGAATGTATGTGCAG
The DNA here is from genome assembly GCF_030445035.2 of Dasypus novemcinctus. Classification (NCBI taxonomy): domain Eukaryota; kingdom Metazoa; phylum Chordata; class Mammalia; order Cingulata; family Dasypodidae; genus Dasypus; species Dasypus novemcinctus. The sequence goes on from NC_080689.1 coordinate 45,625,248, forward strand.
TTACCTGGAGAGGCTGGTGCAGGTTCTGCCCCCTTCCTTCCCACCAGAAGTGGTTCTGATGCCTAGGCTAGGGTTGTAGTCCAATATGGGAGGAAAGAAGCTGGTCCCTACCTTTACTGTGAATTTTAGTCAGCCCCACTTCCCGCCCATGCCAGGGGCAGAGTTAAAATAAGGCTACTGACCTCTTTCTGACTTGGACAGTTTCAAACTTTAGCTGTTCCTAGGATTATACTTACTTTAGCCTGCCAAATTTACTAATCAGTATCTGAAGTTGGTGGCTGACCATCTCTTCCTTCTGCATTTTTGGGAAATGAAGCTTCCAATTCCAGCCACGCAATAACTCCCAAGTCAGCTTGTGCCTCCTGTGGAGGATGGTTACCAGCCTCCAGGGCATGGAGTGCTCTACTTATGAATCTTCTCTGCAGATGGGCAGTCTCCTCCCTTCAGTCTTTCAAGGATGTTGGAGGATGCTCTTCTGGTCTCCTGGAACACCTCACAAGGTGCTTTTAGATAGCTTGAGGTGATTACTAACTGCCCTGTAGCATGAGCTGACTCTTGGAGCTCCTTACTTTGCTCCCATCTTGCTGGATGTTGGTTGAAGTACTTTTAAGAGTCTTTGGAAAGTAGTGTCTGTACACAGTAAGAACATTTCATTAATGATGGAAATAGTTAACACTTAAGGACCCTGCTATGTGCTAAGCACTTTACTGAGGACCTTCCATGTATTATTACATTTTATGCTCCCACGAACCTTATGGCAAAAGTTTCATGAATGGGGAGACTATAACTTAAAGATGTTTAAATAACTTTTCCAAGGCCACCTAGCTAGCTGTAGTGCTGGCAGAATGACTTCTGTGCCCAGACACTAAATTCCGCTTTGCTATAGCTTGGCTGCATTATTTTTTTAGGTCTAGATGGATGTGAATTTCTTCTTATCTATATATAGATAGACATAGCAAACAGGTAACAGGGTGTATAGGCAGCTGGGATGTGTGGGTGTTTCCATAATGCCTTCCAGCCAATGTGGACAGAAAGATGAGAATGTTGGAAAGTGGTTCCGTTTCCTGAGAAGCTCTCCCAACCCTCATGGCTATCCTGAAGATAGTGAAGATTTTGAAAGAGACAATAAAGAACTATTTTATAGCTTCTGTAGTTTTTCATAGTTCTAATACAAAATATTGTGCTTCTGAAGGACTGCATTTGGTCTTTTCCCATCTCAATTGAAATGTGTCCCAGGTGGTCTAGGCAAGTTAGCACCTTTGCTCAGTGCCCAAGACCAATCTCATGGTGAATGTCATGGATGTTTTACCTACACAGTGGTACTGTGAAGGAGCTGAATATAAACAAATATGATGCATATGATCCAAAAGATTAATTTTACAAAGGATCTTGAGAGTTGACCTTGGCATACTCCCCAGGATCTACATGTAGGTGGGAATAAAGGAAAATTACTGAGGTTGAGTTAAATTTTATTTATAATCTTTAAGAATGACAAAAACCAGATTCTCAGAGATGCCCCAGGATGTTCAGAGGGTAATAACATCATTGATAGGACACCTGTGTGTCTGGGCTGGTCAAACTTTGCCACTGTAAAATTAGGTAAGGAGGAGGTAGAGCTCTGTGAAAACTGACTGGCAAGTATTTACCAGTGTCATGACTGTGAACTTGATGTTGTTGTTGTGTTTGTCTGTCTGTGATGAATTATGTTGGACTTTCCCCCAAGATACCTTGAGTTTTACAAAGAGTACTGGTGTTTGGCATATTGTACGCTTTATTGTTTTTAAAAGAAAGCTTCTTGTACAAAATGGATAACCTAGTATTAGATATTTAAAATTTTTTTTCAACAAAATAATATGCATGTGACTGAAAAACCAAATGGTACCAAAAGGCTAATAATGGTAGGCAATTGCCTTCTCCTTCCCTCTTACACATGTCCTTTTATTTGTTCAGGTATTTCTTCTGGTGACTACCATCATCTTTCAAATGATATGACTATATGGGGGTTCTTTCTCGATGAGTATTAGATGTTTTCTGATGACTTTCTATTATGCTAGACAATGATTAGGTTCTTTTAAATCATCTCTATTCTCTCAAAATTATAAACATCACACATTATTTAAGAAATAATTTCCATATACACAATGATTATGAATATGTAAATATCATTTGCTGCAGAGTCAAATTATCTGTCATTGTTACATGTCCCTTCTTGTATAGCATTTTCATCTATAGAGAGTTTCTCTTTTTTTTCAAACTTTAAAAATTATGAAATAAATATAAAAACTGCAATAAGCACAAAATGTTGCAGTTTAATGAGTAATAAGAGCAAACCCTCCCATAACCTCCACTTACTGTAATTCCTGATTGCAACTCTCCCTCACTGCCCTGGAGATAAGCACTTCCTGACTGTTAGGGCAATTACTTCCTTGCTTTTCCTTATAGTTTCACTGGTTTTATAGAAATATCTAAACAATATATTTTTACCTGTTTTTAATTTTTGTATAGATAGACTCATAATATTGAAAGCAAAGAAAGAACAAATATATTTAAATTGTACTCTGAAGACTTGGGTGAGGCATAAAAAATTTCCCAGAGTCAAATGTAGGAAGGTAGTTCTGGAAACAAAAAAAGGAAAAATTTTGGAAGACATTTTAGAGAATAACCTAGTTTGAGGTTTGTGTGTATATGCTTTTTTGTGCATGTGTGTACTTGTGTGTGTGTTACTGTAAGTGTATGTGTGCATGTTTGTGCGTTTCATTAATAGTTGCCAATCATCTGTTCAAATGGGAGGAAGTCCATTTTGTAAGTCAGGATGTGAGAATAAAGCTGGGCATGACATCTGCTTATGGGATCTGTGAGTTCCTCTGAGTACAGTCTGAATGAAAAGCACTGAGCCAGATCATTTGCCCAGAATGAATTTACTTTAGGGCAGAGAGTGACACTAGGAGAGTATTTCAACTCTGACATTCCAGGAAAAGCTCTCTGCCTGCATAGTAAGGAGCAGTTTGGCAATCTATGTGATATTTGACAGTTTTGACTCATGCCTTTTCATTTCAACTCAATTGAATAATCCAAGCCCAACAAAAGGCCTTGCACACAGTGGGGTCTTGACAAATATTTGATGAGCAAATGCTGTTCTTTGGTACAGTAGAGAGCTCTAATTCTTTAAAATGAGTTGGTGAAAAGCAGTGAAGAGTCAGTGGCACAGAGTTAATTTGGGATCCCTAATCTCTCTGGACATTGTACTGGATTACACCCCAGAGGATGGCCGCCAAAGACACAATTGTGCAGGGCCTGTTTGTGTTTGCCGCCTGGGCAGGAACTGGGAGGGCTTCAGCAGAAATATGAGAAAGCGACCTGGGGCCAGCCTGGACCTGTTCATTAGCTTCCTGCTCAGAACATCAAAATTGTTTCCTGTGCTAAACGTTTTGGAGTGTAATGAAGGAAGGATACTTTTAAAAGAGCAATTTATCAATATGAAAAAGCTGCCCAGGTGTGCTCTTGATAAGACATATCTTATAATTAGAATGCTCACAGCTTATTTCTTTATTTTGTATTGTTCTGGTCACATAGAGCTGTGGGGAATTGACTCCAGGGCACTATGGATTTTGGATGTTGCCAAGTCAATTTACCATCTAACAGGTGGCTTGAGAGAGCATAAGTAATTTTCCTGGGTACACTGACTTTTTAGGCACACGAAAAATGTTTTCAGAACTGGCATAAAAGAAAGATTGCACCTTTATAGAGGAAGGGCATCCTTCTCCCCTCTCTCTCACTGCCTGCAATGAAGTGTGTTTTCTTGCTGGTGCTTTCTTCAGCACTTTCTCCTTTCTGATTTTGTTTATCACACACATAGCATAAAAACAACCCGAGAGATAAATTGCCCAAAATATTGCCACTTAAATATAGGAAATATTTTAATTTTTCAGTGATTCCTTATTGACATTATATTCATGAATAAATTATATAGTGATAATCAAAATATGGTTAGAATGTCATCTTCCATTTAACACCAAAATTGATGTCATGTGTATTTTCCATGTTGAATAATTTTCATAAATCATCATATTAATAGCTATATTCTATGAATTTATCTGTTGGTTGGTGCTTGGAGAGTTTCCAAGTCTTCCTACTATTAAAACCACTGAAATGAGGGATTTTGCATATGTGGTTTTTTACTTCCTTTAAAAACAGTACAGCAAAGAGGTTATCCCTTGTCCAAAGTTATTTACATTTTAGTGGAGCTAGAAAGACGTGAAATAAAGTGCATGCAATAAAGGGTAACTGTTATTTAGCAACTGGGTACAGTGACATCACAGATAATGGTAAATCCCTGATGAGTCAGAAAAGTTTTTGGTTTTGATTTTTATAAAAGAAGTGATGTTGGGAGGCAGGGCAAGATGGCATCAGAGTAAGTGCACCCACATTCATTTCTCCTCCAAAAAACGACTGAGTGGGGACAAAATACTGCCTGAATGAGCTGTTTTTCACAAAGCTTGGGAACATTGATCTAAGAGAGTGCGACAAAAAGAGTGATTGCTCAAGGTAAAATCGCAGGTTTGTGGCACTTGTGGAGCGTGGGAAGGCTAAGCCCTTCCCTTAGGGCAGGAAGCCACAGTGTCCCTGAACCATGCCATTACATGGTGACGTTCCCCAAATCCGCATTCCCCGAACTGGTGTTCCCCCAACCTAGCATTCCTGGAACCAGAGCCCTGGTGTTCCCTGAACCCCGCCTGTCTTGGACAAACTCCAGGAGTGGGAAGGTTCTGGTGAAGGGTGCAGAGAATTCCAACGAGCACAGGTTCAATTGCCTTTTTTGAGTTTTTGAGGAGCATCCCAGCTGGCTTGAGGAGACTCCTTTTTTGAGTTTTGAGGAGCATCCCAGCTGGCTTGAGGAGAAACTAGGAAGAGGTAAGAGGCAAATCTGCTGAGGCAGCCTGATTTACCCAAACACCCTGGGATGGGAAAATTGGTCTGGGAGAAGGTGGAATCAGGCAATTAACTTGTCCTGTGCAGCCCATTTGGGGGAGGGGGACACTAGGAAGTGCTTGGTAGGCCTCCAAGAGCATATTTAGGGTTCCCGGCAAGGTGTGGGTGCTCTTTGACAGTCTCTGTCAAAGACACTGAGAGTCATTATTTTCTGCGGTGAGTTGGTTAACCAGGGTCCCATTTGAGTCTCGGAGGGGAGCTCTCACATGGGCTTCCTGCTGCCATGGAGAGAGGGAAGTGAGGAAGGGCGAAAGGGGGAAGGACAGATTCCTAATCAGTTTTTTCAGTTGCAAAGAGTCCATCCTACCCTGGGAAGGGATAGGATGACCAGGAGCAGGTTGACCAGGAGGAAAGGGTTGGCTCAGTGCAGAAGTTTTAGCCTTGAATGTGCAAGGTCTCTGGTTCAGTTCCTGGCTCCTCTTAGAGTAGTGACCCACTGGGATATTAAACATCTGGCTGATACTTTGAGACAGGGAAAACATAGACATTATCCTTGAATTAGCTTCCCTTGGGTCTCATTTTTTCAAAAAAAAAAAAAAGGAAGATTACTTTGGTACAAAATTCGGCTTGATTTATTCACTAAAACTTACTTCAAGGTCTGCAGTGAGAAAGCTACAGGGTGGATTGATTGGTGAACCCCAGCAGCCTGACAAGCTCCACAAGGGCATGGGAGGGAAGTCTGGTTTTTCTTATTGTTTGGTTGATTCCTTGCTTGAGGGCTTGTCTGGTTGTTTTTGTTTGTTTGTTTGTTTGTTTTCTTGTCTTCCCTTCCTCTTTATCTCCCCATCTCCTCTTTTTTTCTATTAGATGCTGCTGGCTTGTTTCTTGTTTGCTGGTCTTCCTCATCCTTGGTTTCCTCTTTTCTGTGTGTACTGATTTTGACTACCAATGCTATCTCTTTTCCTTTCTACATCTTTCTATCTTCCACATTCTGTTGTTGCTCTTACATTCAACCTCTCTTTGGTTAGCCCCCAATTTTTCTGGCTTTTTATTTCTAACATTTTGATTCTCTTTTCTATCTTTTATTAACTATTTATGTTATTGTCCTTTCTTTTCTCTTTCCCTCTCTCCTGATCATGCTGGCCTTTTAATTCATACTATATTCTTCTTCATAGTTTCCCATTTCATTGTATGTACTCAAATTTTTTATTCCTATGAATTGCTACATGAGTTTAATATTCATTCTCCTAGGTCTTATATGGTTCTTCTGCTAACACTTACTATTAATACTACTATTATATTTTTCTTTTCTACCTCTTTTGCTTTCCCTGGCCCTAATCTTTTTCCTTCAAGGGAACTTAGACAACAACAAGGAAATAGAGTAAGAAGACCAAAGTGTCGAAGAGAAAACTTGACGCACACACAAAAACAGCACCTAAATAAAACCCAAGGCTAGATGGAGAAACTAATCAACCAAGCAAACCCATCAAGATAAAATGATGACCAGAGAGCAACAAAAAATTACCAACCATACCAATAATCAGGAAGATATCACCCAATCTAAGAAACAAGCTAAAAACCAGGAAGAGGAGCAGAACATCGAACAACAAATCAAAGCTCTCCAAACAAACATCATGGACTATCTTAATGAAGTGAAGAAAGAGATTAAGGATATTAAGAAAACACTTGGAAAGCATACTGAAGAAATTGTAAACATACACAAAAAGATGATAGATATGATGGTGATGAATGGCACAATCCAAGAAATTAAAAATACACTCTCAACAAAGGAAAGCAGATTTGAAGAGGCAGAAGAAAAAATTGGGAAACGGACTTTGGCCCAGTGGTTAGGGCGTCCGTCTACCATATGGGAGGTCTGCAGTTCAAACCCCGGGCCTCCTTGACCCGTGTGGAGCTGGCCATGCGCAGCGCTGATGCGCGCAAGGAGTGCTGTGCCACTCAAGGGTGCCCCCCGCGTGAGGGAGCCCCACGCGCAAGACGTGTGCCTGTGAGGAAAGCCGCCCAGCATGAAAGGAAAGAGCAGCCTGCCCAGGAATGGCGCCGCCCATACTTCCCGTGCTGCTGACGACAACAGAAGCGGACAAAGAAACAAGACACAGCAAATAGACACCAAGAACAGACAACCAGGGGAGGGGGGTGGAATTAAATAAAAAAATAAATCTTTAAAAAAAAAAAAAAGAAAAAATTAGTGATGTGGAAGACAGTATATCTGAAATCAAACAGATAGTAGAATTGATAGATAAAAGATAGAAAAAATCCAGCAGGACTTAGGGATGTGAATGACAACACAAAATGCACACACATATGCATTATAGGCATCCCAGGAGAAGAGAAGGGAAAGGGACAGAAGGGTTGTTGGAAGAAATAATGACTGAAAATTTCCCAAACCTATTGAGGGACATGGATGTACATGTCCAGGAAGTGCAATGCAACCCTGAAGAGAATAAATCTCAACAGTCCTACCACAATACATATATTTGTCAAATTATTCAATGCTCAAGACAAAGAGAAAATACTGAATGCAGCAAGAGAAAAGAGAATTATCACATACAGGGGAAGCTTAATAAGAGTAAGTACTGATTTCTCATCTGAAGCCATGGAGGCAAGAAGGCAGTGGTATGACATAGTCAAGGTACTAAAAGAAAAAAAAATTCCAACCAAGAATACTCTAGCCAGCAAAGCTGACATTTGAAAATAATGGAGAGTTCAAAATATTCACAGATAAACAGAAACTAAGAGAGTATGCCAATAAGAAACCTGCCCTTCAAGAAAAACTAAAGGGAGTTCTGCAGCAGGAAAGAAAAAAAACAGGAAAGACAGAGTTGGAGGAGAGTGTAAGAATAACTAAAAAGACAAAAATAAATAAAAACAACATATGACATACACAAATCCAATGAAAATATAGCTAATGTAAGTATTTCCTTAAGAGTAATAACACTTAATGTCAATAGATTAAACTCACCTGTCAAGAGACACAGATTGGCAGAATGGATAAGGAAATATGACCCCTCTATATGTTTTCTACAAGAAACCCATCTTAGACCCAAGGATTCAAGGAAGTTGAAAGTGAATGGCTGGAAAACAATGTTACAAGCAAACAGTAACCAAAAAAGGGCTGGAGTAGATATACTAATATCAGACAAAATAGATTTTAAATGCAAAATTATTGTGAGAGACAAAGATGGACACTACATAATAGTAAAACGGGTAATCTTTCAAGAAGAAAGAACAATCATAAACATTTATGCCCTAATCATGGTGCCTTGAAATATGTGAGGCAAACACTGGAAAAACTAAGTGGAGAAATACATGGCTTTATAATTACAGTGGGGGACTTTAATACACCATTATCACCATTACCCAGAACATCTCAACAGAGAACCAATAAAGAAACAAAGACTTTGAATAATATATTAGAGGTTCTGGACCTAATAGACATATACAGAACATTGCACCCAAATACAGCAGGATATGCATTCTTCTCAAGCATACATGGATAATTCTCCAAGATAGATCACATGCTAGGCCATGGAGAAAGTCTCAATGAATTAAAAAAGATAGAAATCATACAAAATAATTTCTCTGACTACAGTGGATAGAAGATGGAAATCTGCAAGGGCCAGAGAATCAGATTAGGCACTAAGATATGGAGGTTAAGCAACACACTCTTAGACAAACAGTGAGTCAAGGAGGAAATCTCAAAAGAAATCAATAACTACTTTGAAACTAATGAAAATTAAAACACAATATATCAAAAATTATTGGATGCAGCAAAAGCTGTACTGAGAGAGGAATTCATAGCCATAAATTCATATATCAAAAAAGAAGAAAGAGCTAAAATCAAGGACCTAAGTCCACACTTGGAGGAATTAGTAAAAAAAAAAAAAAAAAAAAAAAGACAACCTAACCCCAAAGCAAGAAGAATGAAAGGAATAACAAAGGTCAGAGCAGAACTAAATGAAATAGAAAATAAGAACACACTAGAAAAAATAAACAAAACAAAGAGTTGGTACTTTGAGAAGATCAATAGAATTGACAAACCTATAGCTAGAGTAACAAAGAAAAAAAGAGAGAAGATGCAAAAACACAAAATAAGAAATGAGAAAGGGGATATCACTACTGACCCCACAGAAATAAGAGGATACTTTGAAAAACTATATGTCCACAGGAAGGACAATTTAAAGGAAATGGACAAATTCCTAGAAATATATAAGCAGCCTACATTGACGAAAGAGGAAACAGATGATCTCAACAAACCAATCACAAGTAAAGAGATAAAATCAATCACTTAAAACCTCCCAACTAAGAATAGCCCCAAGCCAGACAGTTTCACATGTGAATTCTACCAAACATTCTGGAAAGAACTAACACCAGTATTGCTTAAACTCTTCGAAAAAAATCAAAATAGAAGGAACATTGCCTAACTCATTCTATGATGCCAACATACCCTAATACCAAAGCCAAACAAAGACACCACAAGAAAAGAAAATTATAGACCAATCTCTCTGATTAACCTAGATGCTAAAACCCTCAACAAAATACTTGCTGATTGTATTCAACAGCACATCAAACAAATTATACACTGTGACCAATTTGGTTTCATCCCTGGTATGCAAGGGTGGTTTGACATAAGACAATCAATCAATGTAATACACCACCTAAACAGATCGAAGGAAAAAAACCACAGGATCAAATCTATAGATGCAGAAAAAGCATTTGACAAAATACAACACTCTTTCTTAATAAAAACACTGCAAAAGATAGGAATAGAAGGAAACTTTCTGAATATGATAAAAGATATATATGAAAAACCCACAGCTAACACCATTTATAATGGTGAAATCCTAATATCTTTCCTTCTAAGATCAGGAACAAGGCAAGGATTCCCACTGTCACCCCTTCTATTTAACGTTGTGTTAGAAGTACTTGCTTGAGCACTGAGGCAAGAACCAGATATAAAAGGCATCTAAGTTGGAAAGGAAGAAGTCAAAATTTCACTATTTGCAGATGACATGATCCTATACATAGAAAACCCTGAGAAATCTACAACGAAGCTTCTAGAACTTATAAATGAATTCAGTAAAGTCAGAGGCTATCGATCAATGTGCAAAAATCAGTAGCACATGATTTTTGCCCAGGATGAGCATTCTTAGGAGGAAATCAAGAAAAAAATTCCATTTACAATAGTAAATAAATAAATCAAATACCTAGGAATAAATTTAACTAAAGATGTAAAAGATTCATACACAGAAAACTATACAACACTGTTCAAGGAAATCAGAGAAGACTTAAATAAATGGAAGAATATTCTCTGTTCATGGATAGGAAGACTAAATATCATTAAGATGTTTATCCTACCGAAAGTGACCTACAGATTTAATGCAATTCCAATAATATTCAACATAGCATTTTTTAATGAACTGGAAAAACTAACTATGAAATTTATTTGAAAGGGAAAGAGTCCCCAAATAGCCGAAGACATATTAAAAAAGAAAAATGAAATTGGAGGAATCACAATGCTTGACTTTAAAGTATACTACAAAACTACAGTGGTCAAAATGATATGGTATTGGCACAAGGATAGACATTCTCACCAATGGAACTGAAGTGAGAGTCCTGAAATAGATCCTCACATATACAATCATCTGATATTCAACAAGGCCTCCAAGCCCACTCAACAGGGAGAGAATGGCTTCTTCAACAAAGGGTGCTTGGAGAACTGGATATCCATATATGCAGAAGAATGAGAGAGTATTACCATCTCACATTTTATACAAAAATCAATTCAAGATGGGTCAAAGATCTAAATTTAAGAGCCAAGTCCATAAAGACCTTGGAAGACAAATAAGGAAGCATCTATTGGACCTTGCAATAGGAAATGGCTTCATGAACTTCTTACCCAAACCATGAGCAGTGAAAGAAAAAATAGGTAAACAGAACCTCCTCAAATTAAAGCCTTTTGCACCTCAAAGGAGTTTATTAAGAAAGTGAAAAGACAGCCTACCCAATGGCAGAAAATATTTGGTAATCATATATCTGATAGGAGCCTAATATCCAGCATATAAAGAAATCCTATATCTTAAAAATTAAAAGACTAACAACCCATTTAAAAAATGGGCAAGAAATTTGAAACAGACGCTTCTTCAAAGAAGAAATACAAATGGCTAAAAAGCACATGAATAGTTGTGCAATATCGTTAGCTATTAGGGAAATGCAAATCAAAACTACAATGTGATACCATCTTACATCCTTTAGACTGGCAGCTATTAAAAAAATCAAAGGACTACAAGTATTGGAGAGGATGTCAAGGAATGGAAACCCTCATCTACTACTGGTGGGAATGTAGAAGGATCCAGCCATTCTGGAGGACAGTTTAGTGACTCCTAAAAAATCTTGTCATAATTTTCCCTATGACCCAGCAATTCCACTGCTGGGTATATAACCCAAAGAACTGAAAACAAGGACACACACCAATATAAGCACACCAATGTTCATAGCGGCATTATCACTATTTTCAAAAGTTGGAATCAACCCAAATGCCCATCAACAGATGAATGGATAAACAAAATGTTGTATATACATACAATGGAATACTATTTAGCTGTAAGAAGGAATACAGTACTAACACATGGGATAACATGGATGAATCTTGAGGACCTTATGTTGAGTGAAGCAAACTAAGCACTGAAGGACAAATTCTGCATGACCTCTCTGATATGAATTAAGCAAATCAAGCTGTGTCAGAGAGCTAGAGACTGAAAGATAGGCTTACAGGAAATAGGGGAGGAAAGGAAGGTTGTGAGCCAATGCCCACATGGGTGAAGTCTATGATAAAGTGGAGGTAAGTATTTGTGCAGTAAAGGGATAAGATGGGGGCATAGGGATACTATTGGTTTGTGCTTTGCAGGCTTGAGGGGGCTAGGATGGGTCAGATGGTCCAAGGAATTTGGGGGAGAGTTGGTGGGGAGCAAGTGAACATGGGAGGTTGCCAGGTATGTGGTTCAAACTATAATACTGATAAAATTCTTTAGAAAATATAATAAGAAAGGCTTTCTGGTATAAGGTGTTTGACGGGGGTCAGCTGGCACAGGGTGCACCAAAGGCAGGTTTCTAGGGTGTGTGTGAGTGCTCATTATGTCATAGTGCGTTATATCAGTGGTTAGAGACCCATACAATGAGTGGGAAAATGATATGCTCCCATCCTGGGTAGGTCTGATATTCTCAAACAGAGGGAAGGGTGTCTCTCAAGAGCATGGGTGGCTCTCAATGGGGGTACAGACTAGTGTGTCAGACCCTCAGCATTGTTGCAAGTAGCTCTGAATTTCATCCTTCAAGCAGTGAAGCATGGTTGTCACTGTGGGCCATGAGGGGAGGAGAAAGAGGAATAGAATAGTTGGAAGAGGGGGTAACTGGAGTGCAATGGAAATGTTCTGCATGATTCTGCAATGATGGATACAGGACATGTTCAATATCAACAAAAATTTATGAAGGTGTGTAGTCTAAAACATAAACCATAATGTAAATCATAATATAACCAAAATTTTATGAAAGTGTACAGTCTAAAATGTAAACCATAATGGAACCATGGTTAGTCACTATGTTTCAATCTGTACATCAGATGCAGCAAATGTAACATCCACATGTAAAAAGATCATGGCTGGGGAAGGGGGAAATGGGTTTGATGTTGGGTATATGAGTGTCCTTAATTTCTATATGTGACTTTACTGTGACCTAAAACTTTTTTGAAGACACAATAAAAAAAAAGGAGGTAGACACTGAGGAAGAAGTGGAAGAGATTGTCTTGCCACTGTATATACTGGGTAACACCTTTTACAGTGATGAAAGACAAAATGTCAAAAAAATTTATAAATATTTTTCATTTTTTAATACTGCAATTCATTTTGTACTTTAGTTTTTCTAAATTATTATGTCATCTATTTCTAATCTTTAAACCTATCATTACTATTTCATTTTCCTGTTAATTGAATTTGGCAATATGTTAGACTTCATTTTTGAAGTAGTTTTGGATCACAGACATGTTCACCTTTAGCAGGGGAGGAGCACTGATGTAGGGTATCATTAATGGGGCATGCGTGGGTGGGAGGGAGTTTTCCAAGGCATGCATGTAGGGCATATAGATATGTTCATATGTTCATTGGGTATTGACATAGGAGGTAGAGTTTCACAGGACTACTGAGGGAGTGCTGAGTTCCCATTCTGGGAAACTGTCACACTCCCCAATGGAGCAGCAACAATCCTGCAAGTTACAAGGGAAAGACCAGTGAAGAATGATGGTCCAATGAGGGGCTCTTGATACTGATGATTATGCTTATGAGCCTAGTGCTTGAAATTTCAACTAGGCCTAGAGCTGCAGGGTGCCTAAGAGTTACCTCTGAAAGCCTCCATGTTGCTCAAATATGGCCACTCTCTAAGCCAAACCCAGCATGTAAATGCATTACCTTCTCCCCAGCATGGGACATAACTCCAGAGGATGAGTCTCTGGGCACCGAGGATTACTATCAAGCACCATCTGGTGATACAACTAAAAAAAGACCTTGAATAAAAGGGGGAAATGGTAAAGAAAAATGAGTTTATATGCCTGAGACTTCAAAATGAGTTGGGAGGTTATCAGAGGGGTCTTGCTTATGCACATCTCAGCAGGATCTCAAAGACAGTCAAAGCAGATGCAACCCCAGCTAGGGGTACTCCTGAGGGCTACAGAGACACCCAGGTCCTATGGTCATGACGGATGGCTCTGGAGTTCAGTGCCTTGTCAGTGGGCCCTACTTTGGAACTTGTTCTCCTAAGTGGATGGAGTTGGACTCAGATGTGACCTCTCCACACATGCCTCTTCTGTCACATTTACTGAACCTGTGTTTGGCACTGGGGTTGGTGTATGCTCAGGAGACTGTCTATGTGCCTGCTGGGTCCTGAGCCTCAGCAGAGTTGCAACACCTATTCTTTGGTTCATTGGACTTACCCAGGTGAGTTTACAGGGATGTGAGGATGGTCAACCACCACACCAGGGAACCGTGTCTATAGATGCGAGCAGGAGAATTCCATCCATCAGCCATGTGGGATCCAAACTCCTTTCGATTTAGAGGTGGAGTGGACATCGCCACCCCAGGGTCCTCAAGATGGATGAATAAAATATTGATTAGAGTGGACTTATGGGTATACTACTATAGAATTATTGTGACTCTAGCAATGGAAGAAATGATATCTTTGATGTGGAGACAGTGGCCACAGGAGTTGCTAAAGGCAGGTAGAGGGAAAAAGAGGTGTGATATTGGGATATTTTCGGGACTTGGAGTTGTCCTCAATTATATTGCAGGGTCAGATACAGGACATAATATATCCTGCCATAACCCACTGAATGGACTGGGAGAGTGGGTAAACTACAACATAAACCATAATCCATGCTGTGTAGCAGTGCTCCAAAATATACTCATCAAATGCAACAAATGTATCACACTAATGAAGTTGTTGATCTGGGAGGAGTGGGGGGTGTGGGGAGAGGGGTATATGGGAACCTCTTATATTTTTTAATGTAACATTTTGTGTGATTCATGTATCTTTAAAACTAAAGATAAAAAATAAAAAAAAAAAAAATAAGTGATGTTGTTATAGGTTCTTGAAAGATGTGTAGATTTTAACCAAAAATGTGGAAGTAAAAAGAAAATTCCAGACACAGGGTACAGCTTGAGCAAGATCAGGGAGATTGGGTAAGTTCTGAGCACTGCCAGGCATTAGGAGTCATTAGAGGTCACTGGAAAGAGGCCCTGCTGAAGGGCCAAGTTGGGAATCAGATTATGAAGAGCCTTGTGTGCTCAGCTTCAAAGTGGTATTTTGAGTAGGCAATGGTCGAGATATTGAAAGGTTAAAGCAGATGAGAGATGCAATATATTTTCTCTTTTAGAAAGATCTGTCAGCCTTAAGGAGGAGAGATTTGAAAGTGACAAATTACTGGTAGAAAATAGACCTGCACTCCTGTTGATAGCTCACATAGGAGATGACAGGAACCTTGGGCACAATGAGTTGTATTGATTATGGGATTATTCCGTAAATTCAGGACAGATCCAGAGTGTAAAGTCATTTCCATATATTATATATACATAGACACACACGAACACATACACAAACACACACATTGAAAATACTTGGTGGATGACATTACCAGGGGAGATTGTATAGGTTGAGGCAAAACCAAAGACAGAAGTTTGGGGAGTAAGGCTGGTGGTGGAGGAAGCAGTAGGGGGAAGAAAGTAAAGGCTAAGGGCAAACCGGAAGCTAGATGGTGAATCAGGGTTGAATACTCGAAAATATTTATTGGATCGGTGTTTAGAGAAAAATTATTTTGTCCATTTAATTCTCTCTGGATTAAAACCCTTATTACAACCCATGTGGATTCTTTCCATATCTCTTAGATATTAATCCTTTGTAAGGTCACTTTTGGCATTCATTTTTCCTAGTTCATTGTTGTATTTTTTCAGTTTTGGCTATCATGAGTGCAACAATTTAAAACACTTGAGTTGTGAATTCTTCTGTGTTGAAGTCTAGGCACAATTGCACTTTTAGAATGCCTTAGCCATTACAAGTATGATATATCTTTCAACTTTCTGATGTAAAATTGATGTTGTACCATTTCATCTTCTGAAAGTAATTTTTGAGATTATTAAAGTATGTAAAATATATGGAAATGAGATTTGAAGGAAAGAGGGTTAGAGGTAGGTTTGAAGATGGTTTGAAGGCATGAGGGTTAGAGGTAGGGAAACTAGGTAGGATTGCCTGATTTGATATTTCTTCTTGCAAAATACTATAACATATTTATGTCTTAGTTTGAGTTTCCTCAAAGGAAGAGCCTGAAAAAAGGATTTGGGTGCAGGTGGTTTATTTTGGGAGATCTTGGAAAGCACAAGTCAGGGTTTGGTGAGACAGACAGAAACAGGAGAAAAGCTAGAAAGGGTTGGTTACTTTCATGGGCAAATGGGGCTTAACCTACCTGAGGGCCCTCTGACTCCACTCCCTCCCATGACTCTTGGGTGAGACTTGCCTTCTGAAATGTCTGTGTACCATCTGTACTGTGTTACCCACTTCTTCATGAACCAGAAAAACCAGAGATGCTGCAGTTTGAGTTTGAGGTGGGGCACCTTCACAGAGCATGGAACAGGCCATCAAAGTCATGATGAGATCAGGTGAACCATGGGTGTGGCACAAAACACACGCAAGGGTGTAATAAACTAGGCACTAGCATCTTGTGACTGTTGGTAGTCACTAGTGAGTCTGGAATTACATTATTTTCTACTAAAAATGGTATCCCTTTATATAAATATACTAGATGACATAACCACTTATTCATCTCTGAAGACAAAATAATTACAAATAGAATTTAAAAGAGATCCTCTCCACTTTGTCTAATTAGACACATCATTTTGGAATCAGAGAAATTTGTTATAGTCCCAGATTTGCTGCCTATTTGCTGTGAGATTTTAGGGAAGCTAATCAACATTTCTAGTCATCAGTATTTTAATTTGTAAAATGAGAATAATCATAAATAACTTATGGGAATATTGCAAGAATTATCGAACATACACACATCAGGCATGGATTAGGTAATCTTTTATTTCTTAAAAATCTGTTTCTTTAACTCTTTCTTCTTCTTAGCTTACTCTTTCCTTCCCTCCCTCCCTTCCTTCTTTCCATCCTTCATTCCAATTTATTTATTCCTTTTTCAGTAGAAAATAGATAAATATGCTGGTTAGGAAGAGCAAAGAAAAATAGAATAAAAGTGACATAACATTGCATTAGGTTAAATAAAGAATTTTGCATGTGCATAGAGAACTGACATTTAAGTAATGACAAATTGAAGAATTACTTGGATAAAGAAAATATATAAGCTTACCATCCAAATTTTATACTAAAAATCTAGCTACTACAGCCTTATCTTCCTTTCTATGCTATTTGAAAAGATTTAACTTTTGAAAAATCTATTATTTCTACTTTTATTTTCTTAAGTGGACATGTTCTTGATTATATTTTTAAAAAATTGAATATCTTCTGATCTTCCTTTCCTTTATAGTACACTCATTCTCCATTGCTTTTTTTTTTAAAGATTTATTTATTAATTTATTTCTCTCCCCTTCCCCCCCGGTTGTCTGTTCTCTGTGTCTATTTGCTGCGTCTTTTTTGTCCGCTTCTGTTGTTGTCAGCGGCACGGGAATCTGTGTTTCTTTTTTTGTTGTGTCAGCTCTCTGTGTGTGTGGCACCATTCCTGGGCAGGCTGCACTTTCTTTTGCGCTGGCCAGCTCTCCTTAAGGGGCGCACTCCTTGTGCATGGGGTGACACCCCTGAGTGGCATGGCACTCCTTGCGTGCATCAGCCCTGTGCATGGGCCAGCTCCACATGGGTCAAGGAGGCCCAGGGTTTGAACCGTGGACCTCCCATGTGGTAGACGGACGCCCTAACCACTGGGCCAAGTCTGCCGCCTCCATTGCCTTTTTTGTCTATGGCCTTATAATCTAGAGAGAAAGAAAAAAAAAGAAATACCAACCTGTCTAAATATTGAAAGGTCAGAGTATTCAAACACACACACACACACACACACACACAATTTCACTGTTTATAGTGCCTTAGTCATTACAAGTCTGATATATCTTTCAACTTTCAGATGTAAAATTGATGTTTTAGGGGAGTAGGTATAGCTTAGTGGTTGAAAGCCTGCTTCCCATGTATGAGCTCTCAAGTTTGATCCCTGGTACCACCTGAAAAATTTAAAAAACGATGTTATATCATTTTTTCTTCTGGAACTAACTTTTGAGATTATGAAAGTATGCAAAAGATATGGGATTTGGGCCTGGGTAACTCAGAATTGAGAGCACTTCCTGCTCATGGGTAGTATATTAGTTTCTCAATTGCTAAAGCAAATACTATGGAATGGGTGGGCCTAACAACAGGAACTTATTGGCTCACATTCCAGAGGTTAGAAGGCTTGCTTACTCCTGGGTCAGTATTCTTATGGCTAGTCGGCAATCTTTGGGGTTCCATGGCTTTTTGGTCACATGGCAATGCATGTGACAACATCTTCTCCTTTCTCTTCTGGATTTTGTTTACTTAGAGCTTCATGCTTCTACCATGGCTTCTCTTCTGTGACCAATTTCCTTTGCTTTCAAGCCATATTGGATTAAGGCCCACCCTCATTCCGTTTGGGAGGAACTTAACTAATAACATTTTCAAAGATCCTGTTTATAAGTAGGTTCCCACCCATAAGACCAGGGTTTGGGACCTGAACAAGCCTTTTATGGGAGAAATGATTCAATCCCCAATAGGCTGTTTGAAGGTATCAAAGCCTCTGTCTTCAGTGGCTGTTTTATTAAATACTAAAAGTAATAAAATACCAACAAATTCTGGTTTGGTTTTGTTCCGCATTGAAGTTTTGCTCTAGAGGCTGATGGCTCTCAATATAGCTGTGTAAATCCTATGCTGCCATTTGGTACAAATGGGATGTTAGTCTTAGAAATCTTCATTTGTGAAGACTGAAATAATCACAAGGACAAGAATGGGTGTGATGTGGAGGAGGGAAAGGGACCTGGAGATCCCTGGAGTATGAAGGTTGTTACCCAGGTAGGAGAGTTTTTCTGTAGTGGACGTTTTATGTTTTTGTCTGCACAGCAGTTTTTCATTTGGATCCCTGCTCTTCCTTTACCTCATGCAATCATGTCGGGATTTCAAGCATTGTGTCTGACTTCTGGTCAAAAGAGTAGTGCTAGTGGCCAAAACTTGACAATCATAGTGCTAAAGACAATACAAAGAAAAAAAGCTTGAAAATTTTGCCTACATAAAAAAATTAAAATGCTTTAAAGAAATCACCATAAACAAATTTAGTGAAAATGTTTTCAATGTGCCTCACAGATAAAAAGCTAATATCCCTTATACATAATGAATTTTTAAAAATGGAGGAGGAAATGACCAAAAACAGAAATTAAGTAACAGGCTTGAACAAATAATTCACAATAAGATATCAAAGTAGTTCTTAAACATGTAAAAGCATCTAACTTCAGAAATAATTAGATAAATGAAAATTAAATTATCCTGAAATACCATTTATCACCTTTCCCAATTGGTGCAAATTTAAAAGTTTAACTACTTTCTGTTGGCAAGGCTGTGAGGAAACCAGCACTCTCATATATTGCTGATGGAAATGCAAATGAGTACAACTCTGTTGGGGTAGAAAATGGCAATATCTAATAAAACTACATAATCATTTACCTTTTGACCCAGCAATCTCATTTATAGGACTTTCCTGAAGATATACTTATAACAATATACACATGCATATGTATAAGTTAATTCATCATGGCATTGTTTGGAATTACAAAATATTGGAAACAACTTAAATGGCCATACATAGGAAAGTGAATTAAATGAACTTTGAAATAACAACACAATAAAGTATGATGAACCTGTTAAAAAAATGAGAGAGAGCTCTATAAACAGATATGTAGTGATTTCTAAGAAACATTATTGAATAAATAAAGCAAAGTAAAAATTAGTATCTATACAAATCAGAATTTCATGTAAGAAAGAAGCGTTAATAAGAAAATATACATGTGCCTGCTCATTTGAAGGAAAAGAAGAACAGAAGAGATAAAACAAAAACCAGTGATGTAGACCCTACATTATAGGAAATAGGCGGAAGTAGGGTGGAAAGGAAGAGGCAATTAGAATAGACTAGAAGTGTTGGCAATAAACTTTGAATATACCTTTTTTTAATTCTGATTTTTGGAACAATATTAATGTTTCATATACTCAGAAATAAATAATGAACATGACTGCAAGGTAACTAAATGAAAAACCAACAGAAACAAATGAATCTAGCTGTACTTCAAGTTAATAACAAAACCACAGTGAGAAGGAGAAGGGAGAAAAAGAAGCCAAGAACCTAAGAAATTTTGAGGGACAGTATTTTAACCAAATAAACTAAGGCTAAAGACAAAAAAGAAATATACACGAAAAGTGAATTCTAATTAGTAGGTTTGTTTTTCACAAGAGTATGGGTTAGCAATTTTGAAACTATTATATGTGTATGCTAGAATTGAGCAAATAAATGCATATATTGTGGATAAGAGTTAGGTTTCTAACTGTAGGAGATAGGAGTTAAGATAAGGAAGGGGTTGCTGAAAATGTGCTTTAGACATAAACGATCAGTTGAACAAGTTGTATTTATTGCTCACTGCAGTGAGAGAGATCACACTCCATAGGGAAGTGTGAAGCATCTCAGTAAATGGATGTTAGATGGAAGCTAGTATAGGATTTGGAATTTTGGTTGGGTAATTCATGCAAGAATCTAGGCAAGTGGGATTTGCTCTAGACTGGATTCTGTCAGAAAGCAGGATAATTGTGCGATCAGGAATCTCAGTGAATTTCATCTGTAGGATTGTAGAGTAGAGGGAGAATAAATCTGTAATTGGTAAAGATGTAACAGTGATTCACTTCTGCCAAGACTGAGGGATGTTTGATATGTTGTGGGTGGCACAGTGACCTTGTTTTTCAAATTTAATTTTCTTTATTTTTAAAATTTTTACTGGATTTGGAGAATAATATTCCGAGGTTTTGTTTTGTCTCTGTTTTTTCATGGGCTTGTTGTGACCCTGTCTGATGTTGGTATTCTGTGAGATTGTTTATATTCAACAGGAGTATGGCTGTGAGCGCTAGGCCAGCTTTAGGACGTCATCATGGGCTGCATTTCCTCCCTTTCTTTTGGAGGAATCAGCATGATTAATGCACATGAATATATATTTCTTGGCTTTGTCTATTGAGAGTCTAGAAGCAATGATACTCTGGTGTTAATGAGCACACCTCTCAACCACAACTGATTTCTAAATATCACTCTCCAACAAAGGAAACATGAGCTCCTTGGAAGAGCAGGAAAATTACATGATGAATCTAGAATACCTTATAGTGCCAGAAAATAAGGAAATGTTCAGAAAATGACTGGTATATGTCAAAAGGACACAGGAGCCAACTTGAAGGGCTCCCTATGGCCAAATATGGGGTATTTTGAACAGTAAAATAAAAGATTTTGGTAATATAATACATAGAATTAAGTAAGAATCCATGAGTTGTCACTGATATAAATAAATAATTTGATAAATATATGGAGAAATAAATTGGAAGGTGGACAGAAAGATCTCATTACCGTAGTAGTCCAACTAGTAAATGTAGAAGGAATGATGGAACTAGAAATAACACAATAAGAATAGTTTCTGGCAAGAATCATCAATGGATGCTAAAACTAGTGGGCAAATGCATGATGAAAAACAGGAAATTTGCATTGTCTTAAAGTATTTCCTAAGATACAATGGGAAAATAGTAACTTTATACTGGAGAACATTGGAAGATATCACTAGTAATGAGACATTTGACAATTTTGACATCATGTGCCTCCTAATACGATAAACTGAGAAAGACATTATATTACTTATTACTTCTGTGATATTATTACAAAAATGTACTGTATAAGCTCAGTTTAATAATGAGGAAAGAGTAGACAAACTCATATTGAGGGACGTTCTACAAAATAATTGGTCAGTACTTTTCAAAAGTATCAAGGTTATGAAAGACAAAAAGAGACTGAAGAACTGTTTCAGATTAAAGTAGACTAAGAAGACATAGCAGTTAAATCCAACATGTCATCCTTCATTGGAGCTTGGCAGAGAAAAAATACATTAATATTCAATAGGTATAATTTGAATGAAGTCTGCAGATTTGATAAGAGTATTGCATCAAGGTCACTTTTCTGATTTTCATTTTGTGGTCTAGTTATGAAAAATGCAAACATTTGGACAATGTTATTGAAGTAAATACACATAACTTCTTTGTACTATTTTGTAACATTTCCTAAGTATGAAATTATTTCAAAATGAAAAATTTTTTAATTAAGTTTGATTTCCATACCTTTTGTGCTATTGTAAATAAATTTTATTTAAAATTTCAAGGTTCAAATTTTATTACTAGAACACAGACATGCAATCAAACTTTGTATATTAATTTAGTATGCTGTCCTGCTAAGCTTAATTATGAGTTTTAGTAGCTTTTATGGTGCATTCTTTGGCATATTCTACATGGATAATCACGTTTTCTGTGAAAAGTAAAATTATGTGTTTTTCTCTACAATATATATGCCTTTTATTTCTTTTTCATGCTTTTTGCCTTGCCTGAGACCTTCAGTTTGATGTTAAATAGGAGCAGTAAGTACAGCATTCTTGACACTTTCCTGATATTAGGGAGAAAGTATTCACTCATTACCCAATAAATATGATATTAACTGTAGGTTTCTTACCCTCTATCAATGTGAGGGAGTTTCCTTCTAATCCTAGTTTTCTGAGAGTTTTTATCAGCAGCAGAATTTTAACTTTGTGAAATGCTTCTTCTGCATCTATTTAGATATTTTTTTCCCTTTTTTGTCTACTAATATGGCGAATTACAAGAATTAATGGTTGAATGTTGAACCAGCTCTGTGATAAAACCTGCTAGACTTTTAATGTATTCTGGTTTATTTTTTAATATCGCTGGATTCACTTTACTAATATTTGTTTAGGATTTTTGTGTCTCTTTTCATGAGAGATTTGGCCTGTAGTTTGTAATTTCCTTGGTTGGTTCTTGTACAGGCTTATTCTAGCTTCAGATAATGACTTGGGAAGTATTCCCTCCTGATCAGTTTTCTGGAGCGTTTAGGTAAAGTTGCTTTTATTTGTTTCTTTAATGTTTGGCAGAATTTACCAGTGATTTCTTTATTGTAATGTTTTAACCATAAATTTACTTTCTTTGATTGATACAGGAATATTTGGATTATCTATTTCTTCTTGAGCGATCTTTGTAATTTTATGACTTTCAAGGAATTTGACAATTAGATAAAAGTGAGGAGTTTCATGAACAACTTTATGTGTAAGTATATAAGGTTGTTCACAAAATTTCTCTGTTGTTTTTGTTAGAGAAGTTGTAGGTTTACAGAAAAATTATGCATGAAATACAGAGTTCCCATATACTATCCTATTATTAATGCCTTGCACTAATGTGGTACATTTGTTACAAATGATCAAAGGAAATTTTTATAATTGTACTATTAATGATAGTTCATGGTTTACTTTAGGGTTCATTGTTTCTGTTGAACAGTCCTATGCTTTCAAAAAAATTATTCTAGTAACATATACAACCTAAATTTCCCCTTTTAGCCACATTCAAACATATAATTCAGTGGTGTTAATTAAGCTCACATTGTTATGTTACCATCACCACCATCAATTACCAAAATTTTTCCTTCAACTCAAATAGAAATTCTGTAAATTTCAGCATTGACTTACCTTTTGCTACCCCCATTCCAGCCCTGGTAACCTGTATTCCAATTTTGGACTCTATGAATTTGCTTATTCTTTTATTTCATATCAGCCAGATCATACAATATTTGTCCTTTGGGCCTGGCTTATTTTACTCAATATGATGTCTTAAAGGTTCATTGATGTTGCTGCAAGTATCAGAACTTCATTTCTTTTTATGGCTGAATAATATTCCATTATACATATATGCTTATAAAAATATATATACCACATTTTATTTATCAGTTCATCTGGTTGATGGACACCTGAGTTGCTTCCATCTTTTAGCAAGTATGAATAATGCTGCTGTGAACATCAGTGTGAAAATATCTGTTCGAGTCCCTGCTTTCAATTATTTGGGGTATATACTTTGAAGTGGGTTTGCTGGGTCACATGATATTAACAATTCTGTACTTAACTTTCTGAGGAATCCACAGTGGCTGCACCATTTTAAATTTCCACCAGTAATGAACAATAATGAGTGTTCCTATTTCTCACAAGCTCTACAACACTTGTAACTATCCATTTTTTTAATAGTAGCCATTCTAATGGATGTGAAATGGGTATTAATATGCATTTCCCTAATAGCCTTTGATGCCTAGCATCTTTTCATGCGCTTATTGGTCATTTGTATTTCTTCTTTGTAGAAATGTCCATTCAAGTCTTTTGCCCATTTTAAAATTTGGTTCTTCATCTTTGTGTTGTTGAGCTGAATAATTTCTTTACATAGTCTAGATGTTAAACCCTTATCAGATATGTAGTTTCCAAATATTTTCCCTCTTTGCTAGGCTTTTATTTTCATGCTAAAGTCCTTAAACTTTAAATTAATTTTTTAAATTTTTGATGAGGTCCCATTTATCTATTTTTACTTTTGTTGTTTTGGGAATGAAGTCCAAGAACCCATTGCCTAACACAAGTTCCTGAAGATGCTTCCCTGTGCTTTCTTCTAGAAGTTTCATAGTTTTACAGTTTTATTCTTATGCCAGTACCATGGCATTTTGATTTTTGTGGCTTAGTAATAAGTTTTAAGATTGAGAAGTGTGAGTCTTCCAACTTCTTTCTTCTTTTTCTTGATGGCTTCAGCTATTTATGGCCCCTTACCTTTCCTATAAATTTGGTGACTGGCTCTTCCATTTCTTTGAAGGAGGCTGTTAGAATTTTGATTAGGATTGTGTTGAAACTGTAAAGTGCTTTAGGTAGAGTTAACTTCTTAAAAATATTTAATCCTTCAATCAATGAACAAAGAATGTCCTTCCATTTATTTAGATCTTTGATTTCTTTTAGCACTGTTTTGTGTTCTTTTTGTGCAAGCAAGGCCTTTATATCCTAGATTAGACTTATTCCTAAATATTTTACTCTTTTAGTTGCCATTGTAAATGGAATTTGTTTTTTAAAAGCTTCTTCAGAATATCCATAACTAGTGTTTAGAAATATTACCGATTTTGGGGTATTGATCTTATATTCCACCACATTGCTAAATTGTTTATTAGGTTTAGTACCATTGTTTTGGAATTTTTAGTATTTTCTATATTTAGGATCATGCAATCTGTAAATAAGGAAAGTTTCAGTTCGTTTTTGTCCAATTTGGATGACTTTTATTTCTTTCTCTTGACTAATTGCTCTAGTTAGGACTTCCAGTACAATGTTATATATAACAGTGTTGACATTGGGCATCCTTGACTTGTTCCTGTCTTAGAAAATTTCCAGCCTTTCAACATTGGGAATGATGGTAGCTTTGAGTTTTGCATATACTCACTTTGTCATGTTGAGGAAATTTTTTTCTATCCTTAGTTTTCCAAGTGTTTTTAACAAGGAGTGCTGGATTTTGTCAAAGTTAGTTTCCGCATCAATTGAGATGATTGTGTGTCTTTTTCCCCTTTGTTTTGTTAGTGTGGTGTGTTACGTGAATTGAGTTCCTTATGTTAAATCACACTTGGATACCTGGGATAAATCCTTTTTGGAGTAATTCTTTAATGTGTTGGATTTGGTTTGCTAGTATTTTATTGAGGATTTTTGCATCTGTATCTATGAGGGGTATAATCTGTAGTTTTCTTTTCTTGTGATATCTTTATCTGGCTTTGGTATGAGGGTGCTGTTGGCTTCATGAATGAGATAAGGAGTGTTACTTTCTCTTCAATTTTTTGAAGAGTTTGAACCTGATTGGTATTGAGCATTCGTGGAATTTGGTAAAATGGGCTTTACCATGGGCTTTTCTTTTTTGGGAGGGTTTTGATTATTTATTCGATCTATTTACTTGTTATTGGTTTGTTGAGATCATCTATTTCTTCTGGAGTAAGTGTAGGTAGTTTGTGTGTTTCTAGGAATCTGTCCATTTCATCCATGTTATCTAGTTTGTTCGCATACAGTTTTTCACAGTATCCTCTTGTAGTTCTTTTTATTTCTGTGGAGTTGGTAGTAATCTACCCCTGGCGTGTATGGTTTTAGTTGTTTTGACCTCTCTGATTTTTTTCTTTGTCAGAGTAGCTAAAGATTTGCTGATTTTATTGATCTTTTCAAAGAACCAGCTTTTGATTTTGATGATTCTATTTTTTTTTTAAGATTTATTTATTTCTTCCCCCATGCCTCATTGTTTTTGTGCTTACTGTCTGCTCTCTGTGCCTTTTCATTGTGTGCTCATCTTCTTCTTAGGAGGCACTGGGAAGTGAACCTGGAACCGACCTTGTGGGAGGGAGGTACCCAATGGCCTGAGCCACCTCCATTCCCACTGGTCATATCTCTCATGGTGCTTCCTCATGGTTATTCTTCATTGTGTCATCTCATTGCATCATCCTGTTGTGTCAGCTTGCTGTGCCAGCCCATCACTTTAACTCTGTCTTGCTCATCTTCCCTAGGAGGCATCAGAATCCAAACCTGGGACCTCCCCTGTGGTAGGCAGGTACCCAACTGCTAAAGCCATATCTGCTTCCTGATTCTATTATTTTTTCTCTATTTCATCTATTTATACCCTAATATTTGTCATTTCCTTCTTTCAGCTCCCTTTGGAATTTCCCTCTCAGCATTGCCTTTGCTGCATCCTGTATGTTGTGGTATGTTCTGTTTTCATTTTCATTCACCTCTAGATATTTTTAAATTTGTTTGTGGCTTCCTTTTTAACCCATTGGCTTTTTAAGAGTATGTTGTTTAATTTACACATGCTTGTGAAATTTTCCATTTCCCCCTGTTATGCATTTCTAGATTCATTCCATTGTGGTCAGAGAAAATGTGTGATATGAGTTTAGTATTTTTTAATTTATTGAGATTTGATTGTGACCTAACTAATGGTCTATCCTGGAGAATGATCCATGTGTGCTAGAGAAGAAAGTGTATTCTGTTGCTGTTGGGTGGAGTGGTCTATGTATATTGGTTAGGTCTAGCTGACTATTTTATTTGATATTAGTATAGCTTCCCCCATTCTTTTTTGGTTATTACTTTCATATTATATTTTTCCTTCCTTTTACATTCAACCTACTTATGCCTTTGACAACACATATTTTAATCACTTTTTTGGTAGTTACCATCAGGCTAAAATTTAACATCCTAGATCTATACTAATCATCTTTAATTTGATACCAACTTATTTTCAATAACTTACACATATACTTTTCCTATATGTCTCCATTCCCTTGCCTTTTTTTATACTTATTACAAATTATACCTTTGCTCATTCTATGTCCAAAACTGTAGATATGCCATTACTTTTTTATGCATTTGCGTTTAACATTTTTGAGAAGTAAGGAGTTACATCCCCAAAAATACAATTTTATAATAATGGTATATGTAATTACCCATATGGTTACCTTTACCAAAGGTCTCTATTTCTTTAAGCCACTTTGATCCACTGTCTAGTGTCCTTTTGTTTCAGACCAAAGAACTTCCTTCAGTATTGTTTATAGGGCAGGTCTACTGGTAATGAACACTTAGTCTCTTCCTCATTTTTGAAAAAAGTCTTGCCAGATAAAAGTCTTGGTTGGTGATTGTTTTCTTTCAGCGCTTTAAATATTTTATACCACTGCCTTCTTGCCTCTATGGTTTCTGATGAGAAATCAGCATTTAATCATATTAGAATTCCCTTGAACACTGCTTTTCTTTTTTTCTTGAATCTTTCAGCATGCTCTCCTTGTTGTTGGCATTGCACAATTTCATTATTATGTGTCTATGCATGGTTCTCAATTAGTTCATCCTGGTTTGGTGTTCATTTGGCTTCTCGAGTATGCATATTCATGTCTTTTATCAAATTTAGGAAATTTTCTGCCTTTATTTCTTTGAATATTCCTTCTGCCTCTTTTCCTTTCTTCTCCTTCTGGGAATTCCAGAATGTTTATATTAGTATGCTTCATGGTGTTCCACAATTTCCTTGTACTTTGTTCATTAATTTTTGTTTTTACTAATAATAATTTTTATTTTTAGAGAAGTTTTAGATTTACAGAAAAATTACACTAGAAGTATAGGAAATGCCCCTGTAATCCCCCCATACTCACCCACACACAGTTTCCCATATTATTAACATCTTACATTAGTGTGGTACATTTGTTACAATTGATAAACCAGCATTGAAGCATTGTTACTAACCAAAGACTATAATTTACATTATGATTTATACTTTGTACTGTACAGTTTTATAGGCTTTGACAAATGTATAATGTCATGTGTCCATCATTGTAGAATCATACAGAACAATTTCACTGACCTAAAATGCCCTGTATTCCACCTCTTCATCCTTCCTCCTCCCTTCTAAACCCCTGGCAGCCACTATCTTTATAGCAAATGTTACAAATTCTTCTATTAACACAAGATAATAACTACAATAACAATAAATCTACTTTGATCTGTGGTTACAATCCCCTCTTTTTGTTCATTTCTCAGTCTTGAAGGATTTGGGATGATGTCCACTCTGTTTCAGGCTGAGAGGGGAATTACATATTATAAGGCAGATGGAAAGAATTGTTTTACTTGCGTTTGTAGATACTCCTTGTTTTTTGGGATAAGACTTGTCCATCATTATTTTGTCAGTTGTCCAAGGCAAGCTCAAAGAACTGGAGAGTAGGAGTTGATCACAACTTTGTTGGGATTCAGGACCAACTTGACATATGTTCATTTTTGTTTTGTTTTGTTTTGTTTTTAATTTTCAGTTAGGCCAGTAAAAATGTGTATTGAGAAATGAGAGAAAAGGAAAGAAGTACACACCCAAGATGTAGATGCAGGCTTCTCCAGTCAAAAGGAGGATTTGGGGTTAGGGGACTGGCTTTATTAAGGCTGTTCTTCACTCCTCAGCTTTGATAATGTAGCCGAAGGTGCCCCAGTTGTTTGCAGTTCTGATTGGTTGCCCCACTTATTAGTTCTTAGGGGACCAACAGGGAGGCCTGTTTGGAATTATCCAGGGTTTTCTCTTGACCCTGGAAAGAGTTTCAAATGCGACCCCATAGCCAGGGTCTCAGTGGGGCCTTTCTCACTTTGTTCTTACTAGCAGCCTTCCTTTGGGGGGTTTCCAGCCATGTTCTCTGTCAGCTCCCAGCTGTGACTTGTGTTTTCATCTTTTCCTATTCTAGCCTGCCGCAACTCCCTCCCTCAGAGAGTTTATACCCTTATTCTTAAGAGGAAATGAAAGGTAATGGTCATTCTTCTTTAGCTACTTCCTGCTGTTTTTTTTTAACATATATTTTTTATTCTTTTAAAAGATACTTAGATTACACAAAATGTTACACAAAAAAAATAAGGGATACCCATATGCCCCACTCCCCACACCTCCCACCCTTCCCCACATTAACAACTTCTTTCATTAGTGTGGTACATTCATTGCAATTGATGAACACATTTGGAGCATTGCCACTAAGCATGGATTATAGTTTATATTGTACTTTATACTCTCTCCCACTCAGTTCTGTAGTTTATGGCAGGATATATAATGGCCCTGTATCTGTCATTGCAATGTCATTCAGGGCAAATCCTGCTGGTTTTTATTGTTTTTTCTTTTATTCCTCATCCTGAATCATTTTAATTGTCTTGTCTTCAAGATCATTGATTCTGTCCTCTGCTATCTCCAATCTGCTGTTGAAACAACATAAGGAATTTTTCATTTTAGTTATTGCATACTTCAAGCCCAGTATTTCTATTTGGTTCATATTGAGAATCTCAAAGGGTTTCACATATTGTTTACTCATTGTTTTCTTCAAATCCTTTAGTTTTTTCTCCTTGTTTTCCTTTATCTCCTTAAGCATATTGAGGGTCAATTTTTTAAAGTCTCTGCCCAGTAAGTCCAAAGTCTTGTCCTCTTTGTTGATGGTTCCTGGATTTTTATCTTCCTTTGGATGGCCTATGATTTTCTGTTTCTCTTTTGGTCTTGTAATCTATACATTTTTGTGGGAGTGCGAGCCACCGTAGCTAAGCCAACCCGGCAACAGGCGTGTGCACAGCCTGAAGCCGCAGTTCAGGGTGGCTGGAACGGGCGACCACGCCCTCAGCCTGGTACGGGCGAAGCGCCCTCAGCCTACTCAGGCAAGATACATCAATAACGCTCGCCTCCCGCTATCTCCCGCCTAGCCTAACATCTGGTCGGCTCTCACTTCCCCTTTCCCCTCCCCCATTCCTAACCTCTCTGCCTAGCAACCGCTTACACTCGCCTATCAGGAAGCAGTACCCGCCCGCACCTATCAAATCTCTCCACGCAGTCCCTAACCCTATAAAGCCGTATCCCCTTCTGCAATAAACCAGACTTGTGCCATCAGCCTGTCTCCGCGACTCCTTCCTGGGTCGTGCGCCCTCCACGCCTTCGGAGCCCCCGAGGGAAGCCTCAGCGGCCGTACGAGGCTTTCTTCCCCACGCCAGGGACCCCTCTCATCCTGCAACAGGGACCCCGCTCGTCCCATAACAGGGACCCCGTTTCGTCCCTCACATTTTAATATTTTAAAGTGTTAATTCTGAGATTTAGTCTCTGAGGTGTCATTTCCTTAAGTTTGTTTCCTGTTAGTGATATGACAGATATTTTCTTGAATACCACGTGCTAAGCAAAATAAAGAAAGCAAAGCAAAAGTTCCTTTCACTGCCTTTGCAAATTGGCTCTGCCTTTGCTGTAGATCTTCTTCAGAGGTTAGTTCTCCTATCAAGATCAGCCTGAGGCAAATGGAAAGTTTAGGGAACTCCCTGTCATATCCTGGAACCACAGAACCTGCTTCTTTTCCTGGACTTGTGCTTGCTAATGGCCTTAGAAATTCCCCATTTATATTTTACAGGAGTTGGAGAACACCTCTTCTACTTCCTTTGAAATAGAATTTCACCCCTTTCTGGATGCTATCTTGAGTGAATTAATGCAGGTAGTGCTGTGCCCCATCTATTCCAACTTAATTATTTCTTATACTATATCTGCTGTCTGCATGCTGTGTCTCTGTCCTCAGAACAAAATCTAGGAGGCTGAACACCAGACAAACTTCCCAGCTCAGTCTGTCAGATTTCCATCTGATAGATTGGCAATGATATATGTGCTCCCCAGTATGCACACAGGAACCACTTGGCTCCCTCTGGAACAGGATCTGGAACTCACAAGGAAGTGCAAGCTGACTCCACCCTGCATTGTGGATTGGTGAGGGACCACCAAGGATACCAGGCAGGGGCTTCTTTTATTGCTTTTGAAGTTGAATTTTCTTGATTCAGTACTTGCCCAGTTAATGCAGCCCTTTAACTCTTTCCTCTACTTTTGAGGAAGGTTATTGTCTTTAAGATTCTGCTGACTTTGCCTGAGGGAGGTTGGAACAAGATACTCAGAGCTGGCCCCCATTGAACTGAAGTAGCTAATCAGAAGCAGTGATCAATAATCAGCCACACACAAACAGAGATTGTAGAAATAGGTCTTTATGTCCTACCCTGCCACCAGCAAGCTATACCATGAGCCCATGTTACAGTCCCCACTGCTGTCTGCCATGAGGCTGGGGAATGGGGAATCATAGCTGATGCATGGAGGGTGGAACCCACCAGTATTTATTGCAGTTTACAAGCCTCTTCCTCCTGTAGCTCCCTAGATGCTCTATAGTGTTGTGCTAGACTCCAGAGTTTTGAAATAGTTGATGCAGACATTTCCTGCTATTGTAATAGTTGTTTAGGTGTAGGTACTGATTCCTGAAGCTTCCTTCTCTGACATCTTCCCTTCCTCCATTATCATTTTTAAAGGTATATTTTTATTAGAGAAGTTTTGAACTTATAAAACAATCATGAACGTGTATAGAATTCCCATACAACACCCCTCCACTTACACACCACATTGTTGTGGAACATTTATTACAGATTATGAGATAATATTATCACTAACTATAGTTGATAGTGTGCATTTGGTATATTTTTTCCATACCCTCCTATCATTAATAAGTACATCTCTAGCTTGATGCAAGAATACTACAGGATTGCTGTTAACTATAGTCCATAGGTTACATTAATGGTGTTTTCCCCATGATTCCCCACATTCTTACTACCTTACAATAGTGATGTACATTTGTTCTAGTTCATAGAAGGACATTTTATTATTTGTACTATTAATCACAATTCTCATCCACCTCTGGGTTCACTATGTTATTCTGTTCCTAGATTATTCTCTAGCTTTCTTTCAATTGACATTTACATCCCTAGACTACCCTTTTCAGTCACAATCTCAATTATAGACAAACTGTGTTAGTTCTACTCACTATAATGTGTTACCATCAACTCTATCCATTTCCACATTTTTACAGTCAGGTTAATTAAAACTTCCACATGCATTTAGTCTCAGTACACCTTCCTAGCCTATTCTTATCTCCTAATATTTACTCTAGGTTTTAACTCCATGAATTTATTCTTTGTATTTAGTTCATTTAAGTGAGACCCTGCAATATATGCCCCTTTGTGTCTGGCTTATTTCACGTAACATAATGCCTTTAGGGTTCATCCATGTTAACATGTGTCACAATTTCAGTTTTTCTTACAGCAGCATAGTATTCCATCATGTGTAATACCACTTTTGTTTATACATTCATATGTTGATGGACCCTCGGGTTTTTTCCATCTTTTGGCAATTGTGAATAATGCTGCTATAAACATCGTTGTGCAAATGTCTGTTTGCATCACAGTTTTCAATTCTTGGATATATTCCTAGTAGATGAATTGCTGGATCATATGGCAGTATATTTAGCTTCCTGAGGAACCCCCAAATGTCTTCCACAGAGGCTGCACCATTTTACAGTCCCACCAACAGTGAAGGAGTGTTCCTATTTCTCCATGTCCTCTCCAGAACTTATTGTTTTCTGTTTTTTAAATAACGGCCATTCTATGCAGTGTGAGATGATATCTCATTGTTGTTTTGATTTGCATTTCCCTAATAGCTAGTGATATTAAATATTTTTTCATGCACTTTTTGGCTATTTGTATTTCCTCTTTGGAGAAATGTGTATTTCAGTCTTTTGCCCATTTTAAAAATAAGTTTGCTTGCTCTTTTATTGTTGTATGATCTTTTTTTATAGAATGGAAATCAAATGCTTATCAGATTTGTGGTTTCCAAATATTTTCTCCCATTCAGTGGGCTGCTGTTTTTACCTTCTTGGTAAAGTCCTTTGAATCACAAAAGTGTTTAAGTTTAAGAGGTCCTATTTATCCATATTTTCCTTTGTTGCTTGTGCTTTTGGAGTAAGATTTAAGAATCCACCACCTACCACCAGGTCTTAAAGATGCTTCCCTAAATTTTCCTCTAGGAACTTTATGGTTGTAGATTTTATGGTTA
Organism: Dasypus novemcinctus; assembly: GCF_030445035.2. Taxonomy (NCBI): domain Eukaryota; kingdom Metazoa; phylum Chordata; class Mammalia; order Cingulata; family Dasypodidae; genus Dasypus; species Dasypus novemcinctus. The sequence goes on from NC_080689.1 coordinate 45,658,302, forward strand.
GGTCTTTGATCCATTTTGAGTTAATTTTTGTATAAGGTGTGAGACAGGGGTCCTCTTTCTTTCTTCTGGCTATGGATATCCAGTTCTCCCAGCACTATTTGTTGAATAGACTTTTCTGCCAAAGCTGGATGGGCTTGAGAGCCTTGTCAAAAATCACTTGACAAAAAATGTGGAGGTTGTTTCTGAGACATCATTTTGGTTCTCTTAGTGTAGGTGTCTATCTTCATACCAGTACCATACTGTTTTTACCACTGTAGTTAGGTAATATGATTTAAAGCCTGGAAGTGAGAGTTCTTCAACTTTGATCTTCCTTTTTAAGATGTTTCTGGCTATTCAGGGCTCCTTACCCTTCCAAATAAATTTGATAATTGTGTTTTCCATTTCTTTAAAAAATGCTGATAGAATTTTTATTGGGATTGCATTGAATCAGTATATCAATTCGGGTAGAATTATATCTTAAAGATATTTAGTCTTTCAATCCATATGCATGGAATGTCTTTCCATTTATTTAGTTCTTTAAAAAAATTTTTTCTTTTAGCAATGCATTGTAGTTTTCTGAATACAAGTGCTTTACATTCTTGGTTAAGTTTATTCCTAAATATTTGATTCTTTTAGTTGTTATTATAAATGAATTTTTTCCCTGACTTCTTCCTCAGATGCACATTGCTAGTATATGGAAACCCTACTGAGTTTTCATATTAATCTTGTATCTTGCTACTCTGATGAAATCGCTTATTAGCTCTAGCAGCTTCATTGTAGATTTTCAGGTCTCTCTAGATATAGGATCATATCATCTACAAATACCAAAAGTTTTACTTCTTCTTTTCCAATGTGGGTGACTTTTATTTCTTTTTTATTGCCTGATTATTCTAGCTAGAACCTTTAGCGCTATATTGAACAACAGTGGTGACAGTGGGCATCCTTGTATTGTTTCCAATGTCATTGGGAAAACTTTCTGTCTTTCACTATTGAGTGCAATGTTAGCTATGGTTTTTTCATATATGACATTTATCATGATGAGAAAATTTCCTTCAATTCTTTTCTTTCATATTATTTTTATCAAGAAAGGTTGCCATATTTTGTCAAATACCTTTTCTGCATCAATCAATAGGATCATATGTTTTTCTTCTTTGACTTATTAAGGTGGTGCATTATGCCAGTTGATTTTCTTTAGTTGAACCATTCTTGCATGCCTGGTATTGAAACCACTTGATCATGATGTATAATTCTTTTCATGTATTGTTGGATTCAAGTAGCAATATTATTTTGAGGATTTTTGTATCCATATTCATTAGGGAAATGGGTCTGTAATTTTTCCTTTTTGTCATATTTTTACCTGGTTTTGGTATTAGGGTGATAGCAGTTTCATAGGATGAGTTTTGCAGTGCTCCTTCTTGTTCAATTTTTTGGAAGAGTTTGAGTAAGACTGGTTTGAAATCTTCTTTGAATTCGGGGTAGAACTCACCTGTGAAACAATCTGGTCCTGGGCTTCTCATTTTGGAGAGTTGTTTGATGACTGGTTGATTGGTTTGTTGAGGTTTTCTATTTCTTCTAGGGCCAGGGTAGGTTGTTTATATGTTGCTAGGAATTTTTCCATTTCCTCTACAGTGTCTAGTTTTTTGGTGTAAATTTGTTCATAATATCCTCTGATGATCTCTTTTATTTTTGTGGGGTCAGTAGTAATGTCCCCATTTTTATTTTTTATTCTGTTTATTTGCACTTTTCTCTTTTTCCTTTGAAAAATCTAGCTAAGGGTTTTTCAATTTTGTTAATCTTCTTGAAAAAGTAACTTTTAGTATTATTAATTCTCTCTATTGTTATTTTATGCTCAATTTCATGTATTTCTGCTCTGATCATAGTTATTTTATTCCTTCTGCTTATTTTGGGATTAGTTTACTGTTCTTTTTCTAGTTCCTCCAGCTGTGTAGTTAGGTCATTTACTTTAGTGCTTTCTTCTTTTTTAATGCAAACATTAAGGGTTATAAATGTCACTCTCAGCACTTCTTTTGCTGCATCCCATATGCTTTGATATGTTGTGTTCTCAATTTCATTCATCTCGAGATATTTATTGATTTCTCTTGAAATTTCTTCTTTGACCCATTGATTATTTAAGTGTGTTGTTTAATCTGCATATATTTGTGAATTTTCCCCTTTTCCTCTTGTTGTTGATTTCCAGCTTTATTCCATTATGATCAGAGGAAGTGCTTTGTATAATTTCAATCATGTTGAATTTATTAAGATCATTATTTGTGACCCAACATAGAGTCAATCCTAGAGAAAGTTCCATTAGCACCTGAGAAGAATGTATTTTCTGCTGTTTTGGAGTGCAATGCTCTGCATGTCTATTAGGCTTATCAATTTATCATATTATTCAAGCTTTCTGTTTCTTTATTGATCCACTGCCCAGATGTTGTGTCCAATGCTGAGAGTGGTGTATTGAAGTCACCAGCTATTATTTTAGTGACATATATTTCTCTCTTCGATTTTGTCACTGTTTGCCTCATGTAATTTTGGCTTCCTGGCTAGGTGCATATATGTTTATGATTGCTATTTCTTCCTGGTGAATTGCCCCTTTTATTAATATATAAATATTCCTTGTCTCTATAATAGTTGCGCTTTTAAGGTCTAGTTCATCTGGTATAGATATAGCTACTCCAGATTTTTTTTTTGGTGCTACTGCATGCATGGAATATCTTTTTCCAGCCTTTCATTTTCAATATGTTGGTATCCTTGGGTCTAAGGTGAGTCTCTTGTTGACAGCATACAGATATCTTATATTTTCTCATCCATTCTGACAGTCTGTGTCTTTGGTTGGGTATTTTAATCCATTACCACTCAATGTAAAGGCAGTTTTTACTTCACCCATTTTGGCCTTGACTTTTATCTGTCATATTTTATTTTCACCACTCTTTTTATACTTTTAATTACTTTTACTAATATAATCTTCATTGTCAGACTCTCTAAGCCTTTCTCTCCTGTCTTTTCAATTCAGTCTGTAGCACTCCCTTTTGTATTTCCTGCAAAGCTGGTCTCTTTGTTACAAGCTCTTTCAGTTTCTGTTTATCTGTGAATATTCTAAACTTATCCTCATTTTTGAAAGACAGACTTCTCACCAGATATAAAATTCTTGGTTGGCAGTTTTTCTCTTGCAGCACCTTAATATATCATACCACTGCCTTCTTGCCTCCCTGGTTTCTGATGAGAAATCAACACTTAATCTTATTGGGTATTCCTTGTAAATGGTGCATCACTTTTTTCTTGCTGCTCTCAGAATTCTCTCTCTTTGGCATTTGACATTCATATGGTAAATGTCTCAGAGTAGGTCTACTTGGATTTATTTAGATTGTGCTTGTGGACATGGATATCTATGTCCTTCAATAGGGTTGGGAAATTTTCAGCCATTATTTCTTCAAACATTCCTTCTGAATGCTTCCCCTTCTCTTCTCCTTCTAGACAACCATGACATGTATGTTTGCACATCTCTTGCTGTCATTTAGTTCCCTGAAACCCTGTTCAATTTTTTTTTCAGTCTTTTCTTTACCTGTGCATTCTTCTGTGCCTGTATTATTTTTATTTATTCCTCTCCTCCCCTTGTGGCTTGCTTGCTCTGCGTGTCCATTCGCTACACTCTTCTGCATTTTTTGCTTGTCTCCCTTTTTGTTGTGTCACCTTGCTGAGTTGGCTCTCCATGGTGCTTGTGGGCTGGTGGCACTCTGCAGTACTTGTGGGCCAGAGGGCACTCCACAGTGCTATGGGACTGTGGCTCTCTGCAGCATGCAGGTGAGCCTGCCTTCACAAGGAAGCCCTAGGATGCAAACCCAGGGCCTCCCATATGGTAGACTGGAGCCCAATTGATTGAGCCACAGCTGCTTCCCTCCATGTTATTTTTTTGTAAGTTTGTTTTATTTATTCCTCCCCATCAATGTTTGCACCTGCTGTCTGCTCTCTGTGTCCATTCACTGTGTGCTCTTGGTGTCTGCTGTCTTCTCTTTAGGAAGCACCAGAAACTGAACCTGGTACCTCCCATGTGGGAGAGAGGTGCTCAATTGCTTGAGCAATCTCATCTCCCTGCTTTGTTGAGTCTCTCATTGTCCTTCCTTTTTGTGTCTCCTTGTTGCATCAGCTCACAGCACCTGCCCACCACACCAGCTCATTTTCTCCAGGAGGCAGCAGGAAACAAAACTGGGACCTTCCATGTGGTAGGCAAGAGCTCAATTGCTTAAGCCACATCCACTTTCTGGTTTTCATGCTTTGGTGTGACTAAGAATGAGAACCTGAGGTTGTATATACAAAACCAGGCAAACTTTCCTTTATGCACAATTTAAGGGATTTTCACAGGTACTGACTTCATTTTTTTTCTTCCATTTAAAAAATTTATTGAAGTATATCACTCATACATAAAAATACATAAACAATAAGTGTGTAATAACAGTTGTGAACTTAGAGAACAAACATACATAGTATCATGCAAGACTCTCATACCTCACCCTACCACCAATACCTTGGATTATTGTTAAACATTTAAAACTAGTGATTAAAGAGCACTGTTAAAATATTACTACTAACCAAAGTTTTTTTCCCCCAACCCACCCTATTATTTTTATCTTCATATCAATTATATATGAACATACATAAACAATAAGTGTGTAGTAAAAGTTGTGAACTTACAAAGCAAACATGCATCATACAGGGGTCCCATACATCAACCCTCCACCAACACCTTGCATTGTCATGAGACAATTGTTACAAATTATGAAAGAATATTGTCAAAATCTTACTATTAATTATAGTCCTTATCTTACATTTGGTGCATTTCTCCCCAACCCAACCCACTATTATTTTCCAAATATATTTTTATGACAGAAGTTGAAACTTATAAACAATCATGCACATGTGCAGAATTCCCAAACAACACCCCTCCATCAACACACCACACTGTGGTGGAACATTTGCCACAGATCGTAATATCATCTGATTGTTACCATGTCTATAGTGCACATTTGACATACATTTTCCACACTGCCCCATCATCAACACAGCATATCCCCAGCACAGGTGCAAGAATATTACATTATTTCTGGTAACCACAGTTGTATTTTTCCCATGCTTCTTCCCATTTCCACCACCCTGCAATAGTGATGTATATTTGCTCTAGCTCACAAAGAACACTCGTGCATCTGTACCATCAATCACAATTCTAATCCACCTCTGAGTTTACTGTGCTATTCAGTTCCTGGATTATTCTCTAGCATTCTGTCAATTGACATTTGCATATCTAGACTACCATTTTCAGCCACATCCCCACTTATAAACTAGCTATTATTCACTATGTGTTACCATCCACTTTATACATTTCCACACTTTTACAGTAAAGCTAATTAAAACTTCTACATACATTAAACATTAGTACTTTATCTCAGTCTTTCTCTTATCTCCTTTAAGAATCTACCACCTACCACCAGATCCTGAAGATATTTTCCTACAATTTATTCTAGAAGCTTTGTGGTTCTTGCTTTTATTTTAGGTTTTTGATCATTTTAAGTTAATTTTTGGATAAGATGTGAGATAGGGGTCAGTCCTCTTTCCTTCTTTGGCCAGTTCTTTCAGCACCATTGAATGGACCATTTTGCCTGAACTGTATGGGTTTGACCGGAGAGTAAAAAATCACTTGACCATACATGGGAGGGTCTGTTTCTGCACCATCAATTTGATTCCATTAGTCTATGTCTGTCTTTATGGCTGTACTATGCTGATTTTACCACTGTAGCTAGGTAATATGATTTAAAGTCTGGAGATGAGGGTTCACTTTTTCTTTTTAAGATATTTCTGGCTGTTCAGGACCCCTTACCCTTCCAAATCAATTTGGTAATTGTGGTTTCAACTTTTTAAAAAAAGTGCTGGGGGATTTTTTTTTTTTTTTTAATCAGGATTGCACTGAACCTGTATATCAGTTTGAGTAGAATTGATGTCTTAATGATGTTTAGTCTTCCAATGCATGAGCATGGAATGTTCTTCCTGGCTTTTTTGATTTTTTTTTTTAACATTGAGCTGCAGTTTTCTGAATACAAGTGCTTTATATTTTTCCTTAAGTTTATTCCTGACTACTTGAGCTTTATCTGTCATATTTTATTTTCTCCACTCTTTTTTTAAAATTTCTTTGTCTTTATTTTTTTAATGTTACATATACCCTTCACTCCCCTACACCACACTTCTCCCATAACAACAACCTCCTCCATCATTATGGGACATTCATTGCATTTGGTGATTACATTGCTAAGCATTGCTGCACCACATGTTCAATGGTCCACATTAGTTTACACTCTCCCCCAGTCCACCCAGTGGGCCATGGCAGTACATAGAATGTCCAGTAACTGTCCCTGCAGTACCACTCAGGACAACTCCAAGTCCTGAAAATGCCCCCACATCACATCTCTTCTTCCGACTCCCTACTCTCAGCAGCTACCATGGCTCCTTTCTCCATCTCAATGCTACATATACTTCCATTATTAATCACAATAGTTCCAGAATAGAATATATGTAAGTCCACTCTAATCCATACTCTATTCCTCCACTCTGTGGACCCTGGGATGGTTATGTCCACTCCACATCTATATCAAGAGGGTACTTAGATTCCACTTGGATGATGGATGCAATTCTCCTGTTTGCAGTTGTAGGCACTCTTGGCTCCCTGGTATGGTGGTTAACCTTCTTCACCTCCCTGTTAGCTGGCTGGGGTAAGTCCGATAAATCAGAGGGTAGGAGTTGCAAGTCTGTTGAGGCTCAGGGCCTGGCTATCACATGGACAGTCCAGAGATTCAGGTCGCCTGAGTATACACTAAACCCCAGTGCCAACCACAGGACCAGTAAAAGTGACAGGAGAGGCTTGTGAACAAAGATCACATCTGAGTCCAACTCCATCACACTCAGGAACATAAACTTCAAAGTATTCTCCACTCTTTTGACACTTTGTTACTTTTATTTATATGTTCTTCATTTCTAGACTCTCTTCCAAGCCTCTCTCTCCTGTCTTTTCTTTTCAGGCTCTAGAACACCCTCTAGTATTTCCTGAAAATCTGGTTCTTTCTTAGAAATTCTCTCAGTTGCTGTTTATCTGTGAATATTCTAATCTCACCCTCATTTTTGAAAGACAGTCTTGCCAGATATCAGGTTCTTGGCTAGAAGTTTTTCTCTTGTAGTATCTTAAATATATTATACACTGTCTTCTTGCCTCCATGGTTTCTGGTGAGAAATCAGCACTTAATCTTATTGGATATCCCTTATATGTATGCATTGCATTTCTCTTGCTGTTCTCAGAACTCTCGGCTTCATCATTTGACATTCTGATTAGTATGTGTCTTGGAGTTGGTCTATTCAATTTTTTTCAGATAGGAGTACATTGTTGCTTCTTGGACATGGATATCTATGTCCTTCAATAGGTTGGGAAATTTTCTACCATTATTTCTTCAAATATTCCTTCTGCCCCTTTTCCCTTCTCTTCTCTTTCTGAGACATCCATAATATGTATGTTTGCACTTTTCCCACTCTTTCCTTCATCTGTTCTTTTGTATGTTCCTTCCAGAGGCCATTCCTTTAAGCTCACCAATTCTTTCTTCTGCCTCCTCAAATCTTCTATTGTATTATTCCAATGTTTTAAAAATTTCATTTATTGTGCCTTCCATTCCCATAAGATCTGCTATTTTTCTATGTATGCTTTCAAAGTCTTCTTTTTTTCCCACTCTAAATCCATATTTTATTCCTCCCATCCTGAAGGCACTGGGATGGCGATGGCCACTCCACCTCTAAATGAAGAGGGGGTTTAGATCCCACATGGCTGATGGATGGAATTCTCCTGCTTGCAGCTGTAGACTCTCTCAGTTCCCTGTTGTGGTGATTGACCATCTTCACCTCCCTGTTAGCTGACCTGGGTAAGTCCAACATCAAATTCTTCTTTGTGCTCATCCGATGTCTTCTTACTATCCTTAATCTCTTTAGCCATCTCATTGAATTTATTAAGGAGATTTGTTTGAACATCTGTGATTAGTTGTCACAACTCCTTTATGTCATCTGCAGGCTTATCTTGTTCCTCCAACTGGGTCTGTTTCTTGGTGTGGATTGTAATTTTTTGTTGGTATCTTGGTATCTGGCTTACTAGAGTATTTATTCTGGGTGTAGTTTTTCTCTTTAGTTGAGGGCTTCCTAACCTTTCTACTTTGCTGGTTGTGCAGTAGGACCCAAGGATATAGTAGTTGGTGCTATAAGCTGTGGAGGCTCAAGCTGCCCTCATTGAACGAGGAACAGATGAAACTTCTCCCAACTTTCTCCTTTGCCAGGGGAAGAGGCAGAGTCACAGCTGTGTGGAATAACCCAAGTCATGCAGGTCTAGACTGTAGTTGCCCAGAGAGACTGATGAAGCTTTGCACTCCTTTCTCCCCTGACTGTGGTGGGGATGGAGCTGCAAGTGTGGGCAGAAATCTGTGCAGTGCAGCTCCAAGATGACTGTAGTTGCCCCAGTAGACTTCTGATTATTCAGTGTGTACCTGCTAAATGTACCTGCAGTTACCTGGATAAGCTGGAGCAGGGCCCGCCAGCTTCCTCCCTGCCAGAGGTGGGACTGAAGCCTAGACTAGGGCTGCAGGCCAGTCTGGGTGAATGAAACCCTCTCTGCCATCACTGTAATTGGCCAGCAACTTCCCCTCAGGCTGGAGGCAGAGTCAAAATGGCAGCCACCAGCCTCTTTCTGAGTTGGAAAGGTTCAAACTTTAGCTGTTCTTCTTAGAGTTATACTTTAGCCAGCCAAATCCATCAATCAGTAGCTGAAATTGGTAGCCAACCATCTCCTCCTCCCATTTTTGGGAAATGGAGATTCAAATTCCAGCCATAGAATAACACCTGGGGCAGCTTGCACTGCCAAAGTAGGAAATCACTAGCCTCCATGGCATGGCCTGTAGTTTCCTGGAGAGGCTGGCACATATCTCCCCAGCTTCCTCCCTGCTGGAGGTGGAGTTGGTGATTATGCTGGAGCTGCAATCTGACCTGGATGGAAAGAATCCAGTCCCTACCCACTTCCCCTTGTGCCAGGCATGGAGTTGAGATGGTAGCTACTGGCCTCTTTCTGACCTGGACTGATTCAAACTTTAGCTATTCTTAGATAACACTTTAGCCAGCCAAATTTACTAATCAGTAGCTGAAGTTGGTGCCCAACCATCTCGTCCTCCTCCCATTTTTGGGAAGTGGTGCTTCCAATTCCAGCTGCTGAACAGTTCCCGAGGCAGCTTGTGCCTCCAGTGGAGGATGGGCACTGACCTCCATGGTGTTGAGTGCTCTATTTACAAATCTCCTCTGCAGATGGGCAGTCTCCTCCTTCCATTCCTTCAAGGATGTTGCAGGATGCTCTTCTGGTCTCCTCAGGCCCACCAAAAGGTGCTTCAAATAGCTCCAGATAGTTCTGGGTGTTTGCTAACTGCTCTGTAGCAGGAGCTGACTCTTGGAGCTCCTTACTCCACTGTATCTTGCTGGTTGTCCCCTTCCATGTATTTTTAATTTAAACTATTGGGCTTTTCATTCCCATAATGTCTACTATTTCCATGTATGCCTTCAAATTCTGCTTTCTGCTCACCCAGTTCTTAATATCCTCAATCTCTGTAGCCATCTCATTGAATTTATTAAGAAGATTTGTTTGAAATCTATGACTAGATGGCTTAATTCCTTTATGTCATCTGGAGGCTGATTTTGTTCCTTTGACTCCATATCTTCCTGTTTCTTAGTATGTATTGTAATTTTCTTTGGTGTCTTGATATCTGGCTTACTAGACGTATTTATTCAGGTTGCAGTTTCTTTCTTTAGTTTAGGGCTTTCTTGCCCTTTCTCTCTTGCTTGTTGTGTAGTAGTCTGTAGTTGGTACTATAAGATCTGGAGGCTGATGCTGCCTGTGTTGCCCCAGGAACTGATGATAGCTTCTCCTGCCTTTCTCCTCTGCCAGGTGTAGGGATAGAGCTGAAGATGTACATCGTAATCCAAGCTGTGCAGCTCAAGACCATCTGTCATTGCCTAGAAAGATTGATAAAGATTCACACCCCCTTCTCTCCTGCATGGCATGGGGATAGCTGCAGGTGTGGGCAGCAAACTAAGCCATGCAGGTAAAAACTGACTGCAGTTACCCAGGCAGACTGATGTAGCACCAGCCTCCCTAACAGGAGTGGGGATGGATCCTCAAGAGTACCCAATAGTCTGTGTGTATCAAAAGCACCTGCAGTTACCCTGAGAGGCTGAGGAAATACTATCCCTTCTGCTCTGTAAGGGGTGGGGATAGAACAACAGGCACCCCACTGACTAGTCCATGTCGGCTTATAGCACCTGCAGTTGCCTAGAGAGATGGGGGAAACACAGCTTCTCTCCTATTTTATTGAGGGGAAGGGATGGAGCCACAGGTGTCCAACTATTCAGTCTGTGTGGGTTGATAGCACCTGCCATTGCTCAGAGAGGCTGAGGAGACAGTCTCCCTCTTGTCCTATTGGAAGTGGGGTGGAGCTACAGGAGTCCAACAGTCCAGTTCATGCAGGCCAAAAGTGCCTGCAATTGTCCAGATAGGCTGAGGAAACACCTGCTCCCTCCTATCTTATGGGTAGTTGGGGGTGGAGTCCAAGGTGCTCAGCAAATTGGTCTGTGTGGGTCAATAGCACCTGAAGTTGCCAGAAAGGCTAAAGAAACAGTTCCCTTCCTATCCTATTAGGTTGCAAAGATGGAGCAGTAGGTATACAACTATTCAGTCTGTGCCAGCCAAAAGCACATGCAGTTACCCAGAGAGGATTTTGGACATCCCCCCAACTTCCTCCCTGACAAAGATAGGGCTGGAATTTAGCCTAAGGCTGAAATCCAGTCTGGGTGGAAAGAAGCCAGTCCCTTCCTTCACTGTGATTTTCAACCAGCCCTGCTTCCCCTCACACCAGGGGCAGAGTTAAAATGGAATTACCAGCCTTCTTCTGACTGACTTAGACAAGTTCAAATTTTAGCTGCTCTTAGTATTAGCCTTTAGCTAGCTGAATTTACAAATCAGTACTTGAAGTCAGTGCCCAACCATCTCTTCCCCATTTTTCAAAAAGGAGCTTCCAACTCCAGCCACTTAATAGCTCCTGAAGCAGATTGTGCTGCCAGTGGGGGAGGGGTACTGGCCTCTGCAGTGTGGAGAGCTGTACCCATGAATCCTCACTGCAAATGGGCAGGCTCCTCCTTCCATTCTTTCAAGGATGTTGCAGGATGTTCTTCTGGTTTCCTAGGGCTCCCAAAAACATGCTTTAGAGAGCTCTGGATGATTACTAATTGTCCTTTTTTCCACATTATCACTTAATATCAGTATGGTGTGCAGGGATGTTTCCTCTTTCATTCTCTTAACTTTTTTCCTGGAGCAGTTTGACTAGATTTGTTGCATTTTTGTTCTGTTCAAAGAATCAGTTTTGGTTTATTGATTTTCTCTGTCAGTTTTCTGTTTATTTATTGTTTCCCCCTTATTTATATTATTTCCTTTGATTTTAAATTTTTCTTCTTTATCTCATTTATTTTCATGAAAGGTTATAATTTGAGATGATTTTACTTTTCAAATATAAAATGTAACATTATAAGTTTCCCTGTAAGCCTAGCTTTAGCTGCTTCCCATAAATTTTGATGTTTTCCTTTTCATTCAATTCAAAACTTTTTGTAATATCTTGTGTGTTATTTAGTATCTTATTTAATTTCCCAACAAGTGTGAATTTTTCAGATATGTTTCTGGTTTTTCTAGATTAATTCTATTATGTTAAGTAGCATGTGCTTTATAGCATTTAATTTATTTAATTTTTGATAAACTTTGATTTTTTGTCCAGAATATGTTGTATCTTGTTAATGATCCTTGTGCAGTAGAAAAGGATGTGCATTTTTGCTGTTGACGTGGAGAGTGTTTTTTATAAATGTCAGTTGTGTTATGTGATTGATAATATTTTTCACATCTTCTACATTTTTTTCTTATTTCTGCCTACCTGTGATATTTATTACTAAGAAAGGAAATTTAAAGTCTTTAACTAAACCTGGACTTTTTTTCTTCTCCTTTTGGTTCTATTAATTGTTGCTTCATATATTTTGAAGTTTTTATTAGGTTTTCATATATTTAGGATTGTTATGTTTTAGGAAGTCATTATCCAATGCTCCTTTTTTATTCTTGTTAGTATTCTTTATTTTTTTTACTTTGAGGGAGAAAAAATCAAAGGCCAGCATAATGCTTTCTAAAAGAAACTCACATTAAATATATAGATAAAGATAAATCAAAACTAAAAGATTAAAAAAAAATATGCAAACAGTAAGCAAAAGAAATCTGGAATTTCTATCTTAATATCAGAGTATATTATCTGTAGTAAGAACAAGTATTGATTTTGTACAGTAATATGTTGATAAATGCTTAGCAAATGGCTATCTGAAAAAATGTACACACATGATGTGTAGCACACAGTTTGCAAGCAAGAAATAATACAATATATGACACTTTCATAAAATTTCTTTTTTTTTAATTTGAGAAGTTGTAAGTTAACAAAGCAATCATGCAAACCATGCAGGATTCCTATACATCACCCCATCACTGATACCTTGCATTGTTGTGACTCATTTGTTACAAATGATGAAAGAATGTCATATTATTACTTCTGTCTATAGCTCATAGCTTATATTTGGTGTATTTTCCCCACTAATCACCCTATTATCAACACCATGTATTAGTATTGTATATTTTTTATGGTTCATGAGATAATGTTCTCAAATTTCTATTGCTAACCACAGTCCATCATTCATGACAGGGTTTGCTGTGTTATACGACTCCTTGTTTTGTGTAATCCATCCAAAGTGTATACTCTGGTTTTCAGTTTCATCACAGAGCTGTGTTGTCATTAGCTCAGGCCATTTCAGAATGTTTTCATTATTCCCAAGGGAAAACCCCATATCCCCTTATATCCTCCATTATTGACTCAGCATTAATATCATAACTTCTTTGCCATTGTTGTAAAAATATTAGAATATCAGTGTTAACTATAGTCTACACATTACATTAGTTATAATTTCCCCATGCATCTCCATTTTCTTAACACTTTGTGATAGAGGAACATTTGTATTTGTACTATTAAACACCATCATCATCCACCACTGAAATTGCTATATTATACAGTCCCTAGATTATCCACTAACTTTCTTTCAATTAACATTAACCACCCTAAATGACCTGTATTAGTTAGCCAAAGGGGTGCTGATGCACAATACCAGAAATTGGTTGGTTTTTATAAATGGTATCTGTTTGGTGTAGGAGCTTACAGATACCAGGTCATAAAAAATAAGTTACTTCCCTCACCAAGGTCTATTTTCACATGTTGGAGCAAGATGGCTGCTGATGTCTGTGAGGGTTCAGGCTTCCTGGGTTCCTCTGAGCCCAGCTCCTCTGTTTTCTCCACAAAGTCAGCTATAGACTGTGAGGCTGTCTAGGCTTTGCCTCTCTCCACAAGGTCAGCTGTAGACTATCAGGCGAATGGCTCTGTCTCTTTCCCTGGGGCTCCAGCTTGAGACTTCAGCATCAAACTCCAACATCAAAACTCCAACATTAAGAACCCCCAACTCTGTCCTTTGCCATACCTTTTACCTGTCACTCCCAACCCACCAAGGGGCAGGGACTCAATGCTCTAATGACGTGGCCCAATCAAAGCCCTAATCATAGTTTAATCATGCCCAGGTACAGACCAGGTTACAAACATAATCCAATATGTATTTTTGGAATTCATAACCATATCAAACTGCTACAGACCCCTTTCAGTCTTTTCAGTCACATTTATAAATCAGCAGTGTTGATTATATTCACTATAATGTGTTACCATCAAGTCTAACCATGTCTCCACATTTACAATCACCCTTATTAAACATGCTATATACCTTCAGCATCAGCTCCCACTTCTCAACCCACATTCTATCTTTTAGTAACCTAACTGTAGTTTAATTCCATGAGTTTACACATTGTATCTAATTCATATAAGTGATAATATGTAGTATTTATCCTTTTGTGTATGGCTTATTTCAGTCAACATAATGCCCTCAAGTTTCATTCATCTTGTTGTATGCTTCCCAAGTTCATTTCTTCTTACAGCTGAATAGTATGCCATCATATGTAAATACTACATTTTGTTTATCCATTCATCAGTTGAGAGACACTTGGGTTATTTCCATCTTTTAGCAATTGTGAAAAATGTGACTATGAACACCAGTGAGCAAAAGTGTGTTTGCATCCTTGCTTTCATTTATTTTTAATATATTCTTAGTAGCATGATTCCTGGACTATATTAGCAGTTCTATATTTTGCATCCTGAGGAACTGCAAAATTGTCCTCCACAGAGGCTGCACCATTTTACATTCCCACCAGCAGTGAAGGAGTGTTCCCATTTATCCACATCCTTTCCAGTACTTGTAGTCTTCTGCCTTTTTAATAATGGCCATCCTGTAAAGCATGAAATGATATTTCATTGTACTTTGATCCGCATTTCCCTAATAGTTAGTAATGTTGAACATCTTTTCATGTGCTTTTTTTGCTATTTGTATTTCCTCTTTGGAAAAATTTCTGTTTAAGACTTTTGCCCATTTTTTTATTGGGTCACTTGTCTTTCTGTTCAAGACTTTCACACATATTTTATATTGGGCTGTTTGTCTTTTGCTGAGTTGTATGATCTTTTTATATAACACAGAGATCAAACCCTTGTTGGATATGTGGTTTCTGAAAAATTTCTCCCAATAAGTAGGCTGTCTTTTCACCTACTTAACAAAGTCATTTCAAGCAAATAATCCTTAATATTGAGGAGGTCCTATTTATTTATTTTTTCTTTTATTGCTTATGCATTGGATGTAAGGTTAAGAAATAACCACTTTCCACAAGATTGTGAAGATGTTTCCTTATGTTTTCTTTGAGGATTTTTGTTGTTCTAGTTTTTATATTTAGGTACTTGATCCATTTTGAGTTAATTTCTGTATAATGTGTGAGATAGGGGTCCTCCTCCTTTCTTTTGTATATGGATATCCAATTCTCCCAGCACCATTTGTTGAATAGACTTTTCTGAAGAGCTGGGTGAGTTTGAGAGCCTTGTCAAAAATCACTTGACTGTAGATGTGAGGGTCTATTTCTAAATTCTCAATTCACTTCCATCTGTGAATATGTCTACTTTAGGCCAGTACTATGCTGGGTTTTTTTTTTTTCCCCAAACCACTGGAGCTAAGTAATATGCTTTAAAGTCAGAGTTCTCCAATTTCACTCTTTTAAAATATATATATATATATTTGGCTATTCAGGGCTCCTTACCCTTACAAATAAATTTGGTACTTGGCTTTCTATTTCTGTAAAAAGGCTGTTGGAATTTTGATTGGGATTGCATTTAATCTATAAATCAGTTTAGGTAGAGTTGACTTCTTAATGATATTTAGTCTTCCAATCCATAAGAATGGGATGTCCTTTCATTTCTTTAGGTCTTCCTTGGTTTCTTTCAGCAATGTTTTGTAGTTTTCTGAATATAGGTCCTTTATGTCCTTGGTTAAATTTACTTCTAAGTATTTGTTTTTTTTAGTTGCTATTGTAAATGAAAGTTTTTTTTTCTGACTTCCTCTTCAGATTGCTCATTAGTAGTGTATAGAAATACTACTGAATTTTGCCTATTAAACTTGTATCCTGCCATTTGATGAACTCATCTTTTAAACTAGTAGCTTTGTTGTGGATTATTTGGGATTTTCTAGGTATAGGATCATGTCATTAGCGAATAGTGAAAGTTTTACTTCTTCCTTTCCTATTTAGGTGTTTTTATTTCTTTTTCTTGCCTAATTGCTCTAGTTAGCACTTCTAGAATAATATCAGATAATAGTGATGGCAGGGGGCATCCTTGTCTTCCTCCCAATCTTAGCAAGAAATCTTGCAGTCTTTCACTGTTGAGTACAATGTTAGCTGTGGGGTTTTCATTTCTGCACTTTACCATGTTGAGGAAGGTTTCTTCTACATTTATCTTTTGGAGTGTTTTTTATCAAGTAATGATCTGCAATTTGTCAAATGACTTTTCTGCATCAATCAAGAAGATCAGGTGATTTTTTTCTTCTTCATTTTATTAATGTGGTTTCTTACATTTTCTTGCATTGAACCACCCTTGCATACCTGGGATAAAAACCATTTGAACATGCTGTATAATTCCTTTAATGTGCTTTTAGATAAGTTAGCAAGTATTATGTTGAGGATTTTTGCCTCTATATTCATTAGAGAAACTGGCCTGTAATTTTCTTTTTTTGTAGTACCTTCATCTGGCTTTGGTACTAGGGTAAAGTTGGCTCATAGCATGAGTTTGGTAGTGTTCCCTCCTGTTCAATTTTTTGGAAAATTTGAACAAGATTGGTATTAGATCTTCATTGAATGACTGGTAGAATTCACCTGTGAAGCCATCTGGTCATGGTCTTCTCATTTTTTTGGGGAGATTTTTGATGACTGTTTCAATCTCCCTACTTGTGATTGTTTTGTTGAGGTCTTCTATTTCTTCTAGGGTCAATGTAAGTTGTTTGTGTGTTTCTAGAAATTTACCAATTTCATCTATGTTGTCAAGTTTTTTGGCATACAGTTGTTCATAACATCTTCTTATGATCTTTCTTATTTCTACAGGTCAGTGGTCATGTCCTCTTTCTTGTTTCTGATTTCATTAATCTGCATCTTCTCTCTACTTTCTTTGTGAATCTGGCTAAGGTTTTGTTGATATTGTTGATTCTCTCCACGAACCAACTTTTGGTTTACTTGATTCTATTTTTTTATTCTAATTTCACTTTGTTCTTTTCTACTCTCTGTTATTTCTTTTCTTCTGCTTGGTTTGGAATTAGTTTGCTGTTCTTTTTTCTGGTTCCTCCAGTGGCACAGTTAGGTCTTCAATTTTAGGTCTTTCTCCTTTTTTAATATAAGACTTGAGGGCTATAAATTTCTCTCTCAGCACTGCCTTCACTGTATCCCATATAATTTGATATTTTGTGCTTTTGTTTTCATTCATTACAAGATGTTTACTGATTTCTCTTGCTATTTCTTCTTCAACCCACTGATGAAGAGCATGTTGTTTAATCTCTGTAAATTTGTGAATTTTCCCTTTTCTGCTGTTATTGAATTCCACCTTCATTCCATTATGATCAGAAAAAGTGCTTTGTATAATTTTCAGTCTTTTTAAATTTATTGAGACCTCTCTTGTTACCCAGAATATGGTCTGTCTTGAAGAAGGATTCATGAACACTTAAGAAGCATGATTATCCTACTGTTTTGGGTTGTAATTCTCTAGAAATGCCTGTTAGGTCTAGTTCATTTATCTTGTTACACAAACCCTCTGTTTCCTTATTTATTCTCTATCCATGTATTCTATTCAATGTTAGGAGTGATATATTGAAGTCTCCAGCCATTATTGTAGAGACATCTATTTCCCCCTTCAGTTTTGCCTATGTGTGTCTCATGTATTTTGGTTAGGTGCATAAGTATTTATGATTTTTATTTCTTTTTGTTGAATTGCCCCTTTCATTAATATATAATGACTTTCTTCATCTCTTATAACAGTTTTGCATTAAAAAATCTGTTTGTCCAATATTAATGTCACTACTTCAGATACTTTTTCGGTTGCTATTTGAGTGGAATATTTTTTCCCAAACTTTCACTTTCAGCCTGATTGTGAACTTACATCTAAGGTGAATTTCTTGTAGACAGTATATAGATGGCTCATTTTTTAAAAATCCAATTTTGTCAGTCTTTTTCTCGACTGGGGAGTTGAACTCATTAATGTTCAATGTTATTACTGTAAAGGCATTATTTACTTTGTCCATTTTACCCTTTGGCTTTCTGTTGTCATATCTTACTACTTTCTGTCTTTTTACCATTTTATTTACCCTTCTTTATAATCTTAATTTCTATACTTTTCTCCTAGTCTCTTGCCCTTGTCTTTTCCTTTCTGACTGCAGTACTCCCTTTGGTGTCTCTTGTAAATCTGGTCTTTTGGCAACAGACTCTCAATTTTTGTTTACATATAAAGACTTTAAACTCACCATCATTTGTGAAACATAGTTTTGCTGGATAAAGAATTCTTGACTGACAGTTTTTTTCTCTTTCAGAGCCTTAAATACATCATTCACTACCTTCTTTCTTCCATGGTTTCTGATGAAAGTTTGACACTTATTCTTGTTGAACTTCCCTTGTATATGATGTACTGCTTTTCTCCTGCTGTTTTCAGAATCCTCTCTTTATCTCTGGCACTTGGCATTCTGAATAGTAGGTGTCTCCAAGTATGTCTATTCAGATTTATTCTGTTTGGTATGTGTTGTCCTTATTGGATATTGATATTTGTATCTTTCGTAAGGTTTGGGAAATTTTCATTCAATTTTTCCAGAAATATTTTTTTCTGACTCCTTTTCCATTCTCTTCTCTTTCTTCATCATCTATTATGCATGTTTGTATGTTTTGCTTTGTTATTAAATTCCCTGAAACCCTGTTCCCTTTTCCATTCTTTTCTCCTCTCTTTTCAAGTTCAAATATTCTGTCCTCCAGTTCACTAATTCTATCCTCCACCAATACAAATTTGCTGATGCATGCCTCTAATGGTTTTTTTTTTCCCTATCTGGTTGCATCACCATCTTTTTGGTGTGTCACTTCATCATGCAAGGGCCTGTGCCCCTCTGCACAGGTCTGGGATGCCTCCCTATAGTAAATGGGAGCTCAATTGCTTGAGCCACAGTCACTTTCCATCTAATATATTTTTTATCTCATCCATTGTGTCTTTCATTCACATAATCCCTTATTTTTCTTTCAAGGCTTTCATATTGTTCTTTATGCCACCCAGTGGCTTGTTAATATCCTTTATCTCTAAAGCCCTATTTTCCTTCAACTCTTTGAATTTATTAGATTTGTGTGATTATCATTAATTAGTTGTCTTAAATTCTGTGTCTCATCACGATTTTTTATTTGATCCTTTGGCTGGGTCCTCTTCTTGTTTCTTAGTTTGGCTTGAAACTTTTTGATGATGCCTAGTTATCTGATTATGTTGGTGAATTCACTCTGATCATCAATTTCTCTCTCTTGCTGCATTGTTTTGTTTCATTGTGCTTGCCTGATTTTTGGTTTAAGTTATTCTAAATTTTTAAGACTTCCCAGCTTTGTTTACCAAAACAGGGTTACAGCTCCATTAACAGGGTTACAGCAGACTAGATTCAAGAATGCCTAGACATGAGAGACTCAAAAAAGCTGTGTTTACTTATTGTAGTTTTCTAGCCTGCCAACGGATAGTGCTCTTTGGCGAACCATTCCATGGAGGTGTCTCTTCAACCTCCACTGACTGGTTATTCTGGTCTGGCTAGAACTGAGATTCAAAATGGACTTTGGTGGTCGAACTCACCAGAGAGAAACCACTCTTCACCCCTCACTGCACCCTCCCTATTCCTGGGGATGAAGACATTCATTACCTTCTCAGTTGGCCATAGTGAGCCATGGGTTTTACCTAGGTGATTTGCCTTAAGGTTGGGGATGGGTGCTATTCCCTGCCACAGGGGCTATTAACTCATAGTTTTTATTTTGTCCTTTTCATCCTTTGTCCCTTTCCCTTCTGGATGATGGATGTGTAGTACTCTTCTGGTCTGCAGTCCCCCAAAGCAGCTCTTCAGATGGTTCTTCGCCTTTCCTCTGTTGTTTTTGTAAGAGTTGAGCCCAGCTGCCCTACTCCAATGTCATTTTCCCAGAGGTCACCTCAAATGTATGCTGCTTTTATTGTAGGCTCCATTTAACCAATTGAACTTCACAACATGCTTTCATTTATTTTGCTGAACTCTTTCATTTATTTTGCTGAATCCATTGTTGCAAATGATAAACTAATGCTGCTGTTCCAATATGGTGCTGGCTGATATTATTTTTTACATTTGTGTGTTGGAACTTCACTTTTTCTTGAGTATGATGTACATGATCTCTTTGCTGAATTAAAATTTTCAAATACTGGAAGACTATTTCCTCAAATTTTTGTGCTAGTCACAGTATAACTTCTATAGGCACAGTACACTTTTAAGTTGTAATTATTAAAGTATTAATATTTTTCATTCACTCTCTAAAGTCTAGACAATCAACAAGGTGATATATGAAGCTGTGGTTTGTAGCATTTGCCTATTTCTATCATGTAAATACTCTCACCATGATCTATATTGAGCTGCCAAAGTTACTGACTGCAGAGTTGGGAGGAGATGTGCAGTATCACACTATTATGTATTATTTGCATCATACAGATACAATACATGTAAGTAACTTTGAGGGCATAGATAATAGCAAAATGTAGTTGAAAGTGTAGAAAGTGATGAGTTTTGAAAATTTATTACCTTTTAAAAACAAAATTTATTTAATTATAAGTTTATTTTTATTTATATATATATAAATTTAACTTTATAAAAATGTCTTTATATAACAACTTATATTCAAAATTTATGGAAATATAACAGTTGGCTCTGGCCAGTCAATATAATCAGCTCCAGCAAAACTCTGGTATTGTGAAAAAAACTTTTTTGTTACATTAAAAATTTGTTTCTTATTGTGAATTTCTATCAAGAACAAATTGAAAGCCCTTGACCTAGATGAAGACAATTTAAAAAATATTCTTTGTGTACTTGAAAACACAGTGTATTCTATAATTACTGGGTACAGTGTTTGCTTTGTGTATTCATTCAAGTTTTGTGTGTGTGTGTTGCTTAAATCATCTGCCATAAATTTGCTCTGACCTTTATAGCTATCATTTAACTGAGAATTTGTATTCAAATGTCCTACTATGAAAGAGCAATTTTCTATTTCTATTTGTGGTTCTATCAGTTTTGCTTCATACAGTTTGAGGCTACATCATTATCTTGTTAGACTGGTTCTCAAATTTAGTGTGCATGATAATTGCCTGGATAATTTTAAAACACAGAATACAGGGCCTATCTCCAAAGTTTCTGATTCAGTAGGTCTTGAATGGGGCCGGGGGAATTTGTATTTCTAACAAATTCCCAAATATGTTGTTTGCTGTCTGGGTCCATTCACTGTGTGTTCTTCTGTGTCCCCTTGTATTCTTGTCAGTGGTGCCGGGAATCTGTGTCTCTTTTTGTTGCATCATCTCTCCATATGTGCGGTATCACTCCTCCTAGAACAGGCTGCACTTTTTTCATGCTGGGTGGCTCTCCTTACGGGGTGCACTCCTTGTGTGGGGGGCTCCCCTACACGGGGGACACCTCTGCATGGCATAGCACTCCTTGTGCACATCAGCACTGCGCATGGACCAGCTCATCACATGGGTCAGGAGGCCCTGGGTTTGAAACCTGGACCTTCCATGTGGTAGGCAGATGCTCAATCCATTGAGCCAAATCTGCTTCCTGCTTGGTGACATTTAAAACTTTCCCCAAAATGGAAATTTTGAAGAAAATAGTAACAGAGCATAACTTTTCCAAAATAAGTCTTTTTCAGGACTGTGTGTTAGAAGCTGTTGGGGGATTGAGTTATGTATGCCACAAAAGACATATTCATCTTAATCTGAGTTCCTGTGTGTGTGAGCCCATTTATAAATAGGTCATTTGAAGATGTTATTATTAGTTAAGGTGTGGACTCGTTTGTGAATAGAATCTTTGAACATACTATTTAGATGAGGCCAAAGTGAATCATTGTGGGCCTTGATCCATATTCTGAAATCCTTGTAAGCCAGAGAAAATTCAAGTGCATTTAGTAGAAGCCAGAAATTGAAACAGATTACCATGTGACATGTGACAGTCAGGGATGTAAGCCAAGGAACCCCAAGGATAGTAGCGAGCCAGCACTAGAATTATACAGACTCCAGGAAACAGTGTGGCTAGTTGAGACCTTGACACTAGACTTCTAGCCTTCAAAATGAAGATGGTTAATTTCTTATGCAAAAGCTTAACTGTCTTGTGGTGTTTTTCATGGCAAACATGGAAAACTATGACAGAAGCTAATTCTTTGATTGCCAGCTGCCTGCCCAACAACTTCCTTTGTGCTGCCTAATGGCAAGCTATTGTGTATTGTGAGTTTGACAAGAAAACAATATGCTGCTATGATAGATGCTTATAGAAGCAACTGGCAAAGGAGGAAGAGGAATTTTTTTTTTTAAGTTGAGGTCTTAAGAAATCCATTGAGTGAAGTGACTTCCAAACCTTTGTTGACTGCAGGGACTGAAAAGGATATCATAACACAGCGTATTATGAAGTGAGACTGTGTGGGCCCTTCATGTGATGTGAACTGTGTACACTCAGTACCAAGCCTTGTAATAAAGCTCCCAGTTATCCTGAGAAGATCTAAATATGAACAAAAAATGGAAAATGTGGCCTTAGTAGTTTTGTAAAAAGAGTGAGCAGTTCAGATCTTATGATATTCAGTACAAGATTTTGCGTAAGTACCTTTAGCAGTAGGATAAAACCCTAGACATGACTTCAATATTTGTTTGAATTGAGCTACCATATACCTACTATTTCCAATTTACTTCCTAGAAATGACTTTTTGAGTTAGGACTATATTGTGTTATAGTGCTAACTTTGCCTTTTTATTCCTTGAAGTTAATACAATGGAGAAAATTTTAAGACATGAGCATAATTTTGCTTATTTACTGTTAGCAAAAGGAATCCCTTATTTCAGAGACTCACTTTATTACCAACACTGTTACAGTCATCAGCCAGTGAGCCCTGAGTAGATAGGTTTAATTAATTTAGGAAATATGCTCTCACAATATGTATGAAATTATGTTGGGGTGGGAGAATCTGTGGACATTGATAGGCTAACAAAACCCAGATGAAGTGCTAGGCTAGCTGAACCTAAAGGATTAGTTGGAGTGAGTATAAAATGAGGGAGTTACCATGACCAGGAATGTGAAGCCAGAGTCTGAGACATCAGTCTCAACTAGACAGCCCAAGCAAGAGAGAGCAATGAAGAAACTGACTATAGGCTACATGAGGTCAAGGAACATGATCTTCTTATTTTCTCCTGTATCTTCAGTGTCTACCAAACTGGATAGTATCTAGAAGATGCTCAATAACAAATTATTTAGTAGTTGTCTTGGTGAATGTACAGTTCCTGATAAGTTCTCTATACTCTTTTCCAAGGCCCGGAGTAACCTTATTCCTAAAATCTGGTGATTGGTCAAGAAAATCTTGACAAGAAGGCAAAATGTCCAGAGTAGTGAGAGACTAATTTTCTGATGGATGCATATCTCCTGACATATGTCATTAACTTGGTTTCTGCTTCTCAAAATTTGAGCATATTCAGGGTACCTGAGGACCCCGGAAACAAGAGAAACTCAAATTTTCTGAAAGGTACTCATTGGAAAGCACTATAAGCCAATCTGAGACCAGAATTTTCTGTCTGAGAATCTAACCCAAAGATATACTGGCAAAAATATGGAAAAAATCACAAGGTTAGTTATGACAGCATAAGAAAGCACAGAAGCAACCCAAATGTACATCTACAAGAATCTTAAGAATAAAGTACAATATGGCCACACAATGGAGTACTATGCAGCTGTCACAAGAATGAGGAAGACCTCTACATTCTACAGGAATATCTAGGAGATATTGCAGTTTTAGTTCCAGATGATTGTAATAAAACAAATATTGTAATAAAGAAAGTCACATAAATTTTTTGTTTCCCAGTATATATGAAAGTTATGTTTACACTATACTGTAGTCTATTAAGTGTGTAATAGCATATGTCTAAAAAACAATGTACATTCCTTAATTAAAAATATATTTTATTGCTAAAAATGCTACATTTGAACTTTCAGTAAGTCATAATCTTTTTGCTGGTGGAGGGTATGCCTCGTTGATGGCTGCTGACTGATCAGGGTGGCAGTAGCTGAAATTTGAGGTGGCTGTGGCAATTTCTTAAAATAAGACAATGAATTTTGCTGCATAGATTGACTCTTCCCTTGTCCGCAGCTTATGATGGTGTTTGATAAATTTTACTCACAGTAGAATTTCTTTCAAAATTGGAGTCAATTCTCTCAATTGCTGATGCATATTTATCAACTAAGTTTACATAATATTCTAAATCCTTTGTTATCATTTCAACAATTTATAGATTCCAACTTATGAAACCACTTTTTTTGCTCAACCATAAGAAACAACACCTTATCTGTTCAAGTTTCATCATGAAGTTGCAGCATTTCAGTTACATCTTCAGGATCCACTTCTGATTCTAGTTCTCTTGCTATTCTTTGACATCTGTGTATACTTCCTCCATAGAAATCTTAAATCACTCAAAGTTATGCATGAGGGTTGCAGTCAGCATCTTCCAAACTCCTCTTAATGTTGACAGTTTGACCTCCTCCCATGAATCTTGGGTATTCTTAAATGACTTCTAGAATGGTGAATCCCTTCCCAAAGGTTTTCAAAATATTTTGCCCAGATCCATCATAGGATTCATCATCTATGGCAGAGATAGCCTTATGGAGTGTATTTATTAAGTAATAAGACTTGAAAGTTGAAATGACTCCTTGATTCATGGACTTCAGATTGGGTGTTGTGTTCACAGGTGTAAAAACAACATTTATATCTCCATCAGAGTTCTTGAGTGACCAGGTACATTGTTAGTGATCAGTAATACGGTCAAAGGAATCTTTTTTTCTGAGCAGTAGCTTTCAACAATAGCTTCAAATATTCAATTAAACATATTGTAAACAGATGTGCTGTCACCCAGACTTTGTTGAGCCATTTATAAAGCACAGGCAGAGTAGGATTAGCATAATTCTTAAGGACTTTAGGATTTTCCAAATGTAAACTGAGCACTGGCTTCAAATTAAGGTCATAGCTTCATTATCCTTTAACGAGAGAGTCAGACTGTTCTTTGAAGCTTTGAAACCAGGCATTGACTTCTCCTCTCTTGCTATAAAAGTCCTAGATGGCATCTTCTTCCATTATAAGACTGTTTCATCTACATTGAAAATCTGTTGTTTAGTGTAGCCACCTTTGTCAATTATCTCAGCTATATCTTCTGGATAACTTTTATGCTATGGAGGTGGCTCCTTTCAGTAAACCTCATGGACCAACCTCTGCAAGCTTCAAACATTTCTTCTGCAGCTTCCTCACCACTCTCAGCCTTCGTAGAACTGGAGAGAGTTAGAGCCTTGCTCTGGATTAGGCATTGGCTTAAAGGAATGTTGTGGCTGGTTTGATCTTCCATCCAAACCACTAAAACTTTCTCCATATCAGCAATAGGGTTGGTTTGCTATCTTATCATTCTTGTGTTCATTGGAGCAGCATTTCTAATTTCCTTCAAGATCTTTCCCTTTGCATTCACAACTTGGATAACTATTTGGTGCAAAGGCTTAGCAATTCAGTCTATTTTGGCTTTTGGCATGTCTTCTTTACTAAGTTTAATAATTTCTAGCTTTTGATTTAAAATGAAAGTCATGTGACTCTTCCTTTTAATTGACCACTTAAAGCACATTGTAGGGTTATTAACTGGCCCAATTTCAAAACTGTTATTTCTCAGGGAATAGGGAGGCCTGAGGAGATGGGGAACAGCCAGTGGGTGGAGCAGGCAGAACACACACAACATTTATCTATTAAGATCACTGCCTTATATGGGCATGGTTGGTGATGTCCCAAAACAATTACAATAGCAACACAAAGATCGCAAATCACAGATAACCCTAACAGATGTAATAATAAGGAAAAGATTTTAAATATTGCAAGAATTACCAAAATGTGACACAGAGACATGAGTGAGCACAAGCTGTTGAAAAAATGGTACCAAAAGTCATGCTTGGTTCAGGGCTGCCAAAAACCTTTAGTTTGTAAAAAAACACAGTATCTGTGAAGTGCATTAAAGTGAAGCACAGGCCCATGCGCAGTGCTGATGCGCTCAAAGAGTGCCATACCACCCAGGGGTGTCCCCGCGTAGGGGAGCCCTGTGCGCAAGAAGTGCTCCCCAAGGAGAGCCGCCCAGTGCAAAAGAAAGTGCAGCCTGCCTAGGAATGGTGCCACACACATGGAGAGCTGACACAACAAGATGACGCAACAACAACAACAACAAAAAGAAACATAGATTCCCGTGCCACTGACAACAACAGAAGCGAACAAAGAACATGCAGCAGATAGACACAGAGAACAGACAACTGGGGAAGGGTGGGGGGGAAGGGGAGAGAAATAAAATAAATAAATCTTAAAAAAATTATAAATAAAACAAAAAAAATAAAATGAAGCACAATAAAATGAGATATACCTGCATATATATATATGTCCCCTGCTCCCACCCTGCCTTTCGCTTCCTTATACTTTACCCGCCTGTTCTTCGTAACCTCTCCGTATTATGGCCCTTCTCAGCAGCAGCTTATGCTGCTGCCTCCCTCCGCCCCTCCTCCCAGCCACTGTTATCTTCCCCCTCCCAGCCGATCGCTGTTCTACCCGCCTCATTTCAACCGCCCTCATCCCGTATCCGCCCCGGCACAACCTCTGAAACAACCCCCCCCTGCCATCAATGGCTTACGCCCTAAACCGCAGGTCCGCCCTTGCCTCTGCAGCCAATCCTCGGCTGCCCCGCGGACATGCCCCTCCCACAACCTCCCCGCCCCCACGAGACTATAAAACCCCATGTACTTCCCTAATAAAATCAGACCTGCGCATAGACCTCGTCTCCGTGGTTCTTCTTCCATCGAACCGCGCGTCCCCACCAAGCCTTGAGCCGCCCACTGCCGCCCCAGTCCGGCCGTGGGCTCGGCCCGACTCCCGGCAGCGACCCGCCCGCGTGGCAGCGACCCGCCCGCGGTACCGCAGCGGCGGCCACATATATATATATATATATATTTTTTTTTTCCCCACCTGTAAGGAACCAAAAGGAAGATCAATGAAAATGCAATGTGGGTTTCTAGGGGTTAAACCTTGGTCTTAAAATACCATTTCCCTCTAAAAGGAACCGGAGCTCCTATTGCACAATTGCTAATGTCAGGTCTGGGGCAGAGAATTTTACAAGATGGACCTGGACCATCTTTTTACTTAATGAAAAGGGAAGTTATCAAAAGTCTACTTTCCTTATCATGTCAACAGGATATTATATCTTTCACAATCCACCACGAAAAGTCTCTCAGATGTTTATTCTTTATGTTCCCTATTACCAACTCAGATAGATTTATTTACTCTCTCTTTTCTCTATAACTTTTCACACATTTGGTTATTATCAAACTCATCAAATTGTATTGTCATTATTATTTCTCTTTTCCTCCAGTAACACATGAAAAAGGTTAAGTTGAATGACTATAAATGAATGAATGCATGATAAGATAAGGGAGATGTTTTTGTTGGTGAGAAAAATGCCTTTCTGCTACCACTCCAATTTGCACCATTACAAAATATTCTACTTTGATTATGAGTGAGGATGATGGTTCTCTTCATTAACTTTATATGACTTCTGTGTTGTAAATCAATTTATTTTTAAACATGATTCCATTCTTGTTATGCATTTTGCCAGGAACAACTTGGAAATAACAACTTAGAAATAAATTCTAAATTAAAAAAACCACATTCTTCTCCTTTAGTCTAAAGGAATGATATGAAATGATTGTGGAAAAATGTTTATTTAACTATTAAACTTGATCCATATGATAAGAGCCAGAAACTTTGTGTAATTTAATATTCTATTTGTTTCTATAATGCATATTATATAAGATTTCATAGCATATCATTTTTCTTAGTATTTGTTATATGATTTGATATATGATAGGATATAAAAGTTTCTGTTCAAACTTCAAGTATACTTTTGAGTGAAAGTTACTGTGAAAGTAAGTGGAGAAAATAAATATAAAACGCACTGGACTCTAAATGTCTTTACATAAAATATATCCCTATATCAGAAGTAGATGACACTGTTTTCTAGTCTTCTCTTCTAAACCAGTACACCTCCAGACATATCCCAGTGGAGAATCTAAAAGGGAATCTCATTTGTACAATTTCATATTCTATAAGCCTGACATATCTGAGTTGGTTTTAATTTTCTCTAAGAATGACTATACGCTTGTCTTTGAGAGACAGAATTCTTTACTTCTAACTAGTTTCTAAACAGTTTGCACTAGGACAGCAACCACATCTGTAAAATGTATATTTCATGTTCTATGTGCTTTTCAGTTATTTAGAAGAGCAGAGAATGCATTTTCCATGTTTTTTTTTACAAATCAATTTTATTGATACAGATTAATAAAGCATAAATCCATCCAAAGTGTACTATCAATGGTATTCGGTATAATCACATAGTTGTGCGCTCATGACTTTAGTCGTTTTTAGAGGATTTTCATTATTCTAGTAATAATAACACTACTAAAAAACAAAAACCAGCCAACCAAACAAACAAAACTTATCACCTCTCAATCTCTCTGTTTCCCCTGCCATACATAGCTGCTATTCCATTTCCTTCTCTCTGGTTTATTTGTAATTATATTTTGTAAAAAGTCTTATATATGCAATATCACCCATATTTGTTTTTTACATGAGGTTTCACTTTGTTATACAGTCCCAGGTTACATTTGTTAGCTTCCCTTACATGTCCTTAGGCTCTGCCTTTCCACCACTCATACCCATATAATTGTGCTGCTGTTACAAACAGCATGATATGCTTTCACCATTTCCATTCACTTTCAAAGATTTAGAGAAAACCTTCTTACCAGTTCTGTACATATTAACCCTCTGCTTTCCATTCTCTAACTTCATTCCATTTTCTGTTGACCTATATTGTAGTTATTAATTCCATGTGTTTACATAATATGTTTAGTTCATAAAAGAGCAATCATACAGTATTTGTTCTTTTGTGTCTGACTTACTTCACTCAACATAATGTCCTCCAGGTTCATCCATGTTGTCATATGCTTCACAACTTCATTTCTTCTTACCGCTGCCTAATATTTCATTGTGTATATATACCACAATTTGTTTATCTCCTCATCAGTTGATGGACACCTGGGTTGTTTCCAACTTTTGGTAATCTTGACTAATGCTGCTATGAACATCAGTGTGCAGATGTCTATTTGTGTCACTGCTCTCAGTTCTTCTGGCTATATACCTAGTAATGATATTGCCAGGTCACATGGCAAGTCTATATTCAACTTCCTAAGGAATTGCCAAACAGTCCTCCACAATGCTGTACCATTCTAAATGGGACCTCCTCAAAATTACACACTTTCACATCTCAAAGGACTTTGTCAAAAGGGTGAAAAGGCAGCCAACTCATGGGGAGAAAATATTTGGCAATCGCATATCCAATAAGGACTATATATAAAGAGATCATACAACTCAACAATGAAAAGACAAACTACCCAATTAAAAAGTGGGCAAAAGACTTGAAAAGACAATTGCCCAAAGAAGAAATGCAAATGGTGAAGAAACAGATGAAAAAATGTTCAACATCACTAGCCATTAGGGAAATGCAAATCAAAATTACAACGAAATATCATTTCACACTATTAGACTGGCCACTATTAAAAAGCCTTGTGTCTTTTTGTTTGTGACTTTATATACAGTTATTTATAAACATTTGTGTGTGTGTGTGTGTGTGTGTTCAAGACAGTATGGATGCTTTGCATATTGCTACAGAAATATAGCATTAAAAAGTATCATACTGTGTCAGCTTTAAAATCAAATTCTGGATTTGAATTCTCCTACTCACAGTTGAATTTGTGATAGAGAAGTGTGTATAAGGCTGATGCATCCTGTTGTAGAATGAAGAAATGGTAAAACTGGAATGGTTTAAACTGATGTTTATGGCTCTTAATTCTTCTTGGCTCTAAACCAGACTCAGTAATGAATTTCTTACACTTGAAGAGTAGGAAAACATTTAATGTGTCTATTTCTTTTTCCTCCATAGTATATTTTGATCTTGACATCAGTTGAAAAATAAACTAAAGGAAGCTAGGCAAAATAAATATGTTGCCTCTTTTACATTGTCTAAGAGGGCATAACACCTAATTCTTTTCTGTGGAGCAATGTTCACCAAGGTGAAAAATAAAATAACCAGTCAGGTGTAATCTACGGCACAAAACAGCCCAGAGATATGCTGCAAAAGGGATTTTATAGACATGAAGTTTTCTTCACATTTGAAAACTTCTTTTCAGAAAGGAGCCTTTTTAGCAACTATCTTATCTTTCAAAGATAAGATAAAACCATCTACAAGCCTCCTAAAAGTTTTAGTGACCTGAGAAGATTTCTCAACTTTTCCCACTGGTATTAGTATTTCAGCAAAACATCTGATGCTTGGGAGCTTCACTGACCCAGAGAAATAGAGACCAGATCCCTGGGATTACATTTTCCATTTTTATTAAAGGTTCTCTGTTCTTTCAGGGTCTATCAGAAGTCTTCGTGTTTTGAGTGATTTCACCAGATTGAGAATCTCTAGACGGGTTTCACTGTGGAAGAGCGTATATATACAGTATAGATATATGCTGTACCCAGTGTTTGAAAGCATGCTTTTTCTTTCTATAGCCTTAAAGTGTACATCTATGATTTAGTTTGAATAAAATACCACAATCTCATTCCTAGCACAGAAATTAATTTCATATGGGCAAAGCCTTTTATTTATTTTATAACAGGAAAAGAGGATTAAATGCAAATGCCTTGGGCGAGGGAACATTTTGTTTCATTTCCATACTATAGTGTAAAAGACTGTTAAATGTTCTTTGCCCAAGAGCAGTTTTGATGGAAGAAAAGGAAAGAGAGCAAGTGGACATTAGGTAGAAGGAGGCAAAATAAATTTAGGAAGAACACGGAGGAATGGGCAGAAGTACTCACAAGCTAGCTCTGGTGACAGGTTTATATACGCACAGTCTGGCCTTTCTACAGTTCTTCCACTTAAAGCTGATTGTCAGTTTGTGGCTGTAGTTATGGCTCTTTATCCATTGTTTAGGTTTCCTAGTGCTACGTTAAGAAAGTACCACAAGCTAGGTGGCTTAAAACCCCAGAACTATCTTGTCTCACAGTTTTGGAGTCTAGAAGTCCAAAATCAAGACTGGGTCGACAGGGCCGTCTCCTGAAGTCTGAAGGGAAGAATCAATTTCATTCCTCTCTCCTGGCTTCCGGCAGAGGCTTGCTGCCACTCTATAGCATTCTCTGCCTCAGTTTTCATGTGGCATTCTGTCTTTGGTGTTTAAATTTCCTCTTATAAGGACACCAGTCATATTGGATTAAGGGCCCACTCTGCTCCAGTACAACCTCATTCTAACTTACCTTATCCATCTGTAACAAGCCTATTTCCAAATGGGGTCAAAATCTGAGGTAGTGGAGATTAGGACTTCAACATTTCTTTTTAGAGAACACAATTCAATCCATAATATGCATTATCCTCTTAGATGGTGTGGAGTAGTTGCTAAAATAGCACTAGGCTGGGCTGACCATGGAAGTTTTCTTTTTTTCCCTAGCTAAAATTAGGTCACATTTTTTATACTTATGCTTCAAGGCATCTTTGAAAGTATTTCTCTTTTTTTCAGTTTGAATTTGCACCTTACAGGACAGCAGCACATTCAATGCCTAGAAATACATATTTTAACTGCGATAGCAACTGACTAATTAGATTTAAAGATGAGGATCATGATTCTTCTAGATCTCTGAAAGCTGCTTTGACAGAACTGGAAAATTCCAGGAATCACTTTGTGCCCATGAGAAACGTAGTGATAAAAGATAATTTCCTAATTGTAACATAAAATATATTAGGCTTTGTCCTATTGGTGAGAAAAGAGTCAATCACAGTGCCATTTAAAAGCGATAATTTACCTTAAAATATTCACAAGTCTTTTCTTTTTTTTTTTTATTGACTTTGTAATAATATTACATTAAAAATATATATGTGAGGTCCCATTCAACCCCACCCCCCCACCCCCCCTCTCCCCCCCCCAACAACACTCGTTCCCATCATCATGACACATCCATTGGATTTGGTAAGTATATCTTTGGGCACCTCTGCACCTCATAGACAATGGTTCACATCATGGCCCATACTCTCCTCCATTCCATCCAGTGGGCCCTGTGAGGATTTACAATGTCCGGTGATTACCTCTGAAGCACCATCCAGGGCAGCTCCATGTCCCAAAGACGCCTCCACCTCTCATCTCTTCCTGCCTTTCCCCATACCCATCGTCCCCCATGTCCACTTTTCCCAATCCAATGCCACCTCTTCTATGTGGACATTGGATTGGTTGTGTCCATTGCACCTCTATGTCAAGAGGAGGCTCAGATTCCACATGGATGCTGGATGCAATCCTCCCATTTTCAGTTGTAATCACTCTAGGCTCCATGGTGTGGTGGTTGTCCTTCTTCAACTCCATCTTAGCTGAGTGTGGTAAGTCCAATAGATCAGATTGTAGGTGCTGGAGTCTGTTGAGGCTCAGGACCTGGCTATCACATTGTCAGTCCAGAGATTCAAATCCCCTAAATATATCTTAAACCCCAACATTAACTGCACCTCCAGCACATTAGCATGAAAGTCTTATGAAGGGAGATCCCATCTGAGTCCAGATTCATCACACATAAACACCATTTCCAAAGAGGGGCCATCTGCCCTGGTAGTTAACCCCATCGGCCATGACCATAACTCCCATGGGTCTCTTTAGCCCTCAAAGGAACCAATATCTGGGGGTTGTATCTGCTTTATCTGTCTCTCTGTCACAAGTCTTTTCTTATTAGAGATTTTTCACAATTGAGCAGACAACCTTCTTTTCCTTTTAGGGGACTAGAAATCATGGAACCTATGGATCCTATGCTAGAATTTCCTACTACCTTCTTTTGAAGGTACCTACCTTTGGCAAGTCCCCTTAACTGAGGAACTGCTGGTAATGCTCCTGAGCACACTTTTAGTGCATTTGTACATATTTTAAAGTGCTTAAGGCAGTGCATTAATTGATGAGCTTTAAAATTTTCCCTTGGATAACTTACTATCTTTAAGATACTGCTGGTGGGAAAAAAACTTTATTCTACCTTCTTTTTGCATGCTACATCCAAAACACTATGCAAGAGGTTCAAAAATAGAATATTCTTACCTTCAGAAAGTTGAGAACTAAGGAAAAAGGGGGCTAATTAAGATGTTCATAAAGTACTCATAGATATGAACTGTGCATAGCACTAAACAACAACCAGGTATTTCTTGTGCCTCTACCATGTGCTGTACACTCTGCTAAGTGTTATAGTCAATAAAGAAGTGGATGGAGTCCATGAAGTAACTGGAGAGATGAGACATGCACACATGAAACGCAAGTCAGTATGATCCAAAATCCGTGAACAGAATCCGATGAAAGGACATCAGAGAGTTGGGGTTATGGTAAGTATTTAATAAATGTTAAGAAATTGTTTAAAGGGAACTGGGCTAATCAGGGCTGTGGGGAGACTCTAGCTGGTATTTTAAGGATGATGGTCTGAGATAAGGTAGCCTGAAAGGGAGCAGAAAATGTTCTGGGTATGAAGGTTACTTGAGCAAAAGTAGAGAATTAGATTGGTATTGGTGTTCTGGGGAGGGCAAGAAGATTTAGAGTATAGGTATTTGTTAAAGATTGCTCAGCTAAAAATAAACAGGGCTGGGATTTGGACCTGGGTTCAGACCCAGATTCCCCTGGTTGGAGATAAGGCTACACACATTCAGATTATAGAATTCTTGAATTTGGGCACAGCAATTTGACCTCTCATTTTGTTGATACTTGGGGACCTATTGATTATTATATTTTATTCATGCTAAATAACATGAAGCTGCTTTAGTATTGTACTGGTGAACTCTGAATGGAGAGGGCTCAGTTTTCAAAAACAACGAGTTTGTAAATGATTCCAAGTACTGGGAAGTAATTTTTTAACTTTTTAAATTCTGATCCTCTGATGTATGTTAAGTAAATTCCAGTCTGTGCTGTTAATTGGTTTCTGCTGAAGACTATTTAGGTTCCTTCAATGAATGCTTTCAAACTGAGACAATACTTGCTTGGGATTCTTATGTTGTGAAAAACTTACTTCTATAATTTTTAATAAACCAAATAAGTGAATATTTGTAAAGAAACAAAAGAAGATAGGAAACAGAGTTCTACCTCTGTAGTTAGGAAGGAGAAATGGAGAGGGAAATGCAATATACCTAGAAATGTTATTATCCAAGGAGGTATTATTAGATCTTGACATGGAAAGTTCATCTTCACAATCTGTCTAGATTGACATACTAGAAACATCAGGAAATAAGTTATTGTTTCTTTTTGGAAAGAGAATCCAACATGGAAATTATGGGTAATGTCACTTAGGGTTGCATATGTTTAAAAATTAATCTAATTGTTGTCAATGAGAAATATTGAAAACTACTGGCCATTTTTTGTTTTACTCTGCTGTAGTTTATTAACGCAAGTTTTAATTAACTCTATTGACAGTTTTATTTTCCTCTTGCAGCAGCTGACTGAAAATCTAGGGCAAATTCTAGCAATTATTGTGTTGTATATCTTCAGGGGAAAAGTGAGAGCAATAATACTTATTAAACTTTCCCATTGTTTGTGTTAGCACAATTATTTCTAAGGCTGAGTATTTTTACTTTCTGCACATTTGAAAGCAAGCAAACCTGAGTCGTCTGAACTGGAAAAAAGTTCACCTTTTCACAGGGAGAACTTTAAAAAGAGAGAAATTTTTTTTTGAAGAAGCAAATTCTTAAGAATCCGGGTGTCCAAGCTTTCTTTGTAGATCAGTGTAGGGTGATTTGAATATCTTTTCTACTCCTATATTCACAAAAACTGAAGTTGTACTTTAGCACTGCAGTTAAAACAAGGAAATGGATGCTTTTCTGTATTATCATAGACTTTGGAAATATATCTGGGTCATACCCAAATTTAATAAAAAGGTTTTAAAACCTTTTTCCAAATTCATTTAAACCATTTGGATTTTCTTACAAAAATTAAGAAAATTCGATTTATGGCTCTATTCAAGTGGACATATTGGGTACCTGGTAGGAGCTTAGTGAAGTTCAATAATGAGCTCAAACTATTTCAACCAAAACGTCAGAAAATTTCACAAGATTTTAAAGTTCTCTTTAGGAATAATGAGATCTGTAGTAGGATATGTTGCTTTTGGTTGCTCAGCATCCAAAGATCCAAATGTTCTTCCCACTATGGGTAAATCTAACTCTGGTGTTAGGTATAGCCCACCTTTCACTACAGAAGTGAAAGGAGAAGATAATTATTTGGCTTCCTGGCAGCCAAAGTGTAGGCAAGTACCATAATCTTGACTAACTGGACACTACAATGGAACGTTCAATAGAAAGGGAATAATGCAAAGACAAGGGCGCAGTCAGAGTTACTCAAGGAGGTGGAGATGTCACTGCAAATGCTCAGGAGTGACTGTATTCACTGCCAAGTTCTTGAGTGTGCAGAGATGGCAGCATCCATCCCAACAGCTCCCATGTGCACTCTTGATTGTGCTTTGGTTTCCTTTATTTATTCTTATCCTTTTCATCTTCCTAGTGTTTCTGCAAGCTATACATTATCCTTTCAATAATTTTGCTTTCTGCTTAATTAGCCAGGATAGATTTCAGGTATTTGCAACCAAGAAACAAGACTATTACCTTGCATAATCAGAAACTAATTATTTCTTATTCCTGATGAATGTAAGCAAAATAGCAGTGGCATTCATTTGTACAGTTCTTTAAAATCTTTTGCAAGCACTAATACTTTCTTATTTAATTTTATCCTAAGGGGATTACTGTGAAATAGTCAGAGGCATTTCTATCTGTAAATGCTCTAAGAAGAAGGTAAGGCTCACAAATATTAAATGACTTGCCTAAGGACACACGACTATTCAGCCATAGAGAAGAGCTGAGAAACATGATCGCTGACTCTCAATATCATATTTCTCCTATTTGTTCACATTACCTTATATCAGGATTGTGCAAGTAAAAGTCTTAATAAATAAAAAGGATAACCTAGACAAATTTTAACTAAGCAAAGATTTATTGAATAAATCTTATGCAGCAGAATGTGTGCATGTGTGTGGGAGTGTGTGTGTGTGTGTGTGTGTGTGTGTGTGTGAAATTGTCCCTGATCTCCAGGAACTACTATCCCATCACAGAGACTGACCAGTACACAAATAACTTTTATGCCATAATAGAATGTTAGAATGCTAAGAGTCATTGACAAATTATTTTGGAAGCATTAGTAAGTTCTTGCCCAGCCAGACCTTACATGGAAGAGAACATTTGATCTGGCTTTTTAAAGAATAGAATTTCAATAGGTAATATGGTAGATTGAATCGTGTACCCCAATTTAGACATATTCTTCATTTTAATCCACATTCCTGTGGGTGTGAACCCATTATAAATGGGATCTCTCAAAGGTGTTACTTTAAGTTAAGATGTGGCCCAACTAAATGAGCTTGGGTCTAATCTAGAGGCCTTATAAAGAGAAAGAAACCAGAAGCCAGAGTCAGAGAAAACCATGTGAGGAGCCGGAAACTGGAAGGAACATAGAAAAGAAAGGAGAGGACACATCGTGTGAAGGGAGGCAGGAATACAAGCCAAGGATCCCCAAGGCACACAGGCAGCCAGAATCGGATCACAGACTCTGGGGAGAATGTATCACCTTGCTGACAACTCAAATTTGGAGTTCTCCTAGCCTCAAAAGCATGAGCCAATATATTCCTGCTGTTTAAGCCAACACATTGTATGCTTTTGTCATAGCAAACTTGCAAACTGAGACAGATTTTCCAGGGGAAAATGCTGAACTTTGTGTAGCAGCAAAGTGAAGGGCATGTGCTGTGATGGCTTCAGGGGAAATAAGGGAGTGGGTTTTGAAATTTTGGACATTAGCAAAAGATGTGTCCTGAGCAAATTAAGTGGTTATAGACTTTGGAAGTAGATTATACTCTGCTTTGGGAAATTCTTACTTTTGAAATTCATTCTCTGAGGCAGAAAGTTCAAGCAATCTCCAAGGAAGCTTTTTAAGATGTAATTTCCAGGCCTCATTTTTGGAGGTAGAGACTAGAACTAAGAAATCTGGGTGATGTAGCAGGTGACTGTACTACTCTTTGAGGAACACTGAATTAGCTCTTGTATTACATTGTCACAGTGCCCATAACTTCTGCTAGGCAAAATGAATGAAAAAGGGGCAATAAATAGTTGACTTCCACTATTGCCTGGAAGTATCACTGCCAAATAATATTTATTCACTCTTGTGTGAACAGGTTCTGTTCCAGGGGCTAAAGAATAATAAAGTACAAACCAAGTGCCTACAAACATGGAGTTTGCATTCTCGTTGGGAGCAGGCTGGAGACTAGCTTGTTCATTAAATCTTCATTATGAAGAATATGAAACAAGGTTATGGGGCATATTGGCCAAGTGGTACTGTTTTTTATGACAGTGGTCAGGAAGGGATTCTCTGATGATGTGACATTTGAGCAGAGTCCTGAATGACTTGGAGAGGATGTCATCTAGGGAGGACTTTCCAGGCAGACAGAACAATAAATACCAAGCCCTGAGGAAGACTGTGTGTGGAGGAAGAGGAGGAGTCAAGTGCAGCTGGAGGAGAGGAGAGAAAAGAGCAAAAAAAAAAAAAAAATGATTTGAAGAGGGAGAGGATGTCTAATCTTTTGGGCTGTAGCAACTTGATATTATTGATGAATTCCAAAAAGAAATATCTGATTATGTTTGTAAACTGGTCTTTTCCTCTGGGCATATTAGATTATATTGGATTACTTAATCAAGTAAATCTCTTGTGCCAGTAGGGTGGTGTTGAGTCCCTGCCCCTAGTACCAGGAAATTTCATAATGGATCATAAATATAATACTATTTTAACAGAGCATGTTGTATTTTCATGGTACTTATAATAGTATACTAAAATCTTTTGATAAGCACTAGAAAAACCCCAAATGTAAATTCAAGGAATGAAAAAATTTGGTTTTAAGAAAAAATACTTTATAGTGCTATAATTTTTGTTATTTTAATTATATTATCTGTACTTAGCTTTTCTCTCTTTCCTTTTCTCAATTTTTCTTTGCCAGTCTAGCTAAGGGTTTGTCAATTTTGTTGATCTTCTCAAAGAACCAACTTTTGGTTTTGTTGGTTTTTGTTCTTGATTTCATTGATTTCTGCTCTGCTCTTTATTATTTTTTTCCTTCAGCTTTGTTTGGGATTAGTTTGCTGTTCTTTTTCTAGTTCTGCCAGGCATACAGTTAGACCTTCAATTTTAGCTCTTTATTCTTTTTTAATGTAAACTTGAAGGCTATACATTTCCCTCTCAGCACTGCCTTTGCAGTGTCACATAGGTTTTGATATGTTATGTTCTTGTTTTCATTCATCTCAAGATATTTGCTGAATTCTCTTGCAATTTCTTCTTTGACCCACTGGTTGTTTAAGAGTGTGTTGTTTGGGAAGTGGATTTGGCCCAATGGAAAGGGCATCCTCCTATCACATGGGACGTCCAAGGTTCAAACCCAGGGCCTCCTGACCCGTGTGGTGAGCTGGCCCACGTGCAGTACTAATGCATGCAAGGTGTGCTGGGCCATACAGCAGTGTCCCCTGCGTAGGGGAGCCCCAAGTGCACGGAGTGCACCCCACAAGGAAAGCCACCCTGTGCAAAAAAATGCAGCCTGCCCAGGAATGATGCCACACATATGGAGAGCTGACACAGCAAGATGATGCAACAAAGAGAGACACAAATTCCAGGTGCCTCTGACAAGAATATAGGCAGACACAGAAGAACACACAGCAAATGGACACAGAGAGCAGACAACTGGGGGGGGGGGGGGAAGGGGAGAGAAATAAATAAAAAATAAATCTTTAAAAAAAGTGTTTAATTCATATATTTATGAATTTCCCCTTTTTCTGTCCATTCTTAATGTCCAGTTTCATTCTGTTATGACCAGAGAAAGTGTTTTGTATAATTTCAGTCTTTTAAAATTTATTTAGATTTGTCTTGTGATCCAACACATGGTCTACCTTGGAGAAGGATCCATAAGCACTTGAAAAGAATGTATATCCTCCTGTTCTGAGGTACAGTGCTCTACAGGTGCCTGTTAGGTCTAGTTCATTTATTATCTTATTCAAGTTCTCAGTTTCTTTACTTATTCTCTGCCCAGATATTCTATCCAGTACTGAGAATGGTGTATTGAAGACTCCAGCTATTACTGTAGAGACATCTATTTCTCCCTTCAGCTTTGCCAGTGTGCCTCATGTATCTTAGGGCACTGAAGTTCAGTGAATAAATATTTAGAATAATTATTTCTTCTTGTTGAAGTACCCCTCTTATTAATGTATAATTATCTTCTTCATCCCTTATAAGAGTTTTGCATTTAAAATCTATTTTGTCAGATACTAGTATTTCTACTGCAGCTCTTTTTTGGGTACACTTTGCATGGAATATCTTTTTCCAATCTTTCACTTTTAACCTGATTGTGTCCTTACATCTGAAGTGAGTCTCTTGTAGACACATATAGATGGGTCATATTTTTTAATCCATTCTATCAGTCTGTGTCTTTTGATTGGGATTTCAAGCCATTAACTTTCAGTGTTATTACTGTAAAGGCATTACTTACTTTATCCATTTGACCACTGACTTTCAATTGTTGTATCATAGTATAGTCTATTTTTTAACCCTTTCTAATATGCTCATTTCTACACTCTTCTCTGAGTTTCTTACCCCTGCTGTTTCCTTTCAGGCTGTAGCACTCCCTTTAGTATCTCTTGTAATTCTGGTCTTTTGGGAACATATTCTATCAGTTTTTGTCTGTCTGTGGAGACTTCGAACTCACCCTCATTTTTGAAGGACAGCTTTGCTGGATACAGCATTCTCAGCTGGCAGTTTTTCTCTTTCAATATCTTAATTACATCATACCACTTTCTTCTCTCCTTCATGGTTTCTGATGAGAGGTCAGCACTTAATCTTATAGAGTTTCCCTTGTATGTGATGCTTTGCTTTTCTCTTGCTGCTTTCAAAATCTTCTTTTTTTTTCTCCTGATATTGTCATTCTGAATAGTACATGTCCTGGGATAGGTCTATTTGTGTTTATTGTCTTTGGGGTGTGTTGTCCTTCTTGGATATTGCTGTTTATGTTTTTCATAAGGGTAGGAAAGTGTTTAGTCATTATTTTCTTAAATATTCTTTCTTGTTCTTTTCCAGTCTCTTCTTCTGGGATGCTAATACGTATGTTTTTGTGTTTTGTGTTGTCATTCAATTCCCTAAGACCCTTTTCTGTTTTTTCCATTCTCTTCTCTTTCTGTTCTCCTGTGTTTTCCAGTTCAGATAGTCTGTCTTCCCAAATCACTAGTTCTGTCTTCAAGCAATTCAAATCTGCTCTTATGTCCTTCTAATGTATTTTTAATATCATCCATCATGTCTTTCATTCCCATAAGGTCAGTTACTTTTCCTTGCAGACTTTCAAATTGTTCTTTATGCTCACTAAGTATCTTCTTAATATCCTTTATCTCTTTAATCGTATTTTCTTTCAATTCTTTAAAATGACTTATGAGAGTTGTGTGATTATGATTGATTAATTTTCCCAAATCCTGAATCTCTTCAGGATATTTGGTTTGTTTCTTTGGCTGAGCCATCTTTTCCTGTCTCCTGGTATGGTACATAAAATTTTACTGATATGCTGGTAAATTTACTCTGATGGCCAATTTCTCTCATTATTTTTTCACAGCTCTTTGATATTTGGTTCAACTTATGCTGTATTTAAAATTGCCTAGCTAAGTTACCAAAACCGTGCCTGTCTCTCATGAATGGGGTGCAGACTTTTTTCCCAGGAGTTGGGTAAAAAGAACTCTAAATACACTTTCTGTCCATGTATTTCAAGACTGGCCAGCAGATGGTACTTGTTGGCATATGTTTCCACAGAGGTGTAGCTCTCTCAGTTTCCCTGTTTTCCTCTGACTAGAGCTGAGATTCAAAGTGGGCTCTGCTGACCAAATTCACTGAAGAAAAGCCCCCCAACTCCCCCTCCCTTTTCCCCTGTATCAGCTGGCAGGGAGGAAGATGTCGGGTTTCCTCCCAGTCAGCTTCAATGTGCAGCAGGTTTTACTGTCGCTGAATATCTCTGGAGTAGGCTTCTTGGGTTCTTCATCCCTCAACCTCCTGGGAGCCTTTAAGCACTGTCTTTGTCTATTGACCCTCAAAGCAAGTCCCTCTGTCAGCTTTAAACTTTTTCTCTCTGATGCTTTTGTGACAGCGTTGAGCCTTCTTTGCTAACCAAACGTTACGTTCCCACAATTCCCTGCACTTAATATTTTAAACTCAGTGTGTAATTATATAATTCCTTGGTCTAAGAAAAAGGGAATTCTTAAAAAGTTTTTCTCACCTATGTTCTTATGAATAAGAAATATTAATGCATTCTAGATGAACATTAAGTAGTTCTGAGGCAGGGGCAGAAAGGCAAATGGAACACTTTTTTTGTATGCATGCTAAAAAGTGATGCTAAAGTTGCTTTCTGTTAAACTCTCCCCCCAAAATTACCTGAGAGAGAATAAAAGCAGCTAACATATCAAATTTTTAGTACTGTGTTAGGAGTAGTTTTATTTGATAGAAAGGAGTGAAAAGACAACAATGTAGTTTTCAATAACCTAAGAGGGAGGAAATTTGACTGCAAATTTTTAGCATCTACAATTGCTCTTTCTTGGTCCTGGCCATATGAATGGCACTTTCTTTTCTTGGTAAAAGTACCTTGAGTCTGACATGGTGTTTGTCTTCTATATACCTGTATCTATTCCACATGCAAATTATAGACCCATTAGCCTCATACAAGGAAAATTATAGAAGATAGTCATGAGAGACTTCTTCTGAATATATACTTTTATGTTTACATGGGATAAACCAGAATTATACATGGCATATAAAATTTCTAGAATTATATCTATAAAATAATTTCAAATGTAGAAACAAAAATTCTAGGTAAAAAGTTAAAAATTCAAAACTATACTTATAGATTAATACATCAAATAGTAGGAAATATATTCATCAAGTTGTTGGGGCAAAATAAAATAAAACTCAAACACCAAACATCTAAAACATTGCTAGTTTATCAAATGTCAGTTGAAAATGCAATGCCTATTTCAATAAAATACTTATTCTTAATATGGTACCCGTAAAAGTGTCCTTCTTGGACATTGAAAGAATACCAGTCTCAAACCTGCATTTAGCATCTGACTTGAGAGTGAAATAGAGATACACTAATAAAGTGAGCATAAAGACCTTAATTATTTTCAATTAATCTGCAAGTTCTAGCCAATACAATAAGGCCACAAAATAGAAAGTATAAATATGAAAAGCATAGACCAGCAATATAGTTATTGAAGATGATATTAACGTCTCCCCAGCAAAGCAAAGCAAATCAATGGGAAAACTATTAAAACTAATAACGGCATTTGGTAAAGTGACTGCTTTCAAAATAAATATTATAAATCAATAGCTTTATCAGTAATAAACATAAAAATGAACAAAGACTCTAAAATGTAAAATACGAAATTGCTAGTAATACACTAAAAAAAAAAACTATGAGGGCCACATGAAAAATTTTAAATATAATGGGGGAAATAAATAAAAGACTGCTGCATCTTTTTCTGTATCTCCAATGCTGAGAACAGTGCTGGACTCATAGTAAGTCATCAAGAAATATGTGTTGAATTGTTAGGTAAGTAAATCAACCTTGTGGAATATATAGGATTTAGTTTGGGAAATGTTCTCAGGCTGTAAACATATTGCAAGGTAGAGATTCAGTATGTGTGTATGTGTGTATTAAATTTATTTAGTATAAAAAGAGTGCCCTCAAACTTGCATCCAGCATTTTACTTAGTGAAACAATAGGGGTATCTCATTCTCAGTTAGTTAAGGGTCACATATTTATTCTTTTATATTTACTTATTCTTTTACATTAACTATTTTGTTCCTGGAGTTTAAATCTCTAGTTTCTGTCTTCTAGATATATAGGCCAAGGATATATATCGAATGGAACTATTGCACACACATATAAACACACACAGCAGTCAAACAAAAAGAATATGAAGCCCGATGTCCTAGTTCAAATCAACATCTCATTTCACCCAGCGATTGACCCATCTATCATTTACTCACCCATCTATCCCTCCATTCTTACATGCATACATATAATAAAGTTTATGACTTTCATAAATGTAAACTGTTACTATCAATCTGTTTTAGCCAAAGAAGCAGAAAACGTAATTACAGAGAGAGTAGGAAGAACAGAAGAGTATTGTCATGAAAGTCTAGGATGGGAAAGATTTCA
Organism: Dasypus novemcinctus; assembly: GCF_030445035.2. Classification (NCBI taxonomy): domain Eukaryota; kingdom Metazoa; phylum Chordata; class Mammalia; order Cingulata; family Dasypodidae; genus Dasypus; species Dasypus novemcinctus. The sequence goes on from NC_080689.1 coordinate 45,701,547, forward strand.
AGCAGCTGAGTGGTATCCATGAGGATGCAACAGAGAGCATAAATTTTGATAGTGTTTTATTGGATTCATTGCTTAGGAAGTTGTTGATGAATTTCATGATATTTCAGCAGGTGAAGCTAAACTGAGTTGAAATGAAGATAAATGATAGTGGGAGGGAAATAAGGAGATGGAGATGTGTCATCCTTTTATCAGTAACACTTATGCCTAAGCCAGAGTGGCTTCTAACTTCTTATTGGCATTAGAGAAGAAGATGCATATACCAAATGCACAGCTCATAAGTTTATTAAAGGAGACTGTGGAGGTGCTGTTTTCAGGGATCTGGCACTCAGTGCTGGCATAGCATAGTCAGTAACTCTAAGCATCTTTTTTTGGTGACTAATTTCATTCAATCCCCAGGGAAATGTGTCTCTCCTTCTCTTATACCATGTGTGTCATGTCACTGTCAAAAACCATAGATGGACACAGTTTTAAAGTGTAGGAATGATTTGAGCACCAAAAGTGAAAAAAACATTAATCAACTTGTCAAATTCTTCCTTTCACATGGAACAAATGTCATAGATTCCTGCATGGCAAACTATTATCCCTAGCAGTTCTGAGCAGTGTTTTCTGCTCCTTCTGTTCCAATTCCGGGTTCTGGAGGCACTGACAATTAGAGCAAAATTTTCAACGGATGCACGGCAGCTGAGACACAGTTTGCAATGTTATACAAACCATAATATTTTATTGGTTTTTAAATTATTTATATTTACTTTAATTTATATTTTGATGAAAATATATTCAAAATTTGGAAGCTCTGAATAAATTACATTTTATCTTTTAAATTATTAGATCTTTCCTGTCAGTAGAACAAAAGTAACATTTTAATCTTGTTCGTAAAAACAATTTGTGATTTTGGTGAAATAAAGACAAAAGTTAGCTTGGAATATAATTTATGAATTATGCCTTCTTGTATTTTATTACATATCAAACATTGCCATCCCAATAAGAGACTGCCTTGACAGGCACAATTAAGAGTAAATTCAATTATCATTTATATTTTGTCTAATTTCAGCAACATAAAAAAAGCAGGTTTTTTTTCCCCCTCCCCCTCTCCCCCACCCTCCTGTGTTTTGCTGTGTGCATTTGCTGGGTGATCCTCTGTATCTATTTCTTGTTTTGTCTGCTCTTCTTGTTTTTCTCTTCTAGGATTCACTGGGATTCGATCCTGGGGACCTCTGATGTGGAGAGAGTTTCCCTGTTACTTGTGCTGCCTCTTTTCCTGGTTTCTGTTGCACCTTGCCTTGACTCTCCCCTTGGTCTCTTTTTTGTTGTGCCATCATCTTGCTGTGTGATTTGTGGTGTGGGCATTGGTTCACCACATGGGCACTTGGCTTGCAGCTTGGGCGCTCATGCGGGCACTTGGCTCACTGCATGTGCATGCTTTTTTTTTTTTTTCCAACCAGGAGGCTCCAGAAATTGAAACTGGCTCCTTCCATATGGTAGGAGGAAGCCCAATCACTTGAGTCACATCTACTTCCCAAAACAGTTTTTTCTAAAACATACTTTTAATGAAGGTAGATTTTAATGAAGGTAGAGGAAAATGCATTGTTTTTTAAACCAAGTCTGAGCTTGCTTTATAACTTAAATATTTAGATATATGATATGTGGATCTCCATTTGGACTTTTGCTCTCAGTTCTGATCATTTTAAACGCAGGTCTAATCCTTGTGAATACATTTTTTAGAAAGAATGAACTTTAATTTTTATTTTGATGCTGTATTCTTGCAAAAGAGTAAGAATTTTTCAGTTTACAAAGTTGTTGAGCTTCTTATTCCTCCCAGACATACTTCTCCCCCAGCTTTTTTATCTTGCTGTGTGGCATCAATCATCCAGACGAAAGAACCTGCTGTTGGCCTGCCTCCTTTTTTTTCTCATTTTTTTCACAAATCAATTTTATTGATTCATAATAATAAACGTACAATTTATCCAAAGTGTGCAGTCAATGGTGTTTGCTATAATCACATAGTTGTGGGTTCATCACTTTAATCATTATTAGAGCATTTTCGTGAATACATTTTTGAGCATTTGTCCACATACAAGTTTTGTTAAGATAAATTTGTAGAATGGAATCACAAAGTCAAAGAGAATGCATGGTTTTGTGCCTGTTGTTTAGAACTGTGATGATTTCTTAGTGAAATCACCTTTAATAAATGAAAACATTATTTTCTTAGTACTCTTTACTCTTCTGGTATAGAACACCTCTTTTAATTTTGTTATTGAATGTGAAAGTTATTATAGTGTTGCAAAACTGCAATGGTTAGAATTGTGCAAAGTTATTCCATGGGCCCTGTGAAGGTGAATAGGAAGTAAGTGGAAAAGGGCAAAGTGGGCAGGAGAGCTGGAGGAGGCAGGCTGCAGGCTCAGGTTGTGTCAGTTTTCTTTCTGCTGCAATTCAGTTAATAATGGGAAAGCATTGCTCAGCCTGGTAATTTTGTATTGGGCTCCCAGGGGAATGGGAATTTTTGGATTTTTCAAAAAAAGGAACACTTTTAAAAATTATTTGTTACAAAAAATAAACCAGAAAATGAATAAATGTATGGAGAGAATGATAATCACCTGCAATCCCACACCCAGAGAAAGATCTCAGTAGTGTTTTTGCACAGCTATGTTTCCAGACATATGTGATTATATATTTATATCTACCTATAAATATATCGTCTATATTGATATCACTTATATCTATACCTATATATTCAGTTTTTAGTGATGTCTTATCCCCCACTTAATATACTGTGAACATTCATCATAATACATATCAAGGGAAGTTCTGCAATGGCATGTGAATATAGCATAATATGGTGTATAATTCATTCATAATATAATTCATAATATATTCATCTATAGTTATGTCACATTCATTTATATCAAAGATATTTTACTTTCATGAATCATCCTGAGAAAAACATCCTTTAAATCTTGTCCATTTATTCCCTTAAAAATTCTGTGAAGTAGAATTACTGATTTAAAATAAATATATATTAAAGCCTTTGACAGATTATTGCCATATAAACATTTAGGAAGGTACACATATTTTACCCTGCATTATGTGAAAATGATTGGGTCCCCAATTCTCTGCCATCATTCCTTTTTTCCACCAATCTCAAAGCAAACCACAATAATTTTTGTTTTAATTTCCATAATTATGAATAATTTGATATACCCTTTAGTATATTTATTGGAAGTATGCATTTATTGGGGAGATTTTCCACCCATACAATTTTTCTCATTTTGCTTGGTGTCTTTGACCTGTTCTTATTTATTTATGAAAGCACCTTACATACAAAAATATTAAAACTTTGTCTGAATTTAAAATCAGAAAACTTGACAATATTCTGTTTTGGGCCCAGTGGAAGACATTGAATAGACATGATAATCAAGAGACATGAGAATTGCATCCATCATCTATGTGAAATCTAAGCCCCCTCTTGATATAGAGTTGGAGTGGACATCACCATCCCAGGGTCTACAGGATGGTGGAATAAAATATGGATTAAAGTGGACTTACTGATATTCTACTATGGAACTATTGTGACTAGTAATGGAAGAAATTGTAGCATTGATATGGAGAAAGTGGCCATGGTAGTTGCTGGGGGCAGGGAGAGGGAAGAAGAGATGTGATGTGGGGGCGTTTTCAGGACTTGGAGTTGTCCTGAATGATGTTGCAGGGATAGATGCTGGACATTATATATCTTGCCATAATCCACTGGGTGGACTGGGGGAGAGTGCAGACTATAATGTGGACTATTATCCATGTGGTGTGGTGGTGCTCCGGGGTGTGTTTGTTAAGTGCAATGAGTGTGTCGTGGTGGTTGTGGGGGTTGTTGATGTGGGAGGAATGGGTGAGGGAGGGTGGGGGTATATGGGAACCTCTTATATTTTTTTAATGTAACGAGCCTCTCCTGTTACTTTTACCAGAACTGTAGTTGGTGCTGGGGTTTAATATATACCCAGGGGATCTGGATCTCTGGACTGACCATATGATAGCCAGGCCCTGAACCTCAACAGACTTCAGCTCCTTCACTCTGGTTTATTGGACTTACCCCACTCAGCTAACATGGAGTTGAAGAAGGTCAACCACCAAACCATGGAGCCAAGAGTGCCTACAACTGAAAGCAGGAGGATTGTATCCAGCTTCCATGTGGAATCTAAGCCCCTTCTTGATATAGATGTAGAGTGGACACAACCATTCTAAGGTCCACAGGATGGAGAAATAGAATATGGATTAGTGTGGACTTACTGATATTCTATTCATGAACTATTGTGATTAGTAATTGAAGAAAATGTGGCATTGGTGTGGAGAAAGTGGCCATGGTGGCAGGTGGGTATGGGGAATGGGAAGAAGAGATGAAATGTGGAGGCGTTATTGGGACTTGGAATTGTCCTGGGTGATGCTGCAGGGACAGTTACCAGACATTGTATGTCCTCCCATGGCCCACTGGATGGAACGTGGGAGAGTGTGGGCTATGATGTGGACCATTGACCATGAGGTGCAGCAGTGCTCAGAGATTAATTCACCAAACGCAATGAATGTCTTATGATGTTGGAGGAGATTGTTGCTATGGGGGGAGAAGTGGGGTGAGGGGGGTGGGGGGTATATGGGGACCTCATATTTTTTGAGCGTAATATTAAAAAAAAAATAAAGACAAAAATAAATAAATAAAAAAGAAAAAAAAAAAGAGACATGGTGGCTGAAATGTTGCCATGTTCGGAGAGACAAATAATTCAATGAATGATCAAATAAAGGAAGAGAGAAGAAAAGGAATGCTGGTCCTCACAGCTGGAAAGCTCTTCCAACCAAGCCAAGCAGTGATTCAATTTTCATTGCTTTAGCATAAAATATCTGGCTCCATTAGTTCATATCTTTTATATTTGTGTATTTCCAAGCTTTTTTTCTGTTTTACATTAGCAAAACATTTTATTACAAATATAAATTTTATGCATGTAATTGTAAAAGTCAGCTACTACTTAGTAGCTTATAACAGAAAGCAGCGTCATACCAGGCCATGTCCTTCCCCACCCTGCATTCTCTGTGTTCAGCAGGGTCCGTGTTCACCACTTTTACTTATTTGAACAGATATTTACCTTCATAATTCTCAATAGTATATTTAAACATCTATCTTCAAATTTTATATATTGTATATTGATTTTATGCTAAGGATGGACTTTAACCCTCTTACACTAACTCTTTCTCTTATACACACACACCCCTGCACCTCCACAGCTTCTCAAATTTATAGTTGTTTTTGTTGTTAAATTTGATTTCCTAATATTGTAACCATTAATCTAGGGTTTCTCAATCTCGGTACTATTGACCTTTTAGTCAAGGAAATTCTTTGTTGTGAGGGACTATCCTGTGCATTGCAGGATGTTAGCAGTATCTTGTCCTCTCCTTGTTAGATGTCAGTAGCACCCATCCAGTAGGAACAACCCAAAATTTCTCCAGATATTGCCTAATATCCCATGGGGATAAAAGTTGTCTCCACTTAAGAAACCCTGTCTTAAATTTTATGAATTTTGACTACTATTATTAAATATTGTTCAGCACTGAACCACACATCATACAATTATTTTATTGTCTTTCCATAGGAAATTTCAGTTTATTGGAGTTAATAATCGAGTTGTATGTGATTTTCCTTTACTGCTATTATAAGTGAATTCACTGACAGAATTATAGAATGCCTCTTACCATGTCAAAAGCATCAGTTAATCTATGAGGTCAATTTTCTCTTGGAGGTACTTCCTTCAAGAGCCCGTTCTCCTCTTGCCCCACTCTGGACCGACTGCTCTCTTGGTCAGCTATGCAACTATCATCCTGGAACTTCTTTTCCCTGTCATACCAAGAATTTTCTTTGGCTCACTAATCTGTAAGAGCCTCATTTCCTGCATTCATATGTGTTGGCTACAATAGCACTTGGTCGCTCAAATGAGACACAAAAATAACAGTAGTTTAAACAAATAAACTGACTTTGGCCTTTGTAAAAGTAGTAAAGAATTAATTCTATGCAGGTATGGTAGTTCCAGAGTGTCACTGGGGACACTGGGTCCTTCTTTCTTTTTGTGCTTGGCTTCCCTTCTCAAAATCCTAAAATATCTACAGGATGTCTGTAGCAGTTTGATAGAGTCTTCCAAAAATAAATATTGGATTATGTTTGTAAACTGGTCTGTACCTGGGCATGATTACATTATGATTAGGGCTTTGATTGGGCCACATCAGTAGGCAAAGGACAGAGTTGGAGGTTTTTGTTTTTTTTAAAGATTTATTTATTTATTTCTCTCCCCTCCCTCCCCTTCCCCGGTTATCTGTTCTCTGTGTCTATTTGCTGCGTCATCTTCTTTGTCCGCTTCAGTTGTTGTCAGTGGCATGGGAATCTGTGTCTCTTTTTTTTGTTGCATCATCTTGTTGTGTCAGGTCTCCATGTGGGCAGCGTGATTCTTAAGCAGGCTGCACTTTCTTTCACGTTGGGCGGCTCTCCTTATGGGGCACACTCCTTACGCGTGGGGCTCCCCTATGTGGGGGACACCCCTGCAGGGCACAGCACTCCTTGCACGCATCAGCACTGCACATGGGCCAGCTGCGCACAGGTCAAGGAGGCCCGGGGTTTGAACCGCGGACCTCCTATGTGGTAGACAGACACCCTAACCATTGGGCCAAGTCTGCTTCCCAGTTGCAGGTTTTTTGATGTTGGAGTTTTGATGTTGGAGTTTGATGCTGAAGTCTTAAGCTGGAGCCCTGGGAAATAAGCACACAGAGGAAAAAGAAGCAAGACCCAGGAAGAGAGGAACCCAGGAAGCATGAACCTCATAGATGTTGGCAGCCATCTTGCTTCAACATGTGAAGATAGACTTTGGTGAGGGAAGTAACTTATGCTTTATGGCCTGGTATCTGTAAGCTCCTACCCCAAATAAATATCCTTTATAAAAACCAACCAACTTCCAATATTTTGCATCAGGACCCCTTTGGCTGACTAATACAATGTTCAACATCACATGCATCTGCACTCAAAGCAGGATGCAAGAGGAAGTGGTCGTGGTATTGGGGGGTAGGGGAGAAAACAAAAAGTACCACTGCCAGCTACGTGTCCTCTTCTGAAGGATCTTTCTTTTAAATTTGTAAAACTCAGCTTAGATATTTTCAGCCATGACTTATTGCTGTAAAACCTGGGATTTGGATAATTCAGGGATTGGACATTGCCGTCTAGACTAAAATCAGGTCACAAAGAGAGGAGTGGCTATTGGGTGTGAATCTGCCATGTCACACTGAGACTTCCTTTTTTAAAGTTCCTTTACTATTTTGAGAGAGCATATTCATTTGTATCTTCTCAAGGAAGAGTAAGTGAGAGTAATTCTTTTTAATCCTCTAGTCTGAAAGTGTCTTTAGTTCATATCATACTAGTTAGTTTAGCTTTGTATAAAATTCTTGGTTTAAATCATGTTGCCTTAGACTAAAATGTTGAAACTATTCCTTCATTGACTTCCAGCTTTCAGGAATTCTGATTCCTGATTCTATATGATCCATTTTTTTCTTCTAGATGCTTTTAGAATCTTTCTTTTCTCTATTGCTTTTAAATTTCATGACAATTGTTTGGTTTGGATCTTTTTCATCCATTGAATTGGGTACTTACAGGAACCTTTCAATCTGGAAATTCAGTTTCTTTGGGGAAATTTTCTTATCCCTCCAAGGTAACTTTAGCCTCTTTATTTATTTTTTAAACTATTTTTCTTGAAGGGACATTCCTCAAATGTCTGGTGATGCTTTGATAATCTCTTTAAGGTTGCGATTCTTAAAAGGAAATAGGGAGCTCTCTTTCTGAGCAGAGCTTGCCATCTGGTGGGCTTTTCTAATGCATCATTTGGTATGGCCTCAGACTTTGAGTTGAGAGAAAGTCAATATCAATACCTCCACATATGTTTTCTGGTTCTGATCCCTAGAGAGGACTACTCTAATACACTCTAATTTATTGCTTAATAATGGGTCTAACCTTTGATGCTAGTATTCTGGATGTAGAGTGTCATAGTTTGCCAAACTGCTATGACAAATACTGCACAGTCAGCTGGGCTAAATAACGAGCATTTTTAACACACAGTTTTGGAGGCTAGAGGTCTAAAATTAAGGTGTCAATAAGACCATGCGTCTCCTTAAAGTCTGTAGTGTTCTGGTGCTGGCTTGCATCATCCTTGGGGTTCTTGGCTTGCATCTCTGTCTTCCATTACATGGACTTTCTCAATCTTCTTGTGTCTGCTCTTCTGGATTCCCTTGATGCCTGGATTCTGGCTTGTTGTGTTTCTATGGCTCAATGGCATCCAGTTTCTCCTCCTTATAAGGCCTCCAGTAATATGGACTAAGATCAACCCTGATTCATTTGGTAACACCCCAACTAATAAAAACATCTTCAGAGGTCCTATTTTCAAACAAGTTCATACCTACAGGAGTGTGGATTTAGATTAAGGACATGTCTTTAGTTGGGGTACATAATTCAATCTACCACACAGGTTTGGGAATGGAGATAAGAGTCTTCCAGTTAGAATGTACAGTTCAGTTAATTTCCCTGTTTTCAAAATGATATGTTATCTGTTCAGGTGCAAATCCATAAACTCTTAAATTCAAATTTTATAGAAATTTTATTGTAGATTTCTGCATGGTGACTAAGCATATCTGAGGGTCTAAATTCTTTCTATAAAGACTTTTTAACAGTTTTCCTTTTTCCAGCCCCTTCCTCTACTTCTATTACACTTCTGCCTTCAGAAGTGCCTATACCTGTCCTTAATCTCTCTGGGTTCTCTGGCTAAAATTGGATTCTTCATTTTTGGTTCTGCCCATGCAGGTCTTTAGGTTTCAACTGTCTCCCTTTCCTGGGACAATTTCCACTGTCCATTATATTTTTGTCTTCTATACCTTTATTCATATATTTTTATCTAGTCTAGTTAACTATTTCATTTGTTTTGCCTTTGTGGATTATCCATGTTTTTAAATATATTTTTCACTTTAGTGGTATTTCTGGAGGAAGGAGATATAGGTAAGTGTCTTTAGTATGCCATGTTTAACAGGGCTTCCATTGATTCCTTATGATTTCCATAGGTAATTTTTATTTTTTTAAATTAAAAAAACTTTTTTAAATTAATAGATCACAAGGAATGTTATATTAAAAAACATAAAAAAGGCGGCGGACTTGGCCCAGTGGTTAGGGTGTCCATCTACAACATGGAGGTCTGTGGTTCAAACCTGGGCCTCCTTGACCCATGTGGAGCTGGTCCATGTGCAGTGCTGATGCCCACAAGGAGTGCCCTGCCACGCAGGGTTGTCCCCCGCATAGGGGAGCCCCACGCGCAAGGAGTGCACCCTGTAAGAAGAGCTGCCCAGTGCGAAAGAAAGTGCAGCCTGTCCAGGAATGGTGCCGCACACATGGAGAGCTGACACAACAAGATGACGCAACAACAACAACAACAAAAAGAAACACAGATTCCCGTGCCACTGACAACAACAGAAGAAGACAAAGAAGACGCAGCAAATAGACACAAAGAACAGACAATGGGGTGGGGGGTGGAAGGGAAGGGGAGAGAAATAAATAAATAAATTAAAATCTTTAAAAACATAAAAACACAAAAAACATACGAGGTTCCCGTATAACCCGATCCCCACTCCCCACCACATCATTTTTGTAAATCATATTTTTTTGAAGATATATACATCACACACACACAAAATTACACTAAAAAATATGAGGTTCCCATATACCCACTACCCCCCCCACCCCACTCCTCCCACTCCAACACCTCCCTCATCCTTGTGGCACCCCCATTGCACTCAGTGAACACATTTTGGGGCACTGCTGCACTACACAGATAATAGTTTACCTTGTAGTTTGCACTCTCCCCCAGTACAGTCAGTGGGTTATGGCAGGATATATAAAGTCCAGCATCTGACCCTGCAATATCATTAAGGCAACTCAAAATCCCAAAAGTGTCCCCACATCACATCTCTTCTACCCTCTTCCTGCCCTCAGCAACTACTGTGGCCACTTTCTCCACCTTGATGCTAAAATTTCTTCTATTGCTCATTACAATCGTTTTATAGTAGAATTTTTAAATGGCATCAAGCATATAAAGAAAAAGGGAATTTTAATGTAGTTAAATTAAGATAGCAAAGAGAGCTTGTTACCCTGAGATGACTTCAGGATTTGGTCTAGCTAATTGAACTTTAATATTTGATTTGGTTCCCTGAATCATTTGGACAACAAAAAGTCACATGATTGTATATCGAATCCCAACTTTATGTGTCCTTCATTGTGATAGCCCACATAACTGCTATCTTTAAAGAATGAATAAGTTAAATGTGCCAAGGTGTGAAAGATACTCATGTGGTTATCTAATAAAATGTAATTTGCAGCTAACGTGCTTAAGAATCTTTCCCACTCCTCACTTCCAAACTGATATTGGCTATTGTTGGGCATTGAATCATGAACTCCTCCCCACCCACAACGTCATGTTCAAGTCCCAACCCCTGGTCTTGTGTGTGAATCCATCTGTAAATAGGACCTTTGAAGATGTTATTAGTTAAGGTATAGGCAACTTGAATGATGGTAAGCCTTAATCCAATGAAACTGATATCCTTATAAGCAAAGGGACTTGTACAAAGAGAGAGCGTCCATGGAGAGGAGCCAGAAGTTGAAAGTAAACAGAACCCAGAAAAGAAAGAATATATCACCATGTGCATTGCCATGGGATTGAAAAGCCATGGAAACCCAGAGATTGCCAGCCTGCCAGAAGACACCAACTCTGGGAAGAAGCAAACCTTCTAGCCTCTGAAACCATAAGCTGAAAATTTCTGTTGTTAAGCTAACCCATTGTATAGTATTTGTTTTAGCAGTTATTATTAATGAAGAATATTTGTGTTATCTGTTCTCATTTCTAATATTTAGTTGAAACTCAAGGGACTTCCAGTTAGCTCCTGTAAGTGAAGAAGATCCAGTCAAAAAAGCTTCTACCTCAGTAGGACAGCATGACCTTGTTAAGAAGATGTAGGAACGGGTAGGGAGGAAAACATCTGCAGTAGTCACAGAACATTTCTAATTTTCTAACATATGACTGATGTGAAGGATCCCCTTCTCAAGGTATTTTTGGGAATTAAATTGCCTGACTAGCAAGGCACTATGCAACATTGTTTTCATTCGTAAACTTAGTGAAAAAACTCACTGTTTGATAGTCTTGACTCTGCAGTACACTTTGCTTCAACTTTACTCAATATCTGCCCATTATTCCCAAGTTACCTCTTAGATGACATGGCGTCTGAAGTGCCATTATGGGGATAAATTATTGCATTTGAGTTTTTATTATTTCCATAATGCCTCATTGGATACCTGTGGTAAAGTGTAATAAGGTTTTCTTTATGGATGAAGAATATGATTCCATTTCAGTGATTATTGATTATATCATATGCCTTAAGGAAATGCTAACTCATATTATTAAGAGGTGCATTATATTATACATCTCAGGGATATAAGAAGTGAGTTGAGCATCAAGAAGATAATAGCAGCAACAATATTTTGCCTTAAGTTTCAGATGTTAAGGAAAATTTTTAAAAAATCAGGATGATTTAAAATTTTATTTGAATCTAGGAGTCAAATCTTTAAAGATAGGGAAACCTTGCCCAAAATAATGGTTTCTATATTGACCCAGAATGAAGGCAAGGGCATTACATTAAGTTGTGCCTCAGTGAAAGCAATTCTTTGAAGGGCTGAGATAATGTGGTAAATGTGCTTTACTGTTTGATGGTTTAATGCAGGAACAGATCTTGGGGAATCAGATAAATGGATAAGACAGCACATCCATTAAGCTCTTTCCAGTATAATGAGCATAAAGAAACTTAAGATTCTACAGAATTTTTGTAAGAAATTCATTTCTTCATTGAACATTAAGGAGTAATAAAGGGTTATTTAACTCTGAAGTAATCATGACTGTATGTTATAATCCTTGTAACTGAAATTCTTTATGATATCTATTCTTCATGATATAGTCTAAGATTTATTCCTTTATTTTCCTTAGCATGGGTAAAAGGATGCCCATTCTTGATTTGATTGTACCTATGGAAAATTTTGTTCTTGTTAACCACAGTGAGCTGAATATTCAGAAACTAGATGAATGTTTTAGCAACATTCTTATATTTTCTTTAATTTGCCTCCCAATTCAAAAGCATAAATTTAAAGATTTATATTTCAGCAATTATAACATCATTATAATTTCCTACCAAATTTAATGATAAAAAATTTAGACAGTATTACTTGGGTTTCTGTGTTGCATCTTCTGGTTAACTCTTCTGCATCATCCTGCAGCCAGTATTTGCAAACTGTTGTGTGGCCATCTGCTTGTCAGACTGAAAGTACCTGGGCTGACTCAAGGGAACATTTTTTTCCCCTCCTCACCATTTTTATTTTCCAGAAAGGACATGGGTAGTAAACTCAGTTTTGAAGAAATTCATGGATTTTTGGCTAAATGACTGGTAGGTCTGATGGAAATGGTAGAGAGGAGAAAGTTCAGAAACATTGCAAATTTTTAAACACACCTTGTACCAAACTCGTCTCCATAGCCACTTTCCATAAACCACCTATACAAACTCATGGGAGTCGCACTGCATAGCTCAACTTACTTATTTATCTATCTACCTAAACGTACACATTTATACAATACAGCTTATGAAAAACCATTTCATATTTGCAGATTTCTTAAATACAGTGTAAAATCTAACACAATAGTTTAAAAAGAATTTCAAAATGTTTTATTTCTTTGCTACTAACTACAACTGGATATTAGAATGACAGACGCCAGGCATAAGTTATCTGTTTTTGTGAATGCACATTTTTCACCAGAAAAAGGGGCTTGTAGCATCTTGTCAATAGGATTGGATGCATATAAATCCATAAATTTATATATCTATAAATAATGCTGTTGGTCTTAGTATATAAAATGGAGGATTATCTGTAAAATAAGTTTATCTCACTTCACACTCTTAAAAATACATTGTTTATAAATTCTTTTTTTTAATTTATTTATTTTATTGACTTTGTAATAATATTCATTAAAAAAATATATATATATGAGGTCCCATTCAACCCTGCCACCCCCACCCCACCTCTCCCCCCCAGCAACACTCATTCCCATCATCATGACACATCCATTGCATTTGGTAAGTACATCTTAAATTCTTGAAACAAAAGCATCCTCATTAAAAGATTCTGAGTGCTTTCATTTCCATGCATGCCATCTGCAGAGTAAAGGAACTTTGCTCTGTGGGTAGTAATAAATATTAGAACTCATGTACTTCATTGTCTTCATGTATGCTTATAAGATGCAGCTTTGTTCCGTTAGAAGAGTGAATGAAGACTTGGCTAAATTTATGGATGTGTCCCACTAGACTGTGAGCTCTTTGAGGGCATGCTCTCTAACACATTTGACTCTGTATCCCTAGGACAGTTTTTGCATGAAATTGGGGCTCCCTAAGTGCTTACTAGATGCTTGAATAAACATTTCCAAAACATCTGGATCACAGCATAATTAATTCAATCACTTAATTTGACTTAATGACCAATAGGGATGGCTCATGGTCTAATTTTTTTTTTATCAAATTTACAACAAAAATTGTTAAGAGGCACTTTATATCAATGATAATTATTTACAAGGCCTTCTACTCTTCTGACTTAAGGTTAAAACCTATACTTCAATCAAAATATTAATTATGGATCTTTAGTTTCTTGTTGCTAGTTAATTTTCTTTCTTTTTCATTACTTGTTTTTTAAGGATTACCCTGACCTCAGCAAAGATTTTCTACTTCATTGAAGATTCTGGATGACAAGCCCCTGATTGAAAACTGCCAATTGCAGTCAGCTTGGGTTATTTCTGATGCCCTCACAGAGCATTAGAAACCTCAGGCTTCCTTTTAAAAAATTTAAGTATGTTTTCACAGAAACTCTTAAAGGTGGACCAAGATGATTAAAAAGTCAAGGTCATTTTACCAGGGTAAAATTCTTATTGAATTCCAATTAACCTGAGAGTTCTGGTCAGATGCCAAAGCAGATAATTGCTTTATGCTCTCCTAAATTTCCTTTCTGGGTTAGAATACAATTTTTTAATTTTCTCATTTCTTCTAGGGGAGGATAATTGATGAATTGTGATGCTTCATCACAGACATGGCTGCTGTTTGGTTATGTGGGAAGTAATATGTGTAAAAAAGTTGCATAGTTTTGTGGCTTTTTATGTATAATTTCTGGGAGTTAATGAAGTCATGGCACCGTGGTTTCAATTTGGTGGAAGTAGAATCCTGTGGGGAAAACTTTGATACTTTGCTACCTTTTAAAGCAGATTTTCAGCAGCTTCAGATAAAGTGCATGTCAGTTATTTATAAACTAAAGCAAACAAAATCAAACAGCAATGCAGATATTAGTTGTGGCAGTGTCAGATGTGGATGAGCTTTCCTATCAGTTTGTTAAATAACTAAGGAGCAGAGGTGACAAGGTCTGGTGGGTGGAGCATAAGCCCTTCTGTCACACAGCATTGGTTTTAATTCCCAGCTCTCCCACTTATTGGTTGTACCCACTTAGAAAAACTACTCTTCTAGGTATGGCATGAAATAGAAATGGTATTGGTTGTCATGAGCTAATAAACTACTAGGTTGTCTTTCTCATAATACTCAATATTTTCCATCAGTATTGGCGTTGAGCATTTTTGGGTTGTGTGGGGTAAAGTCTTTTGTTCTGTGATTTGCCTTTGTCCAAAGGCCAGATGCCCTTCACTCTTGTTTAAAAAGTCAGAAGTTTCTAGCATTAGAGGTAGTCATTGCATTCTACACCCCATTTTTGTTAGGCGTTTTAATAGGAAAACAAATTTAAAAATTTACCCATCAGTAGCAGCATTGTCATCCCTTCTAAATTTTTGGCCATATCTTTGTGAAGATCATGGTGGTAGATGATAGGGAAATTGTGATTTAGCTGTCCTGGAAGTGCAGCTAATTTGTCTGTATATCTTGGGATATTCTCAGATTTAGCCTATAGACTCAGGCTTTATACTCTGAGCCTGGTTAATTTTGAATAATGGAGGCACAGGTTGAGTAGGGTATAAAGAGGGGAAAGATTCTTGGGTTTCTTACTAACTTTTTCAGTTTTTTAGGGACTGAAATGATCATATTTAAAGTAACCAAGCGCCCCAAATATATGTTTGATGAATTCCTGGAATTATACTGAACTTAACTGCTTGATATTAGGATCAGAAATCCTAGCTTTGCAATTTGTTAGCATTGTGGCTTCCAATGAGTTACTGAATTTCTCTGAACTTAGTGCATCCATCTGTAAAACGCAAACAGTATATCCCACATTGTTATAAGTTTCATCTAGAACACCTAGATAATGCATGGGAAATGCAAGCAGTTCAGTTCATGGTGCATAATATGTGCTGAGAAAACAATCGATGTCTCTGAATCAAGTTTCTGAAGGGGAAAAGGCAGGCAACAGTTATTCAGAGAGCACATACTCTGTGTAAGGTCCAAATATTGGGTCATTAATGTTTAGATTTGTCTCATTTAATTCACATAGCAATTGTGAAATAGGACTCATCTTCATTTAACAGTTGAGGATACTGAATCTCAAGCTAGTTAAGTAACTTTTTAAGTCACACAGGTAGTGGGTGATAATGTCAAGAAATTGCTCAATTTGTCTATTTTCAGACGCCAAATTCTGTTTTCATAAAATACATTGTGTTCCTTCTCTGTGGTCTTTGCTGCCACGGAAACATCTTTATCATTATGTATTGACTGGCTTATTTTTTCTTATGCTGAGCTTTGTTTTTGCCTATGCCCCTGCTTGATTTAGGGCTGGTAAATATGTATCTATTCATTTTCATTGCCTGTCAATCTTTGCTAATTATTTTCTAGTTAGCAGAGTTAGTAAGGAAGGATGTGGGAAGAGGATGCGGCTCAAGTGATAGGCCTCTGCCTACCATATGGGAGTACCCAGGTTCAATTCCTGGAGCCTCCTGCTGAAAAAGAAGAGAAACCATGCCTGCATGGGGAGCCAGTGTCCATATGATGAGCCGAGTGCCTTTGCGGTGAGCTGATTGCCCATGTAGGTGCATGCATGATGAGCCAAGTGCCCACATGGTGAGTCGAGTGCCCATGTGAGTGCTTGCATGGCAAGCCAAATGCCCACATGGCAAGCTGAGTGCCCATGGAAGTGCCCATGTGGTGAGCCAGTGCCTGGGCGGCAAGCCAGTGCCTGTATGGTGAGCCGAGTGCATGTGCGAGTGCTTGTGTGGTGAGCCAGTGCCCATGCAAGTGAGTCACGCAACAAGATGATGATACAGAGACAAAGGGGAGAGTCAAAGTGAAATGGAGCTGAGATCAGGAAATGAGGTGACGCAATTGCCAGGGAACCCCTCTCGACAACAGAGGTCCCAAGGATCAAATCCCAGTGAATCTTAGAGGAGAAAGATGAGAAGAGAAAACAAAAAGAGAAATAGATGCAGAAGATCACACAATGAACACAGACAGTAAAAACAGCGGGGAGGAGGAAGGGAAGGGGGAAAAATAATGAAACGGTAAGGAAGGATGTGATTTACACAGGTTATTTTTGCAGCATTATTGTTTAACTTCAAAAGCAAATATTCATTTTATATGCATTTAATAAATGAAAGATTAATGGCATCAGATTCCATGATATCCTCTAGAAAAGACATCAAATATAAAGAGATTTAGTACTATTTTTCTCATTCAATCTCAAATGACTTTAATCTGTACACAGGTGAAGTCTCCACATCTGTGGAAGGATCAGGCATGGCCGGATGATGAAGTTGTTCCTAGTTGCCAGGAAATATATTAATAATGTGGCTCACAAGATTGGCAGTGCCATGATGTCTGTGTCCACCTGCTGGAAGGCTCAGAGTGAGGGCACAGAAAACCAGAAATCAGGCACCTGCACCCATCTCACAGCTCCAAAATGATTGGAAAGTGGAAAAGAGAAGAATTATTGATTTTGAGATATTTTGGTATGTCATTTCCAGACTTGACCAAGCCTAATCTTCCATGAAAAGTGGAGAATTCAGGCATGGAGTAAATGAATCAAAATAATTTGTCATTCTCCCTCCCCTTCATGACCAACCAAGATGGTTGGCAGGGAATGCAAAGCCAATATTTCATAAACTTAATTAGACAAACCTCTGTGGAGAGAATGCAAGTACCTTTGATGTTTAAAAACAGTGTTTACTCTTGAAGACATTCAAAATAATTTTACTTAAGAACTTAAGACAGGCAGTACAAAGATAAATCACTTTGAGTTTTCAGGTTATATCTATTTCAGGTTATTGCTAATCATTTGAGTTTATTTTAATGCTTCATGATTAATTTTTAAGAAGCACATCCCTTAAACTTTTGCTTGCCCTCCTTAAGCAGCATCGACATGGCTCAGGAGAACCCAAGGGTCATCTTGGCCCTTTTAATATTGTCTTTTTTGAGCACCTGTCCTTTATCATTCACATGCCTCTCCCCAACTCTCAGCAACTGGCTGTATGTAAGAAAGAAAATGGGAGCTATTTAATCCATGTAGTCAACTTTCAGCCCCACTACCCACAGTCTTAGCTACTTCTCTACACTCTAGTTAGAGGTGTCAAGGCTGATTTGTTTTCCAGTGCTCTATACCTCACCCCCTCTGCCACTGCTGGTATCTTGCTCCATATTTTATCATTTGCCCTCTTTGTCATTAATATCTCCCTCCTCCCTGGCTCTTTCTTTGCTATTTATAATTATTCATTAATTCAATGGATATTTAACAATCTAGCATGTAACAGGCCCTTTTCTAGGCACTGGATATTCAGTATTGAATGAAATAGACAAAAATGTCTACTTCCCTGATTGTGATGGAGAGGGAGGAGAGACCAAAAAACAAAGAAACAAATAAATATATAATGTAGCAGATAGTAATAAGTATCAATGAGGGGTTCACTATTAAATAAGATGGTCTGGAAAACTTCCTTGAGAAGGTGGCATTTGTACAAAGATCTGAAGGAGCTAAGACTGTGGAACATGTGGAGCTGGGGGAAGAGCATTTTAGGCTTTGATTTTTTTTTTTTAAGATTTATTTATTTTTCTCCCCTTCCCACCCCCCAGTTATCTGTTCTCTGTGTCTATTTTTGCTGCGTGTTCTTCTTTGTCCACTTCTGTTGTTGTCAGTGGCACGGGAATCTGTGTTTCTTTTTGTTGCGTCATCTTGTGGTGTCAGCTCTCCGTGTGTGTGGCGCCTTTCCTGGGCAGACTGCACTTTCTCTTGCGCTGGCCGGCTCTCCTTATGGGGCGCACTCCTTGTGTGTGGGGCTCCCCTACGTGAGGACACCCCTGCGTGGCAGGGCACTCCTTGAGCGCATCAGCATTGCAGTGGGCCAGCTCCACATGGGTCAAGGAGGCCCGGGGTTTGAACCGTGGACCTCCCATGTGGTAGACAGACTCCCTAACCACTGGGTCAAGTCCGCTTCCCTAGGCTTTGATATTGGGGTAAATGCTGGTTGCAAAAAAAAAAAAAAGTTGGAATGTGTTTCCCTCCTCTTTTACTTAAACAGAATATGTAGAATTTGTCTTATTTCTTTCTTGAATATCTGGGAGAAAATACTGTAGAAACTGTATGTGCATGGAGTTTCCTTTTTCAGAAGGTTTGAAACTTCAAATTAATGTACCGAATAGTTAGAAAGCTTTTAGATTATCTATTTCTTCTTCAATGAGTTTTGGCAGTTTGTGTCCTTCAAGGAATTGGCCCATGTCATGTAAGTTGTAAACACTGAGTATGGAAGCCTGAGTGTCAGGAATCTGACTGTCATTTTCAAAGAATAAGGAGGAGGTCAACGTGGCTGGTGGCTTGAACAATCAGTGAGAAAAGGGACAATAGGCAGTGAAGTCAGAGAGATAAAGAAGGTGGTGCAACTCATGCAGCACCCTGCAGGCAACCGTATTATATGGACTCAGACTTACTCTGAATGAGATGGGAAGCCTTTTGGGATTCCAAACAGGGGAATGCTATGATCTAACTTTTTTTTCTTAATTAATTATCATCTTTTTGCCACGGAGGGGCAAGGACTGATGCAGAAGGATCAACTAGGAGCCACTGCAAAATCCAGGAGGTGATGAGCATGGGTTGGACTGGAGTGATAACGGCAGTTGGTAAAAAGTAATCAGAATAGAGATGATTCTAAGGTAGAGTCAGTAATATTTGGTGATAGGATGTGGGATATGAATTAGAGGAGATAAGAATGACATGGCCTTAATGGGACTTCCATTGCATGTTTGGGGTGTAGAAAGCTAGAAAAAGTATTGCTGCCATCCTTAGAACAAAAAAAAGCCAGAGAATCTGCAAATTCACATCTTTTCTTGAATCCATCAGAACATTCAATAGTTTTCTCATTTATGTTTTTACTGTATCTCCCCTATGATTGTGTGAAATACAATATGTAAAGATTTTAGCACAATGCTTGGCATGCAGCAAGTTTGTTAGTATTAATGTAACTGTATTTCAGTTTTTGTTTTTTTTTGCTATTCTTTAGATTCTATACCCAACCTGCTTTACGTTTGTATTTAGTGTTGGTAATATCACCAGTAGTTCCCAAATTACGCAAGTTATAAACCTGGAGTTGTCCTTAATTTCTCTTTCTCACAGCCAAGATCCTCTACTCATTCACTGCTTAAAGCCTACTTCCTCATTTACCATCTATACTATGTTCCTCATCCTCTCCATTACCATTATTCCTACCTCTTCATAACTTGTCTGAGCTAGTGTAATAGTTTCCTAACCAGATTCCTTTTTTCTAAGTTCATCCTCTACCATGATGCCAGAAGTATTTTTCCTAGATACATATGTGTTCTCATGTTTAAAACACTTCATCTCTTCTCATTAGCAAGCATATGACATCCCTCAGTGTATCTGACCTCTGAGTTACCAGTCTCTTTTCTGATTACTTCGTCAAATCAGAACTGTGGTATTAACATACTACTTGCAGTTCTTCCAAATTACTGATTTTTTTTTTCCATTTGTGAATATTGTTCCTTTTCAAAGGAAAATTCTCTTACCTAGTCTTTTGGGGTGAATACACCTCAAATGCCACCTCCTCTAATACCAGTTGTCATTTTGGACTCTCTATTAATAGCACTTCACGTATACCCTCCTTTCGTTTGAACTTAACAACTGTGTTATTGTTTTAAATCATATATCTCTTTTCTCCACTAGATTCATTAAATACAGGCTGACTTTTTATTAATCTATTTCTCCAACTCCTGGCCCAACATTGGACACATGGCAGATTCAATGCAGGAATGACTGGATAAAGAGAATGAAATAGAATGGTCTCTCGTTCAAAAATCTTCCATGGAACTTTCCAGACTTAATATTCTATAATGCATTGAAATTTAAGAAAAACAAGGATCAACTTAAAAAATATATTCAAATTATCCAGATGAAGCAAAACATGCCAAATATTATGAAATTTCCTTATTTTCTAAGCAGTAAATTTATCAATAAATGTCTCGCCTGGGTTTGTCAGCTTTGTTCTATACAAAGCCTGTAGATGTATGTAGATTTAACTGATTCTAAATTTTATATATACATGATTTATTCTTTTACTTCAAAGTAATGGTAGAAATTTGACCTGGCTATCAATCTTTAGCTACAGAGAAATGCTTCCTGTGCATAAAATATAATTCTATACTCAAGTATTGAGATTTCATCTACTATAAATTTATTTGAAGATGTGCTGAAAACATGGGCAATGATGAAATTCTTAAGCAAGAAATCATGAACAAAACAAGGTGAGTTAAAAGACCCCAGAGAGGCTACTCAACCCCTTGAATTGATCATATCAGATTCCAAAATTGGATCTGGAAGGCATTGCTACTGCACTGTATACAAATTATATTTAAACTGGTATCTTTTGTCCTCATATTTTATTGACAGGGTTTTTAATTCTTGCTTCCGATGAGATGTAATTGTAGTATCATTTGACTGAATAAATCAACCAACCTTTTTTGAGTTCCTTCTATGTACAGTATACTTGAGAAGGAGATGAATTAGAAAGATTTCCTACTTCCAATATGCTTATAGGTAGTTGACAAGACTACTATTAATACTCCTGATAATAATAATAATATAATAAATAAATAATATTCATTTGGCACCATGCCAAGAAATTTATTTATATATATTATTAAATTCAATCACACCCATGCACAAAACACTTATTTAGATGTTACCTTGTGGTTTACATTTTTAACTGTACACTTTTATAAATTTTTGGTTACTTATGATTTACATTATTTATGGTTTACGTTTTAGACTATATATCTTTATAAATTTTGGTGATATTTAAAATGGCCTGTATCCATCATTGTAGGATCATGCAGAACACTTCCATTGACCCTAGTTACCCCCTCTTCCAACTTTTCTATTCTTTTCCCCCTCCCTTTGGGGCCCACAGTGACAACCAAGCTTCATACTTGAAGGACAAGATTCATAGATACTTGTGACAATGCTGAGAGCTTGACACTCTTGTCTGTCCTCCCCCACTGGGATCCATTCATGCTCTTGAGAGATACATACCCCTCTGTTTGAGAACATCAGGCCTCCCAGGAGGGAGATCATAACACCTTACTGCTCATTGTATGGATCTCCACCCACTGATATAACACAATATGACATGATGAGCACTCACACACTCCCTAGAAGCCTGGCCCAGGGGCACCCTGTGCCAGATGCCTCCCATCAAATACCTTAAACGAGTAACCCTTTCTTATATTTTCTAAAGTGTTCTCAACATTGTAGTTTCAACCACATACCCGACAATCTTCTGTGTTCACTTGCTCCCCCCCAACCATCCCCCCCCATTCCTTGGACCATCTGACCCTCCTCCCAGGCCAGGCCTCCCTCAAGCCTGCAAAGCCCAACCCAACAGTATCCCTATACCCCCATCTTTTCCCTTTACTGCACATCTACTTACCTCCACTTTATCAGAGATTTCGCCCGTGTAGTTGTTGGCTCACAACCTTTCTCTTCTCGCCATTTTCTGTAAGCCCATCTTCCAGTCTCTAGCTTTCTGAGAACAGCTTGATTGCTTAATTCATATCAGACATATCGTGTAGTATTTGTCCTTCAATGTCTGAATTGCTTCACTCAACATAAAGTCCTCAAGATTCATCCATGTTATCCTAAGTGTTAGTACTGTATTCCTTCTTACAGCTGAGTAGTATTCCATTACATGTATACACCACATTTTCTTTATCCATTCATCTGTTGATGGGCATTTGGGTTGATTCCAACTTTTGGCAATAGTGAATAATGCCACCATGAACATTGGTGTGCACATCCCGGGTTGTGTCCTTGTTTTCAGTTCTTCTGGGTATATACCCAGCAGCATAATTGTTGAGTCATATGGCAAAACTGTAACTAGATTTTTAAGGAACAGCCAAACTGTCCTCCAGAATGACTTAATCCTTCTACATTCCCACCAGCAGTCAATGAGGGTTCCCATTCCTCGACATCCTGTTCAACACTTGTACTCCTCTGTTTTTTATTTTTTTTTTAATTTTTATTTTTTATTTTTTTAATTTAATCCTCCCCCCCTCCCCTAGTTGTCTGTTCTTGGTATCTATTTGCTGCGTCTTGTTTCTTTGTCCACTTCCGTTGTCGTCAGCGGCACGTGAAGTGTGGGCGGCGCCATTCCTGGGCAGGCTGCACTTTCTTTTCACGCTGGGCGGCTTTCCTCACGGGCGCACTCCTTGCGCGTAGGGCTCCCCCACGCGGGGGACACCCTTGCGTGGCACGGCATTCCTTGCGCGCATCAGCGCTGCGCATGGCCAGCTCCACACGGGTCAAGGAGGCCCGGGGTTTGAACCGCGGACCTCCCATATGGTAGATGGACGCCCTAACCACTGGGCCAAAGTCCGTTTCCCTCCTCTGTTTTTTAATACCCACCAGTCTAATGAGTGTAAGATGGTATCTCATTGTATTTTTGATTTGCATTTCCCTAATAGCTAGTGATGTTGAGCATCTTTTCGTGTGTTTTCCAGCCATTTGTATTTCTTCTTTGGAGAAGTGTCTATTCAAATCTCTTGCACATTTTTTTAATGGGTTGTTTCCTTTTAATTTTTGAGATATAGGATTTCTTTGTATATGCTGGATATTAGTTGTCAATCAGATATATGCTTACCAAATATTTTCTCTGATTGTATAGGCTGTCTTTTCATTTTCTCGATAAATTCCTTTGAAGTGCTAAGGCTTTAATTTTGAGGAGGTCCCATTTATCTATTTTTTCTTTCAATGCTCATGCTTTGGGTATGAAATTCATGAAGCCATTTCCTATTACTAGGTCCTGTAGATGTTTCCCTACATTGTTGTCCAAGGTCTTTATGGTCTTGAGATGTTTGATCCATCTTGAGTTGATTTTTGTATAAGGTGTGAGATGGTAATCCTCTGTCATTCTTTCATAAATGGATATCCAATTCTCCAGGCACCATTAATTGCAAAGGCCATTCTCTCCCAGCTTAGTAGGCTTGGTAACCTTGTTGAATATCAGATGACTGTATATGCAAGGATCTGTATCAGTACTCTCAATTATGTTCCATTGGACAGTGTGTCTATCCTTGTGCAAATACTATGCCATTTTAACCACTACAGCTTTGTAGTATGTTTTAAAGTCAGGTAGTGTGATTACTCCAATTTCATCTTTTGTTTTCAATATTTCTTTGGCTATTTGGGGCCTCTTCCCCTTCCAAATAAATCTCATAGTTAGGTTTTCCAGTTCATTAAAAAATGCTGTATTGATTTTTATTGGGATTGCATTAAATCTTATTCATGAACAGGGAATATTTTTCCATTTGTTTAAGTCTTCTTTGATTTCCTTGAACAGTGTTGTTAGTTTCTCTGTATAAGTATTTTACGTTTTTAGTTAAATTTATTCCTAGGTATTTGAATTTTTTATTTACTATTGTAAATGGTATTTTTTTTCTTGATTTCCTACTCAGAGTGTTCATCATTGTTGTACAGAAATGCTACTGATTTTTGCTCATTGATCTTATACCCTGTGACTTAACTGAACTCATTTATACCTTTTAGAAGCTTTGTTGTGGGTTTCTCAGGACTTTTTATGTATAGGATCATGTAGTCTGTGAATACTGAAATTTTTATTTCTTCCTTACCAATTTGGATGCCTTTTATATCTGGTTCTTGCCTCAGTGACTGAGCAAGTACTTCTAACACAATGTTAAATAGGAGGAGTGATAGTGGGCATCCTTGTCTTGTTCCTGACCTTAGATGGAAAGACTTTAGGATTTCACCATTGTAAATGTCATTAGCTGTGGGTTTTTCATATATACTCTTTACCATGTTCAGTAAGTTTCCTTCTATTCCTATCTTTTGCAGTGTTTTTATCAGGAAAGGGTGCTTTATTTTGTCAAATTCTTTCTCTTCATCTACAGATATGATCATATGATTTTTTTCCTTCGATCTGTTTATGTGGTGCATTACATTGATTGATTTTCTTATGTTGAACCTTCCTTGCAAACCGGGGATGAAATCGAATTGGTCATGGTGTATAATTCATTTGATGTGCTGTTGAACATGATTAGCAAGTATTTTTTTTTTTAGGATTTTATCATCTATTTTCATTAGAGAGACTGGTCTGTAATTTTCCTTACTTGTGGTGTCTTTGTTTGACTTTGGTGTTTGGGTAATATTGGCATCATAGAATGAGTTAAGCAATGTTCCTTCTATTTCAATTTTTTGGAAGACTTTAAGCAAGATTGGTGTTAGTTCTTTCCTGAATATTTGGTAGAATTGACCTGTGAAACTGTCTGGCCCAGGACTATTCTTAGTTGGGAGGTTTTTAATGATTGATTCTGTCTGTTTACTTGTGATTGTTTTGTTGAGATCATCAATTTCTTCTTTCATTAATGTAGGCTGCTTATGTGTTTCTAAGAAGTTATCCATTTCCTCTAAATTGTCCTTCTCGTTGACATGTAATTTTTCAAAATATCATCTTATTTCTGTGGGGTCAGTAGACATATTCCCTTTCTCATTTCTTATTTTGTGTATTTGCATCTTCTCTCTTTTTTTCTTTGTTATTCTAGCTACAGGTTTTCAATTTTATTGATCTTCTCAAAGAACCAACTCTTTGTTTTTTTATTTTTTCTAGTGCTTTCTTATTTTCTATTTCATTTAGTTCTGCTCTGATCTTTGTTCTTTCTTTCTTTCTTCTTCCTTTGGGGTTAGTTTTTTGTTTTTTTACTAATTCCTCCAAGTGTGTACTTAGGTCCTTAATTTTAGCTCTTCTTTTATGATGTATGAATTTATGGCTATGAATTTCCTTCTCAGTACAGCTTTTGCTGTGTCCCATAATTTTTGATATGTTGTGTTCTAATTTTCATTAGTTTCAAAGTAGTTACTGATTTCTTTTGAGATTTTAACTGTTTGTCTAAGAGTGTGTTGCTTAACTTCCATATCTTTGTGTCTAATCTGGTTCTCTGGACCTTGCAGATTTCCAGCTTCATTCCAGTGTGGTCAGAGAAATTATTTTGTATGATTTCAATCTTTCTGAATTCATTGAGACTTTCTCTGTGGCCTAGCATGTGGTCTATCTTGGAGAATGATCCATATGTGCTTGAGAAGAATGTATATCTTGCTGCATTTGGGTGTAATGTTCTGTATATGTCTCTTTGGTCTAGACCATATAATATGTTATCCAAAGTCTTTGTTTCTTTATTAATTCTCTGTTGAGATGTTCTAATGATGATAATGGTGTATTAAAGTCCCCTACTATAATTGTAGAACTGTCTATTCCTCCACTTAATTTTTCCAGTGTTTGCCTCATGTATTTTCTGGCATCCTGTTTAGGTGCATAAATGTTTATGATTGTTCTTTCTTCTTGAAATATTACCCCTTTTACTAATATGTAGTGTCCATCTTTGTCTCTCACAATAGTTTTGCATTTAAGGACTATTTTGTCCAACATTAGTATATCTACTCCTGCCCTTTTTTGGTTATTGTTTGCTTGTAAGATTATTTGCCAGCCATTCACTTTTAGCCTCTTTGAATCCCTGAGTCTAAGGTGTGTTTCTTGTAGACAGCATATAGAAGGGTCATATTTCCTTATCCATTCTGCCAGTCTGTGTCTCTCTACAGGTGAGTTTAATCCATTAACATTCAGTGTTACTACTCTCAAGGAATTACTTACACTAGCTATATTTTCATTGCATTTTTGTATGTATATTGTTTTTATTTGTATTATATCGTTTTTATTTCTTTTTGTCTTTTTGGTTGTTCTTACATTCTCCTCCAACTCTGTCTCCTGTTTTTTTTCTTTCCTCCTGCAGAATTCCCTTTAGAATTTCTTGAAAGGCAGGTGTCTTATTGGCATACTCTCTTAGTTTCTGTTTATCTGTGAATATTTTGAACTCTCCATCATTTTTGAATGCCAGCTTTGCTGCATAGAGTATTCTTGGCTAGAAATTTTCTTTTCTTTTTTTTTTTAGTACTTTGACTAAAGTCAAAGTACCACTGCCTTCTTGCCACCATGATTTCAGATGAGAAATCAGCACATAATCTTATTGAGCTTCCCTTTTATGTGATGGTTCTCTTTTCTCTTGCTGCATTCAGTATTTTCTCTTTTTCTTGAGCACTGGATAATTTGACAAGTACATGTTTGGGGTAAGCCTATTGGGATTTATACTGTTTGGGATGCATTGTACTTCCTGGACATGTACATTCATCTCCCTCAATAGATTTGGGAAGTTCTCAGCCATTTTTTCTCCAATGTCCCTTCTGTCCCTTTTCCCTTCTCCTTCTGGGATGCTATGATGCACATGTTTGTGCATTTCATGTTGTCATTCAATTCCCAAAGTCCCTGCTGGAATTTTTCTATCTTTTTATCTATCAATTCTATTATCTGTTTGATTTCAGATATACTGTGTTCCATATCACTAATTCTTTCCTGTGCCTCTTCAAATCTGCCTTTATATGTTGAGAGTGTATTTTTGATTTCTTGGATTGTGCCATTCATCACCACCATACCTGTTATTTTTTTGTGTATGTTTATAATTTCTTCAATGTGCTCTCCAAGTATTTTCTTAATATCCTTAATCTCTTCCTTCATTTCATTATCATATTCAAATATCATAGTCCATGATATTTGTTTGGAGAGCTCTGATTATTAGTTCAATGTTTTGCTCCTCTTCCTGGTTTTTAGTTTGTTCATTGGATTGGGCTATGCCCTCCTGATTATTGGTATGGTTTATAATTTTTTGTTGCTCTCTGGTCATCATTTTATCTTGCTGGATTTGTTCAGTTGATTAGCTTCTCTGTCTAGTCTTGTGTTTTATATAGGTGCTGCTTTTGTGAATGTGTAAAGGTTTCTATTTGACACTTCGTTCTTCTGATTTTATTCCCTTGTTGTTGTCTAAGTTCCCTTGAAGGAAAAAGGTTAGGGCCAGGGAAAGCAAAAGAGGTAAGAAAAGAAAAAGTATAATAGTAGTGTTAGCAGATTTTATCTAGGTTCTTTGGCTATGCTGCAGAAATGAATTTCAAGAGCACTTCAGGTGTGTTAGGCCAGTAATTTATTCAGACACAGAAGGATGAGAAATGGGAGAAAATAACAGAGCAGGGGGCCCAGGTAGAGAGAAAAGGGGTGAAAAGTGATAAAGAGAGCTGACTTACAGACTACAATTCCCCATTATAGGTTATAAATCCCTAGGTTTACTTGCATGGCCACATAGCAGAGGAAAAATGGTAAGAGCCATGCCCAGAGGGCAGGACGGGTCCACAAGTGAGAGTGCATGAGAGAGAGAGCATTCAGGCCTCTTTGTCTTCTTTTTGAACCATTAATTATCCCACCCCTTTGTTAATGGCAGGGGAGAGGTTCCAGCTGTTTGCTGTTTTGATTGATTGATTATTCCACTTATCAATCCCCCAGTGAGTACCCAATGATAAAGTCCTTGGGGAATATCCAGGGTTTTTCCTGACTTCCAGAAGTCTTTGTTCTGAATAGCAAAATCTTGGAGTTGGGGGTCCTCCAGCAGCCATCTTGGGGGTTAATGATGTCCACATGGACTTCTCGTCAGGTTCCAGATCCATCTATTGATTCCCTATCTTATTCTCCTACTTCATTACCCGCTCAAAGAGTTTGCACCTTTAATCTTAAAGGGGTGCTGAAGGGAGGTGATTTTTCTTCTGTCGCTACTTCCTGCTGGTTAGGGGCAGTAGCAGTAGGCCCTACTTGTCAATGTGTAAAACTTTCTTGCTATTCTATTTCATTTGGAGGAAGACAGATCTGGCATTTTGTGTGAAGATGGATGAAGTTTCCATATGGATAACAAGATTTTGATTCTGGAAGAAATAAAATTAATTAGAATTTTGAGAATATACATTCCCACTAAGAGGACACTGAACCACAGAAGTAGAAAAGTCCAGGTGTCTATAAAGGCTGTATTTTTCCAAAGTTGGTGGTAAAGAATATTCTTTCTTTCATAGAATAGAAAGAGTCTTTTCCCTTTTTAAGGTTAAAAGTTAAGGTGCAGAAAATGAAAACAGACAGTGCTTCGTAAAGGGGTGTCTGGTTTTCCCTCCCCCTAGCAATATGCATTTGGGCTAAAGTTGGAGGGACAGCTGAATTTGACATAGACACTACTTAGCTCTATTTCTTGAAGAGGTATTTCAGGCTGTCCAATGACTGGCATTCGTACATCCCATCAGGCGCTTCTGGTGAGCTGGCACTTTCTTGGGCAGCTGGCTTTACTCAGTATTAATTCACCAACCTGGAAATTCCTTTAACTTTAATAGCTGTAGGAGTGATCAGAACTACAGAGTAAAGTTCTTTCCATTTTGATTCTTATTGAGAATCAGGCTTGTTTTCTTGCCAAGTTGTGATCAGAATTTGGTTTGCAGGCCCTGGTTGAGGAAATGTTGTCCATGGACCATTTCAAAGGGCCAAGCTGAAGTGGGTCTAGCCACCTCATTTTCTGTTTCCCTTCTAATGGGAAAACACTTAGCCTTGGTAGGAAGGCATGTGGACTGACCGGTCCTCACCAGGGTATGAGTAGGACAGGTTCTGGAATAAGGGCTAGGAGGGATACCTGGGTTAAGCATGTTCATTAACTACGTAGAAAATAAAGTTTACCAGGACTTTTAACATGTTTAATGTCCCTTTGCATATGATCTAGAATAGAAGATATAGGTACAGTATTTACTACTGGTTAATATACTACCCAATGCATAAGTTTCTCTTTGAGTTGCAATAGATTTAAGTTACAAGTTTGCAATACCTTACATGTTACTTCTCCATGGGAGCAGGCCATAATGCCAGTTGTGTTTAAGTTCTATGCACAGTGCTCTGGTAATCATTGCTGTATGTGGTATGTTTTTCACAGAAGCCATAGTACCGTTGACCCTAGAGAGAAGCTAGGAAGGTAAGTTCCAGTATTCCACTGTCCTGGTGCATAGCACCCTTCAGCACTATGAAAACAGTGCCAGTCTGGAGGCAATACCCAATGTACATCTGGCTATATCAAGACATCATTGGCTGTTGCAGGAGTTTAAAACTGCAATGTAGTTACCATCAACTACAGGAGCACAACCAGATATGTAGTAGATACATTTATTGTTTTAGGGGTCAGTGACCAATCTGACTAATAACTCAAATGGAGAGGCAACCTGCAGTGTATTGAAGGCCTGGTTTGATTGCATAAGAGAGTTTGACAATGCTGAAGTTTATCTCTTGATTTTTATACATCTTTTAAACACTCCCAATGCAATGTATAACATATCAAATGAATTTTTTAGTATTTTGCTTTTTACTTTTAAACTTTTATCATGAAGATGTTAATTTTTAAAATGAAAACTGAAGGTTCCCAATGGAATCAAGGTAACTTTTCAATACCACCACTTGAATATGCACATTGAGGTGACTTCCAGACAGATTTCACTGCTATGAAGTTACTTTTTGCCATTAATATTAATTTAGGTTTCTTGTTAATAATGGCTTCTTAGAACTAATGATTTAAATGATTCAGTTTGGAAGATGCGTTCACAAACTCTTTATAATTGATCACAACCACATGGACTAGTTAATTTACCTTAGATTACAATTATCAACCACTGGAATTTACACAAATAAAGTTTAACACAGAAACACAGGGTTCATTGTTGTAATTTTCATTCTTACAAAATAAATTTAACTGTAAGATAACATTTAAAAGCTTTTTTTGAAGGCTCCTTTTAATTACCTTAATTTGCACTAAGACTATGCAGTTTTGCACAAGAATTTTGTTCCTTAATTAATGGCTTATAACCAAAATGTCCCCAATGCTTTCATACAATTTTCCTTTGCTTCAGAACTTTATTTAGTAGACCTTGGATGAGTAAGACTAATTCTATGTATATTCACTGAGGCTATTGAAGCCTCAGGGAAACTGGTTTCACTCATGAATTGCCACTATTAGGAACCCTGACAGTCAAGGCAGGAAGCCTCCTTCACTTCCCAGTCCTTGGAGATAACAGGACTCTGGTGGCTGCTGGATTGGAAAAGTGGATGTTCAACCTTGAGGATCAAGAACTCCACCAGGCAGCAATTTAGTTTACACTTGGAGCCATGAAAGAAAGCAGGGTCACTAATACCAGTAGAACAGGAGACAGAGATGTCTCAAGTTTCCTTTCCCCTGAGCCATAGGGACAGAAGCTGTTACGAAATAACCATAAGCAAAGGCAAGGGGTGAGGCTAGGCTTCAAGTGACTATAAATGCAGGTAAATTCAGTTTAAAATTTACACTTACAATAGTATTTTTAGGCTAAATCTACCCAATTACAATTTCAGTTATTATCCTTTTGTTTCATTATATAAAGGCATCTCTAAATGATCTTAACTCTTAGTTATAGTTTTTAGGAAGTTTTTGCTTTAAGATGAACTGGGTACCTTTATTAACTAAGTTACAAGAATTTTATTAGTAAGAACTTTGTGAAGTTTTTCTGCTTTTCTAGCAGTTGAATTAATTCCACTTGTGATTTATACATTAAATACTCTAGCAAGACAGTATTGACATTTAAAGACTCATTTATTAGATTACCTTTCACTGTTATCCAATTTGTAACAGGTGTACCACAAATCTGATTTCCTAGGCACCAGCAAACTGACAAAGTTAAACAGATTTCAAAGTTGAACACAAAGTTGAACACTGATTAAAACAGAAGAGAGAATTTTATACCCTTAGCTTTTCTAGGGACTCTTTGATTTTAATTGATGGCACATGAGGATTTTTAAAAATCATGATTACTATTTACACCTTTTATAGGCACAACTGAGTTTAAACTAATGGAAGTTTGAGGTTTATTTCCTCTTTTCTTTAAGGAGACACAACATGATCTGTTCTTTTTCTTATACTGGTTTAGCTGGAATTCTGGGTCCTATACAGAGGCTGCTCTAGGCTATACTGTGGCCATTTAAACCAGCAGTCGGCAGAATTTTCTGATTCCTTAGAAGAGACTCCTATGGGGAGTTTACTGGTGGGCAAGAGACCATGCCCATTATTCTAGTAAGAATTAAGAAGGACTTTTTAGTTGACCACTCTGTCATCCCAGAGTTCTAGTCTGACTAAAACATTCACTGCTCCACATAATTTGGAGCTGAAGCTCTGTCCCAGCATTCTGAGAATTTCAATTTTCAGAGCCTCCCTTGTCCACAAGCATCCTTGTGGGTTACCTAGGTCCTGGGGATAGCCAATGCTTCCTCTGGCAATCAGATCAATGCACCCAAGCCAAATTGGTGGGAGACTGAGCAGTGGCCCCAAATCAAAGTGTCTGAAATGTCTGCCTCAGAGGATATTTGTCTGTTCTCTGAATGGATGGACCCAAAGAATGGGGACCATTCAGTTTACTGATCTGGTTCTCAGCACCCCTGACCATTACAGGGTCTGAGATCAGCTGCACAGTTACCAAAACAGAAGTTTCTGAATTAAATCCCAGGAAACATTTGGCTGCTTTCTGATTCCTGCCACCCCAGGGAATCATAGAGTCCCTGCCGCCAGGTGTTCCTGGGGCCACCTGGACTTGGGAGATAGGCCGAATAGATTTCAACCTGAAGTTGCCAAGCCTAATAGTGCTTCTTCCTCAAATGTTGTTCTTTCTTCTGAGAAGGGGCAAAAAATTTCTTCCTATTCTTACAGAGGTTTTTAAAGCCATGCTAGTTTTATGACTTTACTGTTTGATAGTTTTCCAGTTAAACCAGCCATCAAAAGGCCATTAAGTGATTAATGATCAATTGCTCTAGCTAACAGGCTTTGGGTCCTTGAGGCAACAGCTTTCTTACTAGACAAACGTGTTTTCCCAGTTTCACAGTTATTAAAACATTCCAAAGCATTGTAACACAAGTCTGTAAAGAGAAACTCAGTAGCAAGAAGGAGAAAAGTGAAAAATGGGTAAAGATTAATTATGCAAGGGTATCCTGGCCTGTGACCATCCTGGGGAGGGGAACTCCCCTGGCATTCATCTTGGTTCTGCCCACCACCTTCCTACTTCAACCACCAGGAAGCTGGGTATGGTCAGATAGGAATGCCATTTGCAAAAGCGTGGATCCACTGGGAGGGGCAAGCCCCTGGTTCTCTGCCATTGTGGTGCACCCCCTAGGGGTGAGGGCAGGAGAAGACAATGGCAGGCAGACCAGAGGAGATAGCCTCTGGCTGCTAAAAGGAGCTTCGCAGGGCCCGGTGCTCTGCCAGGGAACCTCTGTCTTGGCAGGGCTGTGATTTCAGCCATTGCCCTATAACCCAGCCATCCTGGCTGGGGTCAGATCTCACAAGCCTGGGTATGTAGTGTGGATGCAGAGGATTCCCAAGCCCTGTCACCTTTCCTCCCGGGATTATGTCCTAAAGGGGCTCATAGGCAAACCCGTTTAAAATAGAGAACCAAAGGAAGGCATTAAACAAGCCATAGGCCATAGTTTCACCAATAAAATCTTGGACTTGTTCGCCAAATATGTTACTGGATTTTATCTAGGTTCTTTGACTATGCTGCAGAAATGAATTTCAAGAGCATGTGAGGTGAGTTAGACCAGTGTAGCAGTTTGATATTATTGATGAATTCCAAAAAGAAATATTGGATTATGTTTGTAAACTGATCTTTTTCTCTGAGCATATTAGGTTGTATTGGATTCAGAGGTTTACTTGATTACTTAATCAAGTAAACTTCTTGTGTCTTAGGGTGTTGAGTACCCACTCCTTGGTGGGTGGGGACTTGCAGATAAAAGGGAGGGCAAAGGACAGAGTTGAGGGTTTTTGATGTTGGAGTTTTGATGTTGGAGTTTGATGTTGAAGTTTTAAGCTGGAGCCCCAGGGAAAGAGACAGAGCCATTTGCCTGACAGTCTGCAGCTGACCTTATGGAGAGAGGCAAAGCCTAGAGAGCCTCATAGTCTACAGCTGACCTGGAGAAAACAGAGAAGCTGAGACCAAGGAACCCAGGGAGCCTGAACCCTTGCAGATGTCAGCAGCCATCTTGCTCCAACACGTGAAAATAGACTTTGGTGAGGGAAGTAACTTATACTTTATGGCCTGGTATCTGTAAGCTTTTACCCCAAATAAATATCCTTTATAAAAACCAACAAATTTCTGGTATTTTGCATTAGCACCTCTTTGGCTGACTAATACAAACAGTAATTTATTTAGGCAGGGAGGGATGAGAAATGAGAGAAAATAATAGAGCAGGGGTCACAGGTAGAAAGGAAGGGGGTGAAAAGTGATAAGGAGGGCTGATTTATAGACTACAGTTCCCCATTATAGGTTATAAATCCCTAAGTTTACTTGCATGGCCACATGGCAGAGGAAAAACAGTGAGTGGTGAGCAGAGGGCAGGATAGGTCCGAGAGAGAGAGAAAGAGAGAGAAAGAGAGAAGGAGGGAGAGAAAGAGGGAGGGAGGGAGAGAGAAAGGGTGGGAGGGAGGAAGGGAGGGAGGGAGGGCGGGAGAGAGAGAGAGAAGAGTTCAGGCCTCACTGCTTTTTGAACCGTTGATTATTCTACCCCTTTGCTAATGGCAGAGGAGAGGTTCCAGGTGTTTGCTGTTTTGATTGATTACCCCACCTATAAATCCCCAAGTGAGGACCAGATTATGAAGTCTTTGGGGAATATCCAGGGTTTTTCCTGACTTCCAGAAGAAGTCTTTGTTCTGAATAGCAGCATCTAGGGGGTGGGGGTCTTCCAGCAGCCATCTTGGGGTTATTGATGTCCACGTGGACTTCTTTCCAGGTTCCAGATCTGTCTATTGATTCCCTATCTTACTAGCCTGCTTCAGTAGTATTGATAGTAAATCTTAGAAGAAGAGCCATATAAGACCTAGGAGACTGAATATTAAACTCATGTAAGTAGTGTAGAGGTATAAGAATAAAAAAGTGGAGTACATACAATGAGATGGGAAAGTGAATATGGAGAAAAATATAGTACGAATTAAAAGGACAGGGTGATCAGCAGAGAGGGAAAGAGAAAAGAAATGACAGTAACATAAAGAGTTAATAAAACATAGAAAACAGAAATGTTAGAAATAAAAAAGCCAGAAAAATTGGGGACTGAACAAAGAGAGGTGGAATGTAAGAGCAACAACAGAAGGTGGAAGATAGAAAGATGTAGGAAGGAAAAGAGCATTGGTAGCCAAAATCAGTACACACAGTAAAGAGGAAATCTAGGACAAGGAAGCACAGCAAGCAAGAAACACACCAGCAGCATCTAATAGAAAAAAAGAAAAAAAAAGAAAAAGGAAACGAAAAAAGGGGATGGGGGATAAAGGGGAAGGAAAGACAAGAAAACAAAAAAGAAAACCAGATAAGCCCTTGAACAAAGAGTCCTCTTTGCAATTGAATAAACTGATTAGGAATCTGTCCTTCCTCCTTTCTCCCTTCCTCACTTACCTCTCTCCCAGGGCAGCAGGAAGGTTGTGTGAGGGCTTCCCTCTGAGATTCAAATGGCACCCTTGTGAACCTACTCACCCCAGAAAAGAATGACTCTCAGTCTCATTGAGAGAGAGCACCCACACCTTGCCAGGAACCCTAAATATGCTCTTGGAAGCCTCCTAAGCACTTCTTACAATCACCTTCCCTTAGGTGTGTTGCACAGGACTATTGTCTGACTCCACCTTCTCCCAGACCAATTTTCCCTATCCCAGGGTGTTTAGGTAAATTGGGCTGCCTCAGCAGATTCACCTCTCACCTCTTCCTAGTTTCTCCTTAAGCCAGCAAGTATGCTCCTTAAAACTCAAAAAGGGAGGTCCACACAACCGAATCCGTGCTCCTCAGACCCCTTTACACCCTTCACTAGAACCCTCCTACTCTTGGAGTCTGTCCTGGAGGGCTCAGGGAATGCCGGGGTTTGGGGCTTGGGGAGCACTGTGTTCAAGGAATGTGGATTCGGGGAACACAGAATTTGGGGAATGTGGGTTTGGGGATCAAGGGTTCGGGGAATGTGGGATTTGGGAATGCTGCAGCTACTTGGCCCAAGGGAAGGGCTTGGCCTTCCCACATCTCTAGGCACAAGCACCAGAAACCCATGGTTTTACCTTGAGCAGTCTCTCTTTTTGTTGCACTTTCTTCAGAATGATGTCCAGAAGCCTCCTGCTTTGTGGGTTCCTAAAACAGACCTTGTCCCCACTTATCTGTTTCTCTGTAAGAAAGATGATGTAGGTGCACTTACTCTGATGCCATCTTGGCCCACCTCTCCCAATGTTTTCTTAATATCCTTAATCTCTTTAGCCATCTCATTGAATTTACTAAGGAGATTTGTTTGAACATCTATGATTAGTTGTCTCAACTCTTTTATGTCATCTGGAGGCTTATTTGGTTCCTTTAACTGCACCTTATCTTCCTGTTTCTTGGTTGTATTGTAATTTTATGTTGGTGTCTTGGCATCCAGATTCCTAGAACATTTATTCTGGGTGCAGTTTTTCTCTAGTTTAGGGCTTCCTGCCATTTCTCCCTTGCTGGTTGTGTAGTAGGAGCCAAGGATGTAGTTGGTGCTATAAACTGTGGAGACTCAAGCTGCCCTCATTGCCCCAGGGACTGATGAAGCTTCTCCCAACTTTCTCTTTTGCCAGGGATAGGGACAGAGTCACTGCTATGTGGAATAATCCAAGTTGTGCAGGCATAGACTGTAGTTGCCCAGAGACTGATGAAACTTCATGCCAATTTCTCCCTTGCCTAGAGTAGGAATCTATGCAGCACAGGTCCAACATGACTGCAGTTGCCCCAGTAGACTTCTGATTATTCAGTCTGTGCCAGTCAAAGGTACCAGTAGTTACATGGATAGGTTGGTGCAGGGCCTGCCTCCTCCCTGCCAGAGGTGGGGCTGAATTCTGGCCTAGGGCTTCAGGCTGATCTGGGTGAAAAAAACCAGTTCCTTGGTCAGCCCAGCTTCTCCTCATGCTGGGGGTGGAGTCAAAATGCTGTCACTGGCTTCTTTCTGACCTGGACACCCTAGCTGTTCCTAGGGTTATACCTTAGCCAGCCCGAGTCTACTAATCAGTAGCTGAAATCAGTGGCCAACCATCTCCTTTCCTGTTTTTGGGAAATGGAGCTTCCAATTCCAGCCACAGAATAGCTCCTGAGGCAGCTTGTGTTGCCAAAGTAGGATAATCACCAACCTCCGCGGCTTGGCCAATAATTTCCCAAAGAGGCTGGCACAGGTCCCACCCGCTTCCTCCCTGCTGGAGGTGGGGTTGAGGCTTAGGCTAGAGCTTCAGTCTGTCCTGGATGGAAAGAAGCTGGTCTCCACCAGCACTGTGATTATCAGTCCACCCAACTTCCCCTTGTGCCAGATGTGGAGTTAAGATGGTGGCTCCCAGGCTCTTTCTGACTTGAACAGGCTCAAACTTCAGCTGTTCTTAGGATTGAACTTTAGCCTTCTGAATATACACATCAGCAGCTGAAGTTGGTGCCCAATTGTCCTTCCTCTCCCGTTTTTGGGAAGTGGAACTTTCATTTCCAGCTGCAGAACAGCTCCTGAGGCAGCTTGTACCTCCAATGGAGGATGGGCAGCAGCCTACATGTCGTGGAGACCTCTACTTACGAATCTTCTTTGCAGATGAGCATTCTCCTCCTTTCATTCCTTCAAGGATGTTGCAGGATGCTCATCTGGTCTCCTGGAGCCCCCAAACAGGTGCTTCAGCTAGCTCCAGATAGCTCTGGATGTTTACTAACTGCGCTGTAGCAGGAGCTAACTCCAGGAGCTCCTCACTCCGCCACCATCTTGTTGGTTGTCCTTTTATATTCATTTTTAAATATACAGATGAATAATTTTTATGCTTTTGAAATATATTCACAAACTTTCCCCGGCTTGCATATATAAAGCAATTAACCTACTCACTTATATTCCATGTTCAAATGATGGCTTTTGTTGGATTTTTGCAAAATATGTTAGACTAAAATATTCTTAATTTCTATCAAATGTATGCCAATCATATAGCTGTGACCTATGAAGGACAGCTCTTTATATCTGTTCTTATAGTATATCTTCAGTTTTTCTCCTATTTTAAAACTCCTGGCCATGGTACCTTAGAAACTGCAAATGATTCAGAAGTATTTGCATTCAGTTTGAATGAATAGGATCTGGGAGAGTTTTGATACAGTCACATGGCTATATAAAAGTAAAGCCTGTGATCATGATTTTCCTTTATTGTATTAAAATCCTTTAACAAAAATCAGTTGGGCATTTTTCCTTCTGATTTCAATGTAGATCATTGCTATTTTATTTGTAGCTTACATCGGGTTTTCCAAAGAAAGAAAAAGAGAAAGCTTTGTTTGGGAGTCTTTTCAGTGGTTGATTTTCAGAAAGAAAGTCTCTGCTGGGATCGTTTCAACCCTAGATGATCCAAAGAAGCAGCAATTTCTAAATGTAGGCAAACCCCAAATCCAGACATATTAATTCCACAAATATTTATGCCCAAAAAAGTTTTCAAAAGTGTGAACACTTTTAATTCAAGATGGATCTATTTAGAAAAATATTAA
Source organism: Dasypus novemcinctus (assembly GCF_030445035.2). Taxonomy (NCBI): domain Eukaryota; kingdom Metazoa; phylum Chordata; class Mammalia; order Cingulata; family Dasypodidae; genus Dasypus; species Dasypus novemcinctus. The sequence goes on from NC_080689.1 coordinate 45,739,606, forward strand.
ATGTAGATGGTTTTATATAAAACCTTCATGAAAACTAATTTTTTTTGGGGGGGTGGGAGGCCGAAAAAGTTTAAGATTCAGTCTCATAAATATTCTTTTGTTTACAATATAAGGTTTGAATACAAGTGGCACAAATATCCAAGCAAAGTGCACAGTCAGTTTTATGATTTTATTAAACTACTTGACTGTTGGAATTTATTTTGGGCATCTCTGATTTGATTTTCCCTTTTTGAAACTATTTGCAGGGCAGCAAGAAGCCCTAGAGGTGACTAATTTGCTACTTTCCAAAAATATTAATATATTTTTGATATGGTGGTGATTGCTTGATTGAGTTCATTATCTGTGGTAATATAAAATTTAATTTTTCTATCACCCAGATTATTTTAAAACATTGAAAAATACCATATCGTATCTGAGTTCTTAAATAAAAATGGAGATGCTCAGTTCAAGTCAGGGTTCTCTAGGGAAACAGAATCAATAGGAGACATCTGTCAATAGTATGTGATTTTATAAGAGTCTCTCACATGACTATGGGGATGTACAAGTCCAGGTTCTGCAGGCAGGCTGCAAACCAGGGGCTCCAACGAAAGTCCAATGAAGGTCCTTGGTGAGTTTCTGGGAGACATTGGCTGTCCAACAACAAGATGGGAAATCCTCTCTGAATGCTGAAATCACATCCGCTTTTAAGGCATTCAACTAATTGGATAAAGCATCACTCATTACTGATGGCAATCTCCCTGATTGATGTAAATGTCATCAGCTAAATATGCAATAAAGGCACTAGTGACTGAAGTCCATAAATGTCCTTGTATTACAATTAGCCCAGTGCTTTCTTGACCAAACAACTGGGCACAATTACCTGGTCGAGTTGACACATTAACCTAACCACCACACTCAGTTATAAGCTTTTTTTTTTTTTTCAACTGCATGTCCTGGCCCATTAGGAATTAAGTGTAGATAAAATATCACTGAATTGTGAGTCAGATAGTCATTGTTCTAATCCTGAGGTCTGATCTCTCAGAACTTTAGTTTCTTCTTTCATAAAATAGAAATAATTATACCTATATAGCATGGCTGCTTCAGGATTAAATAAGAAAATTATGCCAAAGAGCTTTGCAAATTGCTCTTATTATACAAGTGTTAGTCATTGTACTCATTATTCATAATAAACATTTAATTATTAATTTAGTTTTTATTCAACCAGAAAGTAATATCTACTTTCCCTTTTTTATTTGGTTTTCTCTTGTTTGGCATCTGAACAAGTCCTTCAGACCTGGTTAATTCATTCTTTTTAAATTAAAAATCAACACTTCACTGAGGGGCACTGCTGACTTAATTCCCTCTTTTGGAAAAACCTGAGCCCAACTCTGCAAATTGAGTAACTTCCTGGGTGAGTTGCAATCTGTGTTTGATACAATTGGCTGCTTTAAAAGCACAAATACCTTATAGATTGGGAAAGCATCCCAAAGTCAGAGGAAGGAAAAGTAAATATTTCAGCTTGCTATCTTTCACTCTAATGCCAGTTTTAATATGCTATTTTATGATTTCTTATTTGTTGTGGTAAAAAAATTCTTCCATACATTAATAAATCTGAACAATCTTTGAAAAGGATTGCTATAAATAACTTTTTTGAAGAATACTACAGAAAAGGCATTTTTATTGAGTTCTCTCTGATCTGTACATCAGTTGATATCTATAAAAAGACCTGATATGTCAAAAAAAATGTAGAACAGTTGATTAGCTGTGCACAGAAGGTAATCTGAGATTACATCAGGAATAAAATAAAATCAAGGGAAGTAGCTGAATTTGATAAATTTGGAAGTAGTTGTGAAAAAAAAAATCACAACTTTATGAAAAGTCATTTCGAGGTTTCTAAAGCAGATATAATGCTTGGAAAATGTTTTTTCCTCACTGGATTAAATCTTACTGGACTCAGTATCAGTTTTCTCAATTTTTCAATTAATTGATTCTAAAATAAAACCTATATAAACAAGCAAAACAATATATGCTATTAGCTTTGTGCCAGAAATGAAGAAGTGTTATTTTAAAATTAATTTCATTTTATTTACATGGTTTTCAATTTTTTATTATTAGTATGCACCATGCAATCATAAAATGTTGATAATAAAGTGTCTTGATATGAGCGTTTTCAATGTGGTCCATCTTTATCGTTTACTCATCAGAAATGCATGGTGTATGACATTGTCTTACTGGGTCACATAAACAAATTCTGAAGCTTTGAAACCCATTGTATCTAAATGAGATGGCATCTGTTGAGAAGGGTAGTGGAAATCTCTTGATGGTATTGCTTGGTTGCCTGGCAATCAGTCATCTGATATATTTGGGAATAAGTCAGTGATCAAAAATTCTGACAAAAGAGAGAAGCCACAGGATCTTTTACAAGGGCTAATTGCATGTATACTGGCATATGTTTTAGCTTCTGCTTGAGGGTATAAAGTATTTAGAACTAGGCTAAGAGTACCTTCAGATAAGGTTCACGATGGAGAAAGAGGGGCCTGGGAAAAGATTATTATTATTTTTTTAAGATAGGGATCATATTTTTGGTTGAATTCTAAGGAGGCAAGAACATGTCCAGGGTCTATGATATAAATTCTAATGATGTTGGGAGATGACATTTTTTAAAATTTGAAAAGATGTTTTTTTGGCATTATTCTCAGTAGAAAATTTCAATTCATGTGTCTGATTATACTTAAGAAAGATACGAGATAGACAGTTCCTTACTCTTAAGAACTGTAGAAAACGTGGACATTGATAATTTGGGTTAAACATGGCATAGGTTTTTTAAAAGAGGAAATGTTAGAATGCTGTTAAATGTTTTATTGCTTTAGAATAATTCCCATTGTGTATAGACCATTTCAAGAAATCCATGACTTTTGATGTAAAAAAAGTGTCATGACAGAAATGTTAAGGCCCTCTAACAAGATGCTACCTATTTGTGTGGTAATTAAGGTGATGCTAAAATTCATAGACTAGCTTCTGTAACACTAAGCATGAGCTAGAAATAAAACTATGCTCCAGCAAATGGACACAGAGAGTAGACAATGGTGGGGGGAGGAGGGGAGAGAAAGAAATAAAATAAATCTTTTTAAAAAAAGTTTAAAACTATCCTCCAGCAATAAATGGCTTATCAATAATCAAATCTAGTGGAATAAGATTTCTTTACTTCATATGCTTCTCTTAAATCCTCTTTGGAATAAAGAAAGATAAAAATAAATAAATGATTAATTAAAAATGATCCATATAACCAGTTTCTTAAAGAACTATTATGAGAAGTTGTATGAAGTATTTAGCAAACCCTTTTATCAATAATGTACTACCTGTATAATCATAATAGAAAAAAAAATGTTCCAGAACACCTGTATTTCCCCCTCATTAATATTATATTAACTATTTACATTTGTTAGATGGTAGATTTGTAATATTGTGGACCTTTAGGATTTTTAAATTTAAGATAAATTCACATATGAAATTCACAATTTTGATCATTTTAAAGTGTATACTTCAGTAGTTTTAAGAATATGCACAAAGTTGCAAAACCATCACACTAATTCTAGAATATTTTATAACACCAAAAAGAAAAGCCCATTTCTATTAACAATCACTCCCCATTTCCCCTGCCTCAGCCCTGGAAAGCATTATCCTATTTTCTGTTTCAGTGGATTTGTCTATTCTGAAGATTTCAAATAATTGAAGTCATACAATATATGGCATTTTTATCTGGCTTCTTTCACCTGGCATAGCATTTTTGGGGTTCATTCATGTTATAACATGTACCAGTACTTTATTATTTTTTATGGAGTAATTTTACATTGTATAGGTAGAACACAATTTGTCTATCCATTTATCAGTAGATGGATACTGGTTGTTTCTACTTTTTGGCAATCAAGAATAATGCATTTATGAGCATTTGTGTACAGATTTTTTTTGTGAGACATATACTTTCATTTCTCTTAAGTATATAACTAAGAATAGAATTGCTGCATCGTGTGGTGATTCTATGTCTAACTTTCTGAGGAACTGCCAAATTGTTTTTCAAGGATGCTGCACTAATTTACATTCCCACCCACAATATATGAGGGCGCTGCTTTCCCCACAAAGTAGCTGTGACATGGTATCTTATTGTGGTTTTAATTTGCATTTCCCTAATGGTTAATGATTTTGAACATCTTTTTATGTATGTTTGTTTATCTTCTTTGGAGAAATGTCTATTTAGATCTCTGTCTATTTTTCAGTTTTTCCATTTGGTTGTTTGTCTTTTTGTTGTTGAGTTGTTAGAGTTCTTTATATATTCTGGATACTAGATCCTTAACAGACGTTTGATTTGCAAATATTTTCTCCCAATCTACGGGCTGTCTTTTCATTTTCTGATGGTCCATTTTGTAACATGAAGTTTTTAATTTCCCTTTGAGCACCACTTTCCTTGAATCCCATAAGTTTTTTATGTTGGGTTTTCATTTTCATTCATCTCAAAATATTTTCTAATTTCTCTTGTGATTTTCCTTTGATCCATTGGTTATTAGGAGTATGTTGTTTGATATTCAAATATTTTTGAATTTCCCAAATTTAATTCTATTACTGATTTCTAATTTCATTACATTGAGCTTGGAGAATGTATTTGTAAGATTTCAATCTATTGAATCTATTGAGACTTGTGACCTAAAATATGATTTATCTTGGGCAATGTTCCAATGCACTTGAGAAGAATATGTATTCTACTGTTGTTGCTTGGAGGGTTCTATAGAAGTCTGATAGATAGAGTTAGATTTTACTGTTGTTCAAGTCTGTTATTTCCTTGTCGATCTTTTGTATGGCAGTCCTATAAATTGTTGCAAGTGGTATGTTGAAGTTTCCCACTATTACTGTTTAACCATCCATTGCTCCTTTTGTTTTGCTTCATATCTTTTGGAGCTCTGTTGTTAAGTGCATATTTGATCATAGTTGTTATATCGTCTTGATTGATTGCCCCTTTTTACCATAACATAGTGTCCTTCTTTTTTTTTTTTTTTAATTTTTATTTAAGTCCCCCCCTCCCCCGGTTGTCTGTTCTCTGTGTCCATTTGCTGCGCCTTGTTTCTTTGTCCGCTTCTGTTATCGTCAGCCGCACGGGAAGTGTGGGCGGCGCCATTCCTGGGCAGGCTGCACTTTCTTTCGCGCTGGGCAGCTCTCCTTACGGGCACACTCCTTGCGCGTGGGGCTCCCCTACGCGGGGGACACCCCTGCATGGCAGGGCACTCCTTGCACGCATCAGCACTGCGCATGGGCCAGCTCCACATGAGTCAAGGAGGCCCGGGGTTTGAACCGCGGACCTCCCATGTGGTAGATGGATGCCCCAACCACTGGGCCAAGTCCGTTTCCCCATAGTGTCCTTCTTTGTCTCTTCTTTTAGTCTGCCAGGGCTTCTATGACAAATACCTCACACTTGTTGACTGAACAACAGGAATTTATTACCTCACAGTTCAGAGACTACAAGTCCAAAATCAAGGGGGTTAACAAGACCATGCTTTCTGCTCTAATTCTGTAGAATTCTGGTGCTGATTTGCAACAATTCCTGGGATTTCTGACTTGCATCTCTGCCTACCCTCATATGGAGATCTCTTTCACTTTACTTATGTCTGATTTCTGGTATCCACTGATTTCTGGCTTTTCCTGGAAATCCTGGTAATTCCTGTCTTTCTCTTACTTTTGGTTCCTCTTTGTAAGGCCTTCCATTAATACAGATTAAGACCCACCCTGATTCAATTAGGCCATACCGGAATAGGATTTTGGAAGGTCTTATTCATGAAAGAGTCCACATCTTAACTGATAATACATCTTCAAATACTCACCTTTTGGTGCCAAGAGCTGTGGTGAGGCTTTGCTGACTATCTTATTGCCAAAATTTCAAAACATAAGAAGGCATATAAATAATATAAAAATGTTTAGCCATTGTGTTTTTCATTACTGTAACAACTGTTATCTTGTATGTACAGTGACGGTTTCTTCCATATAGTCCCCCAGTGTCTTACTTTTTCCATTTTATCTTCAAAGAAGCTTTAGATTATAGAAAAGTTACATAGAAAATATAGAGGATTCACATATACCCCATGCCTTCACCCTTTTACAAACTTCCCTAGTAACAACTTTTTTCATGTAGATGGTACATTTGTTACAATTGATGTACAAATATTGAAGCATTGCTACTAGCCATGGTCAATAGCTTACATTATGGCTTACATTTTGGACCATACACTTTCATAGGTTTTGATGAAATTTAAAATGGCCTGTATCCATTATTGCAAGATCTCACAGAAAAGTTCTAATGCCTTAAAAATGTCCTATGTTTCATCTATTCTATACTTCTCTTCCCCTCCTCTTGGAACCTATGTTAACCACTAAGTTTCAATTTTTGAAGAATAAGATTCATAGTTACTTGCAATATAATATTGAAGGCTTGACATATTGGTTTGTTTTCTTTTATTAGGCACTGCCTATGTTCTTGAGGAATTTTTGTCCCTCAAATTGAGAACATAGCAGGAGTCCCCAGGATGGGGGTTTAGTATTTTCTTATTTATTGTGTGGGTCTCTATCCACTGAGACAGCACACTATGATAAGATGAACACTTACATATTCCACAGAAGCATGCCCCAGGTACATTCTATCCCATATATCCTCCCACACCTGACACCCTACACCAGTAACCCCCTTGCCACATTTGTCAAAAGAACATTCCCAACATTACAGTTTTAACTGAAGACCTCCAAATCCCCAGAGTTCATCTGCTCCTTCCTCCAACCCTCTCTCCGTACCATGAATGGTCCAACCCAACCCCTCCCACTGTACTCTCCTTCACAAACCAGTACTGCCAAACTCAATCACATCACTGCACCACTCTCATGCCATCCACTGCCTCACTATGCCCTTCTACCTTATTATAGATTTTGCCTATATGGGCATCAGCTCACCACCCTCTACTCCCTTTCTGTATCCTTTAAACCTATCTTCCAGACTCTAACTCTGTGAGTCTGCTCAACTTGCTCAAGTTGTATCAGTGAAGTCCTGTAATATTTGTTCTTCAGTGGCTGGCTTACTTTTCTAACCATAAGGTCTTCAAGATTCATGCATGTTATCCCATGTGTTAATACTGAATTTCTTCTTACAGCTGAGTAATATGCCATTGTATATGTATATCTACCACAGTTTGCTTATCCATTCATCTGTTGATTGACATTCAATTAAAATTTTTAAAAAATATTTTGTTACTTATAAAACTATCATTATTTCATTTTCTTATTAACTTTATAAGGTTATTTTGCTGGCTTCATTCTTGGAGAGGTTTTGAATAACAGAAGGCTCACAACTGTGGCAGGGAAGATCACTAGTGTGGGGTGTTGATGATGTAGGTATGTATGGAAAGGGGTGAACCTGGGGCATGCCTCTAAGACCTTTCAATATGTTCAAGTGTTCAAGGGGTGTTGTCTTGGTGGGTGGAGACCCACACAATAATCGAAAAAATATTGAATTCCCATCCTGGGAGCTCTGCTACATTCTGTTATAGAATGGCAAGAATCCCCTGAGTGCAAGGTCAGTGCCTAGTGAAAGAAAACAGACCATTATGCCAGGCCATTGATATTGATGATTGTACTTATGAACCTTTTATTGTTAAATTGAAAATAAGGCTAGTATTATATATTGCCTAAGGGTGACCCCATTAAAGGCTCCTTGTTGCTCACATGCAGCCTCTTTCTAAGGCAAACTCAGCATATAAATGTACTACCTTCTCCCCTGGGCATGGGACATGTCTCCCAGGGATGAGCCTCCCTGGCACTGAAGGATTATTAGCAAGCTCTAACTAGCAATGCCTCTGGAAAAAGACCTTGACTAAAAGGGAAAAATGTTAAATACAAATGAATTTTTATGACTAAGGGATTTCAAAGCTAGTTGAGAGGTCATTCCAGAGGTTATGCTTCTGCACATTGCAGCAGAATCTCATTGACTGTCACAGTAAGTAGTGCCTCAAACAGTGGGGCTCCTGGGGGCTTTAGAGACATCTAGACACTAGAGCAGGGCAGCTAAGATCAGGAATTCAGCATTCTGTCAGTGGGCCTTACTCTGAAATTTATGCTCTACAGTGTAACAGAGTTACACTCATTTATAGTTTCCCTACACATGGCTCTTCTGCCCTGTTTATTTGAACCTGTAATTAGCACTTGCAAAATATATGTCCCAGAGACTCAAATCTTTGGTTCATTCATGTACCAGTTAAGCCCTGAATCTCAGCTGAGTTGGAACACCTACTCTCCAGTTCATTGGACTCACCCAGGACAACTAAAAAAAGACTGCGCTGATGGGCAAGGCCCATCCCAAGGAACAGAGAGTGTCTGCAACTGCCAGCAAAATAGTTCCATCCATCTGCCCCATAACATGTAAGCCCTCTCTCAATTAGAAACAGAATGGGCATCACCATTCCCAAAACCTCAAGAATGGGGAATGAACAATGGACTAAAGTAGACTTATTATTCTATTATAGCCTTTTTATTATTCTAGCAATGGAAAAATTTTATCATTGATGTAGAGGCAGTGGCCACCAGAGGTTTTGAAGGGAGGGAGAGGAAAGAATCGGTGTAATATGGGGGCATTTTCAGGACATTGGAATTGGCCTGCATGACATTGCAATAATGGATACAGGCAATTATATATTTTGTCATAACCTACAAAACTGTGTGGGATAGAGTATAAACTAAAATGGAAACTATAGTCCATGGTTAGTAGCAATGCTTCAATATGTGTTCATCAATTTTAACAAGTAAAAAATGTTAATGTGAGAATGTGTGGGGGAGGAGGGGTGAGGCATATGGGAACCCCCTATATTTTCAATGTAACATTTATGTAATCTAAAGCTTCTTTAAAAATTAAAAATAAAAACCAAAAAGAGCAAAAAAAAAAAAAAAAAAAAGGAAAAGAAGGCTTATGATGCTAAATTAACTTCTTCATTCAAGAATTTTTATGTGAGTTTTCCACCAGTGAATAGAAAAGGGAAAATTGCTAAATTCATTCTAATGGGTCTGGTGTAATATTAACACCACAACCAGCCAATAAAAGTTTAAGAGACAAAATTATAGATGAATCTCATTTATGAATTTGTATGCAAAAAATCTCCAAAGTTCTAGTACATTAAACTCAGCAGTATATAAAAAAGATACATCATGATCAAGAAGAATTAATCCCAGGAAAGCAAAAATGCCTCAATATTAGAAAATATATATGTAGTATTTGCTAAGTACATCAAATCAGAAAATCTTTAAGATTATTAAAGTTTTTAGCAGATATAATAATAGCAAATAGAAGATGCTGCCTCTGCTGTTTTTTGTCTGCCCAAATACCCATTCCTAAACCTTCTTTTCCATACCCACTTCCAACTATAAAGATTGAAAAAGCCATCTACTCACTTTCCCAGCCTATCTTGTGGTAAGAGTGCCCATATGACCCAGGTTGGCCAATGAAGTGTAAAGAGAATTCTGATGGGGAACTTCTGGAGATGATTTTTCCTCCATGGTAAAAGAAGAGATATGAAATCCTTTTTTCCTGTAGCCCTAGCCATCTTGTTTCCTATCTATGATCATAGTCATGTAAGAAGGTGATTTTTGGAATTATGTCATAAAGGAAGCCGGAGGTTCAGACTCAGAGCATTAACATTAATGAGCTGCTGCCCAGACTTGGAACCACCTACCTCCAAACTTATTGCTGAATCGTATAATAATCTTAATTACAAACATCATTGTTAGATATTCTTACTTTCAGTCAAAAACATTCCTAACTGATTCAGAAAGGAATTTTCTTAATTTTTACAGGTCCCTAGTCAAATCCCACAGCAAGTATAATATTTAATGATGGAAGTTTAGAAGTCTCCCACTAAATTCAGGAATAAAAAATATGCCAGTTTTAACTCTTTTTAATCAATATTATAATGGTGGTCTTAGCTGGTGCAGTATAGAGAAAAAAAGTAACAAAACTCAGAGAGGAAAAGAAAAAAAAATTAAAATTTACCTATAATATGATTGCCTTAATAGAAAACTGGATAGCAAATATAGACAAATAGGACTAATAAGAGAGTTCAGCACATTCGCTGAATTATAGGTCGATTAAAAAAATTAGTCATTATCCACTAATAAAGAGGAAAATAATACAGGTAATAAAATTACATAATAATGAAATGTCTAGGAATATCTCTAACAAAACTTGTGATGCTTTCAAATTTCAAATTGTTACTGAAGTATATACCTAAGACTTGAATAGAAGGAAAGATATACCAAGTTTAGGAATCAAAGTACTCCTCTTAAAGAGGCATTAATTTGCCTTAAATTAATCTATATTTTCAAGTAATCTTTATTCAAATCCTAAGAATAATCATTGGGATTCTTAATATCTCCTTATAAAATTTATGAGGAGGGACAAAGGGTGCAGAACAGCTAAGACAATTTTGAGAAAGAAATACGAAACAGATAGCATTTACTGAATTATTTAAAAGTAGAGTAATTATAATATATAGCATAGTAATTGCTTAAGTTTAGACGAGGATATGGCTCAAGTGATATGGCTTCTGTCTACCATATGGGAGGACTTGGGTTTGATCCCTAGGGCCTCCTGGTGAAAAAGAAGAGAAAGCACGCCTGCATGGCAAGCCAGTGCCAAAGCGGTGAGCTGAGTGCCCACGTGGCTAGCGGAGTGCCGGTGTGAGTGCCTGCATGGTGAGCTGAGTGACCACATGGTGAGCCAAGTGCCCACCATGGTGAGCCAGCACCTACACGGTGAGCCAGTGTCTGTGCAGAGAGCCTAGTGCCCATGCAGTGAGCCAGTGCCCACACAAGTGAGTCACTCAGCAAGATGATGATGTAATAAAAGAGAGATGAAGGGGAGAGTCAAGGTGAAGTGCAGTAGGAACTAGGAACTGAGGTGTCACACAGCTGACAGGGAAACTCTCACCACATTAGAGGACCCCAGGATAAAATCCCGATGAATCCTATAGGAGAAAAAATGAGAAGAGAAGACAAAAAAAAAAAAAAAACAAAAAAAACCACAAAAACAAAAGATCACACAGCAAATGAACACAGACAGAAAAACAGCAAATGGAGGCAGGGGGAGGGGAAGGGGGAAGATAAATAAATAAATAAATAAATAAATAAATCTTTAAAAAAAGTTATTGGGGAACGATGGCCAAATATATAAATGGCTCTGGGAAAATTAGTTACCCATATGAAAAGCAATTGAATCTCTCTCTAACACTACATTAAAAAATAGATGGATGAAAAACTTACATAGAAGATATGATCTTTTACCTATTTAATAGAAATTATGAGAAAATATTATGAACTTGGGTTAGGGAATGAGCTATCAAGTGACAAAACAGCACAAATCTTAAAGAAAAAGACTCGTAAATTGAATATTAAAATAAAAAATTTCTGGTCATCAAGAGACAGCATAAACCAAATTAAAACATAATCCACAGGTTGAACGACAATATCTGAAATACATATATTTTATAAAGAATTAGGATCTAGGAATAATAAAGGAGTCCTGTGAGTAAGAACAATAATATTAATCCAACAGGTAAATGAGCAAAGGAAAGGAAGAGGCAACAGAAAAGGAAACCTAACCTACACACAGGAAAATATTCTCAATCTTAGCAGTTATTTGGGAAATGCAAAGAAAGAAATTGAAATTCCATTTCAAAATCATCAGATTTGCAAAATTAAAACCACTTTGGCAATGCTCTGAGTTGAGTTTGTGGACAATGAATCCTTTCACCTATGGGGTGGGAATATTAACTGAATGAATTACCTTTGGAGTGGAACTTAGCACAGTAGAGAAATATTGGCTATAGGCATACCCTTTCCATATTTACATATCCTGGAAACAATTTTGAGAATACAGAAGAACAAAATTAAGATGTTTATTGCAACATTGCTAGTCATTGTGAAGATTAGAAAGCACCTAAATGCCTATTAACAAGAGAACAGATAAAGCTTATAACTTCACAGTAGAGTATTACATATGGTTAGAGTGAATGAACTAGAGGAACACAGTTATATTTCAAAAACCTAACACTGAGCAGAAAAATCAATTTTCCCAGTCATGACTTCACAAACGCCATTTGTGTGAAGTTCGAGAGCAGGAACAACCTTGGTATATAATGTTTATGCTGATTACAAAAGTAGCCATATATAAAAATGTTCATGGGGTGACAAATTATTCCCTCCCATGGGGAGGTGGTGGCCAGAAGGGAAGAGGATTGTGGAGAAACATGTAACTGCTTCAATGGTCTATACTATATAATTTCTTATGCTGTGATTTTGTATGGCTGAACTATTTCACTGTTCTCTCTCTCTCTCTCTTTCTCTCTCTCCAATATCTCTCTTTTTCTGTCATCATTGTCATCATCATCATCACCATCTACCATCATCTAGCTACTAACCTATGTATCTGAGGCACATATGAATTGCAGAAGTAGATGGAAGAAAATAGATAATTCTGAAGTACATTTAGGAAGTTGAATGGATATCTGTGATGGTCACTTGAAAGTGAAAGTTTAGGGAAAGGTTGGTGCAAGGACAATTCCCATGTTTCTGTCATGAGCATGTAAGTTAGTGATGAATTGACTTCTATTGCCAGAAAATATCTGAGGAAAGGGAGGTAATTATTTGGGCAAGGTAAGTGTCTATCTGATGGCTAATGTTTCCAATTCTTGTTTCTTGCAACATTCCTTGATGTTCCATGCTCTAAAATTTTCATCTTGAATGCTTTGTTACAGAGTTCAACAGAAGGAATTTTCTGATGTGGCTTGCCTCCTTCTGAAAAGCTTAAGCTGAAATGATCTGTTAAGACAATATATAGACTCTTTCCAATGGCATAATCACAGTTTTTACTTTCCTGAACTGGCTGGCAGGCATTTGTCTAGGAGAATCCATTATTTAGTCCTACCCAGTGAGAACATGAGCTTTGGACTGTAAAACTGCTGATTGGATTTAAACAACACTTGTGGGTGGGAATCACCTGTTAGAAAAGGGATGTCCCCAAAGATGCTGTGCTGCAGCTGCAGAATTTGCTGATGTGCACACAGAAGAAGGCATTAAAAAGGGCCATGTGCAAGGATTTCACTGTTGATTAGAATCCAACTAAAAAGTGTGTGAGTCAGGTACTTTTACCCCAGCATGACATCATGGATGCTGCTAACTGATCAGAACTTGCTGCATGTACTTTGTAGTCATTTCATTTTATTCTCTACTAGTTATGGATATACATTTTTAAAAGAATTCTCATGCTCTTCAGCTATAGTGGGAAGACACAACATATAGTTCTTTCTCACCCACACAATCTAAAGTGAGTTAAGACTTTGCCTAGCATTGTTTATCCCGTGCCTGATCAAATTCTTGGCAAATAACAGAGGCTGATTCTTCAACTCTTGTGTTGCTGATGCCCAATTGATATGATAAGATATGAAAAGAGTTAATGGATACCATCAAGTATTAGCAAAGTGAGCAAGTGAGATTGCTTAAGAATGAAGGCTCAGCACATGAGACCTCCTAAACTCAACTACATATCATTCTTACTGGAGATATGCATTTTGCCAGTATTGATTTTTGTGATCCTGTTTCTTTTTCTCAATCAAAGAAGGTGAGTGTATATTTAAAAATAAAGTAAATAAAATATTTGGTTTGAGAAGTTTTACAATATCCATGGAGAAAAGAGATGATCCTTGTAACTTGAGGTTTGATTTCAGTTAAGAATAATGATTTTACTAAAATGTTTTATTTATTGAAAACAAATGCGAATACATTTTAGTTAGGTTCCAAGAATTCATCATTGGGAAGCTAGAGAAAAAATAACAAGACAAAACAACTGATAACTTGATTTTGGAAGAGGAAAAGACTCAAGGACTTGTCTATCCTTTCCTTGTAAGAAAGTATACCTTTCATAAATTTCATATAAAGAAAGTGCAAAATTAATAATAAGGTATTTCAGGGCAAGGTGATATTTTTTATTTGCAGAATCAACAATCACAATCAATATCCATTTTATTATAGAGAAACCTCAGGAAGAATTTATCTTTTTTTTTTTTAATTTATTTTTTATTTATTTCTCTCCCTTCCCCCCTCTCCCGCCAGTTGTCTGCTCTCTGTGTCCATTCGCTGTGTGTTCTTCTGTGACCACTTCTATCCTTATCAGTGGCACCAGGAATCTGTGTTTCTTTTTGTTGCGTCATCCTGTGGCGGCTCTTGGTGTGTGCGGTGCCATTCCTGGGCAGGCTGCACTTTCTTTCGCGCTGGGCGGCTTTCCTTACGGGGTGCACTCCTTGCGCGTGGGGCTCCCCTACATGGGGGACACCCTTGCTTGGCAGGGCACTCCTTGCATGCATCAGCACTGCACATGGGCCAGCTCCACATGATTCAGGAAGGCCCGGGGTTTGAACCGCGGACCTCCCATGTGGTAGGTGGACGCCCTATCCATTGGGCCAAGACCGCTTCCCCAGAATTTATCTTTATATTAATATTCCAGTGCTTGGATATTAGGTTATCAAGACAGTGAGGGAGACTTACAGATTGTATTTCTATTCCATTTTTTAATTGAAAATGTGTGTATTGTGTGTATTAGTTTTCCAGCTGCTAAAACACAATGGGTTGGCTTGGCAACAGTAATGTATTGGGTCATGGCTTCAGAGGCTAGAAGCCTTGCTTTCTTCTGGCTGGCTGGCAATTTCTGGGGTTCTCTGGCTTTTCTGTCACATGGCAATGCACATGGTGGCATTGTCTCCTTACTCTTTAGGGTTCCATTGACTTGCAGTTTCTGGCTGCCTCTTTCTCTTTGGCCTTTTCTATAAAGTCATCAATAATAGGATTAAGACCCTTCCTGATCCAGTTGGGCCACACCTTAACTGAATTAATCTCATCAAAAGGCCATCTTTAAAATGGGTTCACACTCCAGGAATGGATTAAGATTAGGAATATATTTTTCTGGGATATGTAACTCCAAGTCACCACAACATGCTTCTACCTAATTTCAGTCATTCTCAACTGAAATCAGTTTGTTTGCTGCTTGTGCTGTGGAAAAACTACAGCCTTACAAAAGATAACCTCTCTGTGTTCGTCCCCATCTCTCTTCTTTAAAGTGACAGAAATCTGATACCTGCCAGGCTCTCTGCTCATCTTTCAACTATTTATATACAACTTCTACTTTTATAGCAAGGTAGCTCAACTTGAGCACTATTGAAGTTTTGGGCTGGATAATTCCTTGTTGTGAGGGTTGGCCTGCATTGCAGGAAGTTTAGCAGCCGTGTTGGCCTCTACCCATTAAATACTAATAGCACTCACCTTGGTTGTGACAGTCAAAGTGCCTCCAGATATTATCAAATGTACACTGGGGGAAAAATTGATCTCATTTGGGGAAAAGTTTTCTAAATGTATGTTCAAATGGGCTTCTGAAGTGAGGGTGAATGGTAAAGGACTACATTCCACAACCTCACTGATACTTGGATTAAGTTTTCATAGAGAGAGATGTGGTTGGGGTTAATACTAAAACAGCCGTGAGGTGGGAACCCGTTTTCAGGTGGAAGCATGTTCTGTGACAGGAATCACCCTTGTTCTGACTCTGACAGCAGCATCAATAACACCACTTACTGTGCTAGGTGCTGAAAAATACCACCACGAATGAAAAACGATTTTTAGTTTGAAGGATTAGGCACTCCAGGGACTTTCTGTAAATCTTTGACCAAAATGAAACTTAACATAAATCAGCATTAACTGTGGGTCCCACAGTAACGAATACGTAACAAATATGACCACTGGGTTTCATTAGTGTTGCCTGCTAGATACCTAATGTGTATGTATATACTTATTCCTGTGCATAAGAATCTGCCTTACTCTGCAAGTCTTGTATCATTACTAAAGAATGAATAATACCCAGAGAGAGAGTTAAAGCCCCTTAATTGGCATATGAATAAATGAAATGTTCAATTATGAGGGCCAAATGCCAGGGATTTGAAATAGTCTAATGCTCTTCTACCACCTGACATGATGCATTACTGGAGACTAGCATTTATAAAAGGCTCTGTTTTATAAGACATGGGGTTAATTGTTAAGCTCTGGCTTAACCCTCTTTTCATTCTATTGCCATTTTATTTTACATTTTCTTGCATTGTTCATTGCTTAAATTCATAGAGAAGAGTCCTCATTTCAATAAATGTATTTCCTATCTTTATATATTCCAAGGCTTTGTAATTCATTGATGCTCTCATTTAATACCGAGGACCATATATTTAATGTACTCTGCAATTCTTAGATTTAGATGTGTTCTTAATTGGCATCTTTCAACTTTGTAGCAGCTTGCAAAATTAATATTCTACTATGCTTATTCGGAGTAAGCTGGCTTTTGCTTGTGATATCTGTGCTGATCTTAAAAATTGTAAATCACAGAATTATTTATTCTCTAATCAAGTAAATGGGAAAGATTCTATCTCTGGCTATATTTTCAGGTTTTTGCAAAATAAAATAATAATAGAAACAAGATTAACGTACAAAAGTCAATTGCTTTCCCATGTAACAGCAATGAATAAACAGAATTTGAAATTAAAAACACAAGATCACTTATATTGGCAACAAGAAATGAAATACTTAGGTATAAATTAACAAAATGTGTACAAGATGTATATGAGGAGAACTACAAAACTCTGATGAAAGAAATTAAAGAATTTATAAATAAATAAATGGAGAAATATTCCATATACATAGATAGAAATACTTAATATTAATTAGATGCCCATTCTTTCCAAGTTGATACATTTTAATACAATTCCAATCAAAATACCAGCAAGTTATTTTGTAGATATTGACAGATTGATTTTTAAAGTTTTATGGCAAGACAAAAGATCTAGAATAACCAACACAATAATGAAGTAGAAAAAAGTCAGAGGACTGGCACAACTCAACATTGAGGCTTACTATAAAGCTACAGTGATCAAGACAATGTGGAACTGCCTAAAGAATAGAAAAACAGAAAAATGGAACAGAATATCAAGCACTAAAATAGAACCATACAAATATAGTAAACTGACACTTAAAAAAAAGCTAAGGCAATTAAATGAAAAGGGGATAATGTTTTCATACTTGTGGTGCTAGAATACCTGCCATCAACATGCAAAAAAATGAATGTAGACACAGAGCTTGCACCTTTCACGAAAAGTAGATCATAGGCCCAAATGTAAAACCAAAACTGTACAATTTCTGACATAAGAGAAAAAAAATAGTTGATGTCTTAGTTTGATAAAGGCTGCTGCCATTGCAAAATACCAGAAATGGGTTGGCTTTTATAACGGGAACTTTTTAGGTTAAAAGCTTACAGTTTGGAGGCTGTGAAAATGTCCATATCAAGGCATTACCAGAGATGCTGTCTCACCAAAGGTCAGCTGTTGGAGATCCTGGACTCCTGTGGTGGATGGTCTCTATCGAGGTCTCTGTCTTACCCTCAGGTTCACTTTCTCCCTAGTCTTTGCTGTGGGCAATCTAACACATGGCAGGGGATAATAGTGGCTCTGCTGGTCTCTGGGGCTCAGCTGTAGGTGATCAGGCATATGGCTCTTTTTTTTTTTTTTTTAAAGATTTATTTATTTATTTAATCCCCCCCCCCTCCCCTGGTTGTCTGTTCTTGGTGTCTATTTGCTGCGTCTTGTTTCTTTGTCCGCTTCTGTTGTCATCAGCGGCACAGGAAGTGTGGGCGGCGCCATTCCTGGGCAGGCTGCACTTTCTTTTCACGCTGGGCGGCTTTCCTCACGGGCGCACTCCTTGCGCGTGGGGCTCTCCTGTGCGGGGACACCCCTGCGTGGCAGGGCACTCCTTGCGCGCATCAGTGCTGCGCATGGCCAGCTCCACACGGGTCAAGGAGGCCCGGGGTTTGAACCGCGGACCTCCCATATGGTAGATGGACGCCCTAACCACTGGGCCAAAGTCCGTTTCCCCATATGGCTCTTTTCTCCCCTCTCCTCCAGGCCTCATCTCTTTCAGCTTCTCCAGGACCTCTTTCAATGCCTCTGTGCTCTGCTATTTTAAGACTCTCGAGGTTTCTCTGTCTCTACTACTTTTCTTTGTATTTGTGGAGTTTTTGTGTTTTCTTTTTAAAATAAAGGACACCAGTAAGAGGATTAAGACCTATCCTGAATGAGGTGGGTCACATGTTATGTTAGTGGGTCCACACCCGCAGGAATGGATTAACTTTAAGAACATTTTTTTCTGGGGTGGATACAGCTTCAAACCATCACAGCGACCTTGGGGTAGGGGATGAGCATTTAAATTCACCACCCAAAGCATGATCAATGAAAGAAAAATTGACAAATTGGACTTCATTAAAATTAATAACATCTCCTCTGCAAAAAGCTCTTTTAAAAAATGAAAAGACAAGCCACAGACTGGGAGGAAATACGTGCAAAACACAGATCTGACAAAGAACTTGTATCCAAAATACACAAAGAATTATTAAAACTCAATCATAAGAAAACAAACAGTGGAATTATGGCAGCATATTTTAACAGATACCTTGTCAAAGAAGATATACAGATGGCAAAGAAGTGTGTGAATTGATGGTCAACATCATATGTTATTAGGAAATTGCAAATTAAAGCAACAATAAGATATCACTACATACATATTATAATGGCTACAATCCAAAACACATCTGCAAATGCTGGCAAGGATATAGAGCAACAGGAACTCTCATTTGTTGCTGGTGGGACTGCAAAATTGTATAGCCACTTTGGAAAACAGTCTGGCAGTTTCCTACAAAGGTGAACATAGACATTCCATTGTACCCAGCAATCATACTCCTAGGTATGTACCCAAATGAATTGAAAACTTATGTACATACAATAATCTGCACATGAATGTTTATAGCAACTTTATTCATAATTTCCAAGAATTAGGAACAACCCATATATCCTTCAATAGGTGACTGGATGAATAAACTATGGCATATCAGTCAATGATAAAAAGAAAAAGTCTATGAAGCTATTAAAAGACATGAAGAACCTTAAATGTGTATTGCTAAATGAAGGAAGCCAGTTTGAAAAGGCTACATACTCTATGATTCCAACTATTGGATAATTTAGAAAGGAAAAACTACAGAGACAGTAAAATGTGTGTTTGCCAGGAGTTCAGGGGAGGTGGGGAGGGATGAATAGGTAGAAAAAATGGCATTTTTAGGGCAGTGAAACTATTCTGTATGATACAGTAATGGTGGTTACATGACATTAGGCATTTGTCAAAACCCTAAGAGTACAACCTAAAGAGTGAACCCAACTATGGACCTTTAGATAGTAAATAATGCATAAATATGTAACAATAATATGTTATATTAATAATATGTTATATTATTATATTATGATGCACTAATAATATCATAGCATTTAATAAATAATATAAGTTATACAGTAATGATGCATCAATATTGCTTCATCAACTTTATCAGATGTAACAGAATAATGCAAGATATTAATAATAGGAATACTGTAGGGGGTGGGGAAGGGATATATGGAAAATCTCAGTGCTTTCAGTACAAGTTTTCTGTAAACCTAAACTGCTCTAAAAACAGCCTATTAAAAAGCAGAAATTGCTTCAAAAAGGTAAAATTTATGGTATGTGAATTATATCTCATTAAACCTTTAAAAATGAAAAAGAAAAATATATTTATTATAAAAATAATAAAATCTTCTTCTCTAGTAGTTTACCAAATAATAAAAATGAGAATTTCAATGTAAGGCTTTAAAAAACTTAACTATGAGAATAAAATAATTACACACTGGTCAATATAATAGCCATTTTACTTAGATTTTTACTTAATGTGTATGTACTCCAAACAAATGTTTCACTTTCTATTTTTCAGTAAGTAGCACCACCATCTAGTTCGCTATTCAAAACAGACAACTGGCAGTCACTTTCCTCCACTTCTAACCTGTAGTGAAGTCCCAAATTCTGTTGACTTTATCTTCTGGATATCCCTTGATGTTCCACCTTTCAATTCCCGCTGCCACAAACTTAGTGCAGAATCATAACTTTTGCCTACAATATTTATATGTTATATATATTTCTATATTTCCATAGCCTTTTGGTAGGTCTGTACTAGAGATAGAGAATATTCTAAAATGCATATATTATCTCAGTGACATCAATGGTACAGTGTCACCCTACAGAAAAAACACCAATCTCAGTATGATTTTGAAGGCTGTTTCTTTTCTGAACCCTGTACATTTTATAGTTCTTCTTCCCATCATTCCATGCAGAAACTTACAATAGAGTTTAATACAGTTGTCATTCCTTTTCAGACTATTTTAAAATTTCTCTTGAGACTTCTTTGACTCATGGGTTATTTAGAAGTGCATTGCTTAATTTGCAAATATTTAAGGATTTTCCAACTACCATTCTGTTATTGCTTCTAGATTAATTCCACTGTGGTCTGAAAGCCTACTTTGTATGATTCCTATCCATTCAAATTTGTTCAAGAATGTTTTATGGTCCAGAATGTGGTCTATACTGGTGAATGTTCCAAATAAGCAAGAAAAGAATGTGATCTGCTGTTGGATTGAGTATTCTTGTAAGAGTCAATTCGATCAAATTGATTGATCGTGTTGTTCAGGTTATCTATATATTTACTGATTTTCTGTTTGCATGATGTATAAATTACTAACAGAGGGGTGTTGAAGTTTTCAACTATAATAATGGGTTTATCTGTTCCTCTTTTGCCTCATATATTTTTAAAATACATTTTTATTAGAGAAGTGGGTAACGTACGAAACAATCGTGAACATGTGTGGAGTTCCCATGCAACATACTTCCACCAACATGCTACATTGTTGTGGAACATTTGTTACAGATTATGAGATATATCATCAGACTATAACCATTAACTATGGTCTACATTGTAAATTTGGTATATTTTTTTCCTACCTCCTCCATTATTAACATAGTACATCTTTGGCATTGATGCAAGAATATTACAGTACTGCTATTAACTATAGTCCATAGGTTACAAAAATTGTACTTTACTCATGCTTCTCTATAGTCTTACCACCTTGCAATACTGATGTACATTTGTTCTAAGTTCATAGAAGCACATTCCTGGACTTGTAACCACAATTCTCATCCACCTCTGAGTTTGCTGTTATTCAGTCCATAGATTATTCTCTAACTTTCTTTCAACTGACATTTATGTCCGTAGACTACCCTTTATAGCTGCAAGTCCATTTATAGACCAGCAGCATTAGTTCTATTCACTATAATGTACTACCACCAACTCTATCCATTTCCACACTTTTTACAGTCAAGTTCATTAAAACTTGACACACATTAAGCCTCAGTATACCTTCTCAGCCCTCCTTTTATCTCCTAAATAACCTTTACTCTAGGTTTTAACTCCATGCATTTATTCTTCGTATTTAGTTCATGTAAGTGAAACCATGAGGTATTTGTCCTTTGATGCCTAGCTTATTTCTCTTAACATGATATAATGTCTTCAGTGTTTACCCATGTTATCATATGTGTCCCAATTTCATTTATTCTTACAGCAGCATATTCCACTGGGTATACACCACTTTTGTTTATACATTCATTGGTTCATGGACACTTGGGTTGTTTCCATTTTTTGGAAATTGTGAAGGATACTGCTATGAACATCAGTGACCAAATGTCTGTTTGGGTCACAGTTTTCGGTTCTGGTTATATTCCTAGAAGAGGAATTGCTGGATCATGTGGCAATTCTATATTTAACTTCCTGAAAAACTGCCAAACTGTCTTCCACAGAGGCTGCACCATTTTGCATTCCTACCAAAAGTGAAGGAGTGTTCCTATTTCTCCACATTCTCTCCAGTACTTATTTTATGTTTTTTAAAAAATGCCCATTTTATGTGGTATGAGATGATACTTCATTGTCTTTTTGATTTGCATTTCCCTAATAGCTAGTGATATTGAACATTTTTTTCATGTATTTTTTAGCCATTTTTATTTCTTTGGAGAAATGTGTATTTAAGTCTTTTGCCCTTTTTTAATTGGATTGCTTGCTTTTTTGTGATCTCTTTATATAGAATGGAAATAAACCCTTATCAGATATGTGGTTTCCACTATTTTTTTCCCATTGAGTGGGCTGTGTTTTCTCCTTCTTGACA
Source organism: Dasypus novemcinctus (assembly GCF_030445035.2). Taxonomy (NCBI): domain Eukaryota; kingdom Metazoa; phylum Chordata; class Mammalia; order Cingulata; family Dasypodidae; genus Dasypus; species Dasypus novemcinctus. Next base: position 45,761,799 of record NC_080689.1, read on the forward strand.
AAGCCCTTTGAATCAAAAAAATTTTAAATTTGAGAAAATTCCGTTTATCCACATTTTTTTTATTGCTCGAGCTTTTGGTGGGAGATTTAAGAATGCACCACTAATCATCATGTTTTGTAGATGTTTCCCTATATTCTCTTCTATGAGTGTTATTGTCTTGCCTTGATATTTAGTCTTTGATCCATTTTGAGCTTATTTCTGTATAAGGAGTAAGATAGGGGTGCTCTTTCCTTCTTTTGGCCATGGATATTCAGTTCTCCCAGCACCATTTGTTGAATAGACTGTTCTGCCCCAGCTGGGTGAGTTTGATAGCCTTGTCAAGAATCACTTGACAATAGATGTGAGGGTCTGTTTCTGAACCACCAGTTTGGTTCCACTGGTCTATATGTCTATCTTTATGCCAGTACCATGCTGTTTTTACCACTGTAGCTAGGTAATATGATTTAAAGTCCAGAAGAGAGAGTACTCCAACTTTGTGCTTCCTTTTTTAAGATGTTTAGGGCTATTCGGGACCCCTTACCCTTTCACATAAATTTGATACTTGTATTTTCCATTTCTTTACAAAGATGATGGTGGAATTTTTATTGGGGTTGCATTGAATCTGTGTAACAATTTGGGTAGAATTGACATCTTAATTATATTTAGTCTTCTAATCCATTAGCATGGAATGTTGTTCCATTTATTTAGGTCTTTTAAGATTTCTTTTAGCAGTGCCTGGTAGTTTTCTGAATACAAGTGCTTTACATCCTTGGTTAAATAAATTCCTAAATATTTGATTCTTTTAGTTGCTATTATAAATGGAATTTTTTCCTGATTTGCTCCTCATATTGTACATTACTAGTGTATAGAACCACTACTGATTTTTGCATATTAGTCTTGTATCTTACCACTCTTTTGAAATCATTTATTAGCTCTAGCAGCTTTGTTGTAGATTTTTGGGAGTTTCTAGGTATTGGATCATATCATCTGCAAATAGCAGAAATTTTACTTCTTCCTTTCCAATTGGGTGCCTTTTATTTCTTTTTCTTGCCTGATTGTTCTAGTTAGAACCTCTAGCACTGTATTGAACAACAGTGATGACATTGGTTATACTTGTCTTGTTGCAAATCTCAACGGGAAAGCTTTCATTCTTTCACCATTGAGTACAATGCCAGCTGTGGGTTTTTCATACAGGGCCTTTACCATGTTTAGAAAGTTTCCTTCAATTCCTGCTGTTTGTAGTATTTTTATGTCAAGAAAGGATGCTGTATTTTGTCAAATGCCTTTTCTGTGTCAATTGATAGGATAATGTGATTTTTCTTTTTTGATTTATTTATGTGGTGTGTTACACTGATTGATTTTCTTGTGTTGTACCACCCTTGCATTCCTGGTATAAAACCCACTTGATCATGATGAATAATTCTTTTAATGTGTTGTTGGATTTGATTAGCAAGTATCTTGCTGAAGATTTTTGCATATGTATTCATTAGGGAAAAGGGCCTATAATTTTCTTTTTTCATAGTATCTTTGTCTGGCTTTGGTATTAAGGTGATAACAGCTTCATAGCGTGAGTTTGGTAGCATTAAACTTCTTAATCAATTTTTTGGGAGTTTGAATTAGATTAGTATTAAATCTTTGAATGCTTTCTAGAACTCACCTGTGAAACCATCTGGTCTTGGGCTTTTCATTTCTGGAAGTTGTTGATGACTATTTCAATCTCCTAACTTGTGATTAGTTTGTTGAGGTCTTCTATTGTTTCTGGTTTAAGTGTAGGTTGTTCGTATGCTCCTAGGAATTTTTCCATTTCATCTACATAGTCTAGTTTGCTGGCATACAGTTGTTTCTAGTACCCTCTTATGATCTCTTTTATTTCTAAGAATTAGTAGTAATGTCCCTGTTTTCATTTTTTATTTTATTTATTTTTCCCTTCTTTTTTACTTTGTCAGTCTAACAAAGGGTTAATCTTCTCAAAGAACAAATGTTTGGTTTTGTTAATTCTCTGTTGTTTTCTTGTTTTCTGTTCTCAATGTAATTTATTTCTGCTTTGATCTTTGTTCTTTCAATCCTGCTTGCTTTCAGATTAGTTTGCTGTTCTTTTCCTAGTTCCTACAGCTGTGTAGTTAGGTCATTTACTTTAACTCTTTCTTCTTTTTTAATATAAGCATTGAGGGCTATGTATGTCACTTTCAGTGACATTTGCTGCATCCCATAGATTCTGATATATTGTGTTCTCTCTTTCATTCATCTCAAGATATTTATTGCTTTCTCTCAAAATTTTTTTGTTGATCCACTGATTATTTAAGACTGTGTTATTTAATCTCCATGTAATCTCAAAAACTTTCACTTTTTCTGCCTGTTGTTGATTTCTAGCTTTATTTTGTTATGATCAGAGAAAGTGTTTGTATAATTTCAATCTTATTTTTATTGAGATCTGCTTTGTGACACAACATAGAGTCTATCCTGGAGAGAGATCCATGAAGATTTGAGAAGAATGTGTATTCTACTGTTTTGGGGTGTAATATTCTGTATATATCTGCCCTGTGCCCCCCTGCCCTGCTGTTTCTTGTGGTCCGTGTTCACTTGCTGTGTCATCTTCTGTATCTATTTCTATTTTTGTCTTCCATTCTCATTTTTCTCCTCTAGGATTCACTGGGATTCGATCCTGGGGACCTCTGATGTGAAGAGAGGTTCCCTGCCATTTGCACCACCTCAGTTCTTGGTTTCTGTTGTGCCTCGCTTTGACTTTTCCCCTTTGTCTCTCTTTATTTTTTGTCGTGTCATTATCTTGCTGTGTGACTCACTTGCACTGGCTCACCACATGCGCACTTGCAAGGGCACTCAGTTTGTTGTGTTTGTTGTGTGGGCACTCGTGCAGGCACTCAGCTCACCACATGGGCACTCAGCTTGCTGCACAGGCACTGTCTTGCCACACAGGCACTTTTTTTTTTTTTTAACCAGGGCCCCAGGGATTGAACCCAGATCCTCCCATACGCTAGGTAGAAGCCCAATCATTTGGGCCACATTCATTTCCCTGTATTTATCTCTTAGGTTTAGTCTATTTATCATACTATTCAAGCTTTCTGTCTCTTTATAGATTCTCTGCCCAGATGTTCTATCTAATGCTGAGAGTGGTGTATTGAATTCTCCAACTATCATTGTAGAGACATCTATCTCTCTTCAATTTTGCCAGTGTTTGCCTTATGTAATTTAGGGCATTCCGATCAGGTGCATATATGTTTATGATAGTTATTTCTTTCTGCTGAATTGCCCCTTTTATTAATATATAATGCTCTTTGTTGTCTCTAATAATAATTTTTGCCTTTAAAGTCTATTTAATCTGATATAAGTATAAGTTTTCTGCTTTTTGGGTTTTTTGTTTGTTTGTTTGTTTGTTACTGCATGCCTGGAATTTCTTTGTCCAGCCTTTCAGTTCAAACTGTTGGTATCCTTGGGTCTAAGCCCCTCTCTCTCCTGTCTTTTCTTTTCAGGCTTTAGTACTTCCTTTAGTATTTCCTGCAAAGCTGGTCTCATAGTCACATACTCACTCAGTTTCTGTTTATCTGTGAATACACAGAACACACCCTCATTTTTGAAAGACAATCTTGCTGGATGTAAAATTCTTGGCTTGCAATTTTTCTCTTGCAGTATCTTAAATATATCATACCACTGTTTTCTTGTTTCCATGGTTTCTGATGAGAAATCAGTACATAATAATATTGGGTATCCCTTGTATATGATGCTATCTCATTGAATTTATTAAGGAGGTTTGCTCGAACATCTATGATGCGTTGTCTGAACTCCTTTATGTCATCTGGAGGTCTATCTTTTTCCTTTGTCTGGGCCACATCTTCCTGTTTCTTAGTATGTATTGGAATTTTTTGTTGGTGTCTTGGCATCTGGCATACTAGATGTATTTTTTCTGGGCACAGTTTCTTTCTTTAATTTAGGTGTTTCTTGTCCTTTCTCCCTTGCTGTATGTGTAGTAGGATGTAGTTGGTAATTGTAAATTCTGGAGGCTGATCCTGCTTGCATTGCCCCAGGAACCAATGAAGTTTCTACCTTTCTTCTCTGCCAGGGTTAGGGACAGAGCTAGAGCTGTATGCAGTAATCCAAGCCATGCAGGTGAAGACCATCTGTAGTTGCCTGGAGAGACTGATGAAGCTTCATGCTCCTTTTTCCTCTGCATGGCTTGGGGGTGGAGCTGCAGGTTTGGGCAGCAAACTAAGCCATGTGGGCAAACAGTAACTGCAGTTACCTAGGTAGACTGATGTAGCACCAGTCCCCCTCCTCCACTGCCAGGGATAGGAATTTACTTTTCTGAGTGTCCAATGATCTAAACCTTGTGGCCAAAAGCACTTGCAGTTGCCCAGAGAGGCTGAGGAAATGCAGTTCTCCTGTGGCAGTTTGATATTATTTATGAATTCCAAAAAGAGATATAGATTATGTTTATAAACCAGTCTGTTCCTCTGGGCATGATAAACCTTTGATTGTGTTAGATTCTGCTGAGAAGTCTGATTAAATTATGCTAAGATTAGAGTTACTAGATTAGAGTGCAAGTCAGCATTGTGTCTCAGACCCCTTGGTGGGCTGATAAAACAGACTCTCACTTGGAAGTAGATACACAGAGAAGAAGAACACAGAGGAAGAGAGACAGCTTATTAGACATGGCAGAGGCCCCAGAAGGAAACAGAGATGAGCCTGATAGTCTATAACTGACCTTGTGAAGAGAACAGAGCAATTGAGCCCTGAAAGAAACAAGGCCCTGGAAGAGAGATGAGCCTAATGCTAGGCTACAACTGAGATCAGAAGAAGCTGAGACCACAGAGCCTTAAGAGGAAGAAGGAATACCCTTCTTGGAACCCTTGCAGATACTGCCCATGTAGGAGCATTAGAGTCTAATAGTTAAACGGCCTAAGCATCCTGGATACTTCTTTGCTATATCTGGGATGCAGTGACACAGCATAACTGAACTCAGTTTCCAGGGTGGACTTGATTCCAACTGACCTATGTGCCAGCTAATCAGTATGTGTAACATGATAGATATGCCCCTGTAAGAGCCAATCATTATTCTGAAGTAGTAACATAACAGCAGCTCCCATATAAACAGAGGAGCAGAGGGAACAAAAAAAGCTTAAAATAACAGGAGCAGAGAGAGAGAGAGCAGAGAAAAACGGAAAAGAGCATGGAATAAACTCAACAAGCATAAACTCCCCACAGGTCTATGTGCCTTCTTCTTTGCTAATGGCCCTGACTCTCCCACTCTGACTGAGGGGCCCAGCTCGGACCCCAACATCTGGCGTAGTTAGTAGGATGTTCCGAGCATGGTGAGTGTATCTTCAGCCTCAGTGGGCCCAGCAGTGCATGATGGGGGTGGGCTGTGGCCCCCTTTGGGTCTTTGGTATCCAGTGGCAGTGATTCTCTTCTAATGGGCCCCTCCGGAAAGCTGGGATCCGGCTCATCCCACTCCGGAGTTTATTGCGAAGGCACTGGAATCCTTGGGAGCCATGTTAAGCCTTTCCCAGAGGGAATGGGCTGGGAAAGTGTCCTGGTTGTTCCTGACTATGCTTGGGGAGCAGCACAAGGAAATTTTGGCTGTGCAAGCCTGCATATTTCAGAGATTTACAGGATGACAGGAGGGACTGGAGGCCCACCTGAGTGCATTGGAAGAAGAGATAGCTCTTGGGGAGGCCAATGGTTTTTGAGTACTCGCAGTGAGCCCCAGGCTGGGTCCGCACACCATTCCCAGGACTCTGTGTTGAATGATATAGCACAATGCTGGGGTGTTCCCAGAGACAGTAAATGGGCCACTTATATGGACCTGGTTCAGTTTGTGCGTGAGATGGGAATGCACCAAATGATGCTCCAGGCAAATTACATGGGTCCAGACAATGAACTGTTTTCCACCCATATGAAGGACATGATTCTGGCTACAGCTCCACTAAGTACTTTTGGTTCTTGGCAGCCTTCTTAGCCCCATATGTAGATAAAGCAGGATCATAGAGTTTAAAATGTCCCTCCCCCTTCTAAAGCAGCATGAAGAGGGGGCTATGGGGTGGGGGGAGGCAAGCGACTGGCCCAACACAGGCCTGGAAAGCATGTCCTTGAAGCCACTGAAAGTGTCTCAACTGCAAATGTGGGCAGACCTTATTGTTGCCAGTGTGAATACAGATAAGATAAAGCAGCAACCTAATGAAGTGCTATTAGCTCTCTGGAAGGAGCTGATGCCAGAACAGCAGTACACAAAGTTGTGGGGGGAAAAGCCCTCACCAATGGGACATCCTCTTCATTTACAAGATGTTTATGGGCAGAACCAGAGGACAGTGTCTATGAAAATTGGCAAATGGGCCAAGGAACCCAATTAGGGAGGTTGGAGGACCGGAGGCTGCACATAGTCCCTGTGTGGCCTGTCCAGAAGCCCAATAGAATGTGGCACAAGATGATAGATTGCTGTGAACTGAATAAGTGACTCTACCTTTACATGCAGCAGTCCTGTCAGTGACCAAGATCATAGATCAGCTATCACATGTGTTGGGACAATATCATTATGTAGTGGAATTGGCTAATGTTTTTTTTTCTCTGTAGATATTGCACCAGAGAGTCAAGAACAATTGCCCTTTATGTGGGAAGGATGCCAGTGGACATTTTTGGAGCTTCCTCAAGGGTATATTCATAGCCCCATCATCTGTCATAGTTTGATTGTGTAGGATCTCTCTTTTTGGAGGCATAAATCCTCTGTTATGTTATGCTAACCTCTGAGTCTCTTTCAGATTTAAAAGAAGCAGCCAAGGACCTATAAGATAGGCTGACAAAATGAGGTTGGGCAGTCAATGAAATAAAGATCCAAGGGCCTGGACTATCTGTCAAATTCTTGGGAGTTGTTTGGTCAGGTAAGACAGAAGTTATCCCTGAGGCAGTGATAGATAAGGTACTAGGATGCCCCTGACCTACTGTGAAACAGTTGCAGGCATTTAATGATCTTTTAGGATATTGGAGGGTGTTTATACCTCATTTGGCATGGATACTCCACCCCTTGTATACCCTCTAGAAAAACGGAATTGTTTGGGATTGGATTGATACCCATGAACATGCTTTACAAGCTGCCAAGCAGGCAGTAGGTCAGGCTCAGGCCTTGCAAGTTATTGATCATTCCTTGCCTTTCCAACTTGATGTCACTTGTCATGATGCCAAGGAAGGCTGGGCCTCTGGCAAACACATGGGAAATGCAGGCTGCCCATAGGGTTCTGGTCCCAATATGGAAAAAGGCAGAACCCCACTATTCTCTCACTGAGTGCCAGTTAGCAGTGGCGTATGCTGCCCTTCAGGCATGTAAAGTGCTTACAGGACCACAACGAGTCCTAGTACAAACTTCCCTCCTATGGCAGATGGGTATGTTCGTGGTTGAATGTCCCCAGGACTGGGGTGGCTCAGATGCCCACATCAACCAAATGGGGCGCATATTTGAAAAAGCAGGCAATGCTGAGTTCTAGCCCTTGTCTGTACAGTTGCAGAAAGCGTTAGGATCAGTAGAGTGTTGAGTTGACCCCTCAGGACAGGGGGCTTCCTGGTTCCCAGGCTTTAAAGCCTAGCCCATTCAAGGGTAGAATGGGCACTATGCCACCTGATGCCTGGAGTACAGATGGGTCCAGTAAAGGATGGTGATATCTTGGACTGCTGTAGGTATCCAAGTGGATACAGGAGACATCTGGTTTGAAACAGGATTTGGTCAAAGCAGCCAGTGGGCTGAAGTGAAAGCTATGTGGCTAGTTATAATGCATGAACCCGGCCCCTTTACCATGGGTACAGATAGTTGGGCTGTGTACAAAGAACTAATTTTATGGCTGCCCCAGTGGGAGCAGCAAGAATGGATGATTGGTAAAAGAACCTCTCTGAGGACAAAATTTGTGGAAGGACTTGTGGTCTAAAGAGCAAGAGTGCAGCATAACTGTTCATCATATTGCAGGGCGTAACCCTCTCATAAGCGCAAGAAATGACGCTGCAGACAGTCCAGCACAAGTAAGAGCTCTATACTGTTTGACAGATGTTTGAACCACCTGGTTACATAGGCACATGGGACAAGTAGGAGCTTGAACCCTTCTGCAGATAGCCAGGCAATATGGTATCCCATTAACAACTGCAGATGCAATGAATATGGTGAAGCCTGTGAGCTATGTGCTAAACAATACCCACATCGATGTCAGGTGCCCATGAAAGAAGGGGTTGTAAAGCAAGGAGATAGACCCCTACAGGTATGGCAGGTAGATTACAGTGGATCCCTACCCTCTGATAAAGGATATAAATTCCTGTTTACAGCTGTGGATACTAATACAGGTTTAGTTTTTGCCCTTCCATTCCGAATAGCCACTGAAAAGAGTACTGTTGTGGAATTGAATATTTCAAGTGCCCAGTATGGGCATCTGCTTGAAGTGTGGAGTGACAGAGGCACCCATTTCACAGGTTCCAAAGTTCAAACCTGGGCAAAAACCTGAAGACATTAATTAGCACTTACATGTTCCATATTGACTGCAGGCTGCAGTCATGATTGAATGGTACAATAGTTTGTTAAAAGACAGGTTATGCATGATGTTTCCAAAGGAGCTGACCTTGCAGGGGTGGGCTACCTGCCTGCCATGGGCAGTATGCCTTCTAAATGATCAGCTGTGCTGAATGGGGCAGTCACCCCTAGACTTGGTTGTACAGGGATGTGCTTTACCCTTACATGTAATAATGAACACTTCAGACTTTCTTGCATTTCCTGAAGTTTTAGATGGAACTTTGTATTGCCTGCCCCACTGCCTTGAGGTCAGGACAAACAGCGATGTGGACATGGCCACGGACTGTTGTAATTGTAGTCCCCACTTGGAGAGCCAACCTGTTACTATATGGACATGGTGTGAAGAGGGGAATGACTGCAACACCATGGGTTTGTAGATGGCCATCTGAGGTATGAGTTGCACTGCCTGAAAACTCAGGGGGAACCCTTCTGAGGGGAACTTTTATCTTGCAAATGTAGCCAATACCATTCCTCCCAGCTATCCTCTTGTTAAACGGCCTATCCTCTTTGTGGTCGACTTTAGTGTGCAGAGACAAGGAATGGTATTTCAGACCAGGGCAGCCACCAGTGCCTGCCTCCATTCTGTCCCAAGATGAACAGGTCACATATATATTGCCTGAGGGACATGATTTACCTCTCATGGTATCTTTGGTCCTACTGTCTTTCTTCCCAGGTTAACAGCAGCCAACACTGTACTGTCATGGACTCATATCTATGCCTGTGTTCACAACATAACCCAGTGCTGAGTATACACTGACCTGCCAGCAGAAGGAGCAGAAGGCCTTCCATGGACCATTGCCCCAGTGACCACAGCTAATTGGACATGGCTTCAGACAACTGACTGGTCCACACTAGAATGGGAAGCAACATTTTCATGTAAAAGCACTACTCCACAAAAATATGGACAATACCTGCCCCCCAGTGTGTTATGCTATCTATAATGAGTAAGGGGGGGCTTCCAGCTGAACATGTAACATTAAGGGAACTAGAACCCCAGGGTATTGAACAACGTGCCACTAATTCCTGGAGAATAGTGGGCTGGACCCCCTAGTTTCTTAGTTTTTGTGCTATAATCAATAGTCAAACTGGGTATTGATGGGAACATCTGAGATCCATTTGGAAATGGGTTGTACTAATCAACATTGGTTTTGTAATTTTCTTAGTTAGGTTTTGTTGTGCCTTATATTGTTGCTGTGGCCTTTGGGCTCAGGGTGTGGCCCTGTGGCAGTGAGCCCTTAAGGCACCAGCCATTTAAAGGGTGGAATGGAGGGGTCTAGAACTCAATTGTTAAACGGACTAAGCATCCTGGATACTTCTTTGCTATACCTGGTGAGGTAACAAGCATGCTACCATCGTTGGGCAGGCCCAGCACGTTGAGATGAGGCCTCGTCTCCTGCTGGGTGAGTGCTTGGCGCGGGTAGATTGTCGCCCCCCTGCTACTCTTGCCCTTAACGGCTGCCTCCTCTATCTCCACCCAGCATCCGGTCTCCATAGGGGCCGCCCTAGGGTAATTGGCCTGCCTCTCCTGCGCCTCACCAGAACCCAACCCACAACTTCCCCTTATCTTCTGCCCCAGCCCCCATATACCCCCCGCCAGAATGATAACCTCACCTCTGCCCCTTTACCTAGCAACAGCCTCCAACAACCAATCGGAGGTCGCCTTCAGCTTAAGCCAATCCGCACCCCACACGTCGCCCCTTACCCTCGTACCTCACCCCCAACCGTCCCCCAGCCAATTAGCGGCCTCCCCTCACATACATTGCCTTATTTGGCTTAGCCTTGCTACCGCCAGAGCCCTAGCCTATATAAATGCTTGTCTTCCTCAATAAAGCAGACGCGTTGCCACCACTCTCTGTCTCTGCAGCATTCTTCGCGCCGCTGTGCGTCCGCCCTTGACACCGCCCGCTGTCCGCCGTGCGCCCTCAGTTGGCGCCCAAACGTGGGGCAGGTAAGGATCCCCGTCCCCTCCCGGGCCTAACAGCCCGCCGGAGAGGGCTCTTCCGTCCGCCCTTAGTGGACCCCTCGACCAGCCCCGTACAGGCTCGGTCTCTTCTGCCCGGCACTCTGCGCGGGCCCCTCAACAGCCCGCCAGAGAGGGCTCTTCCATCCGCCCTTAGCGGACCCCTCGACCAGCCCCGTACAGGCTCGGTCTCTTCCGCCCGGCACTCTGCACGGGCCCCTCATTGCCCCCCCTCAGGAGGGCTCTGGCGCACTGCAGCTCAGGCCACTCCGGCCCAGCCGCCCTAGAGGCATCTGATAAAGTCCCTGCTGTCCCTCCACCTTACCCCGGCCTCGCTCCATAATTTGGCGGACCCCATGCCTGTTCCCCTCCCACCGCAGCCATTCCTTTGTTACTTCCTCCTCGTCACCTTTCTGTTTGTCGTCCTCCTCTCTGCCTTCTGCCTTGCCGACACGGCTCCTAGGGACTGGAACCCTGGCCAAAGAATCCTCTTAGCCGTTGCCTTTCTCCTTCTCATCCTCACTCTGGTCTCCCTTATCGTCCTGTTCCTCAAAAGGCCTTTCCCTTTTTTCCCCTCCCTCTCTCTCACCATGGGGACCTCTCTCTCACAAGCAAGCACTCTAGGTCTGCGCCCTGGCGGCCCTGCTTGACTTCCATCAATGCAAGGTCTCCGTCCGACAGCTGCAGTCCTTTTGGGACCTCCTTCTTCCCTTTAATCCCTGGCTTGCTACCGCTAACCTCTGGGACCCTGACACCTACCGAATTCTCGTCAACCGCGTCGCCGCGGCTATACAGCACGAAAATAAATACTTTCCCCCGGGCCTTATTCCCGCCCTCATTACGCTCCAGTCCTGCCTCCAGGGGGCTCGCCCCCCCCAGACCTATTTTACAGAGGAGGAGGAGGACAACGCTCCCGCCGCGTCTAACTCCGATTTCGCCTCGGCATGCGCTCAAATGGAGTGAGTACTGGAGCAGGGCCCGCAAGGCCAAGATGGCGAATTTCTGCCTTCTTCTTCGGCTGTGAGCCGACCGCCTAAACCACAGGGCCAAGGGTGGCCCACACACCCGGCCCCTCCCCAGCCTGGCGTGCCTCCTCTCCCTGCTCCTCCCGCCTACAAGCCGGCAGAGGCCGTCTGCCCATTGCCATGGCAGCCCCCTTTTTTTCTAAACTAAAAAACAAGGGTGAGATGAGGTAACTAGCATGCTACCATCGTTGGGCAGGCCCAGCACGTTGAGATGAGGCCTCGTCTCCTGCTGGGTGAGTGCTTGGCGCGGGTAGATTGTTACCCCCCTGCTACTCTTGCCCGTAACGGCTGCCTCCTCTATCTCCACCCGGCATCCAGTCTCCATAGGGGCCGCCCTAGGGTAATCGGCCTGCCTCTCCCGCGCCTCACCAGAACCCAACCCACAACTTCCCCTTATCTTCTGCCCCAGCCCCCATATACCCCCCGCCAGAATGATAACCTCACCTCTGCCCCTTTACCTAGCAACAGCCTCCAACAACCAATCGGAGGTCGCCTTCAGCTTAAGCCAATCCGCACCCCACACGTCGCCCCTTACCCTCGTACCTCACCCCCAACCGTCCCCCAGCCAATTAGCGGCCTCCCCTCACATAAATTGCCTTATTTGGCTTAGCCTTGCTACCGCCAGAGCCCTAGCCTATATAAACGCTTGTCTTCCTCAATAAAGCAGACGCGTTGCCACCACTCTCCGTCTCCACAGCATTCTTCGCGCTGCTGTGTGTCCGCCCTTGACACCGCCCGCTGTCCGCCGTGCGCCCTCACCTGGGATGCAGTGACACAGCATAACTGCACTCAGCTTCTGGGGTGGGCTTGATTCCAATTGACCTAAGTGCCAGCTAATTAGTATATGTAACAGGATAGGTATGCCCTGTAAGAGCCAATCATATATTCTGATAGTAGTAACATAAAAGCAGCTCCTATGTAAACAGAGGAGTAGAGAGAACAAAGAAGCTTAAAGGAACAGGAGCAGAGAAAGAGAGCAGAGAAAAGTAGAAAAAAGCATGGCATAAACTCAATATGCATAAATTCCCCACAGCTCCATGTGCCTTCTTCTTTGCTAATGGCCCTGATTCTCCCACTCTGACTGAGGGACCCAGCTCAAACCCCAACAGCCCACCATCTTGCTTCAACAGGTAGCCAATGACTTAGGGTGAGAAAGTACCACTTATGGTACCTTGAGCTGGACTCTTGAGGACCTTGCAAGTGTAAGTTTCTACCCCAAATAAATACCCTTTATAAAAGCCAACAGCGTTCTGGTACTTTGCATCAGTACCCCTTTGGCTGAAGAATACACCTCCTAACCTGTTGTGGGTTGGACTGGAACCACAGGTGTCTGAATATTCAGTCTGTGTGGGCTGAAAGCACCAGCAGTTGCTTAGAGGGGCTGGGGAGACACTGCCTTCCTCTTGGCCTATCAGGGGTGGGGTTGGGGCACAGGTGTCTAACAGTCCAGTTTGTGCAGGCTCAAAGCACCTGCAGTCGTCCAGACAGGCTGAGGAAATAACCAGACCCATCCTATCCTGTGGGAGTGGTAGGGGTGTAGTCCCAGGTGCTCAACAAACCAGTCATTTTGGGCAAAAAGTGTCTGTGGTTGCTCAAAGAGGCTGAGGGAACACAGCTTCCCTCATACTTTATTGAGGGGTGGGAATGGAGCTACAGGTGTCTGAGTATCCAATCTTTGTAGACCAAAAGCATCTGCAGTTGCTCACAGAGGCTGAGGTGACACAGTTTCCTTTTTATCTTACTGAGGGACAGGAATGGAGCCGCAGGTGTTCAACTAGTTAGTCTGTGCCACCTGAAAGCACCTACAGTTTCCTGGACAGGATGAAGAAACACCAGTCCCTTCCTATCCTATTGGGGTGGTGATCAAGGTGGAACTGAAGGCACTTAACAAATCAGTCTGCACTGGTCAAAAGTACCTACAGTTGCTCAGAAAGGCTGGGCAGGTCCCTCCAGCTTCCTCCCTGCTGGAAGTGGGGCTGGGCCTGGGCTAGGGCTGCAATCCGAACTGGGTGTAAGAAGCTGGTCCCTACATTTCCCTGATTTTCAATCAGCCTTGCTTCCCCTCATGACAGAATTGGAGTGAAAATAGCATCTACTGGCCTCTTTCCAACTTGAAGAGTTTCAAACTTTAGCTGTTCTTAGGATTATACTTTAGCCATCCAAATTTACTAATCAGCAGCTGAACTTGGTGCCCAACCAACTCTTCCTCCTGTGTTTTTGGGAAATGGAGCTTCCAATTCCAGCCACGGAATAGCTCCTGAGGTGGCATTTGCCACTGGTAGAGGATGGCACTGACCTCCATGGTGTGGAGTGCTCTACTCATGCAATTTCACTGCAGATGTGCAGTCTCCTCCTTCCATTCTTTCAAGGATGTTGCAGGATGCTCTTCTGCTCCTGGGACCCCCAAACAGGTGCTTTAGGTAGCTCTGGGTGACTACTAACTGCTGTGTAGATGAGCTGACTCTTGGACCTCCTTATACTGCTGCCATCTTGCCCCTCCCCTGCTTCTGCCTCATATATTTTGATGTTCTTCTGTAAACTGCATACACATTTAGAATTGTTATAACTTCTTAGAGAATTGACTCTCTTATTGTTGCATAATGGCCCTCTTTATCCCTGGTGATTTTCCTTTCCTTGATGTTTGATTTGTGTTAAAGTAACACAGAAACTCTCCATTCTTTTGATTAATGTTAACATCATATATATTTCTCCATCCCTATACTTTTAACCTATAAATATTTATATTCAAAGTGTGTGGAGGCAGACTTGGCCCAGTGGTTAGGGCGTCCTTCTACCACATGGGAGGTCCGCGGTTCAAACCCCTGGCCTCCTTGACCCGTGTGGAGGTGGCCCATGCGCAGTGCTGATGCACAGAAGGAGTGCCGTGCCACACGGGGTGTCCCCGTGTAGGGGAGCCCCATGCGCAAGGAGTGTGCCCTATAAGGAAAGCCGCCAGCGCAAAAGAAAGTGCAGCATGCCTAAGAATGGCACCGCCCACATGGAGAGCTGACACAAGATGATGCAACAAAAAGAAACAGAAATTCCCGTGCCACTGACAACAACAGAAGTGGACAAAAGAAGAAGACACAGCAAATAGACACAGAGAACAGACAACTGGGGCAGGGGGGTGAGAGGAAAGGGGAGATAAATAAAATCTTAAAATAAATAAATAAATAAAATAAAAATAAAGTGTGTTTCTTGTAGAAAACAAATATTTGGGACTTTTTGTTAATCCAACATGACAATATCTGTCCTTCAATTGATGTATTTAGTCCTTTCAAATTTAAAGTAATTAATGATACAGTTGGATTAATATTTACCATACCATAACTGTTTTCTATCCATTGCATTTACCCTTTTTTACCCCCTCTTCTCCCATGTTCTTTGTTTTTTTAAATTAATTTATTGAAGTATATCACACATACATAAACATACATAAACAATAAGTAGGTAATAATAGTTGTGAACTTACAAAACAAACATATACAACATCATACAGGACTCTCATAACTCACTCTACTACCAATAACTTGAATTGTTGTTAAACCTTTTTAACTAATGACCAAAGAGCACTGTCAAAATATTACTACTGACCAAAGTATTTTCCCCCCAACCAACCCTATTATTATTATCTTTTTATCATTTATATATGAACATATATGAACAATTAAGTGTATAGTAATAGTTGTGAACTCATAAAGCAAACGTGCAAAACATCATACAGGGGCCCCATATATCAACCCTCTATCAACACCTTGCATTATCATGAGATGTTTGTTACAAATTATGAAAGAATATTGTCAAAATCTTACTACTAATAAAAGTCCTTATCTTACTTTTGGTGTGTTTCTCCCCCAACACACCCTATTATTTTTTTTAAATATATTTTTTTATGACAGAAGTTGTAAACTTATAAACAATCATGCACTTGTGCAGAATTCCCAAACAACACCCCTCCATCAACAAACCACATTGTGGTGGAACATTTGCTATAGATAAGATAATATTGTCTGATTGTTACCATGTCCATAGTGTACATTTGACTCACATTTTCAATACTACCTCATTATCAGTACAATATATCTTTTGCATAGATGCAAGAATATTATATTATTACTACTAACCACAGTTCTTAGGTCACTCCAGTTGTACTTTTCCCATGCATTTCCACCACCCTGCAGTACATTTGCTCTAGCTCACAAAGGACACTCTTGCATCTGTACCATCAACCACAATTCTCATCCACTTTTTGGTTTACTGTGCTTTTCAGTTCCTGGATTATTCTCTAGCATTGTCTATTGGCACTTACATACTTAGACTACAATTTCAGTCATATCCCCATTTATAAACTAGCTGTTACTCACTGCGTGTTACCATCCACTCTATAAATTTCTGCACTTTTACAGTAAAGCTAATTAAAACATCTACATACATTAAACATCAATTGTCCATCTCAGTCCTCCTCTTATCTCCTTTAAGAATCTACCACCTACCACCAGGTCCTGAGGATATTTTCCTATGATATTCTAGAAGCATTATGGTTCTTGCTTTTATTTTTAGGTTGGTCCATTTTGAATTAATTTTTGGATAAGGTGTGAGATAGGGGTCCTCCTTCCTTCGTTTAGCTATGGATACCCAGTTCTTTCAGCACCATTTGTTGAATGGATTGTTCTGCCTGAGCCATATGGGTTTGATAGGCTAGTCAAAAATCGCTTGATCATACATGTGAGGGTCTGTTTCTGAACCATAAATTTGGTTCCATTGGTCTGTGTGTCTGTCTTTATGCCAGTACCATGCTGTTTTTACCACTATAGCTAGGTAATATGATTTAAAGCCTGGAGATGAGGGTTTGCTTTTCCTTTTTATGATGTTTCTGGCTATTCAGAAGCCCTTACCCTTCCAAATAAATTTGGTGATTGTGTTTTCAAATTTTTTTTAATGTTTGTGGAATTTTTATCAGGATTGCATTGAATCTGTATATAAATTTGAGTAGAATTGACATTTTAATGATATTTAGTCTTCCAATCCATGAGCATGGACTGTTCTTCCAGTTATTTAGGCCTTTTAAAATTTGTTTTAACATTGAGTTGGAGTTTTCTGAAAACAAGTGCTTTACATCATTGGTTAAGTTTATTCCTGATTCTTTGAGTTTTATCTGTCATATTTTATTTTCAACACTCTTTTGACACTTTTAGTTACTTTTATTGATATAATCTCCTCCAGGCTTCTCTCTCCTGTCTTTTCTTTTCAAGATCTAGCACACCCTTGAGTATTTCCTGAAAATCTGATCTCTTGCTTAGAAATTCTCAGTAGCTGTTTATCTGCGAATATTCTAACCTCGCCCTCATTTTTGAAATACAGTCTTGCTGGATGTAAGATTCTTGGCTGGAAGTTTTTCTCTTGTAGTATCTTAAATATATCAGACCACTGTTTTCTTGCCTCCATGGTTTCTGGTGAGAAATCAGCACTTAATCTTATTGGATATCCCTTATATGTTATGCATTGCTTTTCTCTTGCTCTTCCCAGAATTCTTCGTCTTTGACATTCTGATGAGTATGTGTCTCAGAGTTGGCCTATTCAGATTTATTCAAATGGGAGTACATTGTGCTTCTTGGACATGGATATTTATGCCCTTCAATAGGGTTGGGAAATTTTCTATCATTATTTCTTCAAATATTCCTTCTGTCCGTTTTCCCTTCTCTTCTCTTTCTGGGACACCCATGACATGTATGTTTGCATGCCTTTTGCTGTCATTTATTTCCCTGAGACTGTGTTCGAATTTTTTCATTCTTTTTTATATCTCTTCTTTTTTATATTCACTTTTAGAGACCTGTTCTTCAAGCTCACCAATCCTTTCTTTTGCCCCCTTAAATCTGCTATTATATGATTCCAATGTTTTTAGATTTTCATTTATTGTGCCTTTCATTCCCATAAGAGATGTTATTTTTCTATATATGCTCTCAAATTCTTCTTTGTGTTCCTCTGGTGTCTTCTTAATATCCTAATCTCTTTAGCCATCTTATTGAATTTATTAAGGAGATTTATTTGAACATCTATGATTAATTGTCTCAACTCCTTTATGTCACCTGGAGGCTTATCTTGTTCCTTTAACTGGGTCTGTTCCTTGGTGTGGATTGTAATTTTTTGTTGATGTCTTGGCATCTAGCTTCCTAGAGTATTTATTCTGGATGCAGTTTAGGATTTTCTACCCTTTCTCCTTTGCTGGTTGTGCAGTAGGAGCCAAGCACATAGTTGGTGCTGTAAACTGTGGAGGCTCAAGCTGCCTTCATTGTGCCAGGGACTGATGAAGCTTCTCCCAATTTTCTCCTTTGCCAGGCGTAGGGACAGAGTCACAGCTGTGTGGAATAATCCAATTCATGCTCTCATAGACTGTAGTTGTCCAGAGAGACTGATGAAGCTTTACACCCCTTTCTCCCCTGTCTGGGGCAGGGATGGAGGTGCAGGTGTGAGTAGTAGTCTATGCAGTGTGGATCCAAGATGACCGCAGCTGTCCTGGTAGACTTCTGATTTTCAGTCTCAGCCAGCCAAAGTTACCTGCAGTTTCCGGGAAAGGCTGGTGCAGGGCCCTCCAGCCTCTTCTCTGCCAAAGGCATGGTTAAAGCCTAGTCTAGGGCTGCAGGCCGACCTGGGTGAAAGAAACTGATTCCTATCATCACTGTGATTTTCTGTGAGCCCGGCTTTCCCTCAGGCTGGGGGCAGAGTCAAAATGGAAGCACCCCACATATTTCCACCTTGGGCAGATTCACACCCCAGCTCTTCTTAGGGTTATGTCTCAGTCAGCCGAGTCTACCAATTAGTAACCAAAATCAGCAGCCAACTGTCTCCTCCTCCCCTGTTTTTGGGAAATGGAGCTTCCAATTCCAGTTGCAGAATAGGTCCTGGGGTGGCTCATGCTGACAGAGTAGGGTAATCACTGGCCTCCACGTCTTGACTGGTAATTTCCTGGAGAGGCTGGGGCAGGTATCTCTAGCTTCCTCCATGCTGGAGGTGGGGCTGGGGCCTAGGCTAGAGCTGCAATCTGTCCTGGATGGAAAGAAACCAGTCTCCACCAGCACTGTGATTTTCAGTTCGCCCTGCTTCCCCTCATGCCAGGTGTGGAGTTAAGATGGCGGCCATTGGCCTCTTTCTGACTTGGACAGGCTCAAACTTTAGCTGTTTTCAGGATTATACTTTAGCCCACTGAATTTACTCATCAGTAGCTGAAATTAGTGCCCAACTGTCTCTTTCTCCCCTATTTTTGGGAAGTGGAGTTTTCAATTCCAGCCACAGAACAGCTCCCAAGGCAGCTTGTGCCTCCAGTGGAGGATGGCACTGGTCTCCATGGTGTGGGGTACTCTACTTATGAGTCTTCTCTGCAGATGGGCAGTCTCCTCCTTCCATTCCTTCAAGGATGTTGCAGGATGCTCTTTTGTCCTCCTGGAACCAGGTGCTTCAGCTAGCTTCACGTTGCTCTGGGTGTTTACTAATAGCCCTGTAGCAGGAGCTGACTCTAGAAGCTCCTTACTCCATTGCCATTTTGCTGATTCTGCCTGTTGTTTGGTTTTAATTGAGCATTTTACATGATTTCATTTTGTTTTTTCAGTGTATTAGTTACACTTCTTTGTTTAAAATCTAGTGGTTATCCTGGGTTTACAATGTGTATTTTTAAATTAGTCTGAGTCCACTTTCAAATACCATGTTAGATCTTCACATGTAGAATAATACCCAACTACTCCCTCCTGTTCCTTGTGACTTTGCTGTCATTTATTTCACTGCATACAACTAGAGTCACCCCAAACAGTGTTACAATTATTGGTTTACACAGTTATCTTTTAAGTAAATTGAGAATAAGAAAAATAAAAAGTTTTTTATTACCTTCTATATTCCTTCTCTGACACTCTTTTCTTTTTGTAGATTCAGTTTCCTGACCAATATTGTTTTCCTTCAGCCTCAGGAGCTTCTTTTAACATTTCTTTCATGGCAGATCTTCTGATTCAGGTCAACAAATTTCCTCATTTTGTGTATGTGCCTAAGAATGTCTTTATTTCTTCATTTCAAAGAATAATTTCACTGGATATATAATTCTAATTGGTTTTCTTTCAACACTTCAGATATTTTGTTCTACTTTATTCTTGTGTGCATGGCTGCTCATGAGAAATGTACTGTACTTGTCCCTGTTGCTTTGTAGGTAATATTTTTTTTCCTCCCTCTGACTTCTTTCACAATGTTCTTATTGTCTCTGTTTTTCTGCAATTTGAATATTACATGTCCAAGTGTCTTATTTTTTTTTTTTTTGGCATTTTTCCTGTTTGATATTCTCTGAAATTTCTGAATCTGTGGTTTGGAATCCCTGATTAATTTGGGAAAATGCTCAGTCATTATTGTTTAAAAATGTTTTTTTTTTTTTTTAACTTCTGTTTCTTATCCTTTTGGTCAAGTATGTTCTATCTTTTAATGTTGTTCTAAAATTCTTGGATGGTCTCTTGTTTCTTTTATTCTACTTTTCTCTTTGCATTTCAGTTTGGGAAATTTCTATGGACTTGTCTTCAAGATTACCAATTCTTTCCTTGTTCACGCCAAGTTTATTTCTGTTACATTGTTTCTGTTTAATAGCATTTCCTTTTCATTTGTTCTCTATCTATTCAGATGGTATTTTTCTTGCCTTTTGACATGTGATTTTCATTGAAATTCAGACATGTTGTTTCTGATAAAAGGAACTGAGGTAAATAGGTCAGTAGTGTAAAGATTTATGCTAACCTGGCTAGGGGTTTGGCTGTGTTTAATGTTTACTGTAGCTGTGACTGCCAGAGGTGGTGACTTTTCTAGCGTCTGTTTTTGTCTCCTCTTTACCTTGCACTTCCCTAAGTACTCTGCCTCAGAAAGAGTCTGCTCCTTATAGTTCTTTCAGCTGTAATCTGCTGTCTCATACTGGATTCCTGTTCATATGGTGTAAAACATTGGGGAGGGAATATGTTCTATAATCTTCAAATTATGTCTCAGTATTTTAGTGAGCCTGTGTCTTGCAGCTTGACATTTACGAGTGTTGCTCCAGTGACATAACAGTTTGATCCCCTAACCCTTACTCCTTTCCCTGAGTGCAGCATTCCAAACAATTTATTTGAAGCCCTGACCTCTATGACTATTTTTTTTTTTTTCTCCTAGATGAGTTAGGAAGGCTGGAGGAATTCCCATCTCCCACCTGGAATAAGGTTCTGGCAATGTGTTTTCACCTGGAGAACAGGCATTTGTTATGGAAAAGGATCTGAGACGATTGCCAAAATATTCTCCTCCCTTCTCCCTGTCATAGCCACAAGGGAATGTTTCTTGAATTTTTGTTGTGAGAATCTAGAGGTGTTCCTGAAGATCAAACTCGCCCCTATGTGGCAGGAAGTGTGGATTTTCTCACTCTCAAGCTAGTCCACAATAGCATCCAACAATTCATCAAAATTACCATTTAAGTGTTTCTACCAGGTTATGGCACCATTGGCTCCTGCTCCAGATAAAGAGATCTTGGCTCTCTTTCAGAAGGTTTGCCTGCCATACCAGTTCTCTGAAGAAACTAAGAAAATGCATTGCTTTTCCCTTTGTTCAGCTTTTTGTTTTGTTTTGTTTTAAGTGTGTCTTAGTTTGTCAGGCTGCTGTGACAAAAGCACACATGATTTGACTTAAACAACAAGGATTTATTGTCTCATGCTTTTGGAGGCTGGAAGTGTAAAATCAAATTGTTGGTAAGGTCCCGCTTTCTCCTTTTAGTCTTTGGTGCTGCTTTGCCACAATCCTTGGTGTTCCTTGGCGTGCATCTCTGCTGCCTATTCTGTGATGATCTCTCTCCTTGTGTCTACTCTTTCAGTTTCCACTGACTTCTGGCTTCTTCCTGTGGCCTTCTCTGACTAACTGTGTCCGAATATCTTCTTGCTTCTAAAGGACTCCAGGAATATAGGTTAAGGTCCACCCTGACCTTAGCGAGTCTACCTAAATAGGGTCTTAGAAGACCCTACATACAAGTGAGTCTACACTTTAACTGATAACACATCTTCAAAAGGTCCTGTTTGCAAATGGGCTCATACCCCCAGAAAAGAACATATTTTTGTTGGGGTCCATGATTCACTCTACCACAGTATGAGAATAACAGCTTCCAAGCTCTTTACATGTTAGAGATGATACCGGAAGTCCTATTATACCACATGTACTTTTATTGAGTGTATATTTTTTCTTCAACCTACAGTGCTGTTCCCAGATTACTTTTGGAACTCCCTCAAATATCACCACCCCATTAGAGACTCCTCTGACTGTCCTGCTGCCTATTTCTCACCCCAAAAGGGTTAGTTTTGCTTTTCTGTTGCCTTCAAATATCTAAAATAGTATAATACATTTACTGTAATATTTATTTTGTCCTAATGTATATGTTAGTATCTTTCATTGCGATCCACTGAATTTAATTAGTTTTTGTGTCTTAAGTGTTTAGGACACATGCTAGTACATAGTACTCTCTCAAAAAATATTTGTTTGATAGGTGAATAACAAGATTTGATTTTATAAGAACAAAACCAGCCTCACCATGATTTTTGGTTTAATTAACCATATCCTAATATGGCATGACAGTGAGGAAGCTTTATTCATCTGAATATCTGTCTATCTTTCGAGGCAAACCTTATAGCTGTGCAGACAGCTGTTGTAGGTTATGTCAAACATATGGCATGAGGACAACTGGACTCATGTTCTTGTTCCTTCTCCCATCTTACGTGATAGTCAAAGAAAGATTGATGATCATTAAATGCAAAATTTTGTCATAATAAAAGTAGCTTAAGAAAATACCTGGTAAATGTTTAAAAATATTACATTTTTAAAAATACAGCATTTAATTTTAATATAATTTACAATGCAAGCTGCTATATGTCGTTCAGTTTTATGTAAATTCAGTTTTTAAGTACATCTCTCAATAAGTGTATTGGGGTTTCTTTGTGGTTAGAACTGTCTATTGGATCACTTTTCTTTACTGAAGCACTGGATAGAGTGATAGGTGGCTGTTAGGCTCTCAGTGAATTGTTTTTATAAGTGGACATCATCAATTAGCCTGATGTTGGAAATGAAACTATTTTCTCTTTTTCTGAACAATGACATAAAATATTACCGTAAGTACCATCTAGCAGTTCAAGTGCTATTAGATGTCTTTATGCTAGGTAAAGCACCGCCCACTGCCCCACCCCCACCCTGGCCCCTTACCTGCTAATAACTTGCTCTAAACAAGTCTTGTCAGTTTCTGAACTTGAACTCCAGGAACATCACCCAGGAACATGGTAGCATGACATACTTTATAGTAAAACAGTGTGGGTTGATTCTTCATACACATATATTCTTGCATATTAAAATTCTCTATTGTTTCACAAATAAAAACAGTATGTTTAGTGGATCTGCCAAAAATTGACAGTTTGAATTATTTATGGATGATTTAGATCTTGATATAATTTCCTGCTTGAATATTTCATGTAATTGACTGTAAATATCAAAGTACAGAGAATTGTTGGACTATTTTTTCTGTCTGAAACAAATCTGCACTTTCGGGTTTTTGTAACTTCCCGTGGGAATATCATGGAAATGAATGAGTTGAATTGCTATGTACAGTGACTGAAAACTTTTGGATAATGTTTTAAGTTGTATTCTATTATTTTTCATATTTCAACGTCTGTATTTCATTTCCAGTCTACAACACTCAGAGCTATCTGTCATTCATCTGTTTCCAACAGGTTAGCAAGCTCATGTAGGGAAGATTAATCAATAGTAGGGAGAACTTCATTTGAGCAAATTTATGATTTATTGATATTTCAAAAGGAAATCATCTCAATGTACAAGTCATAGTGTTATAAAGTTTTCTAGCAATGAAAGATCAAAATAATATGAAGATAAAATAAAATATCTTGAAGGGAAAATATCTGCTTATTTGAACATAGAAAGCCAAAAGATTAATTTAGAAACCTTAAAAAATCCTGGATTCATCTGAATCATAGTGTTAAGCAATAATCCTAATAACAGTAGCATTGTTTTCATGTGAATTCAGGTGTGCTTGCAGTGGAAGTCCCAGTTCTTTCTTACTTCATGTCTCTGTTTGTGCCTACCTTGTCTTTCACTTTTTAGAGCCAGGGCAAGTGAGGCGATATTTTTAGAAGGGTAGAAAAATAAAGCAATATTTTAAAAAATCATAGGCATATAGTTCCTAACCTGGGGTCCAGGGACCCTGAAAGTTCACATAAATAGCTCAGTCCTTTAATATAATTGTCTATGCAGTTGCCTAATCTCTCCTGTAGATGCGGGTTTATTTTGCAATGCTCTAGAATAATATCCATCAGTAAGAAACTGACCAGCTTTATGATCACAAAACTATTTATGGAGTCTCTTCTAGCATTGCCTTATCTTTCTTAAGAGGGTAATTTCTGGTCAGCTTTTCATGAGACTAGGCACTGAACAAATTTGGAGTTTATTTTCAATTAGTGGACTAATCACAGATGTGTTTCTATCCCTTATTTCACTGCCCAGAATCATGAACAGATGCTGCAAAGGCAGCTGTTGATAGAGGAACGAATGTACGAGACTCAGGATTAGGTACACTTTTAATGTGGCTTAGGGAATAGAGAGGAGTCTGCTTCAGTGCCATATCTTTCCTACCTATTCTACCATTATTCCACACATTTCTTCTGTGTTAAGCCATTTTAGGCCTCAGGTATATGCACAGGTAGGGGCATTAGCAGCAAAGGGTTGGAAAAAAGTACCAAGTATTAATAATAATAGTTATAATGATCACTACTACACCTAATGTTTCATGAGGGTTAACAGTTTTTCTAACTCATTTAAATTCCCTAGTGATGTTTTAAGTTATGTAGATAGTATTACTATCTTCATTTTACAGGTGAGTGAACTAAGATACAGATACACTTAGTAAATTGTCCAACGTTTTTCACCTTAGTGAGAGACAAACTTGGGATTCAGACCTAGACACTCAACTACAAACCTTGTGCTCTTAAACATGACAGTAAATTGCTACCTCAAACATAAAGAGAAATAAGGATTATCTGCTTCAAATCTATTTTTAGAGAGGACTATTCAACACCATCTTGTTCTAAAATTAGTTTCAGGTAATGGACATTAGTACAAGATCAGCACATTCAGTACCTAACCCATTCAATTTTATAAGTGACTTGTTTTTGCAGGAGGCTTTCGAACTGTCTACAGGGTTAATGAGCTTGATCCTATGGGCTTGCAGACTGTACAAGAGCTGTACTGGCTGCCTAGAGAGCTGTAAATTTAGCTCCTCTCAAGTTGACATGTAATGCAACTCAGATTTCCCTAAGCGTCGAATTTTTAAATGACAATAAAATTTAGGGGTATTTACTTGAAGGCTGAATGCTTTTAACTTTATTCACAGAGATTCCAATCTTATCTGGAAATAAAGAACAAAACTAAAAGAATCCTTTCAAACTTCAAGCAGCTGGCAAAGACTTCAGTTGCTGATGCAGCAACCTGAAGTGAAGAGAAAGTCATTCAGTTCGATATTTTCCTTAACATATATGCTGTACAAATTATGCTTCTATCAACCTAGTGCACATATCCTTCAGGGATAACTAATTGGCAGCCAAGGAAAGCCAAAGCAAGCAAGAAGAAGCAGCCATGGGGTTTCAGAACGCATACCTTTAGCCTCTTAGGGGTTGATCGCATCTACCTCTCTGACATGTGCTCTTGGAAAATCAGAAAATCAAATAAAATTTTTTTAATTTTTTTGATCACATCAAAAAAATATGCGAATCCAGTGGGTTTTCCTTCACCAAATGCTCTGGTCTTTGTAGGTCTTTGTCAGTGGTGTCATAGCTGAGTGAACAATTCCTAGTTTTCTTTGCTTCCCTTGAGGGCTAAACTGTCAACATCTATGTTCATCAAGGAAAGTTTAGAACTGAGAAAAATAACCTGATTTAATCATGATTTCATATGTAAAATGAAGCCTCTTTAGATCTTTTCTGAATTTTTCTTTTTATGAGTTTAGTTAATGTAATTTTGCTAGAGTGGTTGTAAATATCCCAATGAAATTTTCCTTTTATTCACTTTCCCTCCTTCCCTCCCTCTTTATTTCCTTCCTTCCTACTTCCTTTTTCTCTCTTTCTTTCCTTTCAACATTTTAACTATGTGCCAGACACCATGAGTGTCACTAGGGATCCAAATATCCTTGCCTATGAGGTACTGATATTTATTCTTAACCGTGAAATAAGCAGCATCTTTCCTTGGAGACTATGGTAGGTTGAATTATGTACCCATAAAGAAACATATTCTCAACCTTAATCCTACTCCTGTGGGTGCGAAATCATTTTACATAGGACCTGTTGATGGTGTTCTTTTTAGTAAGGCATGGCCATTTGAATCAGGATGCATCTTGATCCTATTACTGGAGGCCTTATAAAGGGAAAGCCATGAAGAGGAGCAAGAAGCTGGAAGTCAACGAAACCTGGAAGAAAATGGAGAGGATATTGTTATCTGATGGGAAAAACAAGAAACCTCAGGTGTTGCCAGCATGCCAGAAACTGTCAGCCTGGGAGGAAGCAAATCTTTCAGCATCTGAAACCATGAGACAATAAATTCTCATTGTTTAGCCAACCCATTGTGTGGTATTTATCATAGGAGCCTGGAAACTAAGATAATGACTTTTCCCACCATCAGTACTTTCCATCCCCTTTCCATTTGCTTGGATGATTTATGGCAAAGTGCTGGGGATGCCTGGTTTTCTTTACCATCTGTCACAAGGCTGGGGATCACAAGGAGCTAGATTATGGCATTCTTTTCTTGTTTCAAGGGAGTGAAAATGGATCCAAGTTTAATGGAAGATACAATGAAGATGGAAGAAAGGTTCTTGGAATTCAGTCCTGCGGAGTGACTCCAGAGATGCAAAATTTCTGCTTTAAAACCTATTGTGGTTCCTGATTGACTGCCAAATTGCTTGGGATCATAAGAATCCTAGCAGGAGTAAAATTTTGGAGTATATATTGCTGTTTTTTAAAAATTTATTGACTTCAAATATTTTTTTGCACCTCATCACATTCCAGTCCACTCTCTACATAGTCATCAAAGTCACCTTTTTAACACACAAATCTGACTTTGTTGTTCCACCATTTATAACTTTCTTGATTTCCTTGCCTGGAATGTTAGGCCACCCTTCTTGTGACCCCTGCAACCTCTTTAGCCTTAGGTCTTTCTAATTTGTCTCTTCCTTATCACATATGTGAATATGCTTATAATTCCCTGAAGGTTCCATGCAATTTTATAGTTCTTTGCCTTTTCTTATCTCTGCCTGAATTCCCCCTTTCCCCTCCTTTATTTTTCTACTGATAAAGCCAATCCCTCCATCAAAATCATGGTTTAACATCATTTCCTCTGAAAATCTTTTCTAAACATGTGAGCTGCAATTAATCACTCACTTTTTGCCCTTCTTTATATCTTGCACTTATTTTAATTATTGCTATGATGGTTGGTTTCATTTGTCAACTTGGCCAGGTTATGGTATCCAATTGTTTGGTCAAGCATACACTGACCTGATCTCATTGCAGAAACCATTGTTAGCATATATTGGTGGCAGAATTAAAATTTCTTTTATGTCTGTCATGGAAGCAAATAATCCATTAACTTATTTTCTAAATAGAATTGACAAGACAATTGTCTAATTTTTCCTGTAGATGGGACTTATTTTGTGATGCTCTAGAATAATATCCAGAAAGCTCCATCAAAAAGAAGCCATCAGCTTTATGGTCACAAAACTATTTATGGAGTCTCTTCTAGCATGGTTAGGCCTGATTGTTATTGTGAGGGTATTTCATAGATGGATTTAAATCTTCAGCCAGTTGATTGCATCTATGACTGATTGCATCTATACTCAACAAGGGAGATATCCTTCAGTAAGGAGAGGAGTCACGTCATCATCCAATCAGTTGCAGATCTTAAAGCCAGAACTGAGGACTTCAGGAGTTAGAAAGAACTCTTGCTTCTACTTCAAATAGCAAGCTTCTCCTAGGGAATTCAGCTTCATCTTTATTGGAGTTTACAACTTGCAGTCTGCCCTATGGAATTCAGACTTGCGTATCCCCATAGTCACATGAGCCAATTTCCTATAGTCAATCTTGAATCTTTGTAGATAATCAGAAAATATTTGTAATTTTCGTTCATAATTAATTATCAATTATATATTCTTTCTGTTTACAGTTTGTTTCTTTTGTTTTCTATTAAGCACTTTATTCTCCAAGGAACCTGAAGTACAAATTAGACATGTTCACATACTGTGCTAAATTATTTGCATTTCCCAAGGATTCAAATTTAACTATGATATACTCCCCTTTACAGGTAGCTTAATGTAATATTTAGTGTTACAGCTTAGCAAGTTAAGAGAAGTTGGAGTGAAATCTAATTAGATCAATGAACTAATTGTTGACTCTTTATGAACTATTCACATCTTTCAGCTATTCCTTATTTGCCAGGCTAAGAGATATAAGTTAATGAAGAAAAACTAAATGGTCAGTATACTTCTTTATGTTTTCTATTCCTATTTTTGGTAACTTAAAGAGTGTTTTTATAGGTACAATCTCAATTTAATTATGAAAATTGCCTTTTGAATAAAATAAGGCAAATTTTACTTATAGAATTTCTCGCTAAGGAAAAGGTTGCAGCATGCTAGCTAGTTGAAGCCTGGGGAAGGCTGACTGGTAAGTTAGACAGTTCTCCACCTGTTGGCATTTGTTGCTTGGGGAGATTATCTATATTTTAGGCTTTGGGCTCAGAATTCTGAAGTTCCAGTAAACATAGAGGAGAATCAAATGCTCATGGGCAGTCTCACATTTATCAATCTTTCAGTACTGATGGTTGAAATCAGAAGGATTTTTTTAACAAATCAATTTCATTGATACATATTAATAAAGTATAAATCCATTCAAACTGTACAATCAATGGTATCTGATATAATCACATAATTGTGCATTCATCACCCTAACCATTCCCAGAGCATTTTCATTATTCGAGGAATAATGATAATAATAATAATAATAATAAAACATGAATCAACCAACCAAAAAAACAAAACTTATCACCTCTCAATCTCTCTATGCATCCCCTGATGTATATAGTAGCTATTCTGCCTTGTGTCTATTTTATTTGTATTTATATTTTGTAAAAACAGTCATATATGCAATATTACCCATATTTGTATTTTACATGAGCTTTCACTATGTTATACATTCCCATGTTACATTTTTAAGCTTTCCTTCTAGTACTATAAATATCTTTGGGCTTTCCCTTTCAACCACTGTCATACCCATGTAGTACCTCTGCCTGTCGCAAACAGCATGATGTGCTCTCACCATTTCCATTCATTTCCAAGATTTACAAACAACCTTTAAACCTATTCTGCACAGATTAACCACCATCTTTCCATTCTCTACCCTCATTCTATTTTCTGGTGATCTATATTCTAATTATTAATTCCATGACTTTACATAATCTATTAGGTTCATAATAGTGCAATCATACGGTATTTGTCCTTTTGTGTCTGACTTGCTTCACTCAACATAATGTCCTTTAGGTTCATCCATGTTGTCATATGCTTCATGACTTCATTTTTTCTTACCACTGCATATTATTCCATTGTGTTTATATACCACAAATTGTCTATCCATTCTTCAGATGATGAACACCTAGATTGTTTCCAATTTTTAGATATCATGAATAATGCTGCTATGAACATTGGTGTGCAGATGTCCTTTTGTGTCCCTGCCCTTAGTTCTTCTGGGTATATACCTAGCAATGATATTGCTGGGCCACATGGCAAATCTATATTCAGCTTCCTTAGGAATTGCCAAACAGTTCTCCACAGTTACTATACCTTTCTACATTCCCATCAACAATGAATAAGTGTACTATCTCCTCACAAACAATGAATAAGTGTACTATCTACTCACATCCCTTCCAACATTTACAGTTTTCTGGCTTTTCAATAGTAGCCAGTCTAATAGGTATGAAATATATCATTGTAGTTTCAATTTGCATTTCACTAATCACTGGTGATATTGAACATTTTCTGTTGTTGTCAGTGGCATGGGAATCTGTGTTTCTTTTTGTTGCGTCATCTGTTGTGTCAGCTTTCCGTGTGTGTGGCACCATTCCTGGGCAGGCTGCACTTTCTTTCACACTGGGTGGCTCTCCTTATGGGGCACACTCCTTGCACATGGGGTCCCCTATGCAGGGGTCACCCGTGTGGCATGGCACTCCTTGCGCACATCAGCACTGTGCATATGCCAGCTGCACATGGGTCAAGGAGGCCCAGGGTTTGAACCTCAGACCTCCCATGTGGTAGACAGACGCCCTAACCACTGGGCCAAGTCTGCCACCCTTCATCCATTTTTAGTTAATTTTTGTATAAGATGTAAGGTAGGGGTCCTCTTTCTTTCTTTTGGATGTGGATTTCCAGTTCACCCAGCACTATTTCTTGAATATACTCTTCTGGCCTAGCTGGATGGGCTTAAGAGCCTTGTCAAAAATTGCTTGACTGTAGGTATGAGGGTTTATTTCTGAGTTCTTGATTTGGTTCCATTGGTCAATCTGTCTGTCTTTATGCCAGTACCATGCTGTTCTTACAATTGTAGCTAAGTAATGTGCTTTAAAGCCAGGAAGTGAGAGTTCTCCAACTTCATTCTTCTATTTTAAGATATTTTTAGCTATTTTGAGCCCCTTACCCTTCCAAATAAATTTGATTATTGGCTTTTTTATTTTTGCAAAAAAGACTGTTGGAATTTTTATTGGGATTGCTTTGAATCTGTTAATCAGTTTGGGTAAAATAGACACCTTAACAATATTTAGTCTTCCAATCCATGAACATAGAATGTCCTTCGTTAATTTAAATCTTTTTTGGTATCTTTTAATAGTGCATTGTAGTTTTCTGAATACATGTCCTTTATTTCCGTGGTTAAGTTTATTCCTAAATACTTGGTTATTTTAGTTGCTGTTATAAATGGAATTTTTCTTCTGCATTCCATCTCATATTGTACATCAGAAGTGTATGGAAACACTATTGATTTTTGCATATTAATCATGTATCTCACCACTTTGTTGAACTTGTTTATTAATTCTAGTAGCTTTATTGTGGTTTTTCAGGGTTTTCTAGATATAGGATGATCTCATCAGCAAATAGTGAAAGTTTCACTTCATTCCTGTTTGGGTGCCTTTTATTTCTTTAGCTGAATTGCTGTAGCTAGAGCTTCTAGTGCAATATTGAATAATAATGGTGGCAATGAGCATCCTTGTCTTGTTCCTGATCTCAGCAGGAAAGTCTTTCACCATTGAATATAATGCTAGCGCTAGGATTTTCATATATACACTTTACCATATTGAAGAAAGCTTCTTTCTATTTCTATGCTTTGGAGGGTTTTTGTTTTTTACCAAGAAAGGGTACTCTATTTTGCCAAATGCCTTCTCTGCATCAATCAATAAGATCGTGTGATTTTTCTTCTTCAATTTATCATCATGGTTTATTACACTAATTGGTTTTCTTGTGTTGAACCACTGTTGCATACCTGGGAAAAAAACCACCTGACCATGGTATATAATTCTTCTTATGTGCTTTTGGATTATATTTGCATGTATTTTCTGAGGATTTTTGCATCTATATTCATTAGAGATATTTGTCTGTAATTTTATTTTTTGTAATCTCTTTATCCGGTTTTGGTATTAGGGTGATGTTTGCTTCATAAAGTAAGTTAGGTAGCATTCTTTCCTATTCAATTGTTTGGAAGAGCTTGAGCAAGATTAATATTAGATCATTTTTGAATGATTTGTAGAATTCACCTGTGAAGCCATCTGGTTCTGGGCTTTCCATCTTTTGGAGGTTATTGATGACTGTTTCAATCTCTTCACTTGTGGTTGGTTGGTTGACATCTATTTCTTCTAGGGTCAGTGTAGGTGGTTTGTGTGTTTCTAGGAATTTGTCCATCTCATCCACATTGTCCAGTTTTCTGGCATAGTATTATCTTATTATCTCTCTTATTTCTGGAGGTCAGTCATAACATCCTAATCTCATTTCTGATTTTATTTATTTGTGTCTTCTCTCTTTTTTTTTTTCTTTTTCAGTTTAGCTAAGGGTTTGTCAATTTTGTTGATCTTCTCAAAGAACCAACTTTTGGTTTTGTTGATTCTATTGTTTTATGTTTTAATTTCATTTATTTCTGTTTTCACCTCTACCGTTTTTTTCTTTGGTTTGGTTTGAGGTTTTTTTTTGCTGTTCTTCTTCTAGTTTCTCCAGGTGTGCAGTTAAATCTTCAATTTCAGCTCTTCCTTCTTTTTTAATGTAAACATCAAGGGCTATAAATTTCCTGCTCAGCATTGTCTTTGTGGTGTGCCATAGGTTTTGGTGTGTTGTGTTCTCATTTTCATTCATTTCAAGATATTTGCTGAATTCTTTTGCAATTTCTTCTTTGACCCACTCATTAAGAGTGTGCATCTAATCTCTCTATATTTATGAATTTTCCCTTTTTCTATCCATTATTGATTTCCAGCTTCATTCCATTATGTTCAGAGAAAGTGTTTTGTATAATTTTAATTTTTTTATATTTATTGAGACTTGTCTTGTGACCCATCATATGGTCTTTCTTGGAGAAGGATCCATCAGCAATTGAGAAGAATATATATCCTTTTGGGGGGGATGCAGTGCTTTACAGATAACTGTATCTCTATTTATCCTCTGTCCAGATGTTCTCTCCAATACTGAGAGTGGTGTATTGAAGTCTTCAGCTATTATTCCAGAGATATCTATTTCTACTTTCACCTTTGCCAGTGAAAGTCTCATGTATCTTGGGACACTCAGGTTATGTGCATAAGCATTTAGTATAGTTATTTCTTCTTTATCCCTTTGTTTAATATATAATGACCTTCCTCATTACTTATAACAGTTTTGCATTTAAAATCTAATTTTTCCATTATCATGATTGCTACTCCAGCTCTTTGTTGGTTACTATTTGCATGGGATATCTTTTTCCAAACTTTCACTTTTAACCTGGTTGTGTTCTTATGTCTGAGGTGAGTCTCTTGTGGACAACATAAAATGGCTCATAGTTTGTTATCCATTGTATCAGTCTATGCCTTTTGATTGGGGAGATCAAGCCATTAACATTCAATGTTATTACTGTAAAGGCATTACTTATTTCATCCATTTTGTCCTTTGGCTTTCTGCTGTCATATTGTAGTATTGTCTGTCTTTTTACCCTTTAATTTACCCTTCCTAATAATCTTCATTTCTACACTCTTCTTAAAGTCTCTTGCCCTTGTTTTTTTCTTTCAGGCTGCAGAACTCCCTTTAGTATCTTTTGGAATTCTTGGTCTTTTTGCAACATATCCTGTCAGCTTTTGTTTGTGAGGACTTTTAACTCACCCTCAGTTTTGAAGGACAGCTTTGCCAGATACAGAAATCTTGGCTGGCAAGTTTCCACTTTAATACCTTAAAAACATCATACTTCCTTTTTCTTTCTTGCATGGGTTCTGATGACAAGTTGGCACTTAATCTTATTGAAGTTCCCATCTATGTGATGATTTGCTTTTTTGTTGCTGCTTTCAGAATCCTCTCTTTATCTCTGATATTTGTCATTCTCAATTGCAGGTGTCTCGGCATAGGTCTATTTAGATTTATTTTGTTTGGGGTATGTTGTCCTTCTTAGATATTGATATTTATGTCTTTCATAAGGATAGGGACATTTTCAGCCAATGTTTCCTCAAATATTCTTTCTGCCCCTTTTCCATTCACTTCTCCTTCTAGGACACTTGTCTCCCCCACAACAAAGCATGCAGTCTCCCCCAAATCTGTGTTTTTGTACATTTTGCATTGTCATTCAATTCCCTCTTCCATTTTTTTCATTCTCTTCTCATTCTGTTCTCTTGTCTTTTGCAGTTCAGATGTTCTGTCCTTGAATCACTAATTCTGTCTTTAAACAATTCAAATCTGCTCCCATGTGCCTCTAATGTATTTTTAATCTCATCCATCATGTCTTTCATTCCCATAAGGTCAGTTACTTTTCTTTGTAGGCTTTAAATTGTTCTTTATGTTCATCCAGTGTCTTCTTAATATCCTTTATCTCTTTGGTCATATTTTCTTCTCATCTTTATATTGATTTAGGAAAGTTGTGTGATTATCATTGATAACTTTTCTTAAATCCTATATCTCTTCAAGATATTTGGTTTGTTTCTTTGGTTGGGCCATCTCATTCTTTTTTCCAGTATGGCTTGTAACTTTTTGCTGATGTCTAGGCATCTGAATATGTTGGTGAATTTATTCTGATGTCCAATTTCCCTCATACATTACCCCCCCTCCCCCACAGCTCTTCTTTGATATTTGGTTCAATTTATTCTTAGTCTTTAAAATTGCCCAGCTTAAATTATCACACTTGGGCCAGGGACTCACTAATGGGTCACAGATTTTCTCCTAGGGCTTAGAGAGAACCAAAAGCAGTTTTTGTCCACACAATTTCCAAACTGGCTAGCAGATGGTGTGCACTGGCACACCTTTCCACAGAGATGTTTTAGTCTCCTTTTTCCTGTGTTTTGGTCTGGCCAAAGCTGAGATTCGAAGTGGGCTCTGCTGACTGAATTAACTGAAGAAAAGCCCCGTGACTCCCTTTCCCTTTTCCCTTGTAATACTTGACAGGGAGGAAGTTGTCTGTTCCCCTCCAAGTCAGCTGCAGTGAGCCAGAGGTTTTACTCCAGCTTAATATCATGGGAATTGGTGAGGGGCACCCTTCCCAGTCACCATGGGGTTTGGTAACTCATGTTTGTTGTTTTGGGTTCTTCATCTCTCTGTTCCTCACCCTCCTGGGAGTTGTGAAGCACTGTCCTGGTCTGCTGACCCCCAAAGCAGATCCTTTGGACAGCTTTTGGCTCTTTCCTCATTGTTTTTGTGACAGAGTTGGGGCTTGCCTGCTTAATTTGATGCTATCTTCCCACAATGCATTCCGAAGCATTTTTAAAAATTTAAAATGAAAATAAAGCACTAGAAAATAGGGTACTCATATCTGTTAGTGCACTCTCTTTGTATAAACAGACCTACATGAAAACTGCAAGGATAATTTGAAGGTAGCTTGAAGAGCATTACTGAATCCAGGCAAGGAGAATATGAATGTCTGCATGGTCCATTTCCCCACAGATAAAGCTGCCTTTAGGACAAGAGATAGTGACCTTCACAGTCAATCTATTGTTGATTTTTTCTATGCCTGTTTTTTTTTTAAGTTTTCAAATTAGGGTTTTGTTTTTTTTTTTAATTGACACTCTGTCAGTCATAGTCTAGCCAGGGTGTTGAAATTATTCTATGTATTTTAATAAAGTGGAATTTAATACAAGGAATTGATTACACAGGTGATCACAAATGGAGTTCCCAACTGGGATGCTGAACTAACACAATGATTGATAGTAGGAAGAAGCAGCTATCACTTTTAGGGTTGGAAGGACACTGTTTCCAGAATATGGAAACAAAAGTCATCCTGTGAGAGACAGAAATTCATTTGGGATGACCTTTGGCTCATGAGAGCCGGGCCACAGAGGGTAGGATTGTCTGTCAGGAGCCATGGAAGAGATACAGTAGTACAGAAAGATATGAAAGGAAACTAAAAGAAAAGTGTGGAAGAAATACACTAACTTCTCCTTTCCTCTCACCTTTTGGTCTTTCTGCAATGCTATTCAATGGCTGAAACTACTTAGGAGTCAGGTGGCAAAAATGGATCTATGGATAAACTGGCATTGGCTGGTTTATAGTGAGGAATTGAATTTGGCCTCCTGAAAGAGGTCTGGCCTTTGTTCCAGATCCTGGGGAGTAACCTCTGTATTATTCCTCTTTGGAATTTTCCTTAATTATTCATGGTGGTCCAGAGGACCACAGTTGATATTTTATGAGAATGATATGACGCAGGATGATGCCAGCCCTACTCGTAGCCTTAAGGTGGGAATTGGCCACACCAGAAAGACAAACTATATGATTAGAGAGTTGGTGCATTGAGTCCCATCATATCAACTCAGCCTCTGGGAAGGGGTAATTGATTCAACCAGTCATGCCTATATAATGAAACTCCAATAAAAACTCTGAACACTGAAGCTCAGGTGAGCTTCCCTGATTGGTAATACACAAGTTTCCTGAGACAGTGTACACCCTGACCCCACGGGGAACGGGTCCAGGAGCTTTGCATTTGAGGGCCATCCCAGGCCTCACCCCATGTATCTCATCTTTTCAACCCTTCCTATTTGATTTCTTCGTGCTTTAATAAAGCTGCATCATAAGTATGTCATTTTCCTGAGTTCTGTGAGATATTCCAGTGAAATAGTCAACCTGAAGTGATGGGAACCCATAAATTTGCCAGAAAGCCTGGTAGTCTGGAAACCCCAGAACTTGTAGTTGGTATTTGAGAGCAGTCTTGTGGGGACTGTAACCTTTACCTATAAACTTGGCCTAAATTCTGGTAGTTACAGTTAAAATTGCACTCTGGTTGCTGTAAGATGTTATGACAGCTAGCAAGTCTTCTTTTCTTTAGACATCTTTAAACATTAAATATCCTTAGAAAGCAACTCCATTTAGTACCTGAACTCTTATCTTCAAGTTTGAGCAGACTGATTTATTTATCACATTTTGTCAAAGAAATTTTAAAGGCAATGCATCTGAGGTTGTGGGGCTAAAATTACTGTTTTCTTCCCTAAGTATGTATGTTTCCCAGACTTGGAAGAAACACTTTTTTAAACTTTAGTCTGGTTTAAGTTATTTCCGAAAAAGGATTTGTTTTATTCTGCTAGGCTGCTGAAAGCAGTATACCAGAAATGTGTTGGTTTTTACAATGGGGATTTATTAGCTTACAAGCCTGCAGTTCTGAGACCATGGAAATATCTAAAACAAGTCATCATCAAGACAATACCTTCTTCCTGAAGACCAGCCAGCTACTGGCAATCCTGGACTCCTCTGTCACATGGTAAGGCACATGGCAGGTCTGCTGGTCTTGCCCTTTTCTTCCAGGTTTCCTTGCCTCCAGCTTCTTCTGTGGCCTTGTCTCTGCTTCTGTGGCCTTCTCTTTGTCTCCCCATATTCACCCCATTTATAAAGGACTTCAATAAGACTTCCCCTGTGCCCCCCACTACCCAAGCCTTAACAGAAATAACTAATCAAAAGGCCCTTAACTGAAGTCACCTAATCAAAAGTTCCCACCTGCAATAGGTTCACATCCATAGGAATGGGTCAGCTTTAAGAAAATGATTTTCTGGGGTAAATATAGTCTCAAACTACCACAGGATTGTATTTATGGAATTGACACCCATCAATGACAGATTCTGGCAGTTCTGAGAGGGATTTTAAAGGACTATTTTTGTCAGTGTTGTGCAGGTATCCTTGCCCACCTGGCAAGCTCTGGTCAACCTCCCTGGCAGAGAGAAGTGGCTCAGCTGCATGTTTGACAGCCTCTATTTTCATAACTTAAGAGATGTACATTAGGTAATTGTTTTTATTTTTAGCATAGTTACTGAATTTAGGGATGGAGTAGGAAGGTACTTGTATCTTAAGATTTCAGAGGAATAAAAAAGGACCTCAGCACCCCAACCATGGGCATTGTCCCATTGCTGATGACCTTAATTGACATGCTTAGTCATTTATTCCTTTGACAATACTTACTTCGTAGACAAAATGAAAAAAAAAATGCACATAGTATATCATGCTTTTCTAATACCTTTAGTGGAAGGCAAAAAGATAATTCATTTATACCATATTTTCAAAAAGGAAAAAAACAGCATGTTTATTCTGACAACTTATTATACTTCATGAAAAAGAGGGATAAAATATTTTAATTCAGAACTTCATATACGTACTGGATGTATATAATCACTTTGCTTATAAGAAAGGGGCAGAAAGACTTTGAAGATCCTATACTTAAGTTTATGGGTAAGAGGAAGAAAAATAACATGGAACCTTAGAGCAAGACAAACGTGTATTCCAGGAATTGGCTCCTGTTTGGTGCAGGCCCTCTCTGAGATAAAACCTTTCACCAAAATGTAAATGGGCTAGGTCATTAAGCACATTGCCCAGTTGTGCTGACATTTTGCTAGTAGGAAGTTTCTCTATGACTTTCAGTTTAGCAAAATCTCTAAGCTTATGTTAGGCATCACTTTGAGTAGCACTGTTCAGAAGACCTAGCCTAGAACAATTTGGGTAGCCAGGAAAAACAACATCTTAGTCATCAGTGCTTATGCAGTTACTTATTTTTAACCTAAGTGTCTGATATTACATAGTCATTGCTGACACCATCTTAAGTTTCTTCTGTCCTTTTACTCCCTTACTTATTGGTCATTATAATATGCTAATGTTTTAAAGAGCAAATAATCTACTTCAAGGTGCTCTCAAGTCATTTAAACAAAGTACAGGGAATAATGTTATAAATACCTTATCTACTCACTCAGTGCTCTAATGGAATTTATATAATAATCAACATCTCTTTCTCTGGGACTAAAAACAAAATTTTTCATTTAAAACCAACTGCATACGTGAATATTCATTTACTCTTGTTTATAAATGTCACCAAAATTGTTGCAATTATCATTTGTTAAAGAAGTTTCTGTGTCCTTTTGGAAAAAGTTATTTAGCTTTATTACAATCTCAATTTTCCTTTATGTAAAGTGAAAATTACAATTTCCAACTTACACAGCACTTATGAAGATAAAATAATTTGTAGCTAACAGTAATTTCAGCTACAAATGCCTATATGAATAAATATTTTCTTTAATTAAATTGTAATTTGAAGTCTGAGTTACTATCCATTGTGCCAGTGAGAAATGCAACAATATCAGTCTTGAGATTTGTAGAACTTGAAGAAGAGATGGGATTTTTACATGAATTTGAAGGATGAGAACTCTACTTGAAATTATGTGGGAGTGGAATTTTAGTCAGTTCAAGAGGAGTGAAAGCTGTTGAGCAGGAGAAGCCACAGTGGGTTTGATGACTAGAAATTATTCTAGTGTGTTCAGAATATCAAGTGTGCATAGAAAAATATAAGAGAGAAAAGTAAGATGGGAGTTGAATGGCTTTTGCAACTATTTATTCAGGGTGTGCAAGGCCTTAAGTGCTAACTAAGAAGGCAGGTTTCAGTTCCTCTACAAAGAAATGCTTTGGGAGTCATTAAATAATTTTGAGGAATAAAGCAATATGATTAACTTTGTATTTTAATGGAGCAAACACATAACTGGAACAAGTGCGTGTGTATTTGAGGGGAGAGTGATGGAGGATAGAGAGCCCAGTAGAACTCATTACAGTTGTCCAGACAGGTGTTACAAAAGGCCGGGACTGCAGATGTGATGGAGAGAGGAGGAGGGAGGCCGTCCAGAAGGCAGCAGAGCACTGAACTCTTACTCAGTTAAGTACTTGCAATAAAAATGTTCCTCCTCATCACTGGTGTCTCTTCCTCTTTCCCACCCCAGTAAATTGCCTATTAGATGGCCCGTGGCTACCCTGGAGACTCAGAGCTGTGCATATTCTATCTCCTACTAATCCTCCTCTCCTGCCTGGATCAGTAATTTGTTTCTTAAATAGTGAATGCAGCTATTAAAGAAATTGACTTACAATCAAGATGCAGTGGGAATTAGGAAAATCTGTTCAACTTAGAATAAAGATAGAGATTTATTTTGAGCATGTAAATTCCTTCTATGGGCTCTTTGTG
The DNA here is from genome assembly GCF_030445035.2 of Dasypus novemcinctus. Classification (NCBI taxonomy): domain Eukaryota; kingdom Metazoa; phylum Chordata; class Mammalia; order Cingulata; family Dasypodidae; genus Dasypus; species Dasypus novemcinctus. The sequence continues at coordinate 45,801,042 of NC_080689.1, forward strand.
ACTTTTTGAATGTAATAAATAGTATACAGGTAAGGTTAAATAAATATAAATGACATTTATATTTGTTATGGTTGAAGGCAACTAAATAATATGATGAATTATTGCTTTATGCTCTAAGACAAATGGAATATAAGTAACTAAACAAGAACATGAATTAAGTCCTGTGGGTATTGGTAGTAAAACTGAGACAAGTAAAAAATATAAATAATATGCCACTAATTATTATTTTTTTATCATATCTAAAACTTTGAAAAAATTAGACCTTTCATGTACCCCTGCTTTATAGTATATCAAGTACACCTTTGGATATCCTCCCTTGATCTTCAGAACATTTCTGCCGGGAAGCCAGTTTTTATTTTCACAAAGAGAGACTGAAGAGGTTAAATGACTTTTGCCATTGTTTACCTAGGTGGTTAATAACAAATGAGGACTTGACTCTAGGTTCTCTTTTTACCTAGGTGATGTTTTATCCACTGTTCCATGCTATGTAAGTTATCATAACAATCAGGATAGGCTAAATTTCAATAAGTGAGAACAATGTTCCACTGCTGTTTTTTTTACCACTTGTTTAGCGAGTGCTGGCTGGTGGCTCTGCTCTGCCTCCTCCTCCATCCAGAACACCAGGCTGATAGAAGGGTCCAGATGTGAAGCAAGGCCAGTGTGGTGGTTTGTTATTGTTTTATGAATTCCTAAAATAGACATTGGATTGTGTTTGTAAACCCATGTATTCCTCAGGGCATATTAGATTACATTGGATTCAGAGGTTTTCCCTTTTACTTGATTAAATAATGACTGAGGCTTTGATTGGGCCACATCAGGAGGACTAAGGGGGTGGGGACTCACATTAAAACCACACTATGGAAAGGAAGTTTGGTGTTTTGAACTGGAGCCCAGGAAGTAAACACACGAGGAGCAGAGCAACTGAGCTTGGAGAGAATCAAGCCGTGGGGAAAGAGGAACCCAGGGGATCTGAACTCTTGGTAGACGTTGGCAGCCATCTTGCTCCAACATGTGGCAACAGACTTTGGTGAGGGAAGTAACTTGTGCTATAAGGCCTGGTAACTGTAAGCTTCTACCCCAAATAAATATCCTTTATGAAAGCCAACAGATTTCTGGTATTTTGCATTAGCACCCCTTTGGCTGACTAATACCGTTGGTTATCATGACTGAGGGAAAGAAAATGTGGCAAAACCCATATAAGCTTTGAAAGCTTACACCTTGGATGGCACACAGTAGCTCTGCCTCCACACTATTGGGCAAAGTAAATGGCGTGGCCATGCCTAGCTTCAGGAGAGCAAGCATATATCCTCCTTCCATGCATCCAGAAAGAGAGCGAGCCTGAATATTTATAACCCCCCTAATGATCACCACAGTTATTAAAAGTCAGAGTTGAAAAGTTAACTGAAATTTAGAAAAGTTATGTTTTTGTTTCAAAGAAAACAGTGAGCTTGCTTTTTATCCAAAGCTTATATATGAAGTGTTTAATTTGTGTATTTTTTAATGAGCACAATTTTGTGGCAACTCAGTGCAGGGTTCTAACTGTGGAAGACTGAACCTTTGAGTTGCACTGTCCAAGATGTTGTATATGTTTTTTTGAGGTACCAGGGATTGAACCCAGGACATTGTACATGGGAAGCAGGCACTCAACCACTTGAGCTTCATCTGCTCCCCTGATGCCGTATAAGTTTTGAAACTCTACTGTCACTTTTTTGGAGAGTCACTAAGGTATGTTAGCATTTGAACCCATAGAAATCTTCAGGAAGTTCCAAACATTTGAAGATTGCAGGTTATTGTGTTTGTTTGTTTGTGATATAGGCTTATCTCTGAGGATACAGTGAATTCACTGGGAAATGCTGCCCTGAATCTTTCTGTAATGTCCTTCTTTTCCTCGATTAAGACAGTGTTTCCCCTGAATTCATACAGTAAGTTCATTTAGAATAATATTTAACTGAATTTTAGGTGGCAAAGATTGTGAAAGCCTATTGTAATAGTCATAGTGGCTCCATGTCATAGCAAATCACTTAACCCTTCTGATCCTCAGATTCCTCATCTCTAGAATGGGTTTAATAGTTACTGTAAGAACTGAAGAAAAAACATTTGTAAAGGATCTAGCACAGCAGGCTGTCAGTTTTGATTTTACTTTCTGCTTTTTCTTTACTTTTCCACTTAAAGATGGTGAAAATAGAAGATTGGAAAATTGTTTGACATTAGGTTTTTCTTATTCATTTAACTAAAATAGTCTGTGTTTCTCCAACAAATCCAGCAAAAGAACTACCACGTATTTTGATTTTGCTAATTTCTTGTAGGGAACATTAGGAGGAGACACTACTGAGCGAGCAAAGTATGGGAGTCATGATTTTAGACATTAGCATGTGCCCATGAGAGAGAAAGCGAAAGAACTTTCCTCAGCCAGGCTGACCGCCACTTTCCATAATGAAGATGCACCACCTAGATGGACTTTAAGCAGCGCCTCCCCAGTGGGTCTATCTTCCTGGATAACAAGAAGAGAAATTTATTTGTCAGGGTAAGGTTGTTTGTTAAAAACTCATTTTTAAGCAGATTTACCTTTGGGACATACATAATGAAAAGGCTCTTTGTGGGTCTTTGGGAAAGGTGAGCCAGATAGCCAGTCATAATAGACAATGACAGCCTCCTGAATGTAATGAAGCAAACCAAATGAATCAAAATAAATACAAAATAATGAGAATGTTAGAAAGCAAAATCTTTTCTACCATACAACATCTCAGGGGGTAGAGGTTGCAAAACTTTCTTATTCTGGAATCAAGTAAAATATTGCAAGGTATGGCCTAGAAGCAGTTTATGTTGAGATGTAAGAAAGGATGCCTATTTTCTATTTATGCCCTGCCTGGACCATAGAGACTACAAGAAAGGAGCCTGCCAAAGAAACCCATTTAAGGCCTGGGTTACAAATCAATCATCTGCAAACCTGAACCCCGTGAATTTAGGCCTCATGTTCTCTGTGCAGTAAATCCATTCTAAGTAATCTGTAAAACTTCCTCACCGTTAGGTGGAATAATATAAAGTTAGATGTAAGGGGGAGCAGGAAAAATAGTTATCTCCTTCCAGAAGCACCCAACTCTGCTTTCCTGTAGCTCAGTAGAGGCAGAACCCTTTTTCCTTGACTTTTTGATTTTGTCCTTCAGTTATCCTCAGCAATGGAGTGCTGCTTCTTTCTTTCTTTCTTTCTTTTTTTAAAGATTTGTTTTATTTATTTATTTCTCCCCACTCCTTGTTATTTTTCACTTACTATGTCTCTTCATCTTCCTTGTTTCTTTCGGAGGCATCAGGAGCCAAACCTGGGACTCTGATGTGGGAGGGAGGTGTCTAATCGTTTGAGCCACCTGCCCTCTCTGCTCTGTTGTGTCTCTCATATTTTTCCTCTCTGCATTTCTTGTTGCATTATCCTGTTGTGTTAGCTTGCTGTACCTGCCAGTCGCATCAGCTCTTTGTCTTCTTTAGGAGACTCTGGAAACCTCTGCTCCCTGCTTTGTTGTGTCTCATTATGTTTTTTCTTCTTTTGTTTCTTGTTGTGTCAGCTTGCTGCACCTGCCCTTTGTGCCAGCTTGTCTTCTTTAGGAGGCTCTGGGATCTGAACCAGCAACCTCCCATGTGGCAGACAGGAGCCCAGTTGCCTGAGCCACATTCGTTTCTCAGCTGCTTAGATCTTTCCATAAGAAAGCTTTCTTCTGACTGTTCCCCTGAAAGTAGCCATTTTCATCAGTTCTTCTGAGTCCAGGAGGGATTTTCTAATGCTAATTTTAGGTCTGTTCCCTGGAGCTGAAGGTTCATAGAACCAAATATAGAGTAGACAATATTTCCACTCTGTAACACTGGTGATGAGAGCTTATGAACAGCTGCAAATGACTAAAAATGAGACCCTTTGTCTGATAGAAAAGGCTCCAAATTAGAATAGAAAATACAAGTGAAGAGATTTAGCATGTGGCTTGGTGACTTACAAATTTTATTGCCCTTTCATTTATCATTTTATTTATTTCCCCATTCATCAGACATTTGCTAAGATCTCCTACATGTGCCTTCTTGCATAGACTCAGTGTAATTATACAAATCATACATTGCAGAGCCAGGAGGACCTAGAATAGATGAAATGGCTCTTTCAGTTTTTGGGGGGTTCTGGCAAGTTATTTACTATTCTATGCCTCACCTTCTTTATTTGTAAAAGGAAGAAGTAAATTTTGTATAACAATTTTCTTGGCAGATTAAGTGAGATAATATTCTTAGAACCATCCAGAAACAGTAATATGCACACAACACTGGCAAATTCCTCCTGCTTCTTGATCTGTCTTTCCCTGTATTGGTTCTGAAAATGATGCAGATAAGATGGTAAGTTTCTGTCTTTGAGGAACTGACTGAAACTGATGCTAGTAAAAATACAGAAGTATTTCAAATAGATTAGGCCAGAAGTACTTACAAGAGGAACACAGAGATTAGAAAAGATACGTGAGGGTAACAAACATTTCGATCTTTCATATAGTTTAGAATCTCTGATAGGTATCACCATCTCCAGCACTTAGCACTTTTCAGTAAATATTGCATGGGTAAATGAGTGAAGGGCTAAGTCATTTCCAAGGAGGGAGAAGTGATATCTGGAATGTAGGGTGTTGAGGTTGCATTTCTAAGACATGTATTCTGAAACCAACATTTGTGTGCCAAATATATATTAGAGAATGGTCTTGAGATTAGCATGTGTGGGGGCAAGGAAGGAAATATCTTTAGACAGAGAGAGAAGTTGGGCTATGATATGATCCAGACAAAATATTCAGCTGAACCCACTGGAATGGGACTTCAGAGTTCTCTTGAGCATACTTGTATTGACCAAACATTGGATAGAGGCTTCCCTTGGGATATGGGTAAAATCTTTAGCTGATGTCAGAGGGCCGGATTCTAAGCAATCATGGGAATAGGCCTTGGTTACTGAAGTGGAGATCTGGGAGATGTGGCTGTGTCCACTATGGTCTAATGGTGTGCTACTCGTAATTCTTCATTTAATTTCTGGAGGACCTCTTTTCCTGGAGAAATTTATAAAAGAAAACTTTATAATTTATTATGAAAGTTAACTTTCTTTTATAAATAGATAACTTTAGTGAGATAACTACAGACTCTGCTGCTGCAGCTTTTCCTAAGATCATCAATGATATTCATCATCTCCCTACTGCATTGTGCATTTAATTTTCTTCTCAACCTCAGCTAGAACTGCTGCTTGTTTCCATGGCAGACCTGACAGTAGAGCCCAGAAGCTCATTCCTAAGGGGTCTGAGTCTCTGGCCAAGCCCTTTTCAGGCTGTGGTTGCTATACTTTACCTGTTAACATCAAGTATCTAGAGAGTTCTAAGTGGATCACTTGGGTACCAAATATATTCCTCCCTGCCCCCATTGCATAACAATAGCCTTATCTCCTTCTGATCTTCTTGCCTGCTGTTCCTTTGACATAATTTGGATCCTGAAGTGCTTGTGCAGCAATCATACCTTTTTTAAAAATCTGTATTTATTTATTTATTTCCCTCCCCCATGCCGAGATGGCTCCCTTGTCTGTCTGCTCATTGTCTCCTCACTGTGTCTGCTTGTTGTTTCTGCTTGTTGTCTCTGCTTGTTGTATCTGCTCATTGTGTTGGCTTGTTGGCTGCTCATCTTCTTTAGGATGCCCTGGGAACTGAGCCCAGGACCTCCCATGTGGGAGGCAGATCCCCAACTACTTGAGCCATGACCTCTTCCCCATATCTTAAAATTCAGTGGGCACTTGCTCTAAACCTGCAGAAAACAGATTTGCAGGGAATCCACAAGTGGACCACTTGGATCCATGTAATTACCCACTGTGGCTATAACACCATATGAAGGTCACTATTTAGAGTACATTCTACATCCTGGAGAATGGCACTATATTTTCACAGGGTTTGGTCATTGTGTTGGTGTCTCTGCTATGCCTTTAACAGGCCATTCTGCCTTTGTTATACCAGCAGCTTTTGGTTGGTGAGGTTTGTAATAGGATTTGTGAATGCCCCAGTGGCATACCTACTGCTGTACCTCCTGTGATGTAAAGTGCATCCTTGAGTCTGATACCGTGTTAATGTGGGGTTCTGGGCTAGCAGGTCAAGCACATTGTAAGCACTTTGATAATAGTGCAGGAAGAAGACTTGCAAGTAGGAAAAGCAAATTCCAATCTGGATTATGTGTCTATTCCAGCCAGAGGAATCACTGCTTCTTCCTGGGTTGAAGAGGTTCAGTGAGGTTCAGTGTGGTTGCTCTCGCTTTGCTGCTTGGCCTGCTTGAGGAATGCTGCAATACTGGGGACTCTTTGTTCCTTGCTGATCATCACCATGGTATCACATGGCACATTTTGTTTCAGCCCATATGGATGCCTCAGGTCTTCTAACTGTCTTGTTTTTGTGCTAAGCATTGGGTAAAGGAATATTTGCCAAGTCTGGAAACATGGCTTCCTAAATTCTCTTTTCTTTAAGTGCCCTAGAAGATCATGCCCTTGCTTCCCAAAATGTAGGAAGGTAGGATCCAGATGGCCCCACTGACAGCTCAGTGCTCCTCTCTTCCTATTTTTTTCTTTTATCTCTTGCTCCTGCCTAAAACCCTTTTCATTTTCCCTTTCTCTTTGGAGCCATCTAAATAATCCACTCGATTAGTTTATACCTTCACAAGTAAAGGAAGAGCAGTTGACTTCAAACTGATTCAGATTTTAGCCCTGGGGGAAAAGTCCAAGAAGCAAGTACTACTTCTTAGAGAGGAAGAAGGGAAATTACAGCAAATGAAATCGAAATTCATTGAAAAGTATTGGGTCAATTCTGCCTTGTCCAATGCTATGAATCCAATTGACAGGAAAGACTGAGGAGGGGATGGGATAGTGGGGTTAGATGAATGTGTGGTCATGTGCCAATACCAATAGAATGAGAGAATTTGGGGGACTGAATGGACCCTAAAGGTTACTTAACCTAATTTCATCCTTTACACTGAGGCACAGAGGTGAAACTAGAGTTCAGAGTTCTTGATTAGCATCTCAATCTCTATTTCTAACCCTTATTTCCAGGTCTTGGCTGATTTCCTTTTCTTGTCCTAAATCTGGCAAAGAAAGATGTGCTGAGTTCTTCTCAGGTTGACTGTGAAATTCACACTGTAACCAATTTAAGGTTTGGATATATTTTTTTCTGCATTCACGTTACCTTCAGACCACAAGAAACTGTAAGATCCAATCTGCAGTCATAAATCAAGCTAGAAATATTGAACAAAGGCAGTTTGTGTAGTGAAAATGAATGTATTGGTGGTGCTATGTACTGACAAAGGGTTCTTTTTCTCTACCCTTCCCTGCTGAAGCTGAAGGCTGCTGCATAATAAAAACTGACCCTTTGAAGCCACGAATGCTAGTCCTTCCCCAAACTTGATAAGCATATTCAATTCCTTTATCACCAGACTGAGTTTTAAATGAAAGTGTAATTCAGACATAAAGAGACCAGGTAAATGGCTCCAGGGCTCTTTCAGTTTCTGCCCTGCCTGCTAGGAATTTTGGCTTGGCATCAAAGAGCCCTGCATACCCCAGCCTGGATGCCTGCCTAGGGAATCCTTGTTTAAAAGAGGATGTCTTCTGTTCTAATTAACCTACTGATAAATGAAGGATATCTAGCAATGTTGCTTTCTTTCTCATACTAAAGTCACAGTTAAAATATGAAAATATACGCATTGAAGAGATATGCATACGTAGTAGGCATTCGTAATTTTTTTGCCCACCCAGATTCCTTTCCTGCTACTTCTAATATTAGAACTGAAATTCGCTTTGGGAAAATTACATCTTCTACATTATATGCAGCTTGGGCAGTGCTCTCCATTGATCTCCTGTACAACTCTAGGAAATTGTTCCTTGTATAACTCAGGCTCAGCCAAAGGAATTCTCTACAGAATTTTAATGTTTAGTGGCATGGCACAAGGATGGAAAAATGAATAGAACAGATTCATCTAAGAGCTGACATTCTAGCATAGTGTTATCCAATAGCTTTTTCTGCCATAATGGAAATATTATATATCTATATTGTACAATATGGTTACCACTGGCCACATGAAGCTACTGAGCACTTGAAATTGGCTAGTATAAGTGAGGAACTAAATTTTCACTTTTATTTAATTTTAATTAATTTAAATTTGAATAGCCTTGTGTTGGTCATGTTGACCATTTTGGACAACACAGCTCTAGCAGAGCTTCCTGAAGAATTAATGCATTGGCATGCATGACTTGGATTCCTAGGGCTGCCTTGGCTCTTTCTTTTTTGAACCTGGTTATTTAGCCATTTATTTGATTCTATGAGGTATCCCAATCTTGTTAAAATAATTTCCTCCTTTACTTGGTAGCTAAAGTCAGTTTCTTTTGCTTGCCACCAAAGAACTCTGACTGAATATCCTAAGTGGGAAAACTCATTCATTTATTCATATATCAACAATATTTTAATATTTTAACAATATTTTAAATATCAACATGTGTCAAGGAATGAGCTAGTCTTTGGAATAAAAACATGTAAATAAATATCATGCTTACCTTTCAGGAGCTGAGACACTAGTGAAGAATATAGACATACATAAACATTTAATGCAGTGTGCACAATCAGTAACGTAGAAGAATTTTGAGGTCACGGAAGACGTTTCATTAAGATAGTACAGTGGGTCGATCAGTGGACCATACAAAGATATGTCCACCTAGTAGATGCATATGTAAACTTATTTGGAAATAAGGTCTTTACAGATATAACTAAGTCAAAGACCTCAAGATGAGATCATCCTGGATTTAGGTTGGGCCCTAAATTCAATGACAGGTGTCTTTATGCACTCAGAGGAGAGACTCAAGGAGAAGAGGGAGGGCTATGTGAAGATTCAGGCAGGGTTCGCATTATGTTGCCACAGCCAAGGAATTCCTGGAGCCACCAGAAGCTGCGAGAAGCAAGGAAGCATTCTCTCCTAGAGTCTTTGGAGGGAATCTGGCTCTGCTGACAGCTTGTTTCAGACTTCAGAAGAGATAGAATATATTTCTGTTGTTTTAAAGCCATCAAAGCTGCAGTAATTTGTTATGGCAGCCCTTGGAAACCAATACATATATTATAGAAAGATGGTCTAATCCAGCTTGAATATCAGTCTTGCCTAACTCAAGAAATGGAAACCTATAAGTGAAGGTGCTACTGGAGGGGAGCTATTTAATCTAGGTTTGTCCCCAGCATAAGCAATATGAAGGGCAGTGAGGTGGACAGGGCAGATGAATTTTTTCATCATATTGTATTTTTGAAGGACTACTTAGAAATTTCACTTCAGCAATTAGCAAATACTACCAGTACTCAAAACTGTTTATCTACTGGCAAAAAAAGAGATCCTGGTGATTCAAACTTTGAATAAGTATGGGAAAACCTGAGGAGAAATGGGGAAAAGTTTACCTCTAGAACTATATTTTTTAAAAAGTTTTTGTTGAAATGTCCCAGGTCTGTCCTCTTCATTGATGGTTTCCAATGCTTTATTTTATTTTTTGTCTTTATTTATTTTTTAATGTTACATTAAAAAATATGAGGTCCCCATATGCCCCCCCCACCCCCTTCACCCCACTCCTCCCGCAACAACAACCTTTATTCTTCTCCTTTGCCTGGGCAATCACTTCATATTTGTATGTTTTGTAACCTTTTGTTGAAACCTGTTCATTTTGGTATCTTCATGTGTCATCACTAGAATTCAGACTTTGAGGCATTTGTTTCTTAAGCTTGTATCCAGCTAGAGTTATGACAGATTTCCTTGAATGCCAGGAGCTAGCAGGGAGAGGGAAGAAGAAATGTGATGTGGGGGCATTTTTGGGACTTGGAGCTATCCTAAATGATATTGCAGGGACAGATGTTGGATGTTACATATCCTGCCATAATCTACTGAATGTAAAGGGGGAGAGTGTAAACTACAACATGAACTATAATCCATGCAGTGCAGCAGTGCTTCAAGATGTATTCATCAAATTCAGTGGATGTGACATGATGAAAGAGGTTGTTGATGTGGGAGGAGTGGGGAACAGGGTGAGGTGTGGGGTATGTGGAAACATCTTATATTTTTTAATGTAACATTTTTTTGTGATCTATGTATCTTCAAAAAAATACAATAAAAAAAAAACAAAGCCACCCCCAGCCAATACTGCAGATGTGTGTAACTGCAGCTGACACCTAACCCACAACTCAATGCAAGTTCTTGATCTGGAGGTACCAGCTAAGCCACCCTTTCATTCCTGATCATCAGAAATGGTGTGCTAATAAATGTGTTGTTTAAAAACAAAAACAAAATAAAAAAACTTTCCCAGTTTTTGCTGATTGACCTGTGGCAGTGCTTTCCTTCAGGGTTTGTGCATACAATAAATTTAGAAAGGATAGCTTCAGGCAAAAGCTCAGGGGCCTCCCTGAACCTTTCTGAGCCTGCATCTTTTTGGCCCTATGATTTTCCCATTTCCACAGTTACCAGCATCCTGTCCTCCCTATGAACAGTTCCCTCATGGTCCTGCCACTGTACTGTAAGTCCTACATCTGGCAATGCACTGCACTAGCATGCATTCTGTAGAAGACCACTCTCCCACAGCATTCTGTAGGAGAGCTCAGTGAGCTACCTTCTACATGCAGGGCAAGTTCTGGAGCAGCAAGTCTCCCAGGTCACAGACAGATTGGGCCAAACATATGTACACTCAGCATGTTCACAAGGGTTACTCTTTTTTCCCCGGAACTGGGACCAGGGACCTGCACTGAGACCATGGACTGGCTTAATGTTGAGCTGGTGAGGGCACCAGAAGATCCTATTGTTTTTAAGTAGCACTGAAGCAGACTAGATAGGGAATCAATAGATGAATCTAGAACCTGGCGAAAAGTTCATGTAGACATCAATACCCCCAGCATGGCTGCTGGAAGACCCTCATGAAAAATCCCATTCAGAATGAGATTTCCTCTGAAAGGCAGGAGAAACCCTGGATATTCTTCAGGGGCCTTATCATTGGGCCCCCCTAGGGGATTGATGGGTGGGGTAATCAATCAAAACAGCAAACAGCTGGGGCTCCTCCTGTGTCATTAGCAAAGGGGCGGGTTAATGAATGGTTTAAAAGGTTAGTAGGAAAGAGAACTGGCCCTGTCCATGTGCCCATTCCTGCCTTGTTCCTGCTCTCTGAGCCCTGCTCTCATCTCCCCCTGCCCTTATCATGATGAACAATATGCAGGTAAACCTGGGGATTTATAATCTATAATGGGAACTGTATTCTGTAAGTCAGCCCTCTCTATTACTCTTCCATCCTTTCCCCTCTAACTAGTACCTATGATCTTTTATTTTCTCCAATTTCTCCTCCCTCCCTCCCTTAAAAATTGCTGGCCTAATCTCCATGGCTTGCTCTTGAAATTCTTTTCTTGCAGCTTAGTCAAGAACCTAGGCAAAATCCAGTAACAGCCTTTTTTTTTTCAATTGGGTTCTCACTCTCCTGTTGAGTCCTTTACTAGTAATTTTCTGGAGCTTTGAGAAAGATGTTTCTGACAGTTCATGCTGGTTGTTTAAAACTTCTTTGGAAGGAAGGACCCCTGAACACTCTGTACCATCTTGATTAGAGTGGAGTTTCCCATTGTTGTCATGTAGTTACTCATCTGATTTGCCTTGGCCAATTCTATAAAATAATTGTGCTTTAGCTTATTCTTCCAGGGTCTTATATAATATGGCAAGGAAGTCTCTTCTGATGACTATGATTCCTGTCCTCCTGTCAAATTTTAGTACCTTAGAGAATGAACAGCAATATTAGGACTTTGGAAGATTCATTAGCTGTTCGTCATATTAACAATACAAAATTTCTTTTCATAAATTGACATACTAAATGATATGGCTCCTAGGACTCTGTTTTTAAAAGACAAAGCATCACTAGATACACTAAAATTGTAACTGGAGGGAAAAAAATGTTCTGTTTTTCTCCATTCCACCTGGTCTTCATATATGGTTATGCAAAATTAATATTTTACGATTCTTATGTTGATACTCTTCTTAAATAGTAGATAAGGATTTAAAGGTTGGATTTTGGTACTCATTTTTCCCGGAATTGGCTTTCACATTTGCAGACCTAAATGGAGTAACTTACGAAAATTCGATCAAACTTCTTTCACAAAGAAAAAACCTACAATGTCTTAGTCTATGTTGCACAAATGGTATATTTCCCCTTTCTAACTAATCAAGCAGCAGAGAGGCTCGTATGTAATGATGAAGTCAAATGCAGATTCTGATTTAGCTAACAATTATTGAGCAAGGACTGCCACACACTGACACATATCTTAATGACATCATTTAATTACTTGGTATAAGAACTATTGCTAACATGTATAAGTGCCAACTATATTCTAGATAATTTTCACACATTTATTGATGTTGCCCAAAGCTGTGCAGCCAGTAAGTGCTAGAGACAGGATTTGAATTCCATTCTGTTTAGCTCCATAGCCTGTGTTCTAAGATTTCCTTTCTCTTGAGTCATTCCTCTCCATGTCTCCCAACAATATCACTCCCTAAACTTAAACTCCCCAAAATTCTACTAAACCTGATTCACCCTTTTGGATGATAGATACACTTAACTCTCTTTAAGTGACCTCTTCAGTGTGCAAATAGTTCTGAGAGGCTAGCCCTTTAAGCCTTTGTTTTCTAACATCTCAGGAAGATGAGGTTTGAGCCAGGTGCCTGGGATAGATGTATATTTACAAGATGGGCTCAGTGATGGAGGAAAGAGTCATTGTAAAGGAAGCTATAGGAATCCAAGGTAAGCCCCTGTTGCTTTCGTTACTTATAGCAACTTCTATCCTGCCTTGTGTCCAATCAGAACAAATCCACCAAGAAAACATAAAGGTCCTTGTTGCGGGTTGATTATAAACCTCTTCCTTTACCTTTTACTTTATTCTTTATTCTATTTCCAGTTTCTTTGTGTCCTTTTATCAGTTTAGTTGCCTGAGGCTAGTTTTGCACTTTCCTTGCAGTACTGGGGCATTTCCCACAGTATTTTACATGCGCCAAGACAAGTTTCAACAGAATAAAATGGCTTGAATTTAAACTCTTCCAAGAAAAGAATTTTCGTAGTTTCTCTCCTAGATTAACATGCATCTGTCTAATCATTCTAATTTTTATTGTCATGATTGAAGGCAGATTGAAAATATACTCCCTTTCAGGAGACATTTACCTTGTGAAATATAGGGCCCAGAATTAGGAACTGGATGTAAATTCCACAACCCATTTTCATTTACGCAAATTGTTGTCAGCTCTCTTAAAATCAGCCCTGGTGAGAAAGCAGAATCATATGTAAAATCTGGACAGGAAAATAGCATGGAAGATGTGGAGCTTAATAAGCTAGAACATCAGAGAAGGGATATCTTTTTAGTTAGCAAGTTTCTATACAGCACCTACTATATTCTTGGCACTATTTTCAGCAGGGTGGACTGGTCCAGTGGTATGTGAAATTTCGAAGTGACTGTTTATCTGTAGTGCCCCAATTCTCCCACATCAGTGCCCTTCCCCTAAGATGCCTTACTGAAAGAGTTTTGATTTTGTTATGTTCATTCAGACTTTTGTAGTTATGCTGATAAGTAGTTCTGGAGATATACCTTTTAGGGGCATTTGCAGTTTTAAATGATTCTTCAAGACCAATTGAGTCAATGGGAAGGATGTAAGTTTTGGAATGAGAAGACATGGGTTTTTATCTTAGCTTTAATATTCTTGTGCTTTTGGGTAAGTTATTTATCTTCTCTGATCCCAAGCTTCCTCATCTATACAATAGAGATAAATACCTTATGGGTTGTTGTTAATGTGAAGATTAAATAAGATAATGCATGATAGTACACAAAGTACAGCACCAAGTAAGGGCTCCATAAATAACTGTGGCTGCTCTCCTTAGAAAATTTAAATTGCTTGGGACAGAGCTTAGAATATATTGAATTCTCAGTCATTCTTAGTTCATTTCTCTTCTCTCTAATATTAAAGGCACAAATCTTTAGGGGTAGAATTTTTGCCCATGCATCTGGCAGATTTGGATGCAAATTTGCCTCAAAAGTAAGAGAAGGCCTAAAAGGAAAGAGGAAGGAATATTCAGGGATTCTTCAAAAACAATTCAGATGTGACCTTAAAATTCACTCTGGGGTAGTGCAAGATTTCAAAAGGTATATTTTCTTTCCTTTACTGTCTTAAAATCTGACTACTTAGAAAATAGACAACCTCTTGACATCCTTTGTCTTTGTGCCTAAAACACATGTACCTACGTCTCTAAGCTTGACTTATACTATAGCTAAGATGTTTGGAGAACCTGTAGCACTTTCTCTATAACTAATCTGCTTTCCCTCTCAACAAACACCCATTGTTTAGTCAGGGTGGGGTGAGGGGGTCACTTTTGCAGTCATTTCCTGTTTAAACTTTCATTTAATCCAATGATTTCTACAGTTCCTGTAGGTTTTGCTACCATTATTAGAAAGGAGTGCGCAGGGTTTCAGATTTTAATTCTTCCTGAAGAACTGTAGTATCTCTCCAAGATATGGGGTGTTGGGGGTAAAAAAATATATGACTGACTTGATGCCATGGAGGAGGGAAAGAGTTGAGGACCATGGAGATGATCTCATCTGATCCCCAAACAGCATTCTCTTTTCTCCCTGCTTGCAGGTATCCATGGCTGGAGGCGGTAGTTGATGTAACTCCCATAGTCCACCTTCTCTTCCGGCCTCATTTATGCTCCAGCTTAGTTTACAGACCTTTCAGAGGTCCTTTTCAGTCCATATGCTGGGAGTCTGAGGGGCAGTTCTCACCCAGAGCTATCTTGCCCCACTGGGGAACCCCCTGCAGGTTCTCTACCCAGGTTTCCCAGCTGTTGCTGGATCCTTTCTATACCTTACGGGCATAAGGGGCTTCATGATGATGGAGTGTCAATTTCAGTAACTTTCAGTAACTGGCCATCCTGAGTCACTAGTTTTATTTCATGCATCTGTGCCTGTGAGGCTTCCTCTTCCTAGATTTCCAAGAGTGTGTGCACCTGGTATCACTGCTTCTTGCCTCATTAGCTCTCCCTTTCAGAGCTAAAGGGATATTAAAATGTATTTGCAAAAAATTCTCTCCACTACCTATATGTTTATTTTTAAAGCCTAGTGTTTATGCAAATTAACTTTAAAAAATGCACCAACCACATATTATATTGATATGTCAATGTATTTTTCACTCTTAAGGTGTAATCGCGTATAGACCAAAGATTATGCTTCTCATCATTGTGCTCCTAGCACTTAGTACAGTGTCTGTCTTGTAGGAAGCCCTCATTAAATATTTGTCGAGTATTAATTCATGATATAGTACATTCACATCTTGATTGGTTGAATTCTGTGATGATGTCAAAGAATAAAAATCATAAACCATAGAGGTTGCTTTTTAAGAGGACTTCAAACTCCAATTCCATAAGATTTTGTTATTGGGCATTTCTTTTGGCTTCTTTATTTTATCCTGTTTTTCCACTCCCCATCACTTAGTTTGGTGGAAAGAAATATGCCTCTGGCAGTTGGAACCAAATCCGATACCTTTTCATTTCCTTCCACTTTAGCCATTAAACTTTTTCACTGTTTTGGAGTCTTGTCCTTAGAGATATTTTGTTTTTCCAGTTGCTTCAATTCTGAATGCAAATAATTGTGCAGCCTGACTGTATATCAGGCATCCACAATTCATGAGCAAGTCTTGCCTATCTTGAGCTGGGGGATTTTTCCATCCATCACAATATGCTGCAGCTTCACAACATTGCAAGGGGAAAGTAAGCAAGTTGATAGCAGCAAAGTTATTAAAAACAAAAGAGAGCCCAACAGTTTCTTACTAACACTATATTTCTCTTAGTGGATCAAACATCTTTTTTCCCAAATCTTACTTTTCATTTTAGGTCAGGTCTGTATGTATCAGATCCTCTAGATAACAGAAAACAAAAAAATATGTAATTTTGCCTGACTCATAGCAATAATGAAACCAGTGTATGGTTACCCCAGTTGTCCGAATAATAGTTCCTTTTATTACCATACTCTACATACATTCAATAATATTTCTTTAAAAGAGATTAAAAAATTTCTTAACATTTATAGAAAATACATTTCTTTTAATACTGAAATCTTCATTCCCAAGGGCATTTTCTACAGTGTTGGGCTATAATGATGTAGCAAGTAAGGTAGTGTCAGTTATCATTTTTGAGTTTTGGTTGTTTGATGCCTAAAATCTCTGATGTAATTGAAAGTGTTTAATTAAATGTGTGATCTATAGTTTCACACACCATTTAATTAAGCTTTTGTCTATAGACATAAGGTGAAGTCTCCTTTTTTTCTCATGGAGACTTTGAATTCCAAAGTCATTTTGCCACCACTCCTGAGGAGTTTGCCTAATTAATTTTGTATTGTTTTCAAATATCCTGATCACAAACAGCACATTGTACTATAGTGCCAGTCATGCAAAAAGAAAATCACATTATAAATTGAAATGTTGCAAATATGCATTAAAAATTAAATTCTGTAGAAGTTTCCTCATTTGGCAAAGACTAAAGTCAGAAGATGTATCTTAATATTTCACATTCTATAAAATATTTAAAAATCACAGTTTTCTTTTGGGAAGAAGAAATACTTGCAATAAATTTAACATCTACAATCATAGTGGCCAGGGAAGAACATATATTTTTGGTTTGAAATTATCAAGAGGCAATATGTTTACCAGGTTGGAAATGGTAGTTATTGTATTTACATCACTCTTTCTAGTAATTCTGTAATGGTTTTAAATGCTCTCTTACATGGCACCCAGTTAATTCCCCAATTGTTTCCTCACCACTCATTTTTATCCATCTCACCAACTAGATACTTCATCTTTCCATTCCACCACTATTGTGATAAGAAATGACCACATCAAACAGAGAACAGGCTTGGATCAATGGGATAGTCCTTGAACTTTAAAAAAAATTAAATCATGGGATGAGAGTATATCTAGCAAAACACCTTTTAAAAAAGATATTCTTCATGGAAACCTTAATTTTGAAACATAATCTGGAAAAAACAACAAAAGTGGACAGTATAGTATATATATATAAGAATGCAAATGGACAGTAACAGTTTTGTGTGGGTGACTGTTGTTAAAGAAAAACACACAAAACAAAAATTGTAAATTAAAATTTCAATCCAAGCACATGCTGAATATCTTTTTATCTTTTTGGTTCAAATAAAGCGGAGGTAATACCTGGGGTGGGGATGGCTGTTGGTTTTGTTTGGTAAAGTGGCCTCAAACACAGCTTTATGCAGGGAGTGTGGATTGCACAGTATCTGGAATGGACTTCAAGAAAGAAGGGGATATTTAGAAGGCAGAACAGTTTGAGGAGAGTAGAAAACAAGACCCGGGATCCCCAGGTCTTAGACTCTGGCATCTTTAAGACTTTTAGGGTTAGTTCCTGAGTTAGTCTCTGTGTTTAAGATCCTATTTTAAAGTCATTATTGCAATATTTTAAAATATATTTTTAAATATTCATACGTTGAGTCATTAATCACCATTGGTGAGACCATCTAACACACCTGTAAGTCTAGTTTGCCTCCAACTCTCACATCAGTTATAGAAGCTTCTGAAGTACCTGTTTTCCTGTTCAAGGTAATAGGGAATATGCTGGTCAGTAGTAGGGATGGTGGAAAATGGACTTTTTGAGAAGCTTGGATGTGGCTCTTATCTATAGATGGTGTGGTGGGAAATGCTACCACATAAATTGTTTCTTGAACATAAATGGGGATGATGGGATTTCAGAAATACAGAGGCCAAGTGTCAGCACTTACTCATCAGATATAAAGTAGATATAATTGTCATAATTGGCATCAAGTCCACAATGATATTCAGGATGGCTGTACCCATATAACTCTGTGATAAATAGGTCTTGACAGTCCTATAGACTGATGGCAGAATAGAATATTGCTTGATATGTAGGAATAAAGAAAGTGACATCAGCCACTGAAGTGGAAAATCATGTCCTTCCAGCTTCAAAGTCTAAATCAGTTCACTGATACAGGGTCCATTGACTGAAGGGAACTGGAAGTCTGCAACATCATCAGAAATGTATGTGATAAATATTCCATTGTTTTGTTCTCAAGGGGGTCTGTGGCATTTTGCCTGGGTTACAGTACCCTGGGATTGGGCCATAGTCAGACTTTTCAAGACACTTCAGTACGGAGTCTGAGCTGATACAGACACCACGGTATCTCAAACAGTTTAACCCTGCAGGTACAGAGGTTTATGGTGGGCCAATGGTTTGTTTCACTAACCCTTTGCCTGAAGTCTTTTCAGACATTGTGATTCTGTATATTTTACTTCCTCTTTTGGAAAAGAAG
Organism: Dasypus novemcinctus; assembly: GCF_030445035.2. NCBI lineage: Eukaryota > Metazoa > Chordata > Mammalia > Cingulata > Dasypodidae > Dasypus > Dasypus novemcinctus. Next base: position 45,819,434 of record NC_080689.1, read on the forward strand.
TGAGGTCATCTTATTTTCACAAAAATGGAGGGCTCTATTGTAGTGTGGGTGCTGGATAAAATAGGAAGGCACGAGTGGATCTGACTGGTATAAGGAGGGGACTATATTAGACACGTTTTAAGTGCTGCCTCAAATTTGTTTTGCTGCATCTGCCCCTGGGTTCTTGGAAACTTACTTTACTTTGGCTGCTGAGATGATTAATTTCACAGGATAGCACTTTGTCTCATGCCCACACTCTGTACCCTTTACCTCTCCACTCGGGGCTCCCTGGTTACCACTCAAGTGTGAAATGCCATAGGGTCCACCTGGCCCCTATGCATGGGCAACCTTATAATTGAAATTTTGATTAATGGGAGGTGGGAGATGGTGAAAACATTCTTATTCCTTGTTCACCTTGACAGACTGGCTTAAAATGCAGTAGCTAAATAGCCTCTCAAAAAACTGTCCTATGAAATGAAATAAAATCAGTTGTGCTGCATTTCAAGAAGTGGCCAGGTCTGTAATGATTTCTCCTCTATTTGCTCTCTATCCTTCTAATATCTCACTCTCCATTTCCTTCCTTCCTGCTTCCACAGGATTTCTCTCACCAACAAGCATTATGTTATAAACTTTTGCACTGGGCTCTGTTCTAGAAAACCCAACTTAATATAATACAATATGCTATATACCTGGACTGAGTTTTTCTCTTTTTTGAGTGGAGAATTTGTGATCATTCTTCAAAACTCAGTCCAATCTTATCGTAAAGCTTGAGCCACCCAAGCAGAACTGATCATTTCCTCCGCTGACACTATTAATTTCCTAGCATGTACATCTATCATTGCACCTACCATGATGTTTCACAAGGATATGTATTACTTTCTAAATCATGACTCCTTGAGAGTCACCCTTATTCTTTGGGTTTCCAACAGTTTGAATGGTCTTTGGGTTTCCAACAGCTTGAATGGTCTCTGCAATAGAAAAAATTAATGGAGTGAGTAAATGAATGAATTAAAATTTTAAATTAAGACCAGCCATGCTCTAGTGTAGTGGTCTGTGTGAATGCAAAGAAATGTCTAAGAGTTGAAGTTTTATACAACATAAGTACCTATTTGCCTACTGTGTACCTATTGTGTAATTATATACATATTTGGATATCCAATATATTTAATCTATCCATTTTATCAATCTGCTTAGCCAGCTATCTCCTACCTACCTATATCTTTATTGTCAGTATATAATATCCCTTTGAAGAAGAAAAAGAACACTGACAATGGTCATGGATAAAGCAATAGAACATGAGGTTCCTTTTTTAAAATCAAAAGAGTATATTCTTTGCAGAGATTTTTTTTTTATTGTTTAATTGAGCCTGCATTGGTCCTTTGTGTACAGTGTGTTTTGGTTCCAGCAGATATTTTGATGTTATAATGGTCTCATTAGAGTACTTAAAGTAGAAATAGCAAGTATAAGAAATGACAGCATTTTCTCCCTGTAACTGAGATGACAATAAATATACTTCATTTGTAGCTGAAATACCTGGATTCCTGAACACGTATTACTTTATTCACAGCTCCCTCTCTAACTTACCTCTCCTCTCCAGCCCCCACAACCACCTAGCATGATTATCATTGTTCTTATTTGTAGGTGTCATCTTTCATTTCTATGCTCTCATCTATTTTGTTAGTCCCAAAGCCACTCATTAGGTGCCTCCCACCCTCTTCCCACAGAGTAAGAGAATTGTCCACCCACGTCCAGAGCTTAATCAGTTATTGGCATATTATGCTTTGTCATCACCTAATCTCCTCAGAATTTTACCTCCAAAATCACCAGAAAGGCATCATATCCTGGGGGCTTCAAAAGTTCATTTGGTTTCTGTATTCTAGAAACTTTGGTTTCTGTATCCACTTTATTATAAATGTTCAGAAAGTATACAATGATAATTTTGTGTCCATTTGAAAATACACTATTAGCATCTAATTATTCCGTATTGAATTTCTTTCTGACCTAAATGTACTATTTATTGAGTGAGAATAAAGGGAGAGAATCATTCCCTGTTTGTTCAGTTTATCCTTTTATGATTAGTCCAAACTACTTAACAATATAATAATTTCATTTTTGAGTACTGCACTTTGAGATAATGTATCCTGGAAAATATCTGCACTATGTTTGTCCAGAACATTTCTTTGGAATGAATTAAACTCTTGAAGCCTCTGTTGTTTTCTTGCTTTATCATGCCTTTAGAAGATAGTTCTGGGAAATGGACATAGCTCAAATGATAGAGTGTTCGCCTACCATATGGAGGGTCCAGGGTTCGATCTCTAGGGCCTCCTGACCCGTGTGGTGAGCTGGCCCATGTGCAGCACTGCTGTGTATAAGGAGTGCTGTGCCACACAGGAGCACCACCATGGGATGCCCCATGCACAAGGAGTGTGCCCTGCAAGGAGAGCCACCTCACATGAAAAAAGCGCAGACTGCCCAGGAGTGGCACCACACACATGGAGAGCTGACGCAGCAAGATGATGCAACAAAATAGAGATGCAGTTTCCCATTGCCACCAGAAAATGCAAGCGGACGCAGAAGAACACACAGTGAATGGACACAAAGAGCAGACAATGGGGGAGGAGGGGAAGGGAGGTGAAATAAATAAAAAATAAATCTTAAAAAAAAAAATAGTTCTAAGTTCCTGTCAAGATATCATATTCAGTGTTCTAAGTTTGATGTAAAATGCCACAAAATAATTCTAGGAGAGTGTGGGCAGTCTTCATACTGTCAAAGAGAAGTGATCCTCCTTTTGACATTATTATAGCTATTTATGTTGGGCTTATAATTCCATGTGTCATTTCATATTTTTCATTCAATCATGACCTTTTAAGCAAAGATATATAAATGGTTTGAGATAGACAATAAATATGATCATTTAATCAAACAGTTCTAAGAGGGGTCACATACATTTAGGAAAACAAATTTCAAAGTTGCATATGAAACCTTGCAGAATTTTTTGTCTGCATTTTCCATACTCTCACATGCTACAACAACAGCCTAGAAGACGGCAGTAAGCCAGAAATGTTTGTTAAAGTAATCTACCCCCCAAAGATGACCTAAGTTTTTCCTATTTTTCACAATACTTTGCATTCAGAAATACAAGGCTTCTGAGAACTTCCAGGAGAGAAGGAACCCCAGAAAGGAAGTACAAGGGAAAGCAATGAAAACAGCTTTGGAATTGACTGGCTTGCTTGTGAGGTGTCTGGTGGGTTCAGATTTGACACTAGTGGTGAAATGGGAGGATAAGGACATGGGGGTGGAATTGGTAAACTCCAGTGGCAAAAAGGAGAAAGAGCACCCTGTGCTAAAAGAAGAATTTTAGAAATAGTATTAATTGAGGCTATACTAGCTGTTCTAATCAAATCTCAGTTGCATAACACAATAAAAGTTTTGATCACTTCACACTCAAGTGTAGACATTCTTGGTCAGGTGGTATTCCACACGGTCATTAAGGAACTGAAGCACTCTATATCTCACTGATCTACTCCACTCTAGGGGTTTGCATTCTCTCCATTCTTCCAGTAGATGGAAAAGAGACTAGTAGGGAAAACACCAAATTCCTAACTATTATGGATAGGAATTGATATATACATCTTCTCCACTTCTATTCCATTGTGAGAAATAGTCACTGGCCCCACATAGAAGCACATAGCCTAGAAACCTAGTCCCTGGATGGGCATCCATTTCCAAGCATTGATTCTAATTACAGAAATGGAACATGAGTCTTTGGATGGAGTGTGCCACTTGTCCTTCTCTGCTGCAGAAACCTTGGCTGCTTGATTCTTTTTTATGTGACCCCTGAGTATGGGTTGCCGATAAATCTTAGGAGAGGGACCAAACTGAGGGACTGCTGAACAGAATATATTTTAAGATATTTAAGATTAAGATATTAAGATATCCTTGGGGAAAGGGAAAAATTCTAGAAATTTGCAGACATCTATTTCCCTAATTAAACAAACTATAAATATAATTATATATTTAGAATATCTACCATGTTGCATATTCATCTAAACTGAATTTTAAACTCTTACTGTGTGGTGGATTTAGATTAGTTTGGCTGCATCTGCCCCTGGGTCCTTTGATTTAGAGGAACATGAGCCTGATATTTGATTTTGACTCTGCCCTCACCGTCTTGTGAATTGGGACAAGTAATTGAACTTCCTAGCATATTCTTTTTTTCACATGTATAAAACAAACATAAAACCTCCTCTCTGAATTTCCTTATAGAGTATTGCGATGAAAGCATCATATAACTTTATCTGAGAAAAAAAGTCATTCATTCTGTATATTTTCAAGGCATTGTATTTATAGTACACTACTCGTTATGGTTCACTGCATGGGATCAGTGCCTGAATGAGACTTTTTGGTCCATTGTTTATTACATATGGGGACTCTGAATTATTTGAAGACAAGGAGACTAAGAGGCTTCATGGTAATCTTGTGAGCCCAGTGAGCATTTGGTCATACTTGTGGAGACCCCAGTCAAGCAAGCTATTTGAAATGAGTCTCCTCTCTGATATAGGGACTAACCAGGCTTTTGTGTCATTGTAGGAAAAACTGAAATATAAGGAAGAGCAGTTTTGGAAGGCAGAAAATTCTCTCCTGAAGAGCAGCCAAGCAAATTAGTTCTTGGTTTCTGAAGACTGGATGGATCGGTAGGGTCTTTGTTGCGAGGTTGAGGGGATGGTTCTGAAACATCCGGTCCTGAGCTTTCAAGGGCCAATATCCATATGTTTGACCCACCATTTTGCCTATGATATTGTCCTTCTAACTGTAACTACCCTTTACACTAGACCACAACTAAACTGTGAAACCATTCTTAAACCTTGTAACTTTTCCAACCAACTTCTATTAACCTTCATGCCTACTGTCTAAGGTAATCCATACCTACCCTGATCTTCACTTGCCCTGGATACATCCCGGACCTACATTCTGCTTTTCACTTGGAATCATGACACAGCAATGAACAATACATATTATATGCTTATAGTCACTGTTTAGAGAAGTATCGTCATAGGGAATCAATAATTATTTTTAAAGTCAAACTACTTGGTATGGCTTGCAATCTTTTAAAGTACTTGAGAAGAACCTGAATTGGACCTCAGATAATATCTTAGTTGCTTCTGGATATATTATGAGAATGATGATGTAGTTATAAATTAATACTTCTGCTGACTGTTCAGGTTTCTTATCTGGGCCAAGAATCCCAATAGACACATACATATATTTATAACAGGTGATGAAATCATATGGTTTACTTTGATATTCATTATATTTTCTCACAAGGCTCCTTTGTCATGTAAATGCCCCCTCTGGTGTTAAAAAAAGATGTATATCTTTGGCATTGTGATCTGATTATTTTCCTCAATGACCTTTAAGGATATGAAGTATATTATTTTGCCAAGTGCAAAAAGCACATTACCTGCATTAAGAAGAACTGTACTTTGTAGGGTTGATTATTATTAAAGAGTAAGTTTTCATAGCCCAGGGCACAAATAAACCAACTGGAGAAGAAGTATTGATCTGGGCTGATTGCAGCATTTGAGCTGACTGGTAAGTATACCTTTGCTGCTCAATTAGAAACAAATCCAGAAGCAATAAAACAATGGAAATTCCTTGAAACTGCAAAACAAAATGTATCTGAGTTCAAACTTTCATAAGAATTAATTTAAGTTAAATTAGGTACTCTCAAAGGGAGGGAGAATGGATGAACTGGTGGAAGAATTATTTACCCAAGAAGGCTTTACTCTATTTTCTTTGCATCTGGCTTGACTATTTTCCAGACAGTGAGATAACAGTGTCCTTGGCTTCTAGATCTTTTACTGGAATTTGAAGTCCATCTGTATATTTTAGTTTGTTTCATTGGAATAATGATATCAGTACTACTCTTTGCAACATTAAGAAGCAGGTGTATAATTCCCCTTGCTAGATTTCCTGGGAATATCAAAAGGAACCAAAGAATGTAATGGGCTCTCAGTTCTTAGATCCATATCCCTTTTTGTGTGACTAGGATCCACGGTGTTTGAATATGGGAGTGGAGGAATACCATGTAAGTGGTGTTCATGAAACATATTTACTTCTAGTGACTGCTTTTTTTACCTTCTGTATACCGGATACTGTGTGATCAGGAATAGAAATTTATAAAATGTTAGATCTCTATTTTAGTGATATGAAAAGCAGATACAGTTTAAAGGCAAAAGTAATTTTCAGGTACTGGGATCATTAGTCTAGTTTGATAGTAACCTTATATTGTTAGTTATATGCTCCAAGTTTTGGGGACTGCTTTCATTTTATTTGTATATATAAAAGTTTTATTGTTTACCAAGTATACAGTTTGGGATTGAAAGACCTAAGAGGGGAAAATTTTAAAGAATGACATTATTTCTTAAATTGGGTCATTTGGGCCATTTTATTTCCCATATGTCTACCTCTTTATTAAATATTCTTTAGGACAGTTTTTGCAAACTGTAATGTGCAGGTGAAGCACATGTACATCTTATTAAAATGCAGAATCTGATAGTTGTTCTGGAGTGGAGTCTGAGTTACCAGGTGATGCCAGTGCTGCTGGTTTTTAGACCCAACTAGAAGTTGGGAGGCAGCCATGTGCTACAAGTGCAGCAAGCTCTTTAACCTTCCCATTCCCCTCACCACCACAATGGGAATGCAACAGGTAAAGTGTAATAGTCAAGACTGGCTCTAGTGTCAAGTGAACTGAGATTGACTCTATCTTTCCCCTTTACTTAGATGTGTCTAAGTTGTTAAACCATTCTAAGCCTCAGTTTCCCATTATATGAAAAGTGGATGATGTCAGGCCTTACATCGGAGCTATATGGATTGTAAGAGATTATGCATATAAAGTACTTTGTCCAGTGCAATCACTCTAAAATATTAGATATTACCATCTGTATTTGCAATTAAGTGAAGCTGGAGGAACTTTTAGAATTTACGTAGTTAAATCCTTTATAATGAAAACAGGGAAAACTTAGACTTGAGAGATAAACTGAGTTTCCTTAAATCACTCAATAATTTCCACTTTATCACCTATGTAGATAACATATCAGAAGCAGGATTTGAAAGAAAAATTGGAAGAATCAGGACAATTGAAACCAAGTTTTTTCTTTATCACATTATTTAATATATTTTAATATTTTTATGAGTACATTTCTATTTTTCAAACATTATTTTAGTTGCGATATTTCAAACAATATATAGTACAGGTCACACAATTTCTGAGGCACTTTAATAGAGAAAATCATGTGCAAATAGAAACTTATGACATACCTCTACAACAGAACAATTGCTTGGCAGATATCATAAAATTATTTTATACTTAAGAAATCTCTTGCTCATCTTGAATTGAATCCTCTCATTGTCTGACTTTGAGAATAAGGAAACATCCATTTTAAGCCCATTTCTTGTTGTTCACTGATTGTTGGATTGTAAGTACGTCACTTAATCTATATCTGGCTCAGTTTATTCAATTATAAAATATTCCTTGCAGCCTCTAAGCATCAACTACATTTCTGGGAGTTAAAAATATATGTTTTTGGGTTATTATCAATATGAGTTTATTAGAATAATGACATTACAGAATATGATTAAGGTTACTACTGATATAACCACTTTTGCATAGGAAATCCAATGTCAGTGACTTTCACAGTGACAGAAATTGAGGACCCATTTTGTTAAGTGCTGAAAAGACTGAGTTATTGGGTAGCAGCTGTTGACATTAGACAGGGTAAATTATTAACTATATATGTTTAGACCCATGCATTTCCTTAAGGAAAAAAAAGTGCCCCAAACCATTGTAAAATACATGGTATTAACTTTATGTCTAGCTTAATTTTAAAAATACATTTCTTATAACACAGATCCAAATTATTTATGAGGCTCTCCAAAAGATTTTTTTCAAGGTTTGAGTTAGGATTACACTTTCATTATTTTATAACTTTGTTCTTTTTTCCTCTCACAAAATGACATCCAAATACATATATAAATGAGGAAAAAAATGGTCCCAGCAAAGTGAAACTCCAGCTTTTCTTTAGAGATGGATTAAAGTTGATTGACTTATCTTTGCCTTAGATTTGTCTCTACAGGAAATGCATTTCAAAGTTCTGGATTGTCAGTAAGCTTTCTTTATGTCCCTGAGGATTTTCTTCCTAATCAAGGTCAGCATTTATCTAAAGAAAGTTCCTTCCCTTTCAAACTGGAAAATCATATAACTTGGTGATTTATTTCAGTTCCTTCAAGTAGAGACTGCCAGAAGAATTTGTACAGCACCTACTTTTCTTTGTTTGCTTTTCTGGAAGCTTCTACATACAAACTCCATTTATCAGTGGAGAAGGCCATCATTTGAGCATTTCCCATGTGCCTGGTGCTGATAGCTCCTGAAGCCCCATCCCACATCAGCGCTCTGTCACTCAGTGGGTCACTTGGGAACATCAGATACAGTGATTACTTTTTTTGTTGTTCTGGTTATAACCTTGTCCTGAGATAACGATTGATGAAAGTGTAAAGGTAATCAGGAAAGGACAATTTGGCCCTTGGAATGAAAGTACAATATCTATCTAGCTCTATTCCTAAAAGAATGCTGCCAATTTGAATTACGTTAAATCAAAGTGAAGGAATGGAAGATAGTCTAGCCCCCTTGATCAAGCGCTCTTCTTAATTAGGACAGTTTTGATTTTTAAACATTAAGGTGTGCCAAGTATAGATGCCAGGGTTTTCTAAGTTCATTTAACAATCCGCTTGAAAGAATATATGGGAGTCTTCTATGTTTACAAATGTTTCTCTTAACACACTGGCAGTCTGTCTGGGCTCCGAATAGCATTTAGAAAGATGTCTTAACCAAACCTAAACCACATAGTCAACTAAGGGGATGGATTTTTTTTTCAACAAATAAAAATAGGCTTTACTTATTGGTCAAAACAGAGTTGTCTGTAAAACTTTCAACAAAGAATGTAAAACAAAGCCCATTTCAGCAAAGTATTAATTACCATGGAATTTGCAATAGTCATGAAATTCACCTTCTTGCTTGATATAGATACAGACCTTTTGATTTGAGTCACAGGGACAATATGGGATGTTGTGAGTGAGTACCTTAAGCAGTCTCACAAAGTATGTGCCTGTAATTTCATAAACTTAGAAATAAAGGATCTTTACTGACAAATCACTTTCATTTGACACTTCAGCAGTGACCATTGAGATCTGACAGATTTGAAGTTAGCATGTGAATGTGAAAAATAGAATTTTGGTAAGTGAATGGGGAAACATTGTTTTGTCACACTATGATGATCGATTAAAAAAGGTAACCACTGAACCAGAAAGACTGGGTTTCTTTGATATATTTATTTTTCTGGGGGCAGGGCTTGACTGCTGTTTCATTTAGGATAAAACAGCATCAATACTGAAAATTTTAAACTACAGCTTTTAGAGCAAATATGGACCCAGTTGGAGCTAATATTTCATGAAGACCGTTTAGACTTACTGGCAGACTGCTTTTCACAGTCCATACAGGTTGCTGTATAATTAGACTTTTTTTCTGGGAGCTGACTTTGATCAGAAATAATTTTTGTCAAATAAAAAATAATTTGATAAGCTTTCTAAGTTCTACGTTTGCAGTGATGATAGCTCATTCCTATGGAATCATCAGTGGAATGAATGAATGAGCCCTTAAGATCTGATCAATTAGTGTCTTCTGTATAAGGCATTTAATCCCCTGGAAAGAAGGAACATTTACTACCCAAAGTGGATTCTGAGACAAAGCAATCGAAACCATAGCTGGCAGTAACAGATGCTGCTGTTAAAATAGCCCTATTCATTCTTCAAGGGGCTGTTTCAAGATACTTTATTTTCCACAAAGCTTTAGCTTCCTCTTTTGCAGTGTAACCATCTCTTCTCTTTGTTGGTCTCTAACATTCCCCTGACTAGGGCAGTGATAAGAGGTGACTGGAAGAAAAGGTTATGTTCCTATCTGGGACCCAGAAGTACTGTAGGTTCAGTTGACTGTATATTCTCTTGGATGGGAGCTTTGAAAAGTGAGGCCAGGTTTTTTGCCATTCTTGTCGCAGTTGGTTCCAACTTGAGATTCACAGAACAAATTTCAGCAGGCAACAACAGCCTAGTCTAGCACTCTGTGCTCCAGCCTCTGCTTTTGTTATTGTCTGCCTTTTACCTCCTCTGAATACTTAGAGGGGATAAAACACAGTTGATCCTAAAGGAGTTCATCAAAATTCAAAGGTGATTGTAAGAGAGCTGATTTGTCAAGGAAAGGAAAAGCTAGGATAAGAGTTTATTTCTAAAATGAAAAAGAACCCATTTTCACTTTCCAGGAAAATTTGTAAAAGGGTTGTTTTCTTTGACTAGTACTCCATATCTTAAGCAAAAATGGAGACTTGAAACAATTGTCTAAATAGTACACACATTAATATCAATTGGGGTTTGCATCACACATACAATTTTATTGTATATATGTATGTGTGTGCCTGTATGCACTATATGTTATGTAACTATAGTTATTTCTCTTTACCCATTTTATGTCCATTTAGACCAGGAGTTCTTAACAAGGGGTCTTTGAGCTTGAATTGAAATAAAAAAAACATTCTTGTGGGAACGTGTTGGTGAGGGTGTGATATTCAATAATGCACAGTCAGTGTGAACTTGGTAAGGGGTCCGTGGTTTTCACCTGACTAGCAAAAGGGTCCGTGGAACAAAAAAGGTTAAGAACCCCTGGTTTAGAGCAATAATTTAATTTTGGCCTTTTGAATAATTAAAGTGCACATTGCTATTTCAACCTACTTCTGGTTTTGGGTTGCTTCTGTCACAGTTGTTTACAAGAGTACTTTAATACAACTGGAAAGTGGTTTTGCTCATTTTTTGTTGTACTCTGTTTATAAGGTAGGCTCAAAGGAGTCTGTTTTTTAGCAAGTATCCAGTCCCACTCTGGTTGCAGAGAAGGTGAATTTACTGCTAAAAAATGAGGGAGACAAGGAGAGCTGCTGCCCCCAGGGCACATATTAGGCTTGCAATGGCTGGCCCTCTCACTGCCCTGAGGCTGCAGGTCTCCTCTCTGCCAGTCCTAAGAGCACCTGAAAGAGGAACGAAGGAGGGGACATAGGCAAACGTGTGGGAGGGTAATGGGGGCATTCAAAAGCGCAGCACGATGAATATGGAATGGAACCTCAAGTCTGCTAGTCTAATGTTCCTCTAAGTGTTGGCTGAGGCCTGCTTGGCAGAATCACCCTCCTCCCTACTAAACAGATTTCAAGGGTTAGGGGACAGGGTGCTAAGACATTTTGAGATGTTTTTATACACACTAAAATGTGCAAACCATTGGTTCTCATCTGATGTGCCTTCTAATATTATTGATTTAACTTGGTTACATCATCATCACATCACCAGCATGACGATAGCTAAGATTTACTGAGAATTTATTCTGTGTGGGGCACTGTGCTTTACATGCTTTATCTTCTTTAATCATCCTACAAATTAGGATCCTATATTCTATTATAAATGAAAGGGAACAGGCTTAAAGAGCTGAGGAACTTTCCCAAGGTCACAAGAGTTAGTAAGTGACAGAGTTAGAATTCAATCCCTCTTCAGTCTGATTCTAGAGACTTCAATATAGAATACTTTGGAAATAATATATATATATATTTTTTCATAGATACTCTAACATAAGGTGAAGGCATTGGAAATGTTTTAGGGATTAAAATGTATGAGAGGTAGTCTGAATATCTTAATTTCATGTAGTCTTTTACATTAACAGAAATATTGGAGCTGGTCACAAGTTAGAAGAAGGGAGCAGAGGGTTATGTGACATAGGGTAAGACTAGAATATGCTCTTTTAAAGTTTCCTGGGGTATCTGGAATCTGTATAGGCAGATGTCAAGATGTCAAGTGAAAAATAGGGAGGTGTCTTCTCGTAAGATACCTTTTGTTCCAAATTTTAAAAAAATTGTTCTTGCCTTTCCTCTCATTTTCTTCTTAGGCAGCTCTACTTTTGCTGAAAGTACCTGATATATTATCACATCACTGGAATAGACTGAGTTATTTACAACTTTACATTAGACTATAAAACAAACCCATTGTCCTGTGATGATCAGTTTTGCAAAGATATTATATAAAATGTTTCAAATGGCTCAAAGGAGTCATAGGTTAAAGTGACAATAGTTTTGACTTAGTTCTTTCTGCAGATGTGTGCTCTGCTCAAGGACCTTATGTTCTTTTATAATGTATGTGACATCATCATGTATCTTCGTTACAGAACTTTGTTATAAGTCTTATGTGTTGCTCCAGGATTTTAGTAGCCAATACTCTGTCTTGTTGAGTGCCAAGGAAACTCTAGCCTCAGTATTTAATTTGGCATCTGTTACTATTTCTGTTCTTTGACAAAGTGCATTCTATTAGTTTTAGTCCCACAGAATGCTCCTTGAAAAAAGATTTCATAATCACAGAAAATTTGGGAAATGCTGCATAGGAAATTCTACTCCTTATATTTACAACTCATGCTTCATCATATTAAAGGTTTTGAGAAGTAGTTCATTAAATTAACTTCATCTTTGCTAGATCTAGGATTTCACCAACTTATTTGACATAGAACTCTTTTTGCCTACGTTCCTACCATCCCCTGGGAACAAATATCCTAAAAAACACTTGTGAAAAACATTCTGTTAGTTCTTTAATCCAATAATGAAGTTTTTGTTTGGACCACAGCTTATCTGCTCTCTCCTTTTTCCTGTCTTGGCATTTATTATGAGAGACTATCTTGTTACCTTGTCATATTTTCAGATCTGTCATTACTTCTTGAAGGTGAAGAAGCTTCCTTAGGACCTGCAGCACCAGTGATAAGACTGCATTTTGATAAAGATTTTACTTACGATATGTGTGAACAGAGCACTTAAAAGTATAAAGGGAGATGAGGGAGACCACTATGAGATGATACCGTGAGACCTGTGCAGGCTTTGTTAGCAGATGCTATGTTAGAACTGGTCTTGTTGAGATGGGCTTAAGTCATACATTAAAAGTTCAGAATACCATAGATATTAATGCCTTGGACATTATAGTCAAAATGATGGATATCAAATCATAGCTCTCCACATTCTTGTTGAATGCCCCTGGGGATTGTACTGAACCTGTGGGTGTGAATGCTTAACTTGTACATGTGCAGGCAGGGCAATATAAATTAAATAGTGTGGAATAGGTTTTGTGGCACATGTAGCACCAATGAAAAGCTCAACACTAATGATTCTTTCTGTTGTCCTTTAAGTTGTTAAGAGGCAGGTAGTATGTCATATTCATCTGCCTTTAATTTTAACAATCTACACCTATAACCATTCTGTGAGTTTATCTGTAAAGCCCTGCATGGCATCTTGGAAACAAAATCGCAGAAAAAATATAAAAAAGAAAATGAAGCCAGCTGATATTTTACTAAACACAACACATTGTGTGTATGTAAAACATATTATATTATATTGGTAATATAAGTTGTTTCTGTATGATACTAAGCATCCAGATGAAAAATTAAAACAAAATTAACCAATGTTGAATTTATAAACATCCAGATGTTTGGCATGGAGTAGATAAAACATCTGGATCATGAATTTAAGTTCTTACTTTTCATTTGTAATTTGCCTGGAGATAGCGCTCAATAGAAAGAAGAAAACAAATGTCTATGAGCTAAGAATGGCTTTTACATTTTTAAAGGTAATAAGCTCAAAGGCAAGAAGATTATGCAACAGAGACTGTATACGGCCCACAAAGCTTACAATATTTACTATCTGGCTCTTTACAGTAAAAGTCTACTGAACTTTGGTTTGAAGAAAAAAATACTGATAAATTGTGACATTGATAACATATGGAAAAAATAAAATATAGGAGCAATAGGCTAGGAGAGGAGAAATATAGTGTAAGATTTTTCTACTACACTTGAAGTGATACAATATTACTTAAACTTATATTGTGATGAGTGCATAAGTTAATGAAAGTTAATTATCAACCACTAAAAGCAGATGAATAGGTATTAGGTCAATAAAGGAGATATAATGGACTAAACAAACAAACAAACAAAAAATACAATGAATTATTCCAGAAAAAGAAGGCAGAATGGAGGAGTAAGGATACCAAGATCAGAAGGAACAAATACAAAATGATTTAAAAAATTGTAGATCTAAACCTAATCATATTAGTAAATTACATTAAATATAAATGGTGACGACATCCAACTAAATGGCAGATGTGCCAAATTGCATAAAAAAGCAAACATATGCTGTCTAAAAGAAGCTCCCATTTGAACATAAAAGCATAAATAAGTTAAAAATAAAAGCATGGGAAAAGAAATACACTGCTAACCCTAATAGAAAGAAAGGTGGAGTGACTTTATTAGTATGAAACACAGTAAATTTCATGGCAAAGAATATCAGGGTAAAGTGATCTATTTCATAGTGATAAAAATCCTCATTCACCAAGAAGACATAACAATCCTAAATGTTTATGCACCAATCATTACAGCTTATTGTTATATTAAACAAAAATGCATAGAACTGAAAGTAGAAATAGACAAATTCACATTACAGTGAGAGTTTTCAATATCCTCTTTCAGTCTTGATAGAAAGCAGACAAAAAACTTGAACAACACTATGAACCAACTTTGCCTAATGAACATTTATAGAATCTTCCACTCAACAAGAGTAGAATATATTTTTCAAGGGCACATAGAATTTTTACCAAAGTAGAACATACCACTGTCATAAATGCATGCTTCAATAAATTTAAAAGGATTCAAATTTTGAAAAGTATGTTATGTAAGAGCCATGAATTAAGTAAGAATTTCATAAATGAAAGATACCTGGAAAATCCCCGTACAAAACAAAACAGCATAGCTTTAGGTAATCCTTGGGTCAAGAAATGATAAAGAGGGAAAAAAGAAAGAATTTGGGATAGAATGGAATTGAAAACAAGACAAATTCTAGGATACAGCTAACATAGGGGAAATTTATGGCATTAAACATTTATATTATAAAGAAGAAGATGGGTCTCAAATCAGTGACATAAGTCTCCTTCAAAAGGCATTAGGAAAAGAAGAGCAAATTTAACTTAAAGTAAGCAGGAGAATGGCACTAACAAGGATAAAAGATAAAAATAAAGTGAAATGAAACAATGTCCATTTTTAGAAGATCCCTAAACTTGATTAAACCTCTATCCAGACTCTTCAGAAAAATATGGAGAATATATAAATTATCAATACCAAGATAAGAGAGGGAATAACTGCAGATCCTATAAATCTAAAAATTATGATAAAGGATGTTTTGAACTTTATACCAACAATTTAATAGACAAATTCCCTGCAAGACACAAACTACCAAGATTCATTCAAGAACAAATCGATCACCTGAATAGGCCTGTCTATATTAGAGAAAATGAATTTTTAGTAAAAAATATTTCCATACAGAAAACTTTCAGCCTAGATTGCTTCATCGATGAATTCTACCAAACATTTAAGGAAGATATAATAGCAATTATACACTAAATTTTATTGAGAATTAAATGGGAGAGGACATTTTCCAACTTTCTATGCAGCCAGCATTATTTTGAAATCAGAACCAGACAAGGCATTACAAACAAGCAAAAAATAAATTACAAACCAACATCCCTTGTAAACATAGACCTAAAACTTCTCACCAAAACCTTAGCAAATTGAATTCAGTAATGTATAAAAAGAGTAATATGCCATGATTAAATGAGATTGATTCCAGGAATGCAAGACTGGTTCAGCATTCAAAAATAAAGCAAAGTAACCCATCATATTTACAATCTAACAAAAAGCCCATCATGCTCATATTGACTGATGAATAAAAAATATTTGACAAAATTTAACATCCGTTCATGATAAAGTTAAAAATAAAAAACCTCAGCAAATTAGGCAAAGAAAAGAACTTCTTCAATCTAAAGATAATCGACAAAAAACCTATAGCTAATGTCATACTTAATAATGAAAGAATAAATTCTTTCTCAGTAAGAGCAAGAATTAGGGAAAAATGCCTGTTCTCCCCATTTCTTTTCAACATTATTCTGAAGGTCCTAGTAAGTGCAAAAAGCCAAGAAAATGAAATTAGATTATACGAATTTGAAAGGAGAAAGTAAAACTGCCTTTAATTTCAGATGACATAATTGTATATGTAGAAAATCCCAGGGAGTTTACAGAAAAAAAAAATACTGAAATTAGTAAGTTTTGCAAGGTTGAAGGATGTAAGATCAATTATAAAAAAATTTTAAAAATAAATTTAATTGAATTTCTACACACTGGCACAAACAGAAATTGAAATTTAAACCAGTTACATTTATAACTTCAAAAATATGAAGCATCTATGGATAAATTTGACAAAAGATGTTAAAGAGCTATACATTAAAACTATTAAATAGTTGAGAGAAATTAAAGAATATGTAACTATATGGAGAGATGTACAGAGTTCTTGTATTGGAAGTCTCATTATTGTTAAGATAACAATTTTCTTCAAATCCGTTAAATATTTTCAATGTAATCCCAGTTAAAATCCCTGCAGACATTCATTTGGAGAGAGGAGGAGTATCTGTCAAGCATATTCTAAAATTTTTATGTAAATGCAGAGAACTAGAATAGACCAAACAAATTTGAAAAGGAAGAACAAAGTTGGAGGACTTATACAATCTGATTTCAAGACTTGTTAAAAAGCGAGTAAAATAAAGATAGTGCAGTAGAGCCTGAAAGATAGTTGTTAAGGATACACATTTAGATTAGCGAATCCAGAAATAAATTCAAACATAAATGCTCGGTTGATTTCTCAAAGCTAGGTTGAGTCAATTCAATGGGGGAAATAATCTTTTCAAGAAAAATTGGGCAGCCATCTGCAAAATATGGACTTCAATCCACATTTCATACCAGATACAAAAATTACCTCAAAATAGATCATAGATGCACATATATGTCAGAAATAAAGCTATAAAACTTCCGGAAGAGCATAGAGGAAGGTTTGACAAAGATTTCTTAGCTATAATACCAAAAGCACAGTCCATAAAATAAATTATTGGGAAATTGGACTTCTGAAAAAAATAAAATCTTTTGTCTTACAAAGACAATTTTATATAAATGAAATAAGAAGTCAAAGACTGGGGAGAAGATATTTGCAAAATATGTAACTGACAGATGACTTATCTCTTGAATATTATGGGATCTCTTATAAATTAAGAACAAGCATCCCAGTAATAAATGGGCGGAAGATCAGAGCAGATGCTCTACTAAAGAAGTCAGAGAAGGTAAATACAATGAAATTATGCTCAAAGTAATTTGTCATTGGGGAAAGGTATATTTAAGTCACTTTAAGATATCTCTGCATACCTCCAAAAATATCTAAATTTAAGAAAACTGACTACGCCAAATGTTGGTGAGGTGGTGAAATTAACTGGCATTCTCATACACTGTTGGTAGAAATGTGAAATAGTTTTAATGTCAATTTGGCAGTTTCTTAAAAAAATAAACCTATATTTAACATATAATCCAGCCATGGAAGGTAATAATATCTTCATTTTCAGGAGCTATTATAAACAGATTAATGTATAATCAAATTGTGGTATACCTACATAATGGAATATTACTCAACAATAAAATGAATGACCATGATGAATCTCAAAATAATGATGCTGAGGAAAATAGCCTAATAAAAAAATAGCATGTATTGTATTGTTCCACGTATTTAAAATTCTAGAAAATGTAAACTAATCTGTAGTAACAAAAGGAAATCAGTGGTTTCCTAGGATTGGGGCAGGAAGAGATGGCTTAAAAATGGACATAGGCCACTTTTGGAATGATGCATATGTTTGTGATCTTGATTGTGGTGATGGTTTTATGGGTACACTCATATGTGAAAATTCATCAAATTGTACAGTTTAAATATTTGCTAATTTATTGTGCTTTAATATACCTCAATAGTGTTGGAAAAATCAACTTGCATATTTTCGGAAGAAAATCATTTTACTATTTTAATTGGGATTAGTTAAGTCAATAAATTTACTGAGGTAGAATTGACCTTTTTAGGATATTTTGTTTCGCTATCTAGGATGTTTTATATATTTCTTTTTTGTTATGGTTGAAACATATTTTAGTGACTTTCAGAACTATTTTAAAGATTTGATCTTCCAAGTTTTACGTATTTCATGCTACTTATACACACATTACTCACAAAAGGATCATATGAACAAAATTTCCTAATGCTATGCATATTCAAAACTAATTTGCCTTTTTTCTTTATAATTGAATGATAGCTAAATACAAAATGCTTGCCTTGCAGTCTCTGATTTTAGGTATGGAAGCAATTGCTACACTGTCTCCTGTAACTGAATATTGCTAAATACAAAACTGATACTAATCAAATTGTTTTCTCATTACAAAACTAGATTTCTATCTTTAAATATGAGTTCTAGTCCATTTTCTACTTTTCCTCAAGTTCTCCATTGTATGCATGTTGGATCTCTATCTTTAATACTGCGTAGATTAGGGGTTAGAAAACACATTCTATAAAGGGCCATAGAGAAAATATTTCGGGCTTTGTAGCCCACATACAGTCCTTGGCACTTATTCTCCCTTTGTTTTTTTTATTTTTTTTAATTTTATTAATTTTTTTATTTTTTTTTCCTTTGTTTTTTTTAAATCAAGTTTTTAAAAAGTAGTCTTAATTCATAGGTTTTACAAAATCAGACTGCAGTCTGTATTTGGCCCACAGGCTGTAATTTGTCTACTCCTGTTTTAATTTCCCCTCTTTTTGGGGTCCATTTTGTTCACTCTCTCACGTCTACCCTCTATCCTTACTGTTATTTCTTTGATTCTATTCTCCCTTGTGATCCTTATACTTGAATCTTTATTTCTGGAATTTGTTTCCTTTGTTTCTTTCCTGAGCCTACAATTCTAGTTTCATATTCTTTTATTACCTTCCATTATCTCTTTTTATCTTCTCCTTTCTTCCTCTACTCTCTGTATTTTGGTTGTATGGTTTTTCTTCATAGCTGCAATTAAATCATACATTTTAGTTTTTTTTCCCCTAGCAGATATACTTATTTGATTCCTGGCAATACTTTACTGATGAGTTTTGTTCAAATGTAGTGAAGTTTTGCTACTTATTTTCAAATTTAAAATTTTTGTGGAATGATTTATTTAGATATTGTTTTTCTTGTATTTGATTTGAATGACTTACATATTCCTGAAACAATGGTAATGGTAGATTTGTATGTGTGGTGATCAAGGTTATTTTCTAGGCTTTGCATTCCTGACTTTTCCCCCCAACTCCTGGTGGAATACCTGGTTGTTTTATTAAAAATATGGCACTTCTTCATAACCATGCATCTTTTTCTACCATCATCATCTATAGGACTCCTAAATTTATTCTCTGATTACCAACAACACTGCTTTCCACAGTTGTTCTTACACTTCCAGAAGTGTTGAGTTCTGCCATCTGTTATACCCCTGGGCAACTTCTGAGTTCTCTCTGCTGTCCCATGATTTATTTCACGGTTGCAAATTTGAAACCTGTTTAATTTGATTCACTTTTCTCTGGTCTATTGTCTATGCCCCTTACTCTGCTTTCTCCTCACTCTTTCCTCCTCAATGTACAGTCATATCATTCTGAAAATTTATATTTGCTTTTATTTCTGAGTTTTACCACTGTTAGCATCTCTGGATGGACTAGATAGGAATAGATAGAATAGAATAGATAGGAATCTATTCTTTCCACACCATTGTGACTTCTCCCTTGTTCTACTAGTCTTGGTTACTTTTTGTGGTAACTGAATATTGTGAGGTTTGCAGGATTTCTTTCTAGCTTCAATGAAAACATAGCTTTTGGAGTTTTATTTCCCTTTCCCCCTTGTATGTTCTCCAGTAAAAGTGGGCAGTTTCAAAACAAGATGCCAGTCTATTCCTACCAAAACTATAAGACTGCTCTTTGAAAGTTTGAAAATAAACTGTTACATTCATTTGGCTCAGATATTTTTGGCAGGCAAGGCTTTAATAATTGCTATATCTGTAGTGCTTTAAAAATAATAGCTTGGGATGATAATTTACTGTGTAAACACAGTATCTCAGTAATAATTACTTGGAATTCCCATATAAAAAGTCTGCCTTTAACATTACCTAAAATTATTGGTTCTCAGTTACCACAAATTAAATAGGAGGTAAAAAAAAATTGAATTGGTTGGCAAAGCATGATGGATCTTACAGTCATTCTACACATGGTTTAATACTTGTTTATGTATCGCGGCACACTCTATTCAAGAAAATATGGATCCAGATTGCTGTCAGACAATAGAAGTTAGATGCTAGAACTACTTCTATAATTATGGAAATTATGTACAGTGAAGAATTTGCCATGGTTTTGGGTTGCTACTTCTTTATTTCAAACCTCTTACTCTGAGTTAAAGTAGGAAAGCACTTCAGTCCATAAATCTATACAGGAAAAAATAATCTTATTCCAGTTTACTTTCACTGCCTAGCTAAACACATACTCATGAGTTCACCAGTCCTATCATCCAACCTACTTCTCTCATGTGGCAATGCATTCATACACTTTCTTCTTCAATGAGGTAAACTGTCATATATCTATTCAACTCTCTTGAATTTTTTCCATTCTTGCTCCTTTCAAATTTATTCTCTCTAAAACAAGTCAGATCATGCCATTCCTTGTGTTAAACCCTCCAATGGACTTCTATTGTAGTAAACATAAAATCCAAATTTCTGACCATATTCTACAAGAACACGCGTGATTCAGAGATATGACTGCTGGCGACAACTCCTGCCTTAACTCTTATGTCTACCCCTTTCCCTAACTGTGCTTCAGCCATTATGGTCTTCATTCTTTTCTTCCAACAGATCATGCTCATTTATGCTTCAGGAACCTTGCACTTTCTAATCCCTCTGTCTAGCAATATTTTACTGTCTACAGAAATTTGCATGCCTATCTCCTTATAATCAGGGGGAGTTCAAATATCACTTCTCAAGTGGACCTTCCCTTGAAGGCTTATATAAAGTAATCTGTTCTTCCACTGCCCAAACATTCTTTATTTAATTATGCCATTTTTTTTCTTTATGACACTTATAGTTATGTGCATACTCCAAAAGAACAGATACATGTTGCAATCATTTCTGTGTTCCCAGCAACTATAACCTATTTGGCACACAATATTGTGCAATAAATCTTAATTGAATTAATACATCTATTTTAATATCTTTCTATATACAATCATCTATTTATAGGCAAACCCTATATATGTGTAATTCATATAGTTTTTATTTAGGAGATACTCTTTAGTCAGAAAGTTCTACAGATTCAAAGGAGATATATTTCAGACTCATTACTGAAATATTCCTCCCAAATCTACAACTTTTTGTACTTCAATAAAGGGAGGGATTTCACAGTAGGCGTCCTACTATGGTTCCTATATATGATGACATTGCCCTACATTCATCACTGGACTAAAAAATTAGAGATTATATCTGTGTCTATGTGGCATGAGTGTGTTAGTTATAGTAAACGTCTTTTTTGTTCACTATAATAAACAATATGGCTGCAGTATTCTTGCAAGTTTGCAAGGTCACGTCTGACCCAAATAGGAACATTGACCCAATTGCACAGCACATTTAACAAAACCAATTTTATCACTCTGGTATATTTTTGGATTTCAACAAAAGAGTCAGACTGATACACATGTAAATAATTTGGAATGTTTGATTATTTTGCTTTTCATCCCAATCATGTTCTGCTTAAAAAATTATCTATGAAATAGCAGCTGAAAACTTTCTCTTCTTTTCTGTTACATTTTCAAAGCAAGTCTTACAAAGGCCACTTAAACAGATCTGAATTTGAATAGTGGGGAGAAAATGTTCTCAGGACTGTAAGTGGCAAATAATAAAGGCTCATTGAATTCTACTGATCCTAAAAACCGCATGCCTACATAAAAGATATTTATTTATTTAGTGTAAATAAGGTCAAAGAACAGGGTGGAAAGCACATGTGTGGATGGAGGTTTCAGGAAGCAAGTAAGATACTCAATATTTACTTGAAATTTCATTTTAAAAAATAAAAACTAATTTAAATACATCCACTTTGAATTACAATAGATTAGATCTGAAAATTCCTAAATGTAAAATTGTGCTACTATGTTCTTTTAATGATATAGATTTTAGAAGAGATAAGTGCAAACAGAGAAAATATTTTAAAATTGAACTTGACCTATTTCCTTTCATGTTCACTTTTTTTAAAAGTTTTGCTTTCAAAAAGAAAACTATGTAATAATATAAAGTGTATCAGAAAATCAAGTATCTTATATTTCTACTACAAATTTTAAAGTATGAAAAAACAGGAATATTGAATTTATTTGATCAGTGCTAGAGGATGAGATTGGAGTTGTAGTAATTACATTATCTGATATGCAAAATAGAACACATTATTGCTAACCCATATATCATAGCATATGTGATAGATTACAATGATAGCCTTATTTATTTAAACCTCCCTATATCCACACTCTGTGCCATGTGGTTTTTTCTATTCCTGTGAGAAAAGAGTAAGCACCTATTTTCCACCCTATAAATTGGGCTGTTTTGTGACTTCTTTTGTCTACATTGCAATCCCACCATCAAAACAAATTGTGTATTTCCCCTTGCTCACTGTTTGTCTCTGATACAACCATGATTACATGGCCATGATGCTGAGAGACATGTAGAACTGTGCCATTTGCCCCCTTTGTCCTAGACAGGGCCTTTCTAGATAAGCCAGTAGACAGTAGATCACCAAGGATGTTAATGAGTCTAGCTAAGCTCAGTCAACCAATCTTGAAGATTGGCTGCTGATTACAGACTCGTGAGTGAACCCAGTAGAGATAACCTGGGCGTAGTCTAGATTAACTGGACCTTGAAATAAATAAAATGTAAGTGTTTTATGCCACTGAAATGATTGTGGTTGTTTGCTACACAGCTATTGGGATTAAGCTTTTAAAAAAATTTTTTAAATTTACAGGTCAGTTGTAAGATCATACAGAGAGATCCACATATTCTTTATCAAGCTTCCTCTAATGTTAACATCTCAAATAACCATGTTACACTTATCAAAACTAAGTAAATTAACATTGGCACAACATTATTAAATCAACCGCAGCTTCTGTGCAGATTTTACCAGTTTTTCTCCCAATGTCCTTTGTTTGTTCCAGCACCAATCCAGAATACCACATTGCATTTATTCATTATGTCTGTGTAGCATCCTCCATTCTGTGATAGTTTTCAGGTTTTTTCTTCTTTTCCGTGTCCTTGACATATTTTAAAACCACTGGATGAGTATTTTGTACACTGCCCCTCAATTTTAGTTTGTATGCTATTTTCTTATGATGAGACTGGGGTTATTGGTTTGGGGAAAGAATATCACAGAGACAAAGTGCCCTTCTCATCAGGTTGTATCAAGGGGTAGGTTCATGATGTCAATACAACTAACCTTGACCATTTGATTAAGGTGTTGCCTTCCAGGTCTCCCCACTGTAAATTTTATATTTTTCACTTTCCATTCTTCATTCATTAGAAATGAGTAAATAAGTCTAGCCCACACTCAAAAGGAGGAGAATTAAGCTCCAGTTCCTGGAGGGAGGGTACCAAAGAATTTGAGGGTATATGTTAAAACCATGTTTAACCATGTTAATAAATATTTAGGGGAGATTTTTTGAGGCTATTTAAATATTTCGTTTCTCCTTAATTTTAATGATTTTACTACTCCTCAGTAGGCCTTGCCAACAGTAATTATTATTGTCATGTTCTAATACTGATTTTCTATTTCTCTCACTCCTTCCCCTTATATTATTTGGAATTCTCCAATAAACAAAAATTTCCCCTTATCCCCTACCTATTTATTTATTCTTCATTTATCTTTGTCAGTATGAATTCATGCACATTTCTTTTATTTTTTGGTTTAAAATTTAATACTATCATTATTTATTTTGTTGCTAACATTTTTCCAACTTTCACCATTAAAGCTATATCAGGTAAGATCCTGTGTTCTTTTGACAAGCCCAGATTTTTGAGGATGTCTTTACTCTCTGGCACTACAAATTGCTCAGGGGTTATCTTTTGTTTTCCAGGTTTCTGCCCTAGAAAGTCTTTTCTCTAGAGAGCTCTGGTTCCTTATGTTGGAGAAACTAGATTTTGGGTGCAAGATGTGCTCATTGCTGTTGTAGTGTCACTAATTCTAGGCCATCTCAGCAGATAGATTTAGGGGACATAAGTATTCATGCATACTAGTTTCATATATGTATTTTTTATGTATTAAAATAAGCATGTGTTCATACTGATATCTGTGATGCCAGTCTAGAGCCCCAGGGTCCATTCTAGCCTTTTCTCTTTTGCTTATTTGTAACTTCTCTCTCTGACAGTGAGGAATCTGGCTCCCATTATTTACTTCTTTATTCAACCCTAGTATACATGTAAAGTAGTTTCAGAATTGCTAACCCATCCCTCTGGCTCAGACAGACACCATGATTATAAAATCCCTTATGAACCAGAATGTGATTGGATGAAGTGTTTGAGATATGGCCAACTTAGCAAAATAAAATAGGAAGGAATTAGCTGATTGACTGAAATGTTCATATATGAACATGATCTCAAGGAGAGACATTACAGTGGAAAAACATTTCATAATATATTTTCTTTTCTTAGGCTATTGAGACATCTGAGAGGTTAAAAACTGAAGTAGAAAAATTAAAACATGAGGGTGCTTGGTTGCATTTGCATTACACATTAGTATTTATTACTAGATTCCTTAACAAATCTGACATAGCTAGTCTTTAAAAATTATATTAGTCATGTTTGATGTTTGAAATAATTTCCTTGTCATGCTCTCTTTTCTGTGTTTCCACTAATTCTGCTGAAGGTCCAGACCTATACAGACATTTTATTAGGTGACCTCTTGAGTGCAGCAGATTGCATGAGGGATAAACACCTGTCTCATATTCAGTGTTCCCAATGATAATTTAGGTGAAAGAAGTACTTCCTTAACATGTTTTTTAATTACCTGGGATTACATAAAATGCAGTTTAGATTCAGGAAATATATGATGGAGCCAGAATTCTGCATTTCTAGCAAGCTTCCAAGTGATACTAATGTTGGTTCATGGACTATATTTTAAGCAGAAAAGCAAAGACACAGAACCTATGATTAGGTGGTCAGAATGCTTTTAATCCATATAGAGTTTTTGCCAGAGTCAACTCTTTGGCAACATAATCATGTGGCTGATTAATTGAAGAAGAAGGAATAAGAACTTTGCTGAGAAATGTAGAGAGGAAGCACAAAGCTAATGTTACGCCTTTAAGATTATAGACTATTTGGCTTGTGGGAGAATTGGAGACAAAGATAGAGACACCTGGAGAATATTCCAGGTCCCAAGAATCCAGCTGTATTTTCTGCTCTAAATTCTAATCTATTATAATCCCACTTTATTCTTATTATCATTAATGGGACCCTTTTCCTTGTACCCCAGGCCCCTTACCTAGATCCATATAAGAATAATACTATTCCCTGCCCACACCCTTCAAAAAAGGAAATAAAAGAAAAAACTTTTGGAAATATGGGGATCTAGAAATATAAATGGGTATATATATATTCAAAACTCATTATAATTTCTATTCATTCAGCACATTTCTTGAGGAGTTCAATACCCTTTATACAAAAAAGAAAGATTTCTACAAAATTTGATGGTGTATTTATAACTCAAACACCAATTTTGTAACAAAATGAAAAAGATGTTTCATGTAATTAAAAAAAAGTGATTAGAAATTGTTAAACTAGCACAGTATGCTTTTTTAAAGGACAATATATCTTATTAAGATGATGGTAGCTGTGTGGTAGAACTGAGATCACAGCTACAGTTGGCTACTGAAATTAAAGGGTAAACCAGATGATCTCTGAAAATCTCATTTGTTACTATTGGATGGAAGAAATTGGGAGGACACTGCAACAATTTAGGTAGGTCAATAAAACCAGATATAGTCCAAAGCACCTTATTTCTTCCCTTGGCTCTGCAATGATCTGTGGAGAGTGCCCTCCTGTCACCCTACCTACCCTAAAATGCCCTGACACTTAATATCTGCCCCATTTGTCAAATATAATTAATTAATTTAGTCACTCATTCAACATGCATTTATAAAGACTATGTATACACCTATAAAGAAAATGAATGAATAAACCCCACAGATGCCATTACACATTTGAAAATCTTTGCTAGCTATTTAAACAATGTACACATTTATGTTGACTTCACCTTGTCTCTTCTGGTGCTACACAAACAAAGTATGCCTACTGACTCCTCCATGCTGATCAATCTCCTTCTGATTCTTTTTGAAGAATGCTAATGTTACCAGTAAGCATCTATAAGATTTCTTGCAATTCTTGCTACTAGCATGGGAAATATTCTATACATATGTGTATGTGGTATGTGTATGTACATATAATATTTGAATTTTGTATTTAAAAATTTAAACAGAGTTCATGGGACTCTTGTTTTCATATTTGTTTACCTAAGCTTTTGGGATTGATTATTACATACCACTGATACTTTTTAAATCCCTTTATGGGGTATATGTCTTATTTTTTCTTCCAGATTGTGTGTCTTATCTTCTTTCCACAGTACAGGACCAGATCTAGAGAGCTCAGGTAACTATCTCGTCTGCCTATTAAATGGCCAATTTGCCATCAAATATGTCTTTTCCCATTTGGTTTCTTCATTACATTTATTTTTATGATTTACAGAATAAAGTCCTGAGCCATTATTTTTCCTTGTATAAATTTGGAAAATTTTAATAAATACATATCACTTACCAAATATACCTGGAATTAGTTGCATTTCTTTTCTTACTGAATCTTGACCATGATCCCATGGTAAATGCACTATTAATGTTTTGTCTGGCTATGCAAAGGTTAAACTGATGTGCCATACGAACTTATTGTTCAAGCACAGGATCACAGTGACATAAATAAGTGTAACAGCTGCATTGTTAGAAGTCAGAGTTCCAACATGGAAAGATGATAATAGAATATGTTTAAGATGAGATCATGAAATATAAATTTTAAATGCTCTCTGTCAGATAGATGACACTGCTTTTGTGTTCTGTCAGAGAAATGCATATTGATAATATTCTCCATTTTTCACATGTTTTTTCAAATCTGTAAGTCTTCATCAAAGCCATATAAGATATTTCCCAGATTTAAGAATTTCATTTGTCAGTCTTTGAAAAATGACACGAGCCAACTTTCATTGTGAACATTTATTCCAAAGCATATTCTATCAGATTGGATCATGTTTTTGAATAAATAAGGCATGTTATCTATTCATTTCATAGAGCACCCATTAATTTTTCTCTGACAGAATAAAATCATAGTCTATGACTCCCTAAGAGTTCCTGAAGGGACTATAGGCAGTAGCTAAGGCTATTACGTAAATAATTATCTCAGGGTAGCTTTTGCACTGTTGACCTTTAAAATTTAGCAGATGCATCATTTTTAAAGAGAATATGGCTCCTCTACAATGTAGTGCTTAGACCCTTTTTATCCTTAATGTATGTTCTGACTGCCAATCTTTCCCGACTACATGAGAGCTTATTTTTTGGCAAATTATTCACTTTGTAAACAACTCTGAGCAAAAGCATAGTTTCTACACAGTTACCTACATTTAAAAAATAACATTCGTAGAGATGGTTCAATGTAAAGAATTTAAGAACCCTTTGCATAGTGAAGGTAATGGTTTGTAGTAGAGAAGCTTTGTCTTGGTGACCCATAGTCTTTTATGCCTGTGCCCTCTCCCTCTCACTTCTTGGCTTCTTAGTTTTTTTCATCCTCTTGTGCTTAGAGACAGTTCCTTTTGGTTGAAGCTAGTTTACTTTGTTATTGGAAAGTAAAGTATAGAAGAGGTTGCATGGAGTAGTGGCTAATGTAGTTTGGTAAGAGATGATTAGGGATCAAATCATCACTTACCAGCTCTGAACTTGGGGCAAGTTCTTTAATCTCTCTTAGTATTCTCTTTAGTTTAGTAAATTGAGCAACTCATAGGATCTGTGTGAAGAATAAACACCTTATTACATGTGAATGCCTGCAATATACTAAGTGATCAACAAATGTTAGTCATTACTATCATTAGCTTTATTTTTGACAAGTAGCTATGAATTTAACTTTTGTAAAATTTCTGATGGATATATGCAATTTAAAACTTATCTCCAGAAGTGGATTTGGCTCAACTGATAGAGCGTCCCCCTACCACATGGGAGGTCCAGGGTTCAAACCCAGGGCCTCCTGACCTGTGTGGTGAGCAGACCCATGCACAGTGCTGATACACACAAGGAGTGCTCTGCCATGCAGGGGTGTCCCCTGTGTAGGGGAGCCCCATACGCAAGGAGTATGCCCCATAAGGAGAGCCGCCCTGTGGGGAAAAACGCAGCCTGCCCAGTTGTGGCGCCACACACATGGAGAGCTGATGCAGCAAGATGACACAACAAAAAGAGACACAGAAATTCCCCATTTGTAATGGCAAAGACCAGTAAAGAAGGATGGTCCAACAATGAGCCTTTGATACAGTTGACTATGCTTATGAGCCTGTGCACCTGAAATATGACCTAGGCCTAGAGCTGCAGGGTGCCTAAGAGTTACCTCCCAAGAGCCTCCATGTTGCTCAAATGTGGCCACTGTCTAAGTGAAACTCAGCATGTAAATGTATTACCTTCCCTGCAGCATGGGACATGACCCCCCTGAATGAGCCTCCCTGGCACCGAGGGATTACCACCAAGCACCAGCTGATGATGTAACTAGAAAAAGACCTTGTATAAAAGGGTCAACTCAGACCAGCAGAATATTTCAGCCTTCATTTAATATCAGGTGATAAAAACTGTTTTTAGACCTCAAATAAAAGGGGAAATGGAAAGGAAAAAAAAAAAAAAAAAGAGAAACACAGATTCCAAGTAACACTGACAAGAATCCCAAGCAGACACAGAAGAACTCACACAGTGAATGGACACAGAAAGTGGGTGGGGGGTGGGGGGGTGGTGGGAGAAAGAGAAATAAATAGAAAATAAATCTAAAAAAAATAAAACTTATCTCCAGTAATTAAGCCCTTTGATTCTTCAAGCATCAGTAGGTAGGAGGTGGAGGTATTTTGGAGAGAACTAGTTTTCTTAGTGCCCATGGTATGATTTTTGACTCTCTGCTTTTTTACATACTCTTAATGATATGATGTAACTATGCATCTCATTTAATCTTTGAAGGATCCAGAAGAATAACTAAAGGTTGACCCTTACATATTTTCAAGGCTGGCATTACCTCCATCAATTTTAGGCCAGGGTCACTGGGAAGGTCTTCAATGGAAGCATTTGAATTGATTAGCATTTACACATATTTATATTCCCCTTGGCTATTCTCACCAGGATTACTGCTTATAGATTGTTAGAATCATTGCCCCCTCCCTTTGAAACTGACTTCCTGCTGTGCTTAACTCAAGCGTGTTTAAGTCCCACATATAAATGGAGAAGCATTTGTTTGTGACAAACACCATATGTCCAGAATTCTTATACCTGTTGCAGACAGAACTTGCAGGACCTGACAGGTGTTGCTTTTGCATATTGGTTGTTCTGGCATGATCATCCATAATGATTCCCAAAGGGAGTATGAGTTATTTACATATCAAAGGTCCTATGTCAGCAATGTGTATTAAGTAAAAAGTATACAGATATTAAATTTTGGATCAAATAACTTCTTTCAGGACCATATCACAATTTTAAAGCCATTTCTAGTAAAGATAACTTAAGTAGCTGTTTTGGTTGAAATTTCTACCTTCCATATTTGAAGACAATATTGTTGGCCCAGATTCATATACCATTTATTTCTCAATAAAACTTGAATTTATATATTATGGTCCACCTATTAGGATGGCCCCTGCTCAATGACCATGCCACTTATCTATCTAATGCCCCATTATCCTACAATGACCTCAAGTATGGCTCTGTCTAGTATATCAACTTAGGAAATTTCTATTGTAAGATGAAAGATCTTGTTCTATTCAAGGAAATTTCAGCATATATCTAAGAGGGATTTGTTTTGTAGTGGAAAGTGTTTGTTTGTGGCCCTGAAATGTTATGAAGAACAGTGTATCTATTTAGGTGAGGTTGGCCCCATTGATTATTTTAGGTTTGAGGGTCTAGCTCAGTGCTTTCCAACGTGTTTTCTGAAGGATAAAACTGGCTTTCTTTCCTGTCAGACTTCTTGGAACATTATTATTCTGATATACATTGTAAGTCTATAGGAAAAAAAGGCTACCATTTTCAACATTGCCCAAATTTATTTAATCTCCAAATATCTTTTGTCACAAAGGCATAAAATAACTCATGCCACTAAGGCTTTATAAAATGCACTCCAGAAAACATTAGACTGACTCTTTTAAAAATCTAGAGAAAATGCCAGTTAAATTAGTGGGGGAAAGTAGAGACAAAATATTACACAGCTTTAGGTGAAGATCCTAGTATTTGTCTAAATATTGTATCTTACTAAGTATAAAATAAACAGAATATCTGGACTCTTTCCAACCACTATGATTGTTTTGGTAAGATAACTGTAAATAGCAGGATAGATTTTTTATTTTAGTGTTTGATGTATATTCACTTAACTTTTACCATGTTGCTAATGGATCCAAAATCAGCTACCACTGTATTTTCCTTCCATATTGCTGCTATTTTAAATGTTATCTTATGATCCATTTATCTTCTTTTGCCTAACATCTCACTCTACTCTGGGTCTGGCAGGGAGAAAATGGGGAGGATGAACTCTTGTAGCCACCTCTTTCTCTCAGCAGCATTTTGGCTGCACCAGTTTACCACATACTCAGCTTTCCCAAAGAAAGAAAAGAAAAGAACAAATGACAAAAACAAAGAACTCACCATCCTGCTCTTTAACTCTGATCCTCTTATCACAGTCTCTTCACCCATGTCCCAGTTCCTTAAGAAAACATGTCCACATTTATGGGTGATTTTTTTTTTTTAACAACATAAAGGATCTTCTTTCATTAGTTTGTAAAGATCCAACTTTAGCCCTTTTATGTGGACTTTGTATTTACCTATTGGATTTATCTATAAAGAATGAAGGCTAGAGAAGGAAAGCATAGGAAAAAGCCCTAAATCACTGTCTATATTTTCTTCATTAGAACATCAAAAACCCTTACCTAGCAAACCTTACAAATGCTGTAGATTTAATCTAGGAACAGGAGCCTAGGGGAGAAGGTGTGAAGTGAGAACAGTGGGAAGAAAATAAGGGGTGTGCTGTAGCTGGCTCATACTGACTCACCGGAGCTAATGTTATGTTTCTATGGATTCTGAAAGCTGATGTTAAACATAGCCAATACTAAAAATTAAATTATAAAAACTTATAATTGAAGAACTATATTGTAAGTAAAGGTATTAAATACTCAAAACATCACTTCCTCATTATTACAAATGCTTGAGGTCATTAACATTTATTATATTTGTTCAGTAGAAATTATTGAATGTTTTTTAAAAGAGATCTTTTTATTTTTTTATTTTTATTTTATTTTAATTTTTAAAAAAATATTTATTTATTTATTTATTTATTTCTCTCCCCTTCCTCCCCCCCCCCGTTGTCTGTTCTCTGTGTCTATTTGCTGTGTCTTCTTTGTCCGCCTCTGTTGTTGTCAGCACCACGGGAATCTGTGTTTCTTTTTGCTGCATCATCTTGTTGTGTCAGTTCTCTGTGTGTGCGGCACCATTCCTGACCATTCCTGAGCAGGTTGCTCTTTCTTTTGTGCGGGGCAGCTCTCCTTATGGGGAGCACTCCTTGTGTATGTGGGGAAACCCCTGTGTGGCAGTGCACTCCTTGTGCACATCAGCACTACATGTAGGCCAGCTCCACACGGGTCAAGGAGGCCCGGGGTTTGAACCGTGGACCTCCCATGTGGTAGATGGATGCCCTAACCACTGGGCCAAGTCCGTCGCCAAATAATGTGTTATTATGTATCTCTTCTCAACTCCATGATCAGGTTAATCGTTTGAAATTGGCCGTGGTGGGGACATTGGCACCATGAAAACTGGCAAATGCTACACATCAGGACTTGATTTACTGTTTTGCTAATTGTCTAGATCAGAGGTCAGCAAACTTTTTCTGCAGTCATGTACCACTAAAACTTTATTTATAAAACAGTGTATGGTTCATAGACCCTATTCTGGTCTTAAGAAAGTGATGCAGAAATGCTTCTAATGCATTTTAAACTTAAAAATGTTCTGTATCTATAACCATAACATTGTGAATAGGACAAAAATTTCAGAAAATACTGCTCCTGTAGTTGAAACTATTATCCCATTTAACAAAAATGTCACTCATGTCATTGACAAATGAGTTGCTTTCTGATGTACATCTTCCTTGTTTCACTTGTGTGATACTCATTAATGTAAATGAAATGATCACCCAGTGTTTAGATCAGAACCACACTCATTCATCAATGGTAATATAGGTTTGGCTTTGGACAGATGAATTTGGCAAAAATCAACTCTGACATTCTGTGAGAATCAATTAGTTATGTGGAATTTTCAATATAGAATAGTGTATATTTTTATTACTTATAAATTGCAGGCTACACAACTTTTATATCAGTATAATATACAATACATTTTATGTACATGTAAACATTCATACATCCTTATTTTTTTTTCTGGAGAGTCAGTTGTTAAATACTTACCCATTTACCACTGAGGAAAAATGGAACTACATGTGGGTACAGCTGGCAGGGGCTATGGAAAGGAGGTGGGCTGGTCTTGTAGCCCCCAGAAGGAAAGGTGGACGTTTCTTTGGAGCACATGGGCCTGACAGTTGTTTGGACAAGGACTCAGGTTCCCTCCAAATTGAGGTGGGAGATGGGACTGTTGAAAATTATTACTATTAGCCCTTTAGGTATTATATAATGAAATTACTTAATACAGCTCTGGCCTTAAGGTAATGTGTACGTTGAGTAGAAGTTAAGAATCGATATGGGCCTTTTTCCATACTTTTCAACTTGGTTTCAGGGGGAAAAATAATCTAAGTACTCAACAGACAAGGTATAAATCTTTGGGAAACAAGCCTGTCATATACTAATCTGGATTTTAAATGACTACAGCAACCTTTTTCTCACACAATGCAATGGAGCATGCACTTTTACTTTCTTTGTCATTATTGTCTTCAGTGTCCACTACTCTGTTAGGACCCCACTTGCCAGAATATCAATAATTCCACAGCTTCAATTAAAAGGCACATTGGCCTTTTATCAACATTGCAGTACACAGCAGCTTTAGGTTATCTGCTTGTTGATGATCCATGTTGCATACTACCTGGAGATATGAATTTAATCATGGGCCAGTGTCCTAGCCTCTAATCAATTTTCTCTACAGGTATCTAGGTATGCATGATTCTAGGTAGGCAATTCTAGGTAGGCAATTCTAATTTATATTAATATTATTTGAAGCCTGGATTTAGTGAATTGTTCCTATTACCAAAATAAATTTTATCCACTCTCGAATGAAATATCAATGATTTTTACATCTTGATGTGATTGCTGTTTGAATTAATCATCTCTCATCCTCCTTCCTTATCTCATTCAAACTTCACCTTCCTGATAAGGCTTATTTAATCATCCATCAGTCTGCAGGCACTTTCCTAACACCTGATTAGGTACTATCAGTTTGAAGAACAAAGCCTGTATATATGGCCCTCTCCTCACCCTGCATAAAAGCATTTCCAATTTCAAAAGGAAACAGTTGATATTCTCCCTGCACAATTTTTCACTTAGAGTATTATTGCTTGTAGGTGACTATGGCAGTAGTCTATTTCCTTGGAGATTTCCTAAGAGTAGTCTAAGAAGAGTGAATGGCATTGGCTTAAGTTGAGGTAAAAAAATGAAAGGTGCTTTTTTCAGAGTTATTTATAATTTTAAAAATATTCTGTAATGGAGATCTAGTCCAATAAATTATAGCATATAATTGCAAATGAAACACTGTGTAATGAAATAGTTTTAAATAAAATTTAAGGAAAATAGAAAATAATCATATACTATTTAGTGAAAAGTGGAGTTAAAGTTATAAGGACTTACTGACCCTAATTTTATAGATACATGTTATGTGTGTTTATGTATTATTTATGAATAAAAAGATGGAAAAACACATTAAATAATAATTACTTTCATTGAATGATATGGTTCTGAGTGATTTTAATTTCCTTCCTCCATCTCTTCTGTAGTTTTCTAATTTTTACAATGGGCTTGATTTGTATTTTGTCATCAGAATAGAAAAGTTATTACTACAAAAAAAGATGAAATTTCCAAAAACAAGTAACAACAATAACAAACTTATCTCTCCCAACTCATTTAAAGATAATAAGAGAATAGCTGCTGAGTTATACAAATTCCCTTATGTGCTTCCATAGAACCATGAATTTTTTGCCATCTAGGAAACTATTTGTTCCAAGTCTTGAAGAAACAGTCATGAAAAGAAGGAGACGAAGATTACAAAATGTTTACAAGGCAGATTCTTTCGGCCCAGTTTAGCCCCTAACTGCATTTCAGTGGTAAAATACTTGGAAAATGGGAGAAATTTTTACCACCAGTGTGAGCTATACTCATGCACTATGCCTAGCATTAGGCCTAGAATTATTCCTAGCATTATGCCAAAAATCTGGACGGGAAGAGGGCCATCTCCAACAATAAGAACCAACACTTTCCATTACAGAATCAGGAATATTTCTAGCATCCAGAGGTTAGTGCTAGAGGCCATGAAGTCCTCTCTCCCTTGGTCTCTTTTTCTCTTTCTACTCCTCACCCATCAGAGTCTGGCTTTATCTTACATTTGTGCTCAGTCTAGCAGATCAAGTGTCATGTGTATCTTTTGAATCTGGATCACCAAGTTTCCTTCCCCCTGATTGTTCACATTCTTCAATAGAGATCCTAAAGCTAAAGCAAATTTCTCTCTCATTGAAGAGATGACATCTCATAGCATAACTTGTGTTCACCATTACCCTAGAAACCCCCTTCAGACTGATGATGAATCTGAAGAGCGATGAAAGGGATAAAAAGAAAATAAAACTTCATTCTGCCCTCCTGATGGAATTGGGCTGATTACCTTTATCTAAAAGGTAAAGGCAGATAAAGGCAGATTACCTT
Source organism: Dasypus novemcinctus (assembly GCF_030445035.2). Classification (NCBI taxonomy): domain Eukaryota; kingdom Metazoa; phylum Chordata; class Mammalia; order Cingulata; family Dasypodidae; genus Dasypus; species Dasypus novemcinctus. Next base: position 45,854,680 of record NC_080689.1, read on the forward strand.
TTTCTAAAAATAAACGTAATCTCTGAAAGAATATACAAAGACATACTTCAAACACTGCTGATATTATAGGAAGTACACACAAGTGTTAGCAACACATTTAAGAGAACTTCTCAGCTGTAAGCATGTTGTTCTGAATTAAAGGAACGAGGTAGGAAGAGGCTATCCCCTTAAAAGGAAATGCCAGAGAGTATCTGCTCTAGGTTTTGGGGCAACAATTTTCTCTTTCTTCTGATTTTCCCTCATTCCTTTCATCTCTTCCTCCATCCTTTCTCCCAATACATACATCAGTGATGCATGACTCAGGTTGGGTCTTCACCTTCTAACTGGAGACACAGAGAAGACACACACAGAAAAGAGAGGCCTGCAATGTGAAAGAGAGGACTCAAGGATTGCTAGCTGCTGAAGCTGAGGCATGAAGTCCCCAAGAAACTGAGCCCATGGATCAGCTCTAGGCTGAGGAAACAAACCACCTAGCTGATCACATACAGCTGGGTTCAGGGAAAAAGCTGGGCAACCGAGGCTGAGAGAGGAGGCCCAAAAGAGACAAGCCATATGCCTGATTGCCCACAGCTGAGCTCCTGGAGACCAGTGAGCCTTGAGGGGAAAGCAGGCAGGCACCTCAGCAGAGATCAGCTGCCATCTTGCCTCACCATGGAGCAGGATGCCAGGATCAGCAGCAGCTGATCTTGGTGAGAAAGCATCGCTGATTGGACCTTGATTTGGATATTTTTGCTGACTTGGAACTGTAATTCTTTTACCCCTAATAAATTTCTTATTATAAAAGTCAACCCCTTTCTGGTACTTTGTATTGGCAGCCCTGTGGCAAACTAAGCCAGACCTCCAATGATTTTATGTATATATGTGTTTTTTTCCTCTGCTTTTTTTCTGTAAATCTTGTTTCACTTGCTTTTCATCCAAAATTTTAGAGCTATGGATGGCATTGATTCTTGTTTCCTTGTGATATTATATGATCTTTCTTTTCATAGGTATATATATATATTACTTTAAAGAGATTTTTAGGTTGAAGGATATATAAGGCATTTGGACTCAGTTCACTCTTCAGACCATAAAAATTCCAAGCGAAAAAGCTGCATACTCAATGAGATTTTCCAGCCTTGCTTCCTGTAAGAAGGCAGATTCTAGGTTGAGGGTTTGCTCCCAGTACAATCAAGGGCCAACTCTCTCCTAGGAGCTTTCTTCTCAGATCAACTACAAAGCTCTGTAGCTCACCTCTGGTAAACCGAGAAGTTTCAAGTTATATTAAACTGTATTTTACAGTCTGGAACCTAGCAGTTCTCTTCCTTAATGCTTTCATACCTGAAATCTTTTTGCACTCATGTGCTTCCTGAGTTTTAAGGTATTGCTATCTCTATTTTGCATGGGTAAACTGAGGTGCAAGTTACTCATCTTATATTCATAAGAGCCAGGACAGGACTTTATTAGGACCCAAATGTCTTAATTTACTAGGTCAGTGGCCCTCTTTATTCTGTAGAGCAGCACTCATATTCATCACACTCCTTTGGGTTTCCTGGCACACTAAACACAAACTCCACTCTTTGACTTTAGCAGTCAAAGAGCATATTGAGATGCATCCCAGGGTGTTTAACTTTTTATTTTTTTTTACTAAGAGGAATCGTTTCATAAAAAGTAATAATAGATGTTTACTGAGTGCTCACTATGTCAGCCAGTGTGCTAGTGCTTTGCAGTATTGGCTAAGTAATCTTCACAACTATGAATTGGGGAGTGTATTAGTCAGGTTTCTTTAGCGAAACAGAATCAACAGGAGATACCTGTCAACAGTATGTGATTTTGTAAGAGTCTCTCATGTTACCATGGGGATGCACAAGTCCAGATTCCGCAGCAGGCTGCAAACCAGGGGCTCTGATGAAAGTCCAATGAAGGTCCTTGATGAATTTCCAGGAAATGTTGGCTGTCCAAAGAGGAGCTGGGAAATTCTCTCTGGATGCTGGAATCACTTCCTCTTTTAAGGCATTCAGCTGATTGGATGAAGCCTCACTCATTGCTGATGGCAATCTCCCTGGTTGATGTAGATGTAATCAGCTGTTTATGCAGCAAACTTACTGATGTCTAAAGTCCATAAATGACCTTGTAGTACAATTAGCCCAGTGCTTGCTTGACCAAACAACTGGACACAATTACCTGGCCGAGTTGACAATTAGCCTAACCATTATAGGAAGTATTATTATTCACATTTCATAGATGAAGAACCTGGGAAAGAGAGAGATTAAGTACTTCTGCAAATCAGTTTCACGGCTGTATTTAGGTGATGAAACCCAGACGGTTTACTCCACAGTGCATGCTCTAAACTGTGGGTTAAATTCTTCCAGCTGCCTGTTTGTGTTTTTGTTTCCTACAGCCCACAAGCTAAGAATGTATTTTACCTTTTTAAAGTGATTGCACTTTAAATGGTTGCATAAATATGTACATACGTACATACTATCCTTAATTTTGCCTCTTGGCCCTGCTAAATCTAAAACATTTACTTTCTGGCCCTTTAAGAAAAAAATTGCCAACTCCAGTAAGTCTAACCATTTGGTTATAATTCACACACACCTACATTTTATTACTAGCTACAATTAGTTGTGTTCTAGCTCGTTGTTAGTGGATTGAGACATGTAGTTGAGAAATGCTGGTCATAATTGAGAGTAGAGAGCAAAACCCAGCAATTTGTGTTTTTTATTGCCTCTTCTGCCCCTTCCCTCCTCCCTACACGAATAAGGTCTTAACCCTATTAAAAAATACATTAGAATGAATTGACAAAGTTACATCCTCTCCTTACCCCCCACTCTTTTTGTAATACACCCAGTTTTTCTTAAGGAAACAGTGAAGGGATTGTATAGAGACAGGAAATCTGAAAGGAAATCAGGAACTCTGTTTAGGATCTCAGCTTTTGCTTTCATAATTCATGTTAGCAGTTCATCTGGGGATAGCAAGAGCCTGAAAAAAGAGTGGGACAAATATCTGGCCTTAAATATGGAACAGGTCATAACTTGGGCATTGCTTGGTAAATGACTAGAGACATCTGAAATCCCATGATATTATCATAGAGGTGCTTAGTAAGAATTTACTTGGTTAGCATGCAGTTAGGGTGAAGGTAGTTGGTTTATAAAGGATATTGTCATAAGGGTAGCATAATATAATGCGGCATTTCCAAAGCGTGATGCAGACTATAGGTTCTTGGAGCACTATTATAGCTGTTTGGGGAAGCAGGGTACCCATATGGTTAAGAAGTTTGAAAAAGTCTTGCTTAAATAAAACCTTTCATATTGCAGAAATTTCCCTGAGTCCTTAATATGCTAATGTCAATTATCTGTCTATAAGTAGAGGGTATAGCACACAGTGTTTTCTAAAGTGATGATGAGCCTTTTTGGTTTGCTTCTTTTTAATCCAAGGATTTGTGTTCTAAGCATCATAGTCTGGAAAACACTGACTTTCTCTTTTCCACACTAGAATCCTTTTCTGGTCAATGAATCAGTACCCATTGATTAGAGTCCGTGTACCTTTTTTTTCCTGGATAATACAGAGCAATATTTATAAATCTTCATTCTCCAACTCTTCTTTCCTATTTTAGATTCCATGCAGACCACCATTCTTCCGGGAGCTTTTGACATTATTTCGTTCTTTTCCATTTCAATGTACTTTTATAACCATAAAATTTTCAAGTTGACAAATTATTCCTGGTTGCTTTTCTTCTTGGTTTAACTGACTCCTGTGCACAAAAGGAGTTATCTTAATGTAGTCATCCAGGTCTCCCTAAATCACAAGTAAAAAAGAGTGACAGTTAACTCCAACTAAGATGAGCGACTCTCTGATAAGATAGATCCCAGAGGCCTTCTGTAAAACAGTAGTTAGGTCTTGGGGGTTGTAACACCTTGCACAGAAGTGTAAAACCTTTTGACCACTGGCCATACTGTTCATGTAGAATAGAAAGCATCAGCCGTAAAAAGATAGCTCTTACTTTTGAAGTTCTGTTTTAGATTCTCCTCAGGGATTGACTGAAGTGGATTTTGGTGGATTTCTATTTTTAAACAATCTTCAGATAAGGGAAAGTTACTGAATTCTCTAAATTAAGATCAAGCTCACCATTTCTCACCTGCCTGACAACCTTTGGCCCTCTCTCCAACCCAGTGCAGCAGAAATCAACATTCCCTGTCTACAGCAGGGCTCCGCGATTTCCTTGTGCACATCGATTTCTCTTTACAGATGGGAGCCTGTCGCTATAATCAGATCTGTCAGCTCTTGGTGAAGGGATTGGAAAGTGGCCTTACTCATGTGGCAATCTGAAAGTGACTTCTTGTCACTCCCTCTCCTTGGCACAGCCCCAGACCGCCAACGTGGGGTCCTTTATCACGCTCCTGCAGTGGGCTGGGTCCCTGCCTGAAAAGACGCTGCTGAATTGAGCACACTGCCCCTTTTTGCAGAACTCACGGTCTATCCAGGGCTGATCCTCTCATGGTTGACTTTTAGGAAATTTGGCTACCAAGCCCGGGATGTTTTTTCAATCAGTAACTAGTACAACTTCTGGCATCATAATTCACACAATTAATTTAATACAAATAATTGTGGGATTGGTAATATACCCATTATATTTTTATTGCACAATTAAAAATGTGTTATTTTATTATCTTAACCGTCTACCATTCTACTTCTAGATTGTAACAAAGACAGAGATAGAATTTTTAAAAAAGAAGTTAAAAATATTATCCTAGCCAGTCATTCCCTCAGACATTAGATATGAGCTAACTGATTTTTAAGCTTTTGCTTCGCAGTTCCATTACATTTTTTCACCTCAGTATATTTTTGCACCCTCTTACTTTTTGGAGAGACAAGATGTCATATTTCTAGTTTCTAGCAGAACTGTTCAGTAGATCAATTCCTGTTAACACAGCTGTTAAATATTGAGATCATGCTGCATATTAAATGAAATCAGTTTTCAAAGTAAATTAAATCCCTGAGTGAAGGTGGGTGCATCTTTCCACATGGGGGAAGAAATGTTAATAGAGCTGCATATATAAGCAGATTTGGGGGAAAGAAGCTGAACTGTCTATAGAGCAGTTATAATACAACCATCCCATCTTTCTCAAATGTCTTAAAAACTAAAATACGTTCAGTACAATTTCAAACATGGAAGATTAAGATACCTATTTTCAAAATATGATGACTTTTTTTCTGACAGTCAGTCAACTGTCTTTGCTTTGAAATAACATCTATATTGGTCTAGTATTGGATTTAGCCAGATTCCTCATTCATTTTTTTTCAACCAGGAGAGAATAATGAGGTTGAAGTAATTTAGTAAGGTCTAAAAGGGCGATTAATAGACTTTGATTAACTGGCTCTGGTTATAAGTGATGGATGGACAGGCTTCACATGCAAGTTTTTAAACACTGAATACTGTGTTCTTTTGTTAAACCCACAATGTCGAATACACTCCTAAAAAGGGAATAGCTTTATTTCAAAACCTTAAGCAGTATAAAAGAATTGAATATTTCCCCTTCTTAGTTTTCTATTTTAGTTTGGCAAGAATTCTAGTAATTATGTATTACACTGTTTATAGATTATAGAATATATTAAAAACATATATATGTATAATTCACATTATCATTCAATTAGACAGCACAGAAAATGCTTTGAAGTTTTCACTTTATCATTGTCTACTGTACAATGAAATATAAAGCAAATAGTCACTAAGCAACTGTTTTGTCTCGTTGGCTCAGAACAGTGTCAGATAATTCAGTGGAAACAGACAAATGGCACAGAAGGCACAGCAGGTACCTTCACATAACTTGTTACCTGGTTTTTAAGAGATAAGACTTACTAAGTTATAAATAATTTTCAGCTCCTTCAATCTTATCACAGGGAAAACTCTTCCAAGAACCTAGAATTCTACGTGTGGTGACAGGACCAAACCTGGAATTTAGATCTCCTGGCTTTTTCTCGATGATTTCTATTCTCTGTATCACATTGTCTTTTTCTATCTTCAAAGGCTACAGAAAATCATGTAAATTATAGTACTTTGTAAATTTTAATATGTAAAATATAAATGTATCTAATGGTTGTAGGATGATATCAATTCATGGAAATCACCTCCCTAATTACACTGATTCACAGTCCTTCTGGAAAAATAGCTGGGTATCAGGACTTAAAGAGATTAAAGTCATAACCTTTTTGGTTCTCTCTGGAAAGCACATTTGATGAATTGAAAGCAAAGTTATTGAAACAAGCTACCAATTCTAGAGCTGCTAAAACCTGGCCCATGGGAAGACAACCAAAGCTCCTGAGAAAGGTAAATATCCTTCAATGCACACAAATCAGCCTTTTGCATTTCACTGTTGACAATGCAAGCTAGATGTACAACTTACATATTGCTGTCTGCCTTGCATGAGACAAATTCTTTATTGCAAGGCAAGTCACATCACTGTCTACATTTATAGCTGCTCTGTCACTGTGGCAGTTACAGGCTGACACCTCCCAGATGCTTGGATTTTTTTGTGTGTGTGTGCCAGTGTAATAAACAGTTTGGGTGGGGGAAAGAGATGAAGCAATATTAGCATCCAGGCAGTTAATCCTAAAGAAACATGTAACTAAAAGTAGGGCTGATGTAAGCATGGAAAGCGACTTCCAAAGGCAACTGGTAAGATCCAAAGTCTAAGAAGTCTTCAGAGGCCCCTCCTTAGCCTGGTCTGCTGCTCATTTGTGCCATTGCCAAGGAATGTGCCCTCTCTTCATCCTTAGTCAACTCATTTTTTGGTTCCATGAAGAATTTGGGAAATTTTAAACTTTTATTGAGATATATAGCTGCTTAGTGATAAAACCCATCTATTAGGTACACAAGCAATACTCTCATTTGAAGGAAGAATCAAGAAATCAGATTTCTTCTTCACAAATGATTCATTGGGAGCTGGGTTTATTTTTATATTGCTAAATGCACAGCATAAGGAAATCAAATTTAGTTAGAAGAAATTATAATGGAAATATTTTAAGATATGTAAAGCTTTAAATCCAACAAATTATTTTGGAGATAAAAGGATCTCTCCTTCTGTGTGCTCTGTATGCTTATTGTTTGCTCAAAATTATATATGCTTTACAGAAATACCATGACTATTCTCATGGAGACTTAACACTGTCCCAAAATTCATTTCTTAGAGAATTTTTTTTTTTTTACAAAACTCAATTTCCTCATATTCTCTTGAACATAAATTGTTTTGTAATCCCTCAGAAGATTAGAATCTAGTTTTCATCCGCATTGACTTTTGGTGGTATCTAGGTTTTTAGAAATATTAAGTAGATTAAATATTGCTTTTCTTTGCAAAAAATGCATATAAAACTTTTCTGTTTGTTTGCTTGGATTACAAGATCCCAATGACAGTGATTTTTAAGGGCTTAACTTTTCTGAACCGACGTAACTTGTTAGAAAGAGGCTCTGGACCTCTGAGCTTGTGCTGGTCAGGTGGTTTAGGATGAGCTCTTTGCTTCCTATTGATGGCCGGGACAAAGTCCTCCCAGCCAAACTGCCCAGTCAAGTATCTAGGATTAACATATTTGGTAAATTCCCCTTGTAGTGTCAGTTGAAACACAGTTGAATAAAGAACATGTCTAAATCGCTAAGCTTCAATCTGAAACAGAAGCAGTTTTGATCTGACACTGTGTGGTCATGAGCACTTATTGCGTGCTACTCACTGTACTAACGTTTAACCGAGGGACTCATGGATTGAATGATTAAGCTAGTCCTTTATTTTAAGACCGACACTTTCGAGGCTCTACATGTCTTGCATGGGTGGTTAGCGTTATATGTAGAGTTTTAGTGCTTCAGCAATTTATGAAGACATTTATTGGCATTTAGACATTTGTTGGCAAGTGGTGAGGAGGTACTCCTCTTTTAAATACATGGTAATGGAACTGAGTTTTGGTGTGCTCGTGGTTTGTTCCTCCCTCCTCTTCCCCACCCACATTTTCGCCACTCTCCTAACCTGGATCACTATAAGATCATTCTAATTAAACTTCCTGCCTGCAGTTTAGGAATGGGACCTCAGTCCTAAAGTCAATCAGGTAAGCAAACAAACAATCATTCCTTATCCTGCCTCTGCGTAAGGTAAGTGGTAAGTTTTGTCATGCTAGAGTCTTCCCACGATTTATAAACATTTGTCTTGCATTTTTTTTTAAGAAAAGATGAACTTAAATTAGCTTACAATCAAGAAACATTCAACAGAATTCCGTGGAGAGTTCCTGAGTTTCATGGAGTACTGATTTTTAAGTTGCACACACCCATAAAACTCCATAAATGTGCTCCTTGAAAGCTACTACTGCAACCAATCTGGCTTATTTATTTGAAGATGGCCCTGTTACCCTCAGGAAAGGGAAAGCTTGTGTCCCTAGAGGCCAGAAAAAGGCATTGCTTCAAGGCTGAAAAACTCTTCAGGAAATAATTGTGGTATTACAGACACTGTGCATTTGTGTGTGTGTGTGTGTGTATATATATATATATATATGTATAAAACAAGATCTAATGTTATTTAATATAAGTCTTAAAAAGGATAAAAGAAAAAAATTGCTTATATAATGATGACTAAGGCAGTGTAGGAGGAGTTATTTTGGCACAATGATGATGTGTTTTTCTCTTGCAGTTTTGTAACAGTTTCCTAGTTATTAGATAACTATGTCAGCAACGTTGCATTTGATTTGACTTTGAAAAGAACTTAAAACAATTCATTATTTTTGTTCCATTTTTAAAAGCAACCTCCAACTTCTATGTCTTCAATGAAAGTGATTTCACCCACCATTAATTATTTACAGTTGTGCCACAATCCGCCCACCAGCCAGGCAGCCTACTAGAGTCACTGTGGTCTACTCCCTGCCCTCACTTTCATAGCACTAGCCAAACCTCTTGCTACTTCCTTTGCAATTTCTTTTGCATCTGTTCCTTTCCCTCTGTCATTACCTCATTACCTGCACGAATTCTAGTCAAGGTCCTAATCTTCTGTTGTAGGAACAGTGCAACAGCCTCATCACCTGTCTCTTGTCTTGGAACTTTCTGTGCTTCCATTCATTCCCATATTACAGCCATAGCAATTTTTCTAAAATGCAAATGCAAGCAATCCTCTGCCTCCAAACCTCCCTGTGTCCCTGTAGCTGCCCATCTTAAGCTCTTTAGAATGCCATTTATGGACTGACAAGTCCTGTCACTTATCTCTCCAGTTGTATCTTTCACCATGTCTTCCCTCATACTTCTAAATCCAGAATTCTTGAACTATTTATAGATTAATGATTGTGTCCTGACTCTGTGCCTTTTCACAGGCTGTTCCCTCTTCCTGAAACATCCTTCCCCAGACCCATTATCTTATAACTCCTTCTCAGGTATCACCTATTCTAAGAAACTTTCCCATACCCCTGCCAAGAGAACAAATTGCTCCCTCTTCTGTATTGAGGCTTTATATAACTTGGTGATCAAGAGTATATGTTCTGCAAACTGCCTGGGATCAAATCCTAACTCTACCTTTTACTAGCTGTGTTACCTTGGATAAGTTACTTGATCACCCTATGCTTTAGTTGCCACATCTTTAAAATAATAATATATACCTCAATGGGTTATCAAGATTACAATAAAAATACATGTAAGTTTGAAGAGCACTTAATAAATGCAACTGTATGTATTATTATTATGAACTTGTTCATTCAATTATTATCACATTTTTGCACGGAATTATAATTGTTTATAATAAATATTTATATCTCACACAAGAATTTAATAAGGACTTTGAAGGGAGAGACAGTATCTCATTCATCTTTATAGCTTTAAAATTTCTTATAAGGCTAGGAACATAGAAGGCACTGAATAGATCTTATTGTATATGAAGTGTTTTAAAAATAACAAAGTACTATGTAAATATGAGGCAATATCATTCCCCTATGAGGAAGAACAAGGGAAAACCAAAATTAGACATGACTCAGGAAGAATTAAGATTTATATTGGTTTAGATTTTAAAATGTATCTTGTTTAGGCTAACCCCAAAATAAGTTTACATATGCTAGTTAAGTGCCACTAATGGAGGAAATAAATGGAGAGTGTTCTGATGGGTAGATAAACAGAAATACCAATACAGAATTTATGTTTTCTGTTAGGTAACTGTAGCAGTTTGATATAGTTATAAATTCCAAAAATAGATTTTGGGTTATGTTTGAAAACTGGTCTATACCTGGGTGTGATTAAATTATGATTAGGGCTTTAATTGGGCCAGGTCAGTAGGGTGTTGAGTTCCCACCCCTCAGTGAGTGGGGACTCACAGATAAAAGGCATGGCAAAGGACAGAGTTGGAGGCTTTTTGATGCTGGAGTTTTGATGTTGGAAATTGATGTTGAAGTCTTAACCCAGAAGTAAGCACACAGAGGAAAGAGAAGAAAGCCCTGGGAAGAGAGGAACCCTGAGCCTAGAAAGAAACAAATTTTGGTAAGAGAGGAACCTGGAGCCTGGAGAGAAGTAAGACCTGGGAAGAGAGGAACCCAGGAAACCTGAACCCTGGCAGACATTGGCAGCCATCTTGCCCCAACACGTGTAAATAGACTTTGGTGAGGGAAGTAACCTATGCTTCATAGCCTGGTATCTGTAAGTTTCTACCGCAAACAAATACACTTTAGGGGTGGGGTGGGTGGGATGGGGGCTATATGGGGACTCATATTTTTTTAATGTACCATTTAAAAGAAAATAAAGAAAAAAACCCAATCAATTTCTGGTATTTTGCATCAGTACCCCTTTGGCTGACTACCACCGTAACATACAAAGCTCATCAACTCTTACAAGGAACTCCAACTGTTGAACATGGAGCATCTGTTGTAACCTGAAAAATCTGGCCCTTTATACCCCTTTTCAAAGGCCACACTGGATCCATTGTCCTCATAGTTCACCATCTCTGAGCTCAGGGGATCAGTCCCCCAAAACCCACACACCCTTCTAAGTTCCTATCCTCCATCGAGAACAATCACCCAGCTCCTACCAAGTTTCCTTGTACACATCCCAAATTTTCCAGAAACTTTCTCTTCACTTATAAATTTAAGTTTTACCTGAAGTGGGTTTGGGTGACGGCAAGAACCACATCAAGGTACGTGAGTTTGAAATGATTGTTTTCCAGTCTTTTTTAATTGGGGCACAGGCTAACTTACAAATCCATGTAAAATGATAGTGAGAGTAGATTGCACACTTGATCGATGTGACATAACCACATAAAAGCTAGAATAGCACAATTTCTCCCTCAGATACATTTTGTGCAAACTTTGTACATTGTCTAAGGTAAAAGGTAAAAATGTGCTCAATAAAGTCATATCCTTCTTAAACTCTTTTTATGTGCATTGGGGGAGGAATGCAGGGAGAATGGCTATAGAAAATAGCTCTAAGAATAAATAGTTATTAAATGCCTTAACCAAAGACTGATATTAGTAGGTTTATTTGATTTTTGTGAAAATCAAAGGCAAAGACTTTCCAATAACAAGAATAATAACACTAGCAATAGTAACAATAACAACAAATTTCTGATGATATTTCGAAAGCATATGCTTTGTCTCTCTTACTATAAGGAGAGTTAGTAATGTTAGTATAATATTATAATGCTAAATTAGGAAAATAAAACAACCTTGAAAATGCGCTTTTGGCCTGTGGCACATTCCTGAATTTCATGCTGTTTTAGGACTTTGCCCTAAGGAAAGAAATATATTATTTGGGGTGTGAAATACTATCCAATGTATTAGCTGTGACAGGATTGCACAGACAGATATTACACCGGCTGATAGAAAATTTTGCAGACATAGTAGACTTGCTTCATAATCAAATGATGCAATTTTCTAGCCTTGTAATGATATGAAATTCCAATGTGAATGTGAAGAAAATGATATGAGTAGATAAAAAGAGACTTCTGTTGACAGTAAGTACAAGACAACATATGATTTGGGGGTGCACACACCACATGGCTGGTTAATCTTCAAGACTCATTTCATTTCAGAAACCAGAGCCAAGTGAGAACAGCCCCTTCCAGATCCAGTCAGCTACAGAAAAATCAACAACCCAGTGCAATATTATCTCATTAAGCAGGGCTGTTTCCCCTCAATCAATCATCTTGAATAAAATAAAATGATGTTCAATTTTAAAAGAAATATAAGATCGGTGACATTCAAGAAAGCTTTTGGCATATATTCAGCCTACATCATACCATTCGTTGCTTCCTCAGCATGAGCTGTTTTCAGGAATAAAACAAATTGACATTAATTAATACTAATTACTCATCTTGCTGTTATTCTTTCAATTTATCTAGCCTAACCGATATATACTGCTCAAACCAAACATTTGCTGGAGGACTGGGGAATCTTTCAGCTCTAGCACATGCTATTTTCCCAGCATTCTATGCCCAATGTAGGCAAGAAAAGGAAGGACTATTTAAGTCATGTAGGGTGGAGATGTGCTTAGCACTCATGGAAGACTGTCACCTTCTTCAAAGCTGAATGTTTCATCATGGGATTTACGCCAACAACCCTTTCTAGATCTGTATATATTTTCCCAGCATTCTATGCCCAGTGTAGGCAAGAAAAGGAAGGACTATTAGTTTAGGTCATGTAGTATGAAGATATGTTTAGCCCTCCCAGCAGACTGTCATCATCTTCAATGTTTAATGGTTCATCGTGGGATTTATGCCAACAACCCCTTCTAGATCTGTATATATTTTCCCAGCATTCTATGCCCAGTGTAGGCAAGAAAAGGAAAGACTATTAGTTTAGGTTACGTAGGGTGGAGATATGCTTAGCTCTCCTGGCAGACTGTCAGTTTCTTCAAGGTTTAATGTTTCATAATGGGATTTATGCCAACAACTCTTTCTAGATCTGTATAGTTATTACAAGTAAGCAACACTGATGCTATTATTATTGGCCCCTTGTTATGGCTTAAAATGGCAGCTCCTATGTTTAAAAACTATCAGTAGCTCTTCATTGCCCACTGACCTAAGCATAAGATTTTCAATTTAGGGATTAGAGACTTTGCAAATGGTCCCAACCTCCCTCTCCTGCTTCATCTTCTGTTATTTCCCAGTCTTACTCTGGGCTAATGAAGTTTCCCAACCACATTCTGACTTTTAGTTTGTGCTTCATTCTTTACTCATGCTTTGTTCTTCCACTTTTAGTTTCTTTGTCCTGCTCAACTCCTTATGAATATACTATTTCTTCCACTTTACAGTCCACATAGAATTTTTTAGATTTTAAATAGCACCTGCCTTATAGAGTCATAAAATTGTACACTTGTGTCTCCCTAGTGGTCAACACAGTTTCTCATATTAGAATGAAATCAACATTTCTTTTGAAAAATCAAATCAGAGTATATTCTAATAGATTAAAGTTGCTTTCTACTCTTTACATAAGATATGGATATAAATGAATTCATTAAGAAGAGGTATGGGTATAAATGAACTAATTTTCTCAATTTTAGACATATCTGCATAATGTAAATGCTTAGATATTAAAGCAGATTTTTGGGTTGTTTTTGTGTGTGTGTGTGTATACTTAAGCAAATTCTCTTCAAACTTGCATGTTTGAAGCACCTCTGAATCTTGTTATATTATGATTAACTTTACTGTTTTGTCTTAGTCTCTAGCACATGCTAAGTACATACTGCTCAACCAGAATAGACCACTTGGCAACCATTATGGGATCGGACGGGAGGTGGTGAGGAGGAGAGTTTTGTACCAGCAGGAGCTATTCAGCTCCAGAAGCAGCCATTCCAATCTATATCAGTCTACAAACATGGCTTCTTCTTGTTTATGGTGCATACCTAGTCTGGTTCTTGAATGGGAATAGAAATTAGTCAGCTTATTTTATGGTTCATACCTAATCTGGTGCTCAACTTTATGAGCATGAATGGGAATAGAAATTTGTCAGCTTATTTTATTACTATTTATTATTTTTTTTCCTTTTCCTCCATATTTTTTGAACAAGAAAGAGTAAATCTGTGTTTCTGTGAGACCCTTGCTAATTTAAACACTGTTCAAAGCCTAACTCTTAATTTTACTTTCTGTTACGTAAACTTAATACAGTATATTCTTAGCACACTCATTAAGGCTTGCCTCATTATTTTATATAATAAGGCATGGGTGTTTCTTTATATGATATGCTAGAGCCGCTATTTAAGCAGCTAAAGGTGTATGACACTGAACTGCAAATGTGGATGTTGCAAATAGCCACATGCAGAATATCCTGGTTAAAAAGTTTTTGTTTCCCTTAATAGATTCTGTTGATTGACTTCAGTGTTAGGGAGATTAAAGATTAAAGAGGCAGGAGTTAGTAACTATATAATCCTCAGGAGAGAAATGTGCTGGCTAGAGGTACAGCAGAAAAGGATGGCATAACAGAGACACAGTCTTCCTTTCTTTCTCCTTTCCTCCACTTCCAGGGAAATATGTAACTGGTATATTGAAAATGTGCCAACACATTCTATATTCCTTAGGTATCTTTGCTATTTTATGACTGAACTTAGGCTATTCATCATACAAATGGTTTTACTGTAGTGAAATTTTATATCGAGTAATTCAGCTCTAAGTTAACTAAACAGTACTTAGCATTTTTCCACCCCCCAGCACCAAAATAGGACTTCTGTTTGTGACCACTTCTTCCCACGTTCACTTATTTGAGCACATTTGGACCTCATTTTGCTCTCTGAAAAAAGAAATTACTCTGGAGAGAAGTGACGTGGTGAATCAGTATGAAATGGTTTCAAGCAAGGGAATAGCCTTCTTTGTCATTATTTTTCCGAAAGTCTATTTAGAGTTTATAGTCAACTTCTGCCATAAAATTAAAAAAGGAGAAAAAAGAGAGAGAAGGGATTGAGTACTTCCCCACAGAGAGATAGCCTATTCTTTTGGGAGTGATAACCCTTAAAATGAGTTCTCACCAGTACAGTCAACAGCTCCCAGGATGTTTCTGGGTAGCATTTTATACTCATCAATGATTGCTATGAGAACTCAAAATTGTAAAAAACATCAATTAGAGTTACAATAATTATCTTTGTTGCTAGATTTATCAATCATTTTAAGGACTATAGTTTCATGCCTTCTACTCTCAAACACACAAGAAAATGTTTAGAAAAAACATTAGTAAAAGCAAAAATGAAAACTCAGACTTTGAAAAACTGCTTCAAAAGAGGAACATACTGTACCATGCGATAGAGAGGCAAAAGGGTGCTGGGGCGCTGAATAATAATGCAAAGAATCAGGTTTGCTATGCATCCACGCACGTCCCAACAAGTTAAGTGATCACTTTAAACAATCCTTAGCAACGTTCTCTCGGGCCAAAACGATTGGTGTTACTGAGCAGCGAGGTACCTCTTTTCCTTCAAGGGCGGCGGAGAGGCAGATGCAGAGACGCAGCCCTTTGCCAGGAGACTCAAGGCAAGATCCTCCTCCTCCAGGTCGAGCCCAGGGATACCATCAAAAGGTTCAAAGCCAAAATCCAAGCAAAGAGGGCCTCCTGTCTGACTAGCAGCTTCTGATTCTTGCGGCCAAGCTGCCAGGAGACAGCCGCCCCCTCTCAGACTATGAGATGCAGTAAGAGTCCACCCTGAACCTGGTGCGCATTTGGGAGGCGGCGTCAGCTCGCCCAGAAGGGCAC
The DNA here is from genome assembly GCF_030445035.2 of Dasypus novemcinctus. Classification (NCBI taxonomy): domain Eukaryota; kingdom Metazoa; phylum Chordata; class Mammalia; order Cingulata; family Dasypodidae; genus Dasypus; species Dasypus novemcinctus. The sequence goes on from NC_080689.1 coordinate 45,870,328, forward strand.
TCAGGTTAGAGCCCCTCTTCACAGGTCCTTAGCCCCCAGCAGAGGACCATCTTCCCCAGCCCCATGGCCTCGTGATCTCAAGAAAGTTTCCCTTTTGTTGATAGAAGCAGAAAAAGAAAACTGACAGGTCTATGCTAAGGGGGAAGTCAGTCTTCTTGGCAGGATCTCAAAGTATTGGAAGATAGTAGAGTCAGCTTTACTGTACCAGCAGTTTGGTTTTGTCAGGGCTGCTTTCATTTAGAGACTGGTGGAAATTAAGCAGACTCATAGAAGAGGAACATCTAAGCTAGCTACCAACCAAAGGAATTTAAAAAGGCAATGAGTATTACTTTTCAAACAATAAAATATTTATTTTCACTGTCTAGGGCAATCTCTATACAGATGAGGGTATTCAGGAAGCTAACTCAGTAATCAGAAGTTGGTTGTTGAGAGGTGATTTGTTTGTTTGTTTGTTTATTTCTCTCCCCTTCCCCCCACCCCAGTCTGTTCTCTGTGTCCATTTGCTGCATCTTCTTTGTTCGCTTCTGTTGTCAGCGGCACGGGAATCTGTGTTTCTTTTTGTTGCGTCATCTTGTTGTGTCAGCTCTCCATGTGTGCGGCACCATTCCTGGGCAGGCTGCACTTTCTTTTGTGCTGGGTGGCTCTCCTTGCGCATGGGGCCTCCCTACGCGGGGACACCCCTGCGTGGCATGGCACTCCTTGCGTGCATCAGCACTGCGCATGGGCCAGCTCCACACGGGTGGGTCAAGGAGTCCCAGGGTTTGAACCACGGACCTCCCATATGGCAGACAGACGCCCTAACCACTGGGCCAAATCTGCCGCCAAGAGGGGTGATTTGTTTTAAGAGCTATTTCATTCATTTGATGAAAATGGCAACATCCAATTCTCATCTTTTTATAATTAACACCTCAAATAACAGGCATTCTAGTCAGCCAGATTCAATGTCTTTTTTCACAATCAGTTCTTAATAAATAATGATAAATTCTTACTTCTTACTCTCCTGTTTTGACCACCCTTGCATATGCCCAATCTTTTGTAAAGGTTACTAGTAATCTTCAGACAGAATATAATGAATGATAACATCTTTCCTTTTCCCCTCTCCTCCCCTTCTCTTCCTTTCTCTTTCTTTGCTCCCTCTGAAAAATGTCTCTGATTGCATTTTTTTTTAGATTTTTTTAAATTGAAATACATCATTCATACATGAACACACATAAACAATTAGTGTATAGTAGATTGTGAACTTACAAAATATACATAACATCACACAGTGGTCTCATACATACATCACCCCTCCACCAACTCTTTGCATTGGTGTGAAACATTTGTTACAAACTATGCAAGAACATCATCAAAATATTACTACTAACTATATTCCTTATCTTACATTTGGTGTATTTTTCCCCCAACCCATACTATTTTTTTAAATGTATTTTTGTTTTATGGATATTGTGAACTTGCAAAAATCATACAGATGTGTAGATTTCCCATGCAACTCCACACCCTGGGGGAACATTTGTTACAGATTATAAGATAATATCATCAGACTATTACCACCGATCATGGTCCATAGCATACATTTGGCACACTTTTTTCCATACACCTCCATTATCAATACAGTATATTAATTAATGCTTGGCATCAATGCAAAAATATTATAGTATTGCTTTAACCACAGTCTATAGGTCACATCATTTGTAGTTTTTCCATATTTCTCCATATTCCCATCATCCTGCAATGGTGATGTACATCTGCTCTAGCTCACAGAAGGACTCTCTTGCATTTGTACCATTAACCACAATTCTCAACTGCCTCTGGGTTCACTGTGTTACTCAGCTCCTAGATTATTCTTTAGCTTTCTTTCTATTGACATTTACTTCCCCAGACTACTTTTTTCAGTCACAATCACATTTATAAACCAGTTGTTACTCACTATAATGTGTTACTATCAACTTTATCCATCTCCACACTTTTACAGTCAAGTTAATTAAAACCTCTACATACATTAAGCATACATAGTTCTTCTCAACCTGACTCTTATCTCCTTATAACTAAACTCTAGGTTCTAATTCCATTGTTTATTATTTGTATTTAGTTCATATTAATGGGACCATGCAATATTTGTCCTTTTGTGTCTGGCTTACTTCGCTTAGTATAATGTCTTCAAGACCCATCCATGTTATCACATATGTCCCAATTTCATTTCTTCCTATGGCAGCCTAGTATTCCATTATACCATTGTGTATATACCACATTTTGTTTATCCATTCATTGGTGGATGAATACTTGGGTTGTTTCCATCTTTTGGCAATTGTCAGCAATGCCGCTATGAACATGGGTGTGCAGATTTCCTTTTGTGTCATAGTTTTTAGTTCTTCTGGATATATTCATAGTAGAGGGATTGTTGGATCATATGACAGTTCTATATTTAGCTCCCTGAGGACCCACCAAACTGTCTTCCACAGAGACTGCACCATTTTAGACTACCACCAACAGTAAAGGCTGTTCCTATTTCTCCACATCCTCTCCAGCACTTATTGTTTGTTTTTTTAATAATGGCCATTCTATGTGGTATTAGATTATATCTCATTGTTGTTTTAATTTGCATTTTCTTAATAGCTAGTGATATGGAACATCTGGTTGTATTTTTGTGAAGAAAAAATTTAAACATAGAGAAAGATGTAGAAAATATAACAAATATATTTGTTATACCTTTAATATATCATTTTATCATATTTGCCATTAAATGTGGATTTGGGGTAGATTTCCTTTATAAGGTTAAGGAAGTTCTTTACTGCTCCTTATTTGTTAACAGTTGTTATCCTGGATGTACAAATCGTTTTTGCATTCCTGGTACTGGCACCATGGGGTCAGGAAATCTATATTTTTCACTCATATATTTGATTTGCTCTTATCTGGGAATTTTACTGCTATTTCATAAGTGGAACTTGTGTTTTATTGGGTGATCTTTGCACAATTTTGATTCTGGATTTACATTTATTATCAAGTATGTTGGGCACTTTTCCATTATTTTGTAATATTTGAACTGTTTTGAATAAAACAAATTTTATCTGTTTTTTAGAGGTTTAGGTTTGATAAAAGTTTTCTAAAAAGTATTTGGCTGGGCTGAGATTTTGGGGGATTATGTGTGCATATATATGGGTATGTCTGTTTGTTTGTATGTATGTGTGCATGTGGTTGAACCATCAAAAATGGGCTCAGAAAAGGGTGATTCTAATTCTTTTTTATTTTTTTAAAGATTTATTTAATTTATTTATTTCTTACCCTCCCCCCCATTGCTTACCTTCACTGTCTGCTCTCTGTGTTTATTCACTGTGCATTGTCTGCATCTGCTTGTTTCCTCTTTAAGAGGCACAGGGAACTGAACACAGGACCTCCCATGTGGGAGAGAGGTGCCTTGAGTCACCTTTTCTCCCTGCTTTGTTGTGTCTCTCATTGTGTTTCCTCTTTGTGTCTCCTTTTTGTATCAGCTTGCTGTACCAGCCTGTCATGCCAACACATGGGGTAAGCTCACTGTATTGCTTATCTTCTCTAAGAGGCACCAGAAACTAACCCAGGGTTTCCCATGTGGTAGATAGGTGCCCAAATGCTTGAGCCATATCTGCTTCCCTGGTTCTAATTCTTTAATGGTTGTTGGTTTATTTTATTTTTTTTTAATTCTTCTAAAGCCAATTTTAATAATGTCTTTTTAAATTATGCATTTCACTTAGGTGATCAAATTTATTCATAAAAATTGTTCATGTTATTCTGTTTTTAATCTTCTCTTTGCCTCCTGATAAGTGCCTGCTTTTAGACCAAATATTGTTTTTTTTTGGTTGGGTTCCATTTCTCATTTTACTAGAAATATCTCCATTTTATTAATATTAATAGTTTCAAAGAGCCAACTTTCGATTTTATTAATCTTCTCAGGTATGTCTCTGTGTCCTCATTAATTTCTGCCACTTATTTTAATGTTTCCATTACTCTTTTTGGATTTATTCTGTTAATACTTTTCTAACTCTGTGAGTTGTATGTTTAACTTATTTTCAGTCTTTCTTATTATTTTATGAATGCATTTAAGATTTGCATTACTTCATTACTTCTGATTATGACTTTAGCCATTTTGTTATTAATGATTTTAATTTTAAGTTGTTCAATTCTAAATATCTTGTGATTTTCATTGTCATTTCCTCTTTTAAGGTATTGGCAGTTTATTTTTATTTGTATTTAATTTTTTTTTTTGCAAACTTCTTAGGAATTGCCCATTTCTAATTTAGTTTGATGGTAGAAAATAATATCTAGCATTTATTCTTATACATTTATTTTGATGGGTTAGAGTACTATGGACCAGGAAGCAGATTTAAGCCTGCTTAAATAGTAAGAGGAATGAAAAGTCTGCCTTTTCAGTGTTCACATACCTTAGTTTCTATCCATTCAGAATGAAACATATCACATCTCCCTCTTATTTAGAAAAATAACACTTCCCCAGTGTTTCTTCCCTTTCTTTCTCTCCCTGCAGTGAGGGATGTATAGATGCGATGCAGACCAATGCCATGTAGAGTAAGAGAATGAGCTTTAGCACCAGACTGCCTTGATTTGAATCCAATTCTGATGCTTAATGTGGCATTAGGCAAGTAACTTGAGATCTCAATATTTGCTCTTTAAATTATCCATGTAGAGTTTATACATTTTTAAACATCATCTCCTCTTCCTATAGAAGTACATGCATTAAGCTATGCTCTGAAAGAAGAGCTGTGTGGAAAGATGGTTTCAAAGGGTAAAAGGTGAGAAGGTGGGCTTGTTAGCTGCTTTTCCATCTCTCATAGGGTGGCGTCATGGTGTCAGCAGACCCTGAAATGGCTACTCTCTTAGACCAGGTACAAACTTTCTAATGAACTTTGCTAGGAGAAAATTTAAACAGGCAACTTTCTTTCCACCTTGACATTCAAATGAACAATATGCAGACTCCAGCTTCTCTTTCCTTTCCTCTAGGATTTTAGGAAATGAGTTTGGTGATATATTTTTTTTTTCATCTTGGTTGTCTACACCGCTGGTATTTGCAGTCGTTTCTATCTCCCTTTGGGTATGTAGCTATGAAATTATAAATGTTTTGCCTGTATATGAGGTAGTATCTTTATAGTTCGTCAGCTTTGGTTTTCATCAACATCTGTTACTACTTTGGGGATGTGGGTTTCCTAGCGCCTGATGGGAACAAGCATGTGAGCAACAAGTCTCTGAGATCTTGGTTGTATTATGGCAAGCTGGGGAGCCTTATAGACCTGCCAGTCCGCTCCCAGGTCTTCCACAATTCACACATGTCCCTGTGAGAGAGCATATTCCTTGTTGGCATAAGGCCAAGGAGCCCACAGCTGTGACTAATCTGGTGGTATGTCCCTCAGGCTTTCCCAGAGAAACTGAGGTGGAAGTGTGCATATTACACGTTTTTCAGTGCTCTCTGGTTGAGGAAAAAAGAGAAAGTGAAGAAATACTTTCTCTCCTTTTTCATCGGTTGCAACATCCTAGCCCTAGAAGATGTAGTGGATCTTATTCTTTTACTTGGCTTTAGAAAGGTTTTATTTATGTTTCCTATATTATTGTAGTTGTTTCAAATAATTGTTTTAAGGTTTTGTGAGAGTTTTACTTATCTTGGAAGATCTAGCATCAGTAGACATATATAAAGCTTGACAGCAATTCAAAATATTGGGGCAACAAATACTTGAACTCTTTCTAAGTGACATCACTTAATAATGCTAATACATTAAAAATATAGTTACTAAGGTTTTCATAAATATTTCTGTGGAATATGGAGTGCAAAAATCAAGCAGTTTTCCTAAATGAGGATTTATCTATTGCTTTCAAAGTAATTTTTTATCCTCAAGAATATGTAATGAAAACAGCAGAATTGTGGGACCCCTGTAGAGATTGTGTCTGGGCAAATATATCTTCATTTGTTAAGTTGTTTACATGTTTATAACAAGCTCTGCTCTCAGCAGCAGGCAGAGAATTCCTGCTCAGCTAAATTTTGCCTTTGCACAATCATTCTTATGTTCCAACTAAGCCAAAGAAAATTGCATATTCATTTCAAATTGTTATTTGGCTTCCTGTGACTAGAGAAATACCCAACTATGAATTTTTAAACTCATAAGTTATTAAAAAACAAAGTTTTGCTAATTCTTTTAGAAATGTGAAGAGAAAAACACAAATGTTGGAAATAGGGAAATTACTGAGCTCTGAGAGATAGGATGGGGAAAGCAGAAGGGAAAGAGGAAATGAGAGGTTGCTCTTTGCTGTCAGTGCATATTTGTCTTAAAAGAAAAAATCCTGAAAGAAAAATAAAAGTTGGCTTCCCTCAAGCACATGAAAGGTGCCCAGATTTTATCTAATATTAAAAATCATGACACGTGTCATATGGCTGTCAGGAGTCTAGAGAATATTAACTTTCTTTTTATGGCAATGCTTCTGCCACTAGTGTTTTTGCATTTAACACAGAGTCCTTTTCTTCATTTCTAAAGAGAGCTGTGGAATTCAAGATGTATTGATCTGGCGTCAATCAAAGATGCTTTATTTTCTGAGTCCCTGCCTTACCTGACTGCCTATAGCCGCTGGAAGACAGGATACTGTCAGAACTGGTGACTGTGCATGAAGCCCTGGCACGAGACGGAGGAAAGGGCTAGGCAGCATCTTCTATTGGGGCATTGGTGCTCTTTGAGGGAGAATTCTAGGTCAGGGTGCTTCTAGGTCATGGTGCTTCACATTCAGGGATGGAGGCCGGAAAGAGGTGCTCAGAAGGGGCTACAAGAAGTGATTACAATGCTGGAAAAAAATGAGAACTGCTTTTTTTTTTTTTTTTTTTTTTGAGTGATAGTGAAATACTGGCATTTTATGAAAAAGCAAGCATTGATAAGCAAGCATTATTTAACAAAATTAACACATCTTACTTCTTTAATACTTGTCAAATACTAATATTTGAAAAAATGTGAAGCTAAGAAATGTCAATTTATGAAGAGAAGAGTTATGAAAAATATAAACGTTTAAAGCTCTGTTGTTTGCTTTGACTCCTGTCCTTTTTGTCTGGAGACCAAATGACAATTGGCCTCTGGTATCTTCTTGTTGCTTAACTTCCTCGAGTGGGGTTGCCACTACCATTGCCTTTGGGCAACTTCTCTGCACTGGCCAGAGGATCTGGTTTCAGCATTTTCCATTTCTTCTCTTGTCATCTCCAGAGACATGGCCATGTCCCTCGTCTCTTCTCTCCTTTCCCAGCTGAGACATCTGCCTGCACAGTGGGCTTTGTCAGCCAGGTCCATCCCAGGCATTTTGCGTGCAAATATGGTAGGACTGGAGAGAAGGATGCCAGCAAGTGGGAGAAGATGGGGGTGTTTCAGGAGGTCAGGAATAAAGAGCAGTGGGAACGGCCTGCAGTGAGGATGTCAGGATTTGGGCTGGCACAAAGGGGAATGGAAGAGGAGACTATTAGAGACAGAGATAAAAAACCAGCCAACTCCCATCATATATCCTGCCATAACCTACAGAATTGAGTGGGAGAAAATGTAAACTACAATGTGAACTATAATCCATGCTTAGTGGCAATGCTCCAGATACGTTCATCAACTGCAATGAATGAATCACACTAATGAAAGAAGTTGCTAATGTGGGGAAGGGTGGGAGGTGTGGGGAGTGGGGCATATGGGAATCCCTTATATTTTTGTGTGTAATATTTTGTGTAATCTAAGTATCTTTTAAAAAAATAAAATATTTATTAAAAAAAAAACTAAAAGAATGACCAACTCTGCTGCTGACCAATGTCTCAAACATTTGCATGACCACAACAGAAGTACCAGTGTTTCAATTTTTTAAAATAGCAAAATAATATGCAACCTTGGCTGCACAATTGTATCAACTGGCAAGCTTTAAAAATATTGAGTCTTGGGTCCTATCCCTGTGGAGATACTGACTTAATTGGTCTGTGTTGCAACTTGGTCATCTAAAACTTTTAAAATTTTCCAGGAGATTCCAACATGCAACCAAAGTTGAGAGCTGCAGTTATAAGTGAATACCAGAATTGTAAAGCCAGTATTGTAATAATTAAACAGAAGACAGGGTTATAAAAGTGTAGCTTTTCATGGACTCATGGACTGCTTGGAGATACATATTCTTTTGGACCTTATATCTGAGAATAAGAAAAAATATTCCCTGTGTTCTAAATACTGTAATTTATAAGACTGGCCAAAATCAGAGGTTAATACCTACGGTCCACTGCCTTTTTTGTATGACTTGCAAGGTAAGAATGTTTATCACATTTCTTAATGGTTGAAAAATTTTAAAGAATGATATTTCATGACCCAAGAAAATCATATGAAATTCAAATTTTGCTGTCCATAAATAAAGTTTTATTGGATCAAACTCATTCATTTGAGTATTGTTTTTGGCTGGTATCACTACAATGGCAGAATTGAGTAACTGTGGCAGAGAGCTTATAGCCATTAAAAGCTAAAGGTTTACTATTTTACCATTTCCAAAAGAGTTTGCTGGCCCTTATTCTAAAGGAAAGTCTGATAGAGAAATTTGAGTCTATAAAACTGATACATAAAGTAGAAAGTGCTTGCTAGTTCACATTAGAAAGTATTTTAACAATATAAAACAATTTGGTAGGTTGTCCTAGGGGATGGACCTCCCCAGTGCACTTCCCCTAATGACTTCTAAACCAGCTCTTCAATGTTCCCCAAGGGGATTGTGCTCAGAGAAATGCAAACTCAAAGCACAATTAACCATTATTCACAGAACGTTAATCATAGATGAAGATAAAACCTTTGCCAATAATGACACTAGCAACACAGGATTCAATTGCACACCCCCATTCATTTTTTTAGCTCTACTTGTAAATTGAGTAATTAATTGAGTAGCTATCTTTCTATTGCTGTACCAAATTCTTTGACTACAAGTTTAAATACTCTCCCCCCCCCCAAATTTATACATTTAAAAAATAATGGTATATACAATAATCTTTTCAGAAATGCACTAATTCAGTAATATATTGTTTCCTATAGCAACTATAACAGAATAGAGTTTCTCAACATGGGTTTATTGGATCATACATATATCAGCATCTCCAAAGACGCTTTTTGAAAATACAAATTCTATGGCTCCAGGCCAGATCTACTGAGTCATAATTTCTGAGGGTAAGGTCTAGGATTTGGCCTTTTAATGTGTCCCGCAGGTGAATCTCTGTACCCTTTAGATTAAGAACTGCTCACTACAATATAAGTGAAAATATTCACGGTTATTCTAAAAGCAATATAGATAGAGGAGAGCAAGCAAGCACTGTGTAGAGATTCCTGCAGAAATACAAGGTCTCTGTATTACTCTATAGGGTGTATGATTGAAAGTAAATATGGAAACTATCTTGCTGATAAAAACAGATTCATCCAAGTGGTCAGAGAAATAATACCAAGTGGGCAGGGAAATAATAGAGGTGAAGAAACACATTAAGATAATGGAAGCTAGAATGGAGAACTGTTAGTTGTTTTTGTTTTTGTTTTGTTTGTGTTTGTTTTTTTTGTTTGTTTTTTTTTTGCTTTATTAGGGTAGGACTAGCCTAAGAGACATCTCCCTTCCTGGCATTGCTCTTCATTATGGAAATGACCATCTTTGCCAGGCATTTTCTGTTTGCCCCTTCAGATCCACTCTCCATCCTTCTTCACCCACCCTATCTTCTGCTCAAAGAGGCCAAATATGTGGACTATATTAGGAGTCCTTAGTACAGTCCCTGCCCTCTGGCTTCCAGCTGGATTTTGTCAATGGGGTGCCCCAGCAGATCAGAGGGATGGGGGAGAGTGGGCCTCTCTTGCTGTGGAAACAACTCTGGCTGCCCATGTCTTTGGACTGAAACTTACTGCTTCTATCTTTTCTACACAACTCTCCACTGCCAGGTTCTGCTATACTTTTTTTTTTTTCTTTATTAGAGAAGTTGTGGGTTTAAAGAATAATCATGCATAAAATACAGGATTCCCATATATCACTCCACCAATAACACCTTGCATTGGTGTGGAACATTAGTTACAATTGATGATAGCACATTTTTATAATTGTACTATTAATTAAAGTCCATGGTTTAATGCTGGGCTCACTGTTTGTGTAGCGAAGTCCTGTGAATTAAAAAAAAAGTATTCTATTACCTTGTATACAATCCAGCATTACCCTTATTAATCATATTCAGGAATATATTTCAGTGCTGTTAATTGCATTCACAATGTTGTGCTACCATCACCACCATCCATTACTAAAACATTTCCATCATTCCAAATAGGAAATCTATACATCCATAGTGGCATTATAAATAATTGCCAAAAATGGAAGCAATCCAAATGTCCATCAACTTATGAATGGATAAACAAAATGTCGCCTATACATACAATGAAAATATTCTTAAGCCATAAAAAAGAATGAAATCCTGATTCATGCAACCACATGGATGACTCCTGAAGACATCATGTTGTATGAAATAAGCAAGACACAATGAACAAATATCTTATGATCTTACTGATTTGAGAAATAGAATAAGCAAACTCATGGAATCAGAATCTAAAATATAGGTTAGGAGGGGACCATGTGGAGATAGGGAATGGGAAATCATGGTCTAAAATGTACTGTTATACTTTTTGATTTGTTCCTTTGGGTCTAAGGGTGATGATAGCTCTATGGTTATGAGCCCCAAATATTTTGTGTTCCCCTACAATCTTCCCACAGGTTTGTAAATTTTACGATATTTAAAAATTATCCTAAGTTGACAATGACATCTACTTTGGACTGTACATAGCAGAATTCAAAAGGGCAGACGCATCACTTCCTCAGTGAGCAAAGGTTCAATTTTTTAAAATGTGATGTGTTTGTTCCTGATTTAGAGTCCTCAAAAGGGCTCTTCCCTTTGCCCGAGACACTCTTCCTTTCCCCGGTCTGTCTGGCTAACTCTTGGACATTTTTAAAGTCTCACCTGAAATGTCATTTTTTCAGAGATGCCTAGTGCTCCCTCCAAACTCAAATTAGGTCCCCGTCATACCTTCTCATAATATACTTTACTTTTCTTTCTTCGTGCTCATCAACATTATAAGCTAATTTATTAACATGGGTATCACTCATGCTCTCTGTGATCTCTAGGAGGGTCTGTTTTCTGTACTACACCTTTATAGGTGCTCAGTAGATTTTTGTTGAATGTGTAAATAAATAAAATATAGTTGTTCTAGCAAATTTCATTGCTTCCATTTTTGCCTGGGAAAACTAAAGACATATATAAACTGTGAAAATGCATCAGGCCATTCTCTGTGCATCCATCAACCTACTCTCTCGTGTGACCAATTATGCCAATGCCCACAGGAACACGAATGTGTCAGGTGAATGATAATCATCTGTATCTCTCATGGTAGCTTGTCTATTTTAAGAGATATTTGTTCTAAGAGAAGAGGCAAAAACCTGTCATTGAACAACATGTCAATAAGTGATAAAACAACAATAAATAAGTCATAAAAAGCAAGAAAATGGCATGGTAAGAATAGAACTGGTGCTGGTGTTAGTGGCATTTACATTTTCCTAGCTAATGGATAAAAGAGCAATTGGAACCCCCCCTTCCCCTTTCTTCTCTCCGAATTATTTCTAATCATAACACTAGCAGGCATCTATTTAAATGAAAAGATTTCTCCTTACAATGTCAGAGTGCCAGGAATTTGTATGTAGTAAACTTGACAAAACTGTGAGCTTTCACATGCTATGGGATTCTCTTTCTGGAAACCTACCACCATTTCCTAAATGAGGAACTTGAATTAGATGAAGGGGAAAAACCCCATCTTTTCGATCACTCCAAATATGTGGAGATAGAAGAGCTAGCGAGCGCTCCTCTTGATAATGCTCCGTTTTCCCGTTCCAACGCCACACAAAATGGATTTGATTTGCTCTATAGCCTAACACTTTTGAAAAGGGAACGGGATGTGAATAAAGTGTCCCTGTAGAGCTACAGGATACCAGTCTTTCTGCCGTTTGCATATTCATGCATCACAGTCCCTACCCCATTTCAGTTTTTCCCCTCATGGCTGAGAATGTCCTGGTCCCCAGGACTCATTTATTCCTCTCCTCAAAGGACTACAGTCAGCGCAGTTTCCCTCGCCAGCTGTCACTCCATGCTGAGAAATCAGGAAGCTACTACCTTTCCCCAAGTCCTCACAAGTCCATGGACATTCTTTCTGCATTGCAACAAATGCCACGGGAAGAAAAAGAACATCAATCCGAATCTTACTCATTTCAGTACGGGCTGACCTTGCTTTTCTGTGAATGATTTCAGGGATCAAAAGTAAACGATTCAGGTTCTCTAAACACCTCTCCACTAATTTACTCATATCTGAAATTCCTCTGTTGAAACAAGAGACTTAAGCTTAATGTTATGGGCCCTGTTTAAGTACAGTTTCCTAGGGAAGGTAACAGTGTAGCACATAGTTAATCATTTATATCTCAGTTTAAATTGACACCCAGATGCCTTTTGAAAGTAGATTTTTGTAAGCATTGGGGCCCATGAGGACCCTGTATCTGACAGAGAGGAGCAAGAAGGGGAAACTTGGGCTCTTCACATAAGCATCACTTATTTTTGTTTACATGCATTCCATAGTTCAGTTTTACTTTCAGCTAAGATTGCATTTTGTCAAGTATTGAAGGCATTCCAAATAAAATAACAGGCAATGTATTTTCTCTGATGACAGCCAAGCCAGAGAAGTATTCCCTTTATTATTAATAACCTTTCAATGAATGCATATATTATAGAACTAATATAAAAATGAGTGGATATATATATAAATATATTCTTAATGTGTGTAAAAACTGTACATGGACTCAGCATTATCCCCAGCTTGTGAGAACACAAGAATAGTATGTATTACATCATACATCAGACTATTACCCTTCAGGAAATACATCAAGGAATGTTTATCTAGCACTTCAAAATTTGTACCTCCATCTAGTGGTGACTGCCCGAAACAACATGTTTAAGACCTCTGACTTTATAGGCGCCGCAAGAAACTAAATTGAAAGCTCTCCGTCAACCAACATCCATTATCAATCCATTCTTACTTTGATAGAAAATGGAAAATATAATGTAAAGCTAGACCAAGGGAAGCCAAAGAATCTAATTATCGAATGGTTAAGAGTAGGCTAAAATTATTCAGGATGGAATAAGAGGGTTTCAAAGCTGAATTTTTACTGGGGGAATCTCAGAACTAAAGGATGGGTGGTATATTTTGAATGTGAAGAAGAGGAACAGCGAAATACTCCCATGTACTCTTGATGCTGAGAATATCACCCAAAGCCAGCCTTCTCCATGGATCCCCAGAGTCAGTCTCCGTGATGACGAAGAATGTTTCCAAGAGAAGTCACTTTGGGATATGAAAGAACCCTTTTGGTTTCCTTCGGTATCTCATTGGAAATCCTACTGAGAGTGAATATCACTAAAATCATATCTTAAACTGATATAAGAGCAAAGGACATCTGAGGCTGCCAAGGAAAAACTCATAGTTATGATATCAACTTGTTACAAATGTGCAAGTTTCCCTGTCCTAAATATTTCCAGAATCCATTTAACATGAGTTCTTTCTAGGATGAGGTACAAGAAATTCTTTTTTTTTTTAATTTTTTTTAAAAATAAATATAGGAAAATTAAAAAAAAATTTTTTTAAATAAATATAGGAAAGACAAACCTGGCTTCATTTTTCCATTTCTTTTTTATGTGATAAAAGGAAAAGATTACTTAGATTAATCAAATATAATAGGGATTTCTTCCCACTATGGATGGAGAAAAATAGTAATTCCAATAAAGGTGACAGACCATATCATTTATAGATTCACGTAATTTATATAGAAGTCTATGCTATTTATTATGAATTATGTTGGTGCTGGAAAAATCTAATAGTGACCCTATGTATCCCTTCCATGGATATATCTCTACTTGCACTTCCAAAGGACAATCACCTGGAAAACTCCTTCCCCAAAGAACTTATGTTGAATTTCTTGACCAACTGGGAGAAGTTTAATTTTTTTATTTTGAAATTTCTGACTTGACCATAAGTATTTTGACTCTTGATGTGACCTGGCATATTTGGTCACTCACAAGTGTGAGTCACAACAGTGAAGGTGACAATACCCCAATTTTCTTTTGAATAATATTTCACTCACACATTCATTCATTCAGGCATTCATTATTTATTTTGATTTGATTAAAAGAAATCCTTCTGAATCCAAATGGCTTTTGCTTCTAGCCCATGGCTTTGCTCTCTGTGCACTCATTTAATAAATGCTTATTCATCATGTTATGTGTGTCATGTCTGGAATTAGGTGCTGGGAACACAAACACTTCTGCACTAGTTGGGATGGATCTGATAGGTAGTGTTCTCTCAAACATATTTATGCCTAATGCCAAAGCTATAACAACCCATGGCATAATTAATATTTGCCTTTGAGGTCTTCTTTACTTTTTTTTTAGTTCTGGAAATAGTTCTGCAAGGGGCTAACTCTCCAACTTTTTGCAGTTATAATTTACTCTCCCTATAGAATTTTGCCTATTCTAGAAGCAGCACCTCTTCTAGGGCACACCATCCCCTCCTGTGCTTCTAGGTGATTCTGTGATCTTCTTTACTTCTTTTTTAAATTTATTTATATTTATTTATTTATTTCTCTCCCCTTCCCGCCCCACCACCCCCACCCCCACTTGTCTGCTCTCTGTGTCCATTTGCTGTGTGTTCTTCTGTGACTGCTTCTATCCTTATCACTGGCACCGGGAATCTGTGTTTCTTTCTGTTGCATCATCTTGTCAGTTCTCCGTGTGTGCAGCGCCATTCTTGGGCAGGCTGCACTTTCTTTCACGCTGGGCAGCTTTCCTTACGGGGCTCACTCCTTGCATGTGGGGCTCCTCTACGCGGGGGACACCCCTGCGTGGCAGGGCACTCCTTGCATGCATCAGCACTGCGCATGGGCCAGCCCCACAAGGGTCAAGGAGGCCCGGAGTTTGAACCACAGACCTCTCATATGGTAGGCAGACGCCCTGTTCATTGGGCCAAGTCCAAGTCCACTTCCCCTTCTTTACTTGTTTAGTCTGCTTCTCTGGACTCAATTACCTGAACATGCCTTATTTGGAACACCTTTGCTGTCTATATTCTTGGGCTGTGTTTCTGCTGGTGCCTGCAAACCATATCGTGAACGTATACTCAGGTTTGCCTGGCAGTATCTGAAGGCAAAGTCAAGTCTATCTTTTTGGTGTGATAAATTATAGTGTCCTCCTCCTCAAACCTGATCTGGCTGCCTGAACGCTGACCCCAGATTGCCCTCTTGAGTGGACTCCTCATTGCTTTCTAACCTGTTTCCTCTTCAAGGCTCACTGGACATCATGCTCCTCTGTCTGTAGAAGCTGACCTCTGGTCTGTGACTTCCTCCCATCTCACTAAGTCCTCTTCCTGGATAGTGCAGGGACGTGTGGCCTTCCTGCTGCATCGTAGTTCAACTCGAGACAATCTTAGGCCCCACAGCTCTCTCTCCAAGTGTGTTTCCCTACCTGCTCCACTTTTTCTCGTTTCAGAGGCAGTTTCCTCATGAATCATTCCATTTAACAGTATAGTGCTAAAGATCCCAAGGATTTTTTTTAAAGACCCCAACAGGAAGACTGAGATGGAATATTAGGCCCTGGCAACAGAGCCTGGAGAGAGCAAATACTGAAGAGCTATGCCAGTGCCCTCGAATTCTATGAGGAAAGCAAACAGTCATCACAAGGCCTTCTGAGCCAGGAGGTGTTTGTGTGTTTACAGCAAAACTTCTGAAGCAATATTTATTGCAGGTTTGGCTTTAGCACATTAGTGCAGCAAGTAATCATGTAAAAATAACTTTTTTTTCCCTGTTGATAGCCACTAATGATGAATTCACAAGCCTGTGTCATCATACCTTTCATAAATGGTAAATTTTAAGTTCCTATCTTATTCCTCTTCTACATTGAAAGGATGAATCCTTCCACAACAAAAGCTGCCAGAGGGAGATTCTTAAATGTCATATTTATGGTTACAATTCCCAACACTTATAACAGTGAGTGAACATTTACTAGATGATAATTACTTTGCACGCATTCTTTTATGTAAATTTTAAAGCAATGCAATATAGTAGGACTTACTATTATTTCTACATTACAGACGTGTAAACCAAAGTTTAGCTGATTTCCTCAAGACCACTTACGGAGTAAATGGTAGAGACAATAGTCAACCTCAAATCTATTTTACTTCAAATGTAGGATACTACCATGAGTAATAGAAGATGGGGGGTGCTGAATGGGGAAAATATTTCAACTTTGATATGATACAGAAAAGTGTATGTGCATATGCATGTGCATGTTTTTAAATTTTAGCACAGGGTTTCTCCAAAATCTCCTATAAATGTGTCTTGAAAATTATTCTTGCACAAATAAATTTGGAAAATATGGATTCATTTACTGTTGAAAGTATCAGAGCATTTAATGTTATAAAGTGCATTGTGAATTTACAAGATTAGGATATAGTATATAGCTTTCCCCAAATAACAGTCCATGGATCTCTTTGTCATGAACTCATTAACATCTCTTGGGATATTAATATTAATTCTGGGGAACACAGAAATGTTGTTTGTCTTTAATATTAAAGACCTCCAGAGGTTAACCCAAGAGAAACTGAGTGTGCTCTGATGTTTGAGAAAGAGAATGAGTGAAATACCTCTTTATGTTTTTATTTAAAAACTACACAGAACTCAGGTCTGTGTCCAGTAGAGATAGGAGACAAATCGACATGACAGAATATTAGCCTGTGAGGACACTGAAGTTAAGTAATTTGCCTGAAGTCATACAGAAAGAAATGACAGAACTACTTAAACATGTATCTGATTTCAAAGCTCAGTCTCTATATTTATACCAGGCTGGCACATGACTTTATTTTATCAGTACTTAATTGTTACCTCTTGAATTAATTTTTTTGCATGTTTGTTTGCCTTATCTCTTAAGACTGTAAATATCTGAGGGCAAAGTTAAACATTTTTCAGAGCACTACATTGCTCACAGCACATAGATTAATGTTGAGAAAATAATAGGTACTCAGTATAAATTATTGGGTATCATCACCTTGGTCTCTGGGATAGTAATCTACTCTATGAAAGATAAAAAAGATTCAGAGACAAGAGAAATCAGGGACAAAATTGCTTAATATCACTAAAATTTTGCTTCTTTATCTGTAAAACAGGGACTAGTAAAAGAATTTACCTACCAGGGTGATTATGATAATTGAGTAAGATGACATAGGTAAAGAACTGAGAACATAATATATTCTTAATAATATGCTAGCTATCGTCATCATCATTTTCTAATCAAATTTCAGAAATCACTTGGTGGCTAATATTTTGCCCTTTTATTAAGGAGTCAATTTGCCATAAATTAGGGACAAGCGCTCACTTGGTAGCTGGTATGTAAGAAGTATCTAGATGTCTTTCAACTCCATGAATATTTTGGTGACGATTACAGCTCCACGGGGTTTTTTATTCAATAGCTTCAATGATAAAAACTTAGTAGATACAGATGATAGGTTACCTAAAGTCCCATGAACCGTGAGGAGCCCAAGTACATTCACTTCCTGACATGGCAGGTCTTGGGCTCAGGTGGGCTCACCTGGGAGAACAGGGGGCCAGGGCCACAGCCTCTGCTCAGCCTGCCCAGTTGTACAGGGAAAACCTTCAGCACTGCCCCATCCCCTTTGTTCTTTGGTAAGCTCCTTCCCAAACTAAAAAAATGAATCCATTTTCTTCTCTTATCTAAGTACAAATCCTTCCTTTCTCTTTTCGAAGGAGAAATTACAGAAAGTCTGTAAATGGACCCACAGGGCTCAGTTTTACCACCTCACCATAACTTTATAAATTAAAATTGGCCTCCCACCTCATAGTCTTAAAAAAAAAAAGGAAGCACTTTTTAAAAAATGAATTGTCACACTTATTAGTTTTATTTGCAAGTTCCTTGAAAACAGAAGCCCTGCCTTGTTCCCCATAGCATGCATCTCAGGGGGCTAAGTACATGCTGCGGAAACCACAGCAGGCAAGTCTTCCCGTGGACCACTCCCCATTATGCCTGCCTGTCCCCATCAAAAGTAGAATTCCTCCTTTTTGATATAGGTCACAGACAGGCCAGCTGCCAGTTGAAGAAATCTATTTAAAGAATTGACTGCAGTTCCTCAACATCTATCTTTCAGCTCTGAGTATAGATGGTTTATTGTGCGAAATAAAAGGCCTGGGTATTCAGCTTATAGCAAAGGAGAAACCTCTTTGTTTGTTGACAGAAATAAAATGTGTCTTGTCATCTGTGTTGATATCACATATTAATAGCCTCTGCTGGGGAACACGGGCATCCTGGTGCAGTGTGTGATAAATATTGATGTGATCACCCAAAAGGGCAGGTCGCCTGGGGAGCGGGAGAGCTAGAGATAAAGGTGTGCTTAATTGCTCTCACCCTCCCTCTTTTTTTGTGCTTTGGAATCTAAATATCTTCAACTAATTGCTGCCCTGGCGAGAAATCTCAGCTAACAAGAGTCCCCCAAAATCTGAAAAAAAAAACACAAACATTCCAGATATTCTAGGGATATAGCTTAACTTCTCTTCTCCCTTTACAAAATCTTTTCTATTTTACACTTTAGATAGTTTCCAGCATCTTTCTCCACCTGGCTGCCTATGTGGTGGGGTGAAAGGATGCCTGGCATCAGCTGTGATGAGGAAACATCCAGGATACTTCAGTGAAGGGGCAGAATTTTGGGCTGTGATGTTTTCAGTTCAGCGGACACTTTCCCATAAGCAGGGTGACAGCCTTTCTTAAATTCATATGCCATTCAGAAGAAAATTATTCTATTTCTGAAGACTGAGAAAATGCTGATGCTCTTGATGGCAAAATGGCAGTCTTTCTGCAACATATTTTGTTGTCATTTTGTTGCTGTTTCACTGTGGTTACTAATACTTGCCAATCACAAGAAACTATCTGAATTGTGACCAACCTAAAGGACAAAATAAGGTCTGTCTTAGTCAGCCAAAGGGGAGCTGATGCGGAATACCAGAAATTGGTTGGTTTTTATAAAGGGTATTTATTTGGGGTAGGAATTTACAGCATAAGTTACTTTCCTCATCAAAGTCTATTTTCACATGTTGGAGCAAGATGGCTGCCGACGTCGGCTAGGGTTCAGGCTTCCTGGGTTCCTCCCTTCCAGGGTCTTGCTTCTCTCTGGGTTCAGGGCTCCTCTCTTCCTGGGTCTGGCTTCTCTTTCCTCTGTGAACTTATTTATTCAGGCTCCAGTTTAAGGTTTCAGCATCAAACTCCAATTAAAAAAACCCTCAACTCCATCCTTTGCCATGCCTTTTATCTGTATGTCCCCACCCCAATGCCTTAATGACATGGCCCAATCAAAGCCCTAATCATAACTTAATCATACCTAGGTATAGGCCAGATTACAAACATAATCCAATATCTATTTTCGGAATTCATAACTAAATCAAACTGCTACAGGGTCCCATCATATAATTGTAATGACATATCAACTTCAGCAGAATGACCCCAATGTGGACTATTTCTGCAATAATGTCTTTTGGTTTTTTCGTTTGGATGCTCAAGTATTTATTAAGCACCTGGAAGTTACTGTGGATACAGGGATCAGCAAGCCTGGAAGACAGATCAAGAGCCTCTCCCAGCTTAGTTCTGATAATAGGACCTCAGAATAAGCACATAAATAAGGCAAATATTAGGTCTAAAGACTATTCAGAATATTAGAATGAAAGGAGGAAATGGGGAATTACCATCGAGTGGGTTGTCAAAGAAGGCCTAAGGTTAAAATTTTAGAAAGACACCAGCAGGTTACAGATGATGTGAAAGACAGTTCAAGGCAGCATGTACTAATAGAGGTACAAAGGCTTTAATATAGGAAGGAGTTTGGCATTTTTGAGGCACAGACAGTAGACCAGTTTAGTCAATATTTAAATATTGCTTAATATTTAATAAGTGAGTCAATGCTGACTGAGGATATGTGAAGAGAAAATGAGGAAACTATAGAGAAATAGTGTGGAAGGAATTCAGTAAGGATATTTCTCAAAATCTGCCTAAACAGGTATGGATAACTAGCGCCAAAAGCAGAGGACAAAATCACCCATCTCATTCCAGGTGAGAGTCTTGTTTGCAGGAGAGATTCTGTGATCTATCTCAAAAGGCCCAGAGTTCCATTACATAGATAAAAGCCCATCTGTCTTGGGAAATTTGTAGCAAGGACCATCCCCTTCTCTCTTTTGTGTCTGTTCTTAGGGCTCGGTTCAGAAGTCAATAAATGTTGAGTGCTCAGGTTTCATAAATGATGTCCATGAGTAAGCAAATGTGAGAAATCTGACTCCTTTATCCCAGTTTGGAAATCTAGACTGGTGGGAAAGCTGTGTGGAATCTCTTACCCTAATCTCCACACTTTTAGTCTTTCTGAAACACTTGGAGAGATAGATGCCTAAGGCAGAAAGAGGCATATAATTCAGAATATGACTTAAAATTGTTTTAATTTTTGCTTTTCATTATTTAGAAGTGAGTCCCCTGTGAGAAATACTGATGAAATGAAGTGACTAGGCTAATTTAATTTGACTTCTTTGGGCCCTCTTAAATATGCTTATTCCAGAAAAAACTTGGTTCAGACACTATCTCAGAGAAACTTACATTAAAAACCCAGATTATATTGACTAAATTTGTCTGACTTTTTTATATAGGGGAGATTTGATTGGTGGCAATTGCTTGGATTTAGCTGTTTTCCCCTGAACCTCATCTATCGAGTTCTTCAAACACCTCTGCAGGGAGTATGGTTGTTAAATTTGGGAATGCTCTTTTTAGAAATCATCAGAGAAATGTAATTAGACATCTAAGTGGGGAAGTAGCTCACTTTTCTGTATCCAAGGTCTGATGATGGCTGCTAAAAAAATGTTCTTATATTTAAGTGACAATTCACCATTTAAGAAAGACAGGTTGGATCCCTGTGCCCATCTTCAGAAGCTTCAAGTTAAAAAGATCAAATATATCTGACTGGAAGCTATATTAAAGAAGTTGGCTAAAGTGGAAAATTGATTTTGGGCCTGGTCACAGACTTTATGCAGAAGTTGGATTTCATAGATATAACACAAATTGCATGAAGCAATCTATCCAACAGGGGAAGGCCCTGACAGTATTTAGAGATTTGGAAGTGTTTGACAATATAAATGGGAGAAAGCTAAATATTTGATACTAAGGATTTTTAATGAAATAAAAATTATATAAATTATTTTAAAAAAACTCAATAACTCTGTCCAACTATAAGGCATTGAATTAATTCTATTCTTTGCATAATACACTGCTCCTATTTTCTGATTGGTGAAACAGTAAATATTTGTGAATGCATTGTGATACTTATTATGTCTCTTTTTACTGGGCCTCATGACTTTTCATAAGTAGAACTGTCCGTTGAATTAAATCTTTTATTGAATACATTCTAGTTCCGGGCCTGTATTGGAGAAACATGACAAACTGAGTATGACAAGGTCCCTGCCCTCACCTTGCTCAATTTAGAGGTTGAAGCATCCTTCTTCAACTGCTCACTGGTCATCACGGTCTGAAATGTCCGTCACACCTTAAATTCAAAATGTCCACAACTGAATTTAACACCTCCTTCCTTATCATTCTCAGCATGGTTAATGTCAGTGCTCAGTCACATTGTTTCCCAAGTACCTAATATAAACATCATTCTGGAAGCCTCTCTTTGGCTGTTCCTCATATCCAATCAATCATCAGGTTCTCTCAAATCTATCTTTTCAGGCTATCTTAAAACTGAACTTTTATTCTCATTTCTAAGGTCATAGTTCATGTTCCTGAATTACTGCAATAGTCCCCTAAGTAACTTCTGTGCATATGTATATAAGTATAAAGTCATCAAACATCTTTCTTGAAAGGACTAGCTTATATCCCAGGTGATGTTCTTCCTGTTTTAACTAATTTTTAATTGTTTATTTGAAAAGTAATGCTTGTTTATAATAAAAATCTAAATAGAACCCAAGTAATACTTACTACAATTTATTGAATGATGTGATGTCCCTTGTGGTTTTCCCAGGGCTTTATATATACATACTTTCATTCATTCTCAGGTAAGTACTATTTGTATCTGACTTTTTTTTATTTTTTAGGAGGTATTGGGGATCGAGTTCAGAACCTCGTTTATGGGAAGCAGGTACTCAACCACTGAGTTATATCCACTCCCCATTGAGAGTTGTTTTTTTGTTTTGTTTTTATCCCATTTGCTTGTTTGATTTGGGGAGGTACAAGGCATTGAGCCCAGGACCTTGTACATGGGAAGCAGGCACCCAACCACTTGAGCTGCATCCACTCCCACGTATCTGCATTTTAAAATTAAGCAAAGTATATGTAAAAGTTTACTTTTCTATTAAAATATTTTGTTTTTTAAAAATAATTTATATTTTATTATTTTAGCTGCCTAAATAAAATATTTGGCTATTCTAGGCCAATTCTAATAGAATGATTGATTAATAGAAACTTTACTTAAAATCAGACAAGCCCTGATAATTAGTGGCTCTTGGTAGAATTTTTTTTTAAACTTGATTAGTTCTGTCATTTAGAAAGATATTTTGACAAGAGTTTATGCAAAGTTGTATAGAGCATTCTGCTGTATGGTAGGAGCTCCCTACAATTCGGATCTGTAAATGAGGCATGAAGATGACAAATTGGGGTGCTGCTATATTGATCAGGGATGAAGACCTAAACTCAGATGGCATAATTCATACGAAAATGAGGGGTCAGATGTACAGGCCCATTGAGGTGAAGTAGTGACCAGAATTTGGTGTCAAAAGAAGGGAACTATGGAACTTTACATCAGAACAACTAAGAAAATCATAACAGGGATACTGGGATTGCTTGTAGGTTTGGATATTTGAGTCTAATAATACAAGAGTTTTGTTCATTTGTTTTTGTAAATTTTAAATGATTATTTTCCCTTTTCTTAAGCAATTAATGCACATTTCTCCTAGTTTGGTGGTACTTTCTATATATTTTTCAGACATCATCTCACTATCAATATTTGTTAGTAAGAAAAAGGGGGGATCATAAAAGTAATTTACTAGAATATTTATTATTATGGGGTATTTATATTTTGAATCTATTTTTTGAGGACCCCCAAAAGACATGTGCTTGCTACATGCAAAATACATCATTACATCACAACATCCCCAAAGTTAAGTCATTTTACTAACAATGCTAAGGACAAAGTCTCATCAAATTTGGTTATGGCAGTGGTCCACCTCAATCAAGATGTGTCTTAATTCTATTAATGGAATCCTTCATAAACAGAATAAAATTCAGATAGAAAAAGAAAGAAACTCAAGGAAGCAAGAAGCTAAAGATCAACCTGGAAGAGAAAAGAGGCTAGAGAGACCACCACGTGCATTGCTATGTGACAGAAGCACCAAGGACCAAAGATCACTGGGAGCCAGTCACAGCACACCACAGTCTTCTAGAGGAAATCATTGCCTTGATGATGCCTTCTTTTGGACCTTTTTCTAGCCGCAAAACTATAAGCTAATAAATTCCCATTGTTTAAG
This sequence comes from Dasypus novemcinctus, assembly GCF_030445035.2. NCBI lineage: Eukaryota > Metazoa > Chordata > Mammalia > Cingulata > Dasypodidae > Dasypus > Dasypus novemcinctus. Next base: position 45,893,989 of record NC_080689.1, read on the forward strand.
CCAGCCCATTGCATGGTATTTGCCTGAGCAGCCAAAGGAAATTAAAACAGATTTTGGCGTCCTTTGCCATATTGCGTAGAAGCAAGGAAGAGGTCCTGTTCACACTCAAGGGGAGGGAATAAACACCAAGAGGAAGAGTTTATGGGGCCTCCTTAAAGAACAACTGCCACAGGAATAGAAGATTTGGCTCATGGCAGAAAATGTTTACTGTAATGTTTAGTTTCTTGTTTTGTGAAGCTTCTCTCAAATGAACATATTAACTTTGGTGAATGAGGATTTAATGTTATTAACAACTTTCTGCTCTTCTGGCAATGGCAGAATATTCAATGCCATAAAATATTTGCTCTATTTGTTCTTATAACCAAGATATTACTTCCACTAAAAGAAGAATCAGCAACAAAGAATATAAACTACCAAAAGCAAACAAATAAACAAAACAGGATACTAAACACCTAATGATATTAACCTACTTTATTTGTTCAAGCTTCATCTCCTCAGACTGAGCTACTGCTTTTCTGGCAAATATGAGTTTAGGGGTCTTTTTCCTAAGAAGAAGTACAGTTTCTAAGGGCAACAGGATGTAGAGAAGTACTTGTCTCAAAATCCTATAGATGCTATCTTGCAATATCCAGTTTATTCTCTGATTTTTTTTTAAACTAGAGCAACTTAGTACACAGAGAACAATAAGCAAAAATGTCTCTCAGAAAGGCATCTTTCATTAGGTGTTCAATGAAAAAAAAATGAATTTAGGTTTTCTTTTCTGTGCATTTGATTTCAGAGTAACTAATTGAGTTTTGAGGGAATATTTTGAGGATGAAGAGTATTGTGTGAAAAAGAACATTTTTTGCCTGGCATTTATCCTTGTAGTGTTTAATTTATATGTTCAGTCCTCAAAAAGATTCTCAAAGCAGTGAATTTCGAAATATCTTTTTATGTTTGATTTATTAAGACAGTAAACCTGAACAAAATCTAGTTATAAAGAATATGTATAAATATTTCTTACTTTGGTTTCAGTTAGAAGTTTCTTGTGTTTACTTTAGGAGGAAGATATGTGAATCTCCAATTATATACTTTAAAAATGCTATGTACTGACAAATAATTTACACATGCTTTATATCAACTTAAAATAAAGATTTTAGATCAAAAATATTTTTATTTGATATGAAAAATAGGATTCCAAATCCTGCCTGGAATCTTTAAAAGCTGATTGAGACTAAATTAATGTAAACCATACTATATGCAAAGAATACGGGTTTGCACAATTTATAGTCCTGGAAGAATTCTTTTAACTTAGGACTTTATTACACCAACAAATGAGCTACTCAAGAATGGCTGAACTTACATCATGATTCAAATAACACACAGTTTGCTAAACAGTCAACTTTGGGTGGGTGGATAGACAGACAGACAGAGGTATAAAGCTAGATATTATGGTACATTGAATTGTACACCCCAGATTGGGCATGTCCTTGGTCTTGGTCAGCATTCTGGTGGGTGTGGTCTCATTGTAGATAAGATAATTTCAAGATATTACTTCAGTTGAGGTATAGCCCCACTGAGTCAGGTTGGGCTTGAATCCTGACTACTGGAGTCCTTTACAGACAGAGTGAAAGTCAGTCGGAGAGAGAAACCAGGAGATGACCCATGTGGTTTGATATGTGACAGAAAAGCCAGGGACCAAGAGTTGCCAGCAATTAGCCCCAGAAAGGACTTCTCTTAGCCTCAAAACCATAAGCCAATTAATTCCCATAATTTAGGCCAAATGATAGTTTCAGCAGCTGGGAAACCAAAACAAACAAATAGATGGATCCATTTTATGTAATAGGGAATATTGTTGGGTAATATATCTACTCTCTCCTTACTAAGGAATTGGTGAAAATCTTACCTGTGTCAGGTCTAGAGAAATGTTTCCTCCATAGTCTTCTTTTATCTTATTTTTATGCCTTGGTTTGATATCATCTCAAGAAAGTTTTCTGAGTTCTACCCTGTAGAGGCTGGGCTTATAGGCAATTACAATTTGATGGTTCTCTCTCTTATTTTGTCTAGTTCACTGTGTTACAGGTGTGTGTAATGCTAGAAATTAAAGAGTTTTTCTCTCCTCCAGTATATATTTGACAAAATGCTGTGCCTGCCTTAGAGAGTAATTATTTCTTTGTGCTATCCAGGCAGATATTCTTGGTTACAGATCCTTCCCTGACTTTTGGGGGGAAATAAATGACCTCTAGGTTGAATGCTGTGAACACTGTGAACACAGAAACTTTAATCCTATATTCCCTCCATGCCTTAATATTAATCTAGCAGGGCTTTGCTGTTATTCTTCTGGTTCATTCCAATTTGCGCATGAGATGACATCTACATAGATTGGTTATCTTTTCAAACCAAAGAGCCAAATAATATCAGTATTTGTAAGTGCTAGGAAATGAGGCAGTGTGAAAGTAAGATCTGAGATCTTCGATACTTGCACCAAAATTCACTTCTTTAAGTTCAGTTCCTGTCCTGTCTCTATCTCCTCATTCTTTCTCTTTACACAATGCCTTTTCTTTTAGCTTAACTGTTCTCCTTCTCAACCTCCCACAATGATGAATAACATGTCTCTCTTTCACCGAAGATGTAAACCATTAATTTCATAATTTTCATATCTTATATTCTTATCAGGAAACTCACCCTAAAGATCATATTGAAATGATCCTTTAAAGAAGACATGTTAATGGGGTATATAATTAGAAATTTTTGTAAAATTAATGTTTTTGAAAATTATAATTTATTATTTAATTGAAGTGTTAATGCATTTGGGAAGTGAGAAGATGTAGTGAATTCATAATAAGTCAAATATGGGTAGTACCATAAGTTAAAATCCTTGACCTATGGAAGTCCTGCTTAGTGTTTAATAGACCAGAATACTAGATCAATGCTTTAATTTTCTTCTCTCTAAATACTTGCTTGAGATTATATGCCATTAAATTCTTTGCTGTAGGAAAATTATGCTCTAAAATTAAAGAATATAAATAGAAAATAATAATGAGATACAGATAAAAATTTAGCAAAGATGCTCTCCATGTGTTTCCAAACCTTTATATTCTACAAGGATAATATTCTATATAGAACCTATATTGGACACTTTTAATTATATAGAATGGATCTTGAGGTTAAATGTGAAACAGTAGAAATAGCCTAACATAGTTAGTTATTAACATTAAGTGAACTTTTACTTCGTGAGGCACATAATATAAAAGAAATAGATAGATGCAAGCTTCCTTCCAAACCAGTTGTTGGCTAAGAATATAGAACTCATGAAAAAGATCACCGTATTTCATAACACTTTGAAATACATAATCTGTTCTAGAGTATGGTATCTCTTAAGATCTCCCTGTGAAAATTACAGAATGTGGTGAAAAGAGCAAGGACATTGGTTTCAGAGAGCTGGTTCTGAATTCTGTTTTGCCTCTTACATTGGTGATTTACTTAACATCGCTGTCCCTCAATTTCCTCATTTTTAGAGTGAAGCTACCACACTCCTTTTAGGGCTTCTTTGAGAGATAAAGGAAATTGCATGTATAAGGTGATTACCACAGAGCAGATGCCCAATAAATATGTGTTCTTTCTGTGTTACCCTCATTTGACACGTAAAGAAACTGAAGACTTTGCCAGGGCTAGGCTTTAGGTCTCTGGACTTCTGAACATCAGGGTCACGTTCATTATGCCACACCTCTGGGGTATCTCCTGTGCTTAGTGATCTGAAGGCTCTCACTAAAGAACTTCTGAAACCCAAACCTGTGTAAGGATATATTAGTTCTTGTTTTAGCTGTTCTCTGTTGACTTGCATCATTATATTCCTTCTGGGTAGATAAAGAGTCCCTTGGTTTGAGAGAAGAAAGAATAGGTATATCTGTTGTTCCCCAACAAGAGATCAACTTCTTGGCTCTTGATAACATGTTCAGTTCTTTAACAGAGATGCTCTGAACTCCCCAAATTTCATGAAATTGTGTGCAACTTATACATAACTAATGAATATTATTTTTCCTTCTCTGCCATGGGCCAAAGAGGATTGTGAAAGGGTAGCATGACTAGATAGAAATATAGAACCAAGGAGATAGTTAGGACCTTGCAATGGTAAGATAAAAAGAAAAATATAACAAGAAAAATATTTGGACATGTGTATGAGTCAAGTCCACGGACATGCTCAGAGTAGTTGTAAAAACACGTTAAATTTATGGAAGGAGAAAGCTGATAGTGCACAGAGGAAGCAGGTATGTGATCTGCCAGGACATTTTCACATTTTCAGTGGTTTGATGTTTTCCTATTTTTTTGAAATTACCCATGTAGAAGCATATTCATTAACAGGGAGTTTTATATCTAATATTAGCTTTTTGTAATTTAATTACCCTTCATGAAATATATTTTGTATTGCTGTTTCGACTAGCTTCCCAGAATATATATCGTATGGGTATGTTGAATAACGCTAGGTTCAGAAAGATGCAGTTGTAAGAAAAATGGTTAATTTTGTTTATGGCTGATCAGTATAATTGGAAACTAAAAAGAAAAAAAATTTTTTCTAGGAATGTGTATTTGTCTTCCTACATAGGATTCATAAGAAAGGGGAATTTCTGCCTGCAAATCTCATTCTTCGAATATTTAGAAGACTTTATTCCAAATATAATATAGCAATATCCACCTAGAATTTTCATCTGGATTTTCAATGAGCAGAAGTCAGGGAACCAGTGAAGAACAAACAGAATTTTGTCCTGAGCTTTGTTTGGATATGTCTCCCATTGGTGGGCTGTGAGGTTTGTAATCCTTGTTTCATAGGAAACTTATTTTAAGTAACAGCTAATTCAGAAGTCTCTGGGAATCTGTATTGTGTGTTTAACTGTGTATTTCTCCTATGTGGTGAAGGAAACTATAGTATTTAAATCTCAAATGTTCAACTGTGAGTATTTGAGATTCTGAAATTGTAATAGCAATCCAATATTCCCAAACATAGTATAAAAGTGAAAAAAAGCAGAGATGTTTTATGAACCTGCCAAACTTATGAAAATAAATATATTTCTTTGCAGTCACAAATGTTATGTTTAAACATCACAGGATATTAGAGTTAGAATAACCTAAAGATTATTTATCTTAACTTCTGGCATCACAAATGATAAAACTGAGATTCACAAAGATGAAAGTGAAGGTACAAGGTTACATAGCTAGTTATCAGTCAGAGAAGTCATAACCTCACCACTTGTTTATTTTTAACCATCTGATGCTCAGTGCACACCCCTGTTCGAAAATAGGTATTTGACTCATAAGAATTTCCTCAGAAATGTGAGGATTACAAGGCTGAGAGATATTGATAGCTCAATGTCATCTCATTGGTGTACTGCAGATTCACAATGAATGTAACTCATATACAATTACAGAACCATTGGACATCAGTGTTAAAGTCCTTTCATCTTAATTACAGAAGAGATATTTTATTTTCCTTTTCATACACAAAGATGACCCAATCAGCCTTACATTTTATGTCTCTTTTTAAATTCTAGCAGTTTTTTCACTTGTATCATTTTATGGAGAAATCATTTTAATCAAAGAAACATTAAAATGGTTTTATTCCATGTCTTTGTTTCCTGCCTTGTTCTCCCTAAATACCAGAATCACACAGGACTTGATATCAAGTTATAGTCTACATAGCTGTCACACTGTAATCAGCCTTCATAATTAAGCAGTTTAATTGTCATTGCTTCATGTATTTACTAATGAAAAAAGCAAGTTCGTGGCTCAGTTATTTCATGAGATATTTAATAGAATTTTAACAAGACAAAGAGAACTTAGACACAAAAATCACAGCCACTTTATTATGCATTTTTAACATATGCCACCTTTTATGCACCTTATGCATTTCTTTCAAAAGTTGCTAGGAAATGAAAAATAAAGGAATTAAAGATTTCACTATAAAGAAAGGAATGTTGAAGGAAACACGACCTAATTTAAAAATATGCTTTAGAATTTATCTCTTAAATATTCATATTCAAGTTCTTAATTAGAATGAGTTCTGATAATATGCAAAATAGTGTTTCCATTTTGGTTCCAAAACCAAATTTGGACTTATAATTATGATATGACTTTGTCTCTTTTAGTCTTGGTTATCCCATCTATAAAATGGAGCTTGTGGAAATTCCTGTTTTACTGGAGTTTTGTACAAAATAAGAAAAAAAACCACTTATGTACATGAAAACATTTTGCATATTTCAAAATATGTTTCGTATATATTTATGATTGTATTTTATTACAGATGTAATTTGATGAAATGATATCCAGTCTTATTTTCAGCTCTCAAATTCTGCAGCACCTGTTCTTTATCATCCAACTCTTACCCAATACTGAAATAAAGAGCCAGTCCATTTATCTCAGGCAGTAAAAGCGCTTTTCTGTCTCTCGACTCTCACACCATGTTAATTACAAGACTGATCAATATTGATCATTGTGCCTCCAAGCATGTGCCTAGTTCAGTGTCTGGCACTTTTTCAATGAGTAATCTTATTGCATCCAAACCAAGGAAGCCTAGATGCCTCTGTCACTATTGTATGACATATTGTGAAAAGCCAATAAATTGGCTGACTAAGTTATTCAAAGCTCCACTACAAAGAAACCGTCAGAAAGGACAAATGCTTTAGTCACCTCTGTATCCATCAATTTTTACTATTTTTCCAAAAAGAATAGAAAGCACTTCAGTGAACAGGCAAGGGAATGGGTTGATTCTGGCCAAATTTTCATCCATCATCTCCTGAAAGTATAATTTTGAAGCACATCCCCATACCCCCCACATACTTATCAAGTGTTGAAAAAACTTCTTGGATTTATGAAGCTTCTCTCTATACCTGATCGCCTTATCCACCAAATAGAATGATGGTGATTACAATCTACCTGCCTCCTTGTAAAGACCTTCAAGAAACCTCCATAACGATCTTGAGGCCGTTAAGAGGAAAACATAATGGAATTTTCTTTTCCTAAATCTCGGTGCTCATCTGAAAAGTTAATATTTTCTGCAAGATATTCTGGGGGATAGTATAAACTGGCAGAAAAGTTTCAAGTACCATGCATGTTATCAACCCCCAGGCTCTTTAATTGAAGGAAGAGGAAATCATTTGTTGAAATATCGACCTTGTCTTAATAAAGCGCAACCATCTAAGATGCTCTCCTTGAAAATATAATAGAGAAATAGCACAACATTCTTAGAAGATAAAGTCATCCAAAGCAGAATTTCTCAAGGGCCATTTCCTAGCAATGGCACTTCCCTCTCTGAAGCTCTGCAATGCTTCTCCTTTCTATTACTGATATGCAGATACTTCCTCTCAGCTGAAGCATTTTCCTCTTGGGTCATTTGGAATAGCATGGAAAGTTTCCCATATACTTTGCTATCCTGAGTTAAAAAGGATGAAATAAGAAGCACAAAGGCAATTTTCCTGTGACCATTCCTGCTATCTCAATTATAAAGATGTTTATGGTTTAGGTGCCCAAATGGTCTCAATGCCTCCTGGCTTTCTAACCACATCTCTCACTTAGGCAGGTTAGTTAGGGCAGGGGTTCTTAACCAGGGTCCGTGAAAGATTTCAGGGTATCCATGAGCTTGAATTGAAAAAAAAAAATCAGTTTATTATCTTTATTTTCTTTGACTTCAGATGTTGAGTGTCATAAAACTATCTGCTGCTACATTCTGATGAAGGGACTGTGGTATCACCTGAATGGCAAACATCTTAGCCTGGTATACAAAACCCTGGTAAACAAAACCCTGACATGCTCTCCTACTCTTATCTCTCATTTTTTTCCTATGTGAACTAAAATTCTACACGAACTATTCCACTTAATATTTATTCAACCTGACATATAAGTTTCCATTTCAGACTTTTAAAAAATCTTTCTAGCCTTTGCCTTTCCTGCTACTCCTACTGCTAGGCCATGTTCTAATTCCACTTCAACTACCCTAGTGGGAAAGTGACCCCTGTTCCTTTGATGGTTCAGTAATACTTAGTCACAAATACTGTTGTTGATATTGCTGTCATTTTTAAACTTGTCTGACATCCCTCACTGTACCACAAACTCCATTGGGCAGAGTTTGTGGATCAACTATCCTTATAGTCTTCAAATGACCACATCTCTAATAGTTGCTCAAATATTTATTTCCTTGAGCTACTTAATACCATTCATCATACCGCTATGGCTGGTGTTGCATTTATGTCTGCATTCCTGCTCTGTGACCTGCTCGACATGAAACCCTCCACAATTCCTCAGTCCACCTCACATGTTCTACTGGGAACCTGTGTTCAGGTGCAATTTCTGAGCAAGCACCCATCAAAGCCAGCCCTCTGCAGCGTAGAATTAAGTCACCTTTCTATGATCTGGCAGCTTGGTTGTGATTGCTGGCTCTGGCATTATTTCCATATTCCTTTTGTTGTGATGATCTGTCTTGGCATAACTGGACTGCTTCCTCAGGGAGGGAGTTAAGATGTGGGCTCTGGAAGTTCAAACTAAAGTATAGTGCAAGATATGTCAAGGGTGTAAATAGCCAAGGTATATTATAACAGTAATGCTGCCAAAAGGCTGTACCAAAGGATTAGTATGAAAGAAAATTTGAGAGTGTGGAAGCCAGAGTCAGTGTCAGAAGAGCTTAGTCAAAGGAGTAAACAGATAAGGAAGGTCAAGTGAGAGAAGTCAAGACTAGAGAAGTAGGATGGGAGCCTGGAAGATAAAGGGAGGAATGATTCTCAGGGTCACGGGGCATGTTTTGAGGTCAATCAGATAAAGTAGATAGTCATAGTTAGTCTCTGTTAGTTCATATATTCACTCAAAAATACCCAAATTCAATCTTCCAATCATTCATCCATCCACTGAGCATAGGGACTACAGTACCAAACAAAAGAGAGCTTTCAGACTAGTGGGTAAGACAGATAGAAATCAAATTATCATACAAGTAACTGAATACTTATAATCTTGAATAGTGCTATGGAGTAAAAGCACATGGGAGGCTTCCATGAGAAAAATGCACATAAGGTGTGATTATACCTGAGGTGTAACCATTTAAATGATGGAGTGTGTGCCTCAGACAGAGGCACCAGGAAAAACCATGGTATATTTGAGAAGACAGGTATCACTGGGGCAAAGCAAGAGGTTAAGGGAGTGGTGTGAGAACAGGGTCCAATAACACACAGTGAACATAATGCGTGTCATTTTATAGAATGCCTGTGGGCCAAGTACTGATTATATATCCATATAATTAATGAATAAAACAGACCCATAAGTCAGGTATTGTTACTATTATCCCATTTATAGATGAAAAATATCTGAGAATCTGAGAAGTTAAGCAACTCCCTAAATCGCACAGCTACAGAATTAAAATTTGAATACAAGCAGTCTTGCGCCACTGACTATCCTTAAAACTCTTAGACAAGAATGCTTTTCTATTGTTCCTCTGGACAATATTAAGGGTTTTATACTTAATCCTAAAGGAAATAAGTCCACCGAGAGGTTTTATTAGTAAAGTCAGATATAATTCCGGCTGCTGGGTGGAGAATGAATCAGAGAATACCACTAATTAGCAGGCTATTGGAGTGCGCTCCATGCCTTGTAATCTGCCACACCCTTAAATCCCCTCCTCACTTGAAAGGGAACCTTGAGATCAGCTGATCGTCCAGCACATCTGTTTATCCAGAAGATGTGGACTTTCAGTGGTGTTTCTCCTGGGGCACAATTTAAACTGTTTCTTTTCTAATGTAACTGTAGGAAGTTTGGATAATTAGCAAATCATTCAGTATTAGCATATTTCTTACTGCAGACTTAGTAGTTTCCAATACAAATCAGATTAGTTTAACCAGGCATTCTTTCCTGAAATCATCAGTCTTACATACTTCAAACCAGTTTTGAATGTTAATTGTATGATGAGGGCATGGGCTCGTGTTAGTGTAACTTCAAAAGGTAAACTTCAAAAAAAAGAAGGAAGGCTAAAAAAATGTAACTTGGGACTGTATAACATAGTGATGCCTCATGTAAAATACAAATATGGGTGCTATTGCATATATAAGACAGTTTTTTACAAATATAATTACAAATAAACTAGAGAGAAGGAAACAGAATAGCAGCTATGTATGGTAGGTGAAGCATAGAGCAACTGAGAGGTGAGGTGATGAGTTTTATTTGTTTTGTTTTTTAGTATTGTTATTGTTACTAGAATAATGAAGATGCTCTAAGAATGATTGGAGTGATGAATGAACAACTATGTGATTGTACTGAATACCATTGACTGTATACCTTGGATTGATTTATGCTTTACTAATATGTATCAATAAAATTGATTTGTTAAAAAAAGGTAATAATAATAATTGAACGTTTACCAGATATTTTCTATGTGCAAGATGTTGTGCTATTTATGTAGATTTGAAAACCACCTAAACCATTTAATTTATTTATTTTACTCATTTATTTAATCCACAGATCTATGTCAAGAAAAATCTATGTTTAAAGTTTTATGCCCTAGATACTGGCTATGTGGTGGTAAAAAACAGCGATACAGTTCTTGTCTTTTTGAAGTATAAAATCTGATGGGGACATAGATTGATGTTGGAAATGTGAAATGGTGTAGCTGTTGTGGAATACAATTTAAAATTCCACACTTAAACAATAAGTTACCATAAGACCCAGTCACTTTACTTCTAGATATATACTCAGGAGAATTGAAAACATATGTTCATGCAACAACTTGTACATGAATATTCATAGAAACATTAGTCATAATAGTTAAAAAGTATAAATAACCCAAATATTCATCAACTGATTAATGGATAAACAAATTACAGTATATACATATAATGGAATATTATCCAGTCATAAAAGGGAATCAAGTTTGATACATGCAACAACATGGATGAACATAGAAAATGTTACGGTAAGTGAAAGGAGCAACACACCAAAGGCCACATATTGTATAATTCTAAATATGTAAAATGTCCAGAATAGGTAAATCCATAGAGACAGAAAGTAATGATTTCCAGAAGCTGTAGGGAGGTGAGAATGAAGAATGACTATTGAGTGGGCATACATTATCTTCTGGGGTGATGTGAATGTTCTAGAATTGAATAGCGGTGATGATTATACAACACTGAGGAAAACCTAAATTACCATTGAGTTGTACACTTTAAAATAGTTAAAATGGTGAACTTTATGTTTTGTGAATTTTATATCAGTAAAAAATCTAATGGGAAAGGAGACACTAGACAAATAAGTAAGAAAATATATCATTACAATTTGTCTTAAGTACTAAAAATAGAGACAAACAGGGCCCAGTACCAGAAACAATGACAGGTAGGAGATACATAGATGTATGGTTGGGCAAGGTCTCAGAAAAGGTAATATTTAAACTGGTACCTAAAAGATGGAACCTCTTTTCTTCCTGTCTAAATCTGAAACAACTAAGAAATGTAAGAATCAGGTTTGGTTTAAAAGAAAACCTGGGTTTTATTGTTGAAAAATTCTAGGTTGAACAGTGAGTTACCAAATGCCATTATTAAAGTCATACAGCACTAAACACCCTTGCAGCCACATAACTTTCACTCATGAGCTTAATGCATGGTCCAGAGCAGGCCAGAGTAGACAAGCCAGTCCCCAAAACAGGGACGGAAAAGGCTCAATATTGCATTTCAAATCTTGCCTTGAATTACCAATGAGGTTATTCACTTCTCTTCCCCTGAGGAGAGAGAGCAAGGTCATAGCGAGAGGCCAGGAGTGTTATATTAATAGAGGACAAGCTTCACGGAAGGTAAAGAAAAAGGAAAGGGGATTTCTTCATTAGAGGTAAGAAATCACTAGCTGTTTCTGGAGGCAAAGGATAGCATGAAAATGTCTATCACATGTTTGTTTAGACTAAAAGGAGAAATAGAGTAGAGAAATGATAGTGGTCAGAGATAATGGATAGGAATATTTCAGACTGTCAGGAAGACACACTGGACTCTCTTGGACTAGAGTTGTCATTCCAATGTGTATTTCCATCCTTCTCTTCCATTTCTTAGCAAGCTCCATTCTTTGCCCCCATTTCCCAATAAATTCCTTGTACTGGCGTAACTCAACTAATATATTCTTAAATTCTTTTAAGCACCATATCCAAGAACCTAGAGGAATCCAACACTTCCCTGGCTTCATTTGGCAAGCCAACTAGAAAAGTGAAAGGCAAGTGATGCTCCCTGACCCCTGCCAGAGACTGGTGAGCTTTTGTTTTTTTTCAAAGATTTATTTATTTATTTATTTCTCTCCCCTCTGACCCCCACCCTAGTTGTCTGTTCTCTGTGTCTGTTTGCTGCGTCTTCTTTGTCCACTTCTGTTGTTGTCAGCGACACAGTCATCTCTGTTTTTTTTTGTTGCATCATCTTGTTGTGTCAGCTCTCCGTGTGTGCGGCACCATTCCTGGGCAGGCGGCACTTTCTTTCACGCTGGGTGGCTCTCCTTAAGGGGCGCACTCCTTGCACGTGCGGCTCCCCTACCTGGGGGACACCCCTGCGTGGCAGGGCACTCCTTGCGTGCATCAGCACTGCTCATGGGCCAGCTGCACACGGGTCAAGGAGACCCATGGTTTGAACTGCAGACCTCCCATGTGGTAGACGGATGCCCTAACCACTGGGCCTATCTGTGCTCTCTTTCAGTTCTGCTATTTTAAAGGGCGTTCCTGGATAGGCTCCCACAGGGCATAAACTCAGTCTGCCCAGATTTCCGGCTTTCTTCAGAGTTGGTAGAGGTGAGTCCCCATGCTGGGCAGATCCAAGGAAGTTCTGACAGGTGGGGGAAATCGTCTTTGAGACCTGACTGGGCATGTGGCCTGAGTCGAGCTGAAGTCTACCAGGCCCTCTTTGTGGGTTCAGAATGGCTGCCACCTATTGTGTTGTTTCCTTAGACCACTGGTTAACTCCTTTTCAGTAATAGTACCTTTAATCTTCCAATGACTGCTGTCCTCATTTTGGGTCTGTGAGATGCTTTGGAATACCTAAGAAAGTAAAAATTGCATTTGTTGGGGAAACGGACTTTGGCCCAGTGGTTAGGGCATCCGTCTACCATATGGGAGGTCCGCGGTTCAAACCCTGGGCCTCCTTGACCCGTGTGGAGCTGGTCATGCGCAGTGCTGATGCGCGCAAGGAGTGCCGTGCCACGCAAGGATGTCCCCCGCGTGGGGGAGCCCCACGCGCAAGGAGTGCGCCCGTGAGGAGAGCCGCCCAGCGTGAAAAGAAAGTGCAGCCTGCCCAGGAATGGCGCCGCCCACACTTCCTGTGCCGCTGACGACAACAGAAGCGGACAAAGAAACAAAAGCAGACAAAGAAACAAGACGCAGCAAATAGACACCAAGAACAGACAACGGGGGGGGATTAAATAAATAAATCTTTAAAAAAAAAAAATTGCATTTGTTAGTGAGGCTTGAGCCCCACCCTCAGTAGTGCCTTGAGGCTTTGCTCCTTCTCTTCCCTGGGAAGGCCCTGAGATTGTCTCAGGGTATGTGGGGGGGGGGGGGGGGGGTTGGGGGGGTGGGCCCTGAGGCTGCTAGTTTTATTTAATGGGCTTTTAATATTGGGTTTAACTTTGGACCCTGGTTGTTGCCATGAGATAAGCTCACTCATGGCTAACCCTAAGACCTCTGCAAAGTAGGCAGAAGCTTTTAAAGGTCACTGGTCAGTCCCTTTTCAAGAGGAAAGGCTGGCTAGGAGATTAAGGTCTGGGAAATGGACCCAAAAGTCTCCCAAGACCTTAAGCCTCTGGAGATGCCCTGAGACATAAAGTTCCTGATCTCTAGAACATGGAGATAGTTGAGCAGCAATCCCCAATTCCAGGAGGCTGGCTTGTGAGCAATCCATTCAGTTAGGTCTAGCAGTGGGACAACCCCAGACACATTTTATATTTCCCTAGGATTATGGGCCGAGGTGCCTTCTCAGAAAGTGAGATGACCTGCCTACTGATGGTCTAAAAAGAAAGAGGTTAATCTTTTCCTGCCACACCATGTGGCCGCAGTATGGCCAAGAGTAGGCTCTGTATGGGACCTAGAATTACAGTTAAACCTGTGTTAGAGAGAAGGAAAGGACAGACAGAGCTAAGGGCCAGAGACCACATGGTCATGTCTTCTTAAAGGAATGAGGAAATGCACTCTGTTTACTAAAACACTCCCCTGTAGAATAAGGAACCTCCTCATGTGCCATCAATTAAGATTAAAAGGTTTCTGGCTTTCCTAGCTCCCTGTGTATTCCCTTGTAACATTCTAATCCTTCCAGGAAAAGGCTTACAGGGTTTTATCCCTTGCAGGAGGCAACTAATGAGATGCAGTCCCAGTTTGTGTTGGGGGCGGGCTTCCCTATACCCCTTAGCCCTGTTCTTAGCAGCTGCAGAGGCTATTTTCCAGGAAGAACTAAGCTGGGTGTTCCTGCATGAAGTTTCTGCTGTGGACAGACACTGAGAGCTTTGCATCTAGGTGATTTTAAAGTCAAGTCTTGATGCTTTCAGTGAGGGATAATGGCCACTGCCATGCAGGAATCACATGTGAGTATGGGGGTAAAGCGAAAAAATTCTCTAAAGAAGAAAAAGAAGATGAAAATGGTAGCCAGGACCATAGCACTGGAGATGGAAGATGAATACAAAGATACTATGGATGGTGAAGGTTCTGTAGGAAGCTGTGATCAGAAAAGGATCCATTTTCTTCTTCTGATGAAGCAATAGAAGCTGACAATGAGGATGATATTGAACCCTGTGACAAAGAAAATGAGGATGCTGCAGAATCTGATATTGTAACTAATACAGGCTAGGCAGATGCCATGTCTAAGATCCTGAACAAAAAAACTCCTAAAAGTAAACCTGGAAAAGAAAAAGAAAAGTTAAAGCAAGAGAGACTAGACAAAGGAAAAAAAAAAAATCCAACAAAACACAGCTTGATAAGAAGCGGGAGTGGGAAATGATGTGCAGAGTAAAGCCAGATGTTGTCAAAGACAAAGAAACAGAGAGAAACCTCCAGAGAATTGCAACAAGGGGTGTGATGTAATTATTTAATGCTGTTCAGAAGCATCCAAAGAATGTTGAAAAGTTAAGGAAGCTGGAGACTCTATTAGAAAGTGTGCTAAGTTGAAATGAACAGTTTCTAAGAAAGATTTCATCAGTGTTCTTAGAGGAATGGGTGGAAGAACAAATGAGAAAAGTTCTACTGGGAGGAACCCAAAAACCAAACAAGTTGAAATGAAATCAGAAGAAGGCCCAGGGTGGAGTATCCTACAGGAGGATTTCATGATGGGAGCATCTACGAAAGACTGGAAAAGTGATAGGCCATATGACAGCAGACCAGGATCTGGAAGTGACTCTGACATGTGAAATTATATAAGAAGCAAAATCTTCAGCCGTCTTATTTTTCTTGGAAAAATTTTGCATGATCTGAATGATGGGGAATTACAAGGAGATCATTTGTAAGAAAGCCATAAACTTTTTACTTTTACCAACTTTGCTCTTTCCCTTTTCCAAATTTTGTTACACAGTATTTTCAAGGCTTGTAAAAATTTTTAGCATTGTTTCTCAAACCATTTTGCAAAAGTAAATATTTCTACTTGGCTACCAAGATGCAATTGCCAGGATCATTATATGGTTATATATCAGTCATGGATATTGGTGTATTGATACAAAGCATCAAGGTTTCTAAAAGTGGTAATGCCAATTCATAATTAAAGTGAACTAAACGAAGGTAATACTTCTCTGGCTTCCAATTGGTAGACCTATATATTTATAGTTTCTTAGGAGGAGGGTTGTATTTCTTTGTTTTCATAAGCTATTGAGAGAACCTATGCAGTAAAATTTAAAGTTAGAGCATTTCTGATTTGGGTGTTGATTTTATTTTTAGATAATCTGGCAAATATTTTGATTTAAGAAATACTCCAGTTTCTACTTTTATACTATTTCCTTTTATATGCTAAGCATTATAAATGGAAATTTAGATTTATTTTAAATATCAGGTTATTTTTGCATGAGAGAGTTAATGAGATAAAATTTTCATATTTGAGTTATGCAATGAAATGTAATTTCTTAGGAAGTATGTTTGACATGTTTTAGTCTCTCTCTCTCTCTCTTAACTTTCATGAATATATGAGTTGACTTAAATTATCTTTATGGATTGACTGGTGAAATGGTGGGGTTAGACAGCAGGTAGTCTGTGTCAAAGTATTGTATCTGATTTAAAACTTGATTCCATATCTTAAATATCTGAAGTTGTCCTAAATGGGTGAATTTAGCCTAGACTTGTGCTATTGTGGTTGTAATTATAAACTGAGTTACCCTTTGTTTATGGTTATTTAAAGTCTAGCCTCACCCCTTGCCTTTGCTTATGGTTATTTCAGGACAACTTCTGCCCCCTTTAGCTCAGGGGAAAGCAAACTTAAGACACCCCTCTCTCTTTTCCTTCTCCTGGTGCTAATAACTCTGTTTTCTTTCATGACTCCAAGTGTGGACTAAATTGCTGCCTGGTGGAATTCTTGACCCTTGAGCTAGAACGTCCTCTCTTCCAGTCCAATAACCGCTGGAGTGCTGTTATCTCTGAGGTCTGGAGAGTGAGGGAGTCTTCCCACCTCAAACTGTTGAGGTTCCTAAAGCAGCAATTCATTAGAGAAGCCAGTTTCCCTGGGGCTTCAATGACCTAATTGGGTATATACTGGAATTAGTGTTTTTTATCCAAGGTCTGCCAAAGTCAAAATGGGAAATAAGCAAAGTTCTGAATTAAAGGAAAACTGTATTTTATAGCATCGGGGACAATTTGGTTATAAGACAATACTTCAAAGGAATCAAATTCTTGTGCAAAACTGCATGGTCAATGTGCCAGCTGGGCCCTGAAACTCAGTGGAGTTGCAACACCTACTCACTGATTCATTGGACTTACCCGGGTGGTGAGAAGGAGGTGAGGATGGTCAACCACCTACCAAGGAACCGAGAGAGTCTACAACTGCAAGCAGGAGAATACCATCCATCAGCCACATGGGATCTAAGCCCCCTCTCAATTAAGAGGTAGAGTGGGCATCACCATCCCAGATTCCTCAGGATTGGAAAATAAAATATGGACTAGAGTGGATTTACTGGTATTCTAATATAGAATTATTGTAACTCTAGCAATGGAAGAAATTATATCATTGATGTGGAGATAGTGGCCACTGGAGTTGCTGAAGGCAGAGAGAGGGAAAAAGAGGTGTAATATGTGGGCATTTCTGGGACTTGGAGTTGTCCTGAATGATATTGCAGGGACATATGCAGGATATTATATATCCTGCCATAATCCACTGAATGGATTGAGAGAGAGTGTAAACTATAATATAAGCTATAATCCAGGTTGTGTAGCAGTGCTCCAAAATGTACTCATCAAATGCCATGAATATATCATACTAATGAAAGAAGTTGTTGATGTGGGAGGAGTGGAAGTGTGGGGAGTGGGGCATATGGGGAATCTCCTGTATATTTTTAATGTGATATTTTGTGTGATCTATGTATCTTTTAAAAATAAATAAAAATATGTTAAAACAAAAACTGCATGGTCACAGTGCAAAAAAAAGTTAATTAGAAATTAACTTTTAAAGAAATGTTAAATTAACATTTAACATCTAAAGAAATCCTTTAAATGTTATTTTACAGCAGTTGCACCTACTTTGTAAAAGAATGCAAATTATAAGTAACATCAGTGAGTTTTGTGTTTGTGTCAAACTCTCTATTCATGTCTGCGTATTTCCTCAGTGTATACTTTCATACATGGGGATGGTAATATCAAATTAACAAATGAAATTCTTAAAAGAGCTCTATTCAAACTGTTCAAAATTAGATATGTGGTTATATATGTGAATGAATATTCCTAGAGCCCAAATTAGGCTAAGCAGGATGGGAAAGGTCATACAGAAATCTGAATATAGAAACTGCTGGGAAAAGGAAAAGGATTTTCTTAAGCTCTTTGACCGAACAAGCCCCCAAGCCCTTCTCTTTTCAAGAGCTCTGGGGGAGGGATTAGATGTCGCAGATTAAAACTCTAACTTCTAGGCTGAGGAGTTAAGAGTCCGTTTGCCCTGTAATGCCCAAATTTAAACCTTTTATCAGCCTTAAAATAAGGATAGTTAATAACCCAATTGTCGAATTTCAGTAAGTAAAGGAAAATCCTTGATAGCTATGGAAAGATCTTTTCTAAATTATGCTTTAAACAAATTAAGCAACTACAATATATTCCATAACATAGCAGTCGGTATGCTTTTAAGATTATTCATAGTTTTATAATTTTATTAAAGAAAAGAGGTTTTAGCCTCCTGTAGAGGAAGGAAAAATAACTTTTCTTGCATAAACTATAATGCTTTCAATTTTATTTAGCTTGAGTGTGATCTCCCTAGGTTTCTTGGATACCTATTAAATAAATTAACATTATATATACTAAATCTTTAACATGATGAATGTTAAGTTCATGTTTAATGAAATTAAGTTAAAGAAGGAAATGTAGACCTTTCCTCTCTTAAATGGATAAAGTAAATTTCATTGGTTTCTAATTGTAATGTAATAAGCTTATTTTAAGGTAAAGTAATCAGTCTATGGTTAATTATAAGGAATTTGTAAAAGTACCTTCTAAACTGAAGCACTTGAATAGCTAATTCTAAGAAGACATTATTAATTAGTAACCTAAATTGGTATTAGTAACAAAAAATAACTTCATAACTGGGAAACATGTCAGAGGCCACCTCAATCTGTATATTAAAGTGGTGGTTTGGAAAGATAACCTTGATTCCATTGGGAATCTTAAATTTTCATAAAATAATTGAGAAAGTAGTTTTTCCTGTACTACTAAAGTAGAATATCTGTTAATTAACATCATCATGGTAAAGGTGTAGAAGTACAAAGCAAAGTACTAAAAAGTTAAGTTCATTTGATATGTTATAAACTGCATTGGCAGTGTTTAGAAAGTGCATAAAAATCAAAAGAGATAGAGTTCAGTATTGTCAAACTTTCTCACACATTCAAATCAGGCCCAAATACCTTGCCTGGTGCCTCTCCGTTTGAGTTATTGGCTAGGTTGGTTACTGAGTCCTAAAACAATAAAGGAATCTACTACATCTCTGGCTATGCTCCTGTAGTTGATAGAGAGTACATTGCAGTTTCAGACTCCTGCAGCAATAAGTGATGGCTTTATATGGCCAGATGTACAAAGGACATTGCTTCCAGACTGGCTCTGTTTCACAGTGCTGAAGGCTGCTATGCACCAGGCTGGTAAAAGACTGGAGGCTTACCTTTTCAGCTTCTCTCTAGGATCAATGGTGCTGCATCATGTTGACTGTGTGAAGGACATACCAAGTGGAGCAACAATTACCAGAGTACTGTGAGTAGAACTTAAACAAACACAATTGGCATTATGGCCTGTTTCCACATAGAGATAACATGTATGCAAGTATGGTATTGCAAATCTGGAGCTTAGATTTATTAATTGCAGCTCAAAGAGGAACTTGTGCATTGGTTAGTATTAAGTACTGTACCCATATGTCTGATGAATATGGTATATTTTCTACTCTAGATCATATGCAGAGGGATATTGAATATGTCAAAAGTCCTGATAAACTTAATTCATTTTCTAAGTAGTTAATGAATATGCCTATAAGATAAAGGAATGGGCCTCTTAAGTACTATTTTTATTTTGTTTGCCATATGCCTGGCTTGTTATTGCCTATACTGTCTTTGTGAGTTTATGTCTAGGGCATTGCCTCTCTTCATAACTCTCCTGGCTGTCCTAAGTATCACCATTGTTGTGGGAATTGGGGTTGGCAGTTTATACCCAAACCCAGCAGGTCTACAACAATCTCTCCTTAAAATTAACCAACAGCAAAGAAGAACTCAAGGAAGAATGCTGTTTCCATCAACTTTGGGAGGATGAAGCCTCTGATGGCACCTGGCCTTTCTCACTCTTTGTGGTTCAGTGTGTCATGGCTGGCCCCCTTTTTGGGTCTGCCTACCACCATCTTCTTTATCCTTTTAATAGGACCATGTAACTTCAAAATTCTAATTAAACTTATTTCTTACAGAAACAATGCCTTATTTTTCATGTGGGAATTTCATCCAGTTCCAACCAGGGTGCCGGACCTGTCTTCCCACAACTTCAATAGAATAGCCAGAGAGGTTTATGCCCTAACCAGCAGGAAGTAACTACAGAAAAATGACCATCGCCCCTCAGCACCCCCTTAAGAATAAGAGTGTGAACTCCCTGAGCTGAGAGTTGAGGCAAGTTAGTACAGGGAAATGAGGAGAGGATGAGCCACAACATGGCTGACAGAATACTTGGCCAATAGACAACATAGCCACAAGACCCTGCTGAGACCTTGACCTTGACTTTGAGGTCCCAGTTGGTACTCTTTCTAGGGCTGAGAGGAGGCCCCAGATATTCCATACAGGTCTCATCATTGGCCCCCTCTTATGTTGGGGTAATCAATAACAGCTAGGGCCCCTCCCCTTAGCATTAGCAAGGAGAGGAATAATTAATAGCTTAAAAGGTGATCACACAACCCAAAATCTGGTCTCTCTGCCTAGACAAGTCCATACCATAACTCAGTGCATATTCTGTCCTTCTCTCCCATCACTCAGCAAGTCCTGTTCTTTTCCCCCATTTCCCAATAAATTCTTTTTACTGGCCTAAAAAATAAAAGACATATGGAGGAAGCACAGAATATAACAACAACAACTATATATATATATTTATATATATAAAGGAATATGTTAAAAATCAGAGTATAATGATTTTACAAATGTTAAATATGAGGAGGATATCTTAAAGACATCCAAAGAAAAAAACTTAATGGAAAGAAAAGAGATTGAAATTAGCCTTCTAAAAAGCAATAATGGAAGCAAAAAGACAAAGGAAATGTTCTTCTCAGAAAAAGTTATAACTTTAAATGCACATATTAGAAAAGAAGAAAGGTGAAAATGACCTCTGGTTCCACTTCAAGAACTAGAAAAAGAAGAGCAATTTAAACCTAATGTAAGAGGGAAAAAATGAAATAATAAACTTAAGAATTGAAAACAAGAAGAAAAGAGACAAATAACAGAGAAAGTTTTAAAAATCCCAACTTTTTCTTTGAAAAGATCAATAAAATTGATAAAACCTAGCAAGGTTAATATTGAAAAAAAAAAAACAAAAACAGAGAAAACACAAATTACCAATATTTAATCCAAAAGTGGGATGACATTACAGAGCTTAGAGACCTTAGCAGGACACTAAGGGAAACTTGGAACAATGTTCTGCCAATAAATTAGATGAAGTGGAAAAATTCCTTAAAGATACAACCTATCACAACTGAAACAAGAAAAATAGAAAATCAAAATCTTGTATCAATTAAAGAATTAAATTTGTAATTGAACAACTTCCTAAAAAAATAAAACCCTAAGACCAAATGTTTTTATT
Organism: Dasypus novemcinctus; assembly: GCF_030445035.2. NCBI lineage: Eukaryota > Metazoa > Chordata > Mammalia > Cingulata > Dasypodidae > Dasypus > Dasypus novemcinctus. Next base: position 45,915,422 of record NC_080689.1, read on the forward strand.
TGTGAATTCTACCACACATTTAATGGTGAAATAATGCTAATCCTATAAAAACTTTTTCAGAAATAGAAAATAAGAACTAATTCTCAATTCTTTTTTATGAATGCACTATAACAGTACACCAGAATAGACCAATTTTGTTTGAGAAAATAAAATTACAGACCAATATCTCTCATGAATTCTAGATGAAAAATCTTCAATAAAACATTAGGAAATCAAATCCAACATTATAGTAAAAAGAATAATATATCAAGAAAAGTGTAATTTATTCTAGGAATACTAAAGTCAGTCAACGTAATTAATCGCTTTATCAGATTAACATACAATATCATTTAAAAAGATGCATAAAAATATTTGACAAAAGATAATACTCATTTATAATGAAAACCCTCAGCAATAGAATGATGGCAACTTTCTTTTACTGATAGGGCAATTCAATAGGGAAAGGAAATATTTTCCAAATATCCATATGGAATAATAAACTTGACTTCCATATCACATAATACCAAAAATAAATTCAAGAAGAATCAGAGTCCTAAATGTAAAAGGCAAAACCATAAAGCAACTACAAAAAAATAAGATAATAATATCTGTGCAGCAGGAGTAGAAAAAAAATTTTAGAGAGGTTATAAAAATAAAGGGCTGATAATATATATATTATAAAAACTTAAGTTTTGATTACCAAAAAATACCATTTAGGAGGGAGGGGCAAGATGGCTGCAGAGTAAGGTGCTCCAAGAGTCAGCTCATCCTACAGGGCAATTAATGTAACTTAAGGATATTGCAGTATTGCAATATTCTTACATCAGTGTCAAAGAAGGTTCTATATCAAAACTAAGTTTCATTAATAAGAAAGGTTCTATATCAAAACTAAGTTTCATTAATAAGAGGGTATAGGATATTTTCTTTTGGGCTAAGAAAAACTCAAAGGTTTACTGGAGTGATGACTGCAGAACTCTGTAATGAAAGTGAGAGCCACTGAGCATACTCTTTGGATAGAATGTGCATGGCATTGGACTTTGTAACACAGTGAACCTTGTGGTGGAAGATGAACTGTGATTAGCAGTACAAATATGAGAGTGTTCTCTCATGAACTATAACAAATACACTACACTAATACATGGTGTTAATAATAGGGGGTGTATGGAAAAAATACACGCTATGGACTATTGTTAGTGGTAATAGTCGGATCATATTCTTTCATAATATAAAAAAAATGTTCCACAACAATGTAAGGTTTTGGTGGAGGGGAGATGTACATGAATTCTGCACTTTATGTATGATTATTTTGTAAGCTAACAACTTCTCTAATAAAAAATATATATACCATCCAGAAATGAAACAGGCAAGTCCCAGACAGGAAGAACATATTTGCAGTACATATATCTGGTAAAGGACTTCTTTCAAAATAGTTTTAAACTCCTAATACTCAATAATAAGAATATATAATCCAATAAAAATGAGCAAAAGGCTTAAACACTTTACAAAATATGATATATAGAGTACAAATGTTTAAAAACTGTAAAGGTTGGAGAGAATGTGGAGAAATAAGAATGCTTATTTCTGTAGATGGGAATGTAGAATGGTACATGTGGAGGATTGTTTGGCATTTACTAAGGATGTTGAATATAGACTTGCCATGCGACCTTGCAAAACTGTTACTAGGCATTTATCCAGATGAACTGAGAGAAGAGACATGAATGGACATTACGGTTGCGGAAAGTTGGAAACAACCCAGATGTCCATCAATTGATGAATGGATAAACAAATTGTGTGATGTATACACACGATGGAATATTATACAGCAGTAAGAGGATATGAAATTGTGAAGCATATGACAACATGGATGAATCTGGTGGACATTATGTTGAGGAAAGCAAGCCAGACACCATAAGACAAATACTGTATGATTGTGTTATTATGAACTGAATATATTGTGTAAACTCATAGAGTTAATAATTAGAATATAGGTTACAAGAAAATAAAACAAGGGTAGAGAATGGAAAGCTGAGAGTTAATCTGTGCAGAATTGGTAAAAAACAGTTGTTTACAAATCTTTGAAAATGAATAGAAATGGTTAAAGCACATCATAGTATTTGTAACTAGCAAAGCTATTGTATGGTATGACAGTGGTTGAAAGGGTAAGTCTAATGTCATGCATATTATTAATAATAGAAGGAAAGATAAAAACCATAAAATGGGACTGTATAAGATAGTAAAATCTCATGTAAAATATGAATAGGTAATAATGCATATATACGACTGTTTTTACAAAATATAAATACAAATAAACTTTTATAAAAAGGACATGAAAAAATGCTCAACCTTATTCATTGTCATAAAATCCAAATTAAAAACACACAGAGATGCTGCTTGTTATAATTTCCTAGATGCTGAAACAAATAGCATATAATGGGTTGGCTAAACAATAGGAGTTTATCGACTCATGTTTCTAAGGTTAGAATCCTTGCTTCCTCTCAGGGTCCATGTTTTCTGACTGGCCAGCAATCTTTGTGATTCCTTAGCTTTTACATCACATGACAATGAACATGGAAGAATTTTCTCCTTTTTCCTCCAGGTTCTGTTGATTTCCACCTTCTGGCTGCTCCCTGAGCTTCTCTTTCTGTGTCCAATTTCCTTTGCTTATAAGGACTTCACCCATATTGGATTTTGGTTCACCACATTCAATTTGAGCACACCTTAACAAATAAAATCTTCAAAGGTCCAACTTACAAATGAGTTCACACCCATGGGACCAGAGGTTGGCACCTGAACATGCCTTTTGTGGGAGACATGATTCAATCCTCAATAATGCTATATCCCCAAAAGAATGGTTAATATAACAAAATATTGGTAACATCAAATATTGTATAAGAGGTAGAGCAATCAGAATTCTTACATACTGTTGTTTGGCATGCAAAATGGTATGACCACTTTAGAAAATAGTTTGGCAGTTTCTTAAAAGGATAAAAATATACTTTTTATCCAGCAATTCTATTTCTAGATATATATCCAAAAGAAATGAAAACATACCATGAAAAGGCCTGTGGAAAGAATGTTCATAGTAGCTTTATTTATAATAGCCAATAACAAGAGACGGTGAATAAATAAACAAATGGTATATTTATACAATGGAAAACTACACAGCAATAAGAAAATAATGAACTTCTGATGCATAGATGGATCTTACAATGTTATGGTAAGTGAAAGAAGCTAGACACAAATATATTCATACTTTTTGATCACATTGATATGGAATTCTAGAACAGGGAAATAAACTTATAGTGATATAAGTCAGATTAGTAGTTATTTCAAGAGATATTACTATTTGGGAAGGGGCAAGAGGGAACATTCTGTGATGAGGAAAATGTTCTGTGTTTTGATAAGCATTTAAAAATATATTGAATAGCACACTCAATATCTGAGCTTTTCTGTGAAATTTATACTAATATATTTTTTAAAAGGGTAAACAGAAGTGGAAACATATGTCTAGGGAAGCTGGAAAGGCTCATAATAGAAAAAAGAAGAAAAGGTGATATTTATCAGGTAAAATAAACATCTAATCTGAAATTTAGAAAGAGAAATAATAAATTTAAAGAAAAGAGCCATAAAAAATAAAATAAAAGTCGAAGTTAATGAAAACAAAAACTAACACAAAATAGTGATAATAATATAAGAAAACACTGATATACGTGGTTCTGAGAACTTAACTTGTATTAACTCTTTCAGTGTCTCCACGAATGCTATGAAGTAAGCATAGTATTTTTCTATTTATAGATGAGGAAACTGACTTTAGAGAGGTTTAAAAACTTACCAAAATCAATTAAATGAACCACAGAGAAATAAGAAATCTATCCAAGATCACTTGGACAATGAATAAAGGAGATGGAATTTGAACCCAGGTGATTTGTCTCTAAAATCTCTGATCTTTAATACTATCTATATTAACCTCTTTGCTTTTCTATCTTTAAGGCATAAAAGCACAAAACCTTAAACCATAGGTTACATTTCTAGCATAATATATTCATAAAGAAGTATTAGATAGTTGGAATAGTCCTTATATATTAAGTAAGTAGAATCAAGGGTATAAAATCTTTCTACAAAAATTACAGGGCCAAATATTTTAAAGAATTGTCCTACAAAACTTTCAGTCAAAAGATAATTTATTCTCATACAATGCCTTCCAGAGAACTGAAATGTTTAAATTCATTCTGTAAGACAAGAATAATCAGAATATGCAAGCATAATAAAGACAAAAGAACAATAAAAGAACAAAAATTTACAGGCCAATATCACTTATGAACGTAGATGCAAGTATACTAAACCAAATAGTAGCAAACCAAATTCAGTACAAAAAATACTACATCATCAAGACCAGTTAATTTTATTATAAAATGCAAGAACAGTTTAGAAAAATCTGTCAATTGCTACATTAATACATAATTTAAAGTAGAAATTATTTGATAATCTTATTAGATGCAGAAAATATTGATAAAATTTGGCAACTGTTTTGGGGGGAAAATAACCACTTAGCAAACTAAGAGTCAAAATCAACTTCCTTAATTTGACTAAGGGTAACTCCACACAACATATAGCAAACACCTATAAAATATGAAATATTAAAAGTATCATTTTATAGTTAAATTTTTATTTTTAAAGAAACTTTAGATTATGTAACTGTTATATCAAAAGTATAGGGGATTCCCATTTTTTACCTTCTTTTGCATATTTCATACTACAACACTTTCTAAGAGCTATCCAACCCATCCCCCCCCACTATCCCCCATTAACAACATCTTTCAATCATGTGTTACATTTGTTACAATTGATCAGCACATATTGAAGCATTGCTACTAACCATGGACTATAGTTTACATTACAGTTTACATTTTGCATTGCACAATTTAATAGGTTTTGACAGAATGTATAATAGTCTATATCTGTCATTGCAATGTCATGCAGAACAATTCCAATATCCTCAAAGTACCCCAAGTTACACCTAAAAGTACTGTCTTTTAAATCAGTGCTGGGAAGTGGATGTGGCTCAACTGTTGGGCGTTTGCCTACCATATGGGAGGTCTGGGGTTCAAACCCAGGGCCTCCTGGCCCATGTGGTGAGCTGGCCCATATGCAGAACTGTCGCACACAAGGAATGCTGTGCCACGCAGGACTGTCCCCGCATAGGGTAGCCCCTGCGCAAGGAGTGTGCCCTGCATTTAGCTGCCTGGTGTGAGAAAGGTGCAGCCCACCCAGGAGTGGTGCTGCACAGACAGAGAACTGACACAGCAAGATGATGCAACCAAAAAGAGACACAGATTCCCAGTGCCGCTGAGAATACAAGTGGGCACAGAAGAACACACAACAACAGAGAGGAAGAGGGAGAGAAATAAATAAAAAAATTCTTTAAAAATAAATAAATAAATAAATCAGTGCTGAGACAAGAGGACTCATCATCATCAATTCTATTCAACATTGACTGCTGTCTTTTCTAGTCAGCAGTCATCAGAAAATAAAAAGCAAATATAAATAAGTAAACAAACTATAGTATAAGGATGTGAACAGAAGGAAAAAAACTGTTAATTACAAGTAATATTAATATAATTCTCTGCATATTAATAATCTGATGACAAAGTATTTGAATCAAGAGTTTTTCAAGGTGGCTAGTTAGAAGATAAACATATAAAAACCGATTTGCTGTAAATGTCAGCAAAAAAGCACTTAAAAATCATAATTAAAATAGAAAGTTTGTACTCTCTAGCAACAAAGTAAGATAACAAGAAACAAATATAACAAAATGAATATAAATAAATGTGATTGAAAGACATTAAAGAAGACCAAAATAAATTGAGAAACATTTTGGTTCTAGATTAGAAAACTCCATTTTCTAAAGATGTTGATTTTCCCCAAATTGATTCATAGATTCAACTGAATTTCAATAAAATGCCAACCTAGGTTTTGAAGGATTTGACAAATTACTATTACATCTATATGGGTCAATCCCATTTTTTTTTTCCTATTTCTTTATTTTTATTCTATTCTAATTTCTTCTATTACTCTATTTAAAAACATTATAACCTGCTTGGTGATAGTAATTAAACTGATTTCATTATATTGTGATCCACAATTTGAAAAGAATCTATGCCTTAAACACACACACAGACATAGATACATATTTTCAATCTTTGTATGTATCAATGTTACATAATATGAATTTCAAATGCAAAAAAGTTGTCCATGGACTAGTAGAATGCAGATAATCCATAAAGAGAATATAAAGTGATGTTTTCTTCCTCTTTACTTACTGATTTAATTTCATGATGATCAGCATGGTCCATTTCATGAAAATGACATTGACTACTCTCTTGAAGGAATGCCATATTTCTATATGAAAATGAAGAAATACATACTCTTTGGTATGTTTAGATTGTTTTTCTGCTTGGCAACATTTTTAAGAATATGGTACTACAAGAAGAAAACTTGTATCACCTCTCAAGTGCTCTGACTTTTTCTACATTTTCCACTTTAAAAAATATTTATTGGTTTTGAGTAGCTCTTTGGGAAAAATTATTAGGCAGTTAGCAGATATTCTGTTAAGACTGACCTTTACTTGCTTCTTAATTGTAGCTGAGTTGAAATCCTGTGGGTTATTAATTATTAGTAAAAATTTTACATTTCATCAGTTTTATCCTGTTCGCAAAAACCTTTTACTTCAGGAAACAATTTTCTTCCTTTTGAACTGTGATGTTGGTATGATTAGGTAGGTTTTGTGAACATCTGTGAAGTATTTCATCTTCATAACCAACTATGATAGTTTGAGAGCTAATGATGCTAAGTGTGACATTTGAGGGTAATTTTATTTTACTTCAATAAATAATTTTTTAATATGACTTAGTAATGTAGTGCCACCAAACCTGCTCTAAGTGAAGCTGAGATTTCATCATCTTCTAGCTACTCAATCTATGTATACAATCTGCAAAATCAAATGAAACCTACTTTCCTTATAGAAATTCACTTTCATGTAACCTTGGGTATACCCAAAACAGCTGTTATCATTGTGAATGATGTACAAATCAGAATGTATATGGTTTTTTTTTAAGAACTTGAAACAGCAAAGTCATAATCTTTCCAAAGGACTTTTGCTTTACTTCTTACAATATTTGAAGGAAAAGTAGGAACAATGCTAAAAATGTTGTTTAGTTTTAGTAGTATCCTTACAAAGACTATTTAATTTATGGAACTCATAGAACTACTTTGTGAGGAAGTCTTACTCCTGTGATCAGTCTACCATAATTTAAAATGTCATGTGGAATGATGTGAATTTTATCCATATTAAAGAGAATTAGCATTTGTTTTATAGTTTTAATGGGAAATTACAACATGAGTTTTTAGTTCTATCTTGCCAGAAATATAATTGTCTACCTGGAATAATGGGTTTTCCCCCTGCATAACATTTTTACTCTTAGAGATGATAAAAGCTCATCACAGCTTTTATACATTGATGTATAATTTTGATTTTGAGGGTTTGCTAAATGGAGCTGGCATGAGCTTGCCAGAGGGTATCCTAAAATTGGATACTTATTTCCCCCTTTATCCTTTTGAAAATATTTTTCAATTTTATTTTTAAATTAGAAGAAATTCATATTTGTTTAATGATTGTTTATTTAAACCAGGAGTCCAGCTTTTGCTAAGAATATATAGCATGGGAAAGAACATCACTCCCAGACTTTTAAAGATAAAAATCTGGATATCAATAAAATTATAACATTTTTGAATTCATCAGAAGACTGATGTCACAGGGCAACCTATTAGATTAAAATTTAAGGAAAGAGAAGCACCTCCATGAAGAGACAGGATGCAAGCATGGATTCGGCTGAAAGAAGATGGGTCCACCAAATAAAGGATTCATATAAGAAAGAGACAAATAATATTTAATGAATTTCAAAAAGCTGATTGAGTCATAGAATGAGCATATATTAATAGAATCCCTGGAAGACGCAGATACTAGGGAGTACACATCTGCTCACAGGATTACCTTCATGGATCTTCTACAGATGCTCACACGAAAGGCTGGGATGAGAATGGACACCAGAGAAAACCTCCAATGTTAGCACAGATCTGGGAAATGGGACAACCACCACTGAAGAAAATGTAGGAAGTTCCAACTGGAACTTTCTCCCCTAAAAAGCAAAAAAAAACAAGCTTAAGACACTGGGCAAAGTCATTTAAATCCTGTCACCCCTAATACACAGATGAAAATCAACTATAGCAAAAGGAAGGAAGGGAAAATAAAATGAAAAAAAAACCAAAAATGACTCTTAATAATGCCTTAGGTCTAGTCAATTAGAGAATTTGTACTGATGGCAGAGAGACAAAATCACTGAGAATAAAATGGAGAATAGATCATTACAATAGAGAACTCCCCTGCCCACATTACCAGATACAAACATCAAATCACAATTGTCATCAGTCTACCACTTTGGAGTGACAGAGATGTGGAAACACACAGATGTAAAGGGAAGACTGAAATCTGAAGATATTGAGAGAAAATAATCCAACAAAACAGCTCAACACACTAATCACCTGGTGATTTAAAGGAAATTTGAAACCAGCAGTGCAATGAAATTAAACAGTGATAACACAAACAGTTCACTTTACTCCTCACTAGATTAACTCAGCTCCTTTCACCATAAAGGCACACCAGAAGAGATCTAAACATTCTCAAAACTAAATGCCATTAGCTTTTTTAAAAATCATTACTGCCCTATAACAGATGCCCAAGTATACAAACAATATATAAGATATTGTAGCATTTTGATATAGTTAGGAATTCCAAAAATAGATACGGTATTATGTTTGTACTCTGGTCTGTACTTGGGCATGATTAAATTATGATTAAGGCTTTGATTGGGACAGGTCATTAGGGCCTTGAGTCACCACCCCTTGGTGGGGGGGGGAGGGGACTCACAGATAAAAGGCATGGCAAAGGACAGAGTTGAGAGTTTTTGATGCTGGAGTTTTGATGTTGGAATTTGATGCTGAAGCCTTAAGCTGGAGCCCTGGGAAATAAGCTCACAGAGGAAAGAGAAGCCAGCCCCAGGAAGAGAGGAACCCTGAGCCCAGGAAGAAGCAAGCCCTGGGAAGAAAGGAACCCTGAACCCAGAGAGAAGCAAGACCCTGGAAGGGAGGAATCCAGGAAGCCTGAATCCTTGCAGCCGTCACCAGCCACCTTGCTCCAACATGTGAAAATATACTTTGGTGAGGGAAGTAACTTATCCTTTATGGTCTGGTATCTGTAAGCTCCTACCCCAAATAAATATCCTTTATAATTGCCAACCAATTTCTGGTATTTTGCATCAGAACCCCTTTTAGCTGACTAATACAGATACACACACAAAAAAAGGAAAGCAACATACTCTAACAGAGATGAAGTAATCAGCAGAACCAGACTCAGATATGATTTAGATGTAGGAACTATCAGATAGGGAATTTAGAGTAACTATGATTAATATGTTAAAGGTGGTAGGATAAATATTGAAAAGAATGCATGAACAAATAAGGAATTTCAGCAGAGAGATGAAAACTGTAAGAAAGATTTAAAGAAATTCTTTCAAGATTGGAAAAAAAAAGTGTTTAACAGAGATAAGGAATGGGTTCATTTTTCATTTGATAGAATCATCACAGCCAAGAAAAGAATCAGTGAACTTGGAGTTAGATCAATACCAATTACCCAAACTGAAACACAAGGAGAAAAATAGTTAACAAAAAGAAAAGCAGGGTGTTTAAGAACGATGGAGCAATGTCAAACTGCCTAGCCTATATCTAATTATAATCCCAGGGAGAGAAGCAACAGAGAAGAGGCAGGCGAAATATTTGAAGAGATAATGGCAGAGAATTTTCTAAAATAATGAGAGACATCAAACAAAACCCAAGAAGCTCAGCTAACACTAAGCAGGATAAATTCTATAGCAAATAAGCAGAAGACAAAGTACAAACAAACAGAACCAAACCAAATAAAGAAAAAACACACCAAGGTACATCAGTGTCAAATTGCTGAAGACCTTCAACAAAGAGAAACTCTTGAAGACAGTTACAGATAAAAAGACACATCATAGAAAAGAACAAAGAGTAACTGAAATGATGTAAAATAAAATAGCAAAAAAAGACGAATGCAAAAAAATGAGAGCATCAGTGAATTTTTGGGCCACTTAAAGCAACCTAATGTACGTGTAATTGGAGTTCCCAGAAGACAGTAGGGGTGAGGAACAGAAATTATTTGAAATCATAAATAATTTTGCTAAATTTTTGAAAACTATAACCAAAAGCCCAAAATTCAATGGACCACAAAGCACTAGAAACATGAAGAATATTACAAATCATCATTCAAAATTACATTTCTTTAAATCAGTCATGAAAAGAAAATCTTAAAAGGAACCAGCAAGGATAAAGACAAATTATGTACAAAGGAACAAAGATTTCATCAATTGCAGTGAGCTTTGTGGCATTTTTTGCACTTTTGTATTTCATTCCACTGTCCCTTGCTCCAAAGTAATTTTGAGAACCAACAGTCCACAATCATGGCATGTTTATGTGTGTACACTGGCATTAAATTAGATTTCATTCGTTCTGTTTCATTCTCAGAATTTTTTTTCATGGGAAATAAGTTTAAATGGTTCTACTGTGGGAATAGGTCAATAAAATTACAGACATTTGTTGTATGCTCTTATTTGTCATGTTAGGAAGCCCAAATTTTGCTTGAAAGCCTAATAAAGTTTGATCAAACTGTTTGTCATTGTTTTAATTGAAAACTTTTAAAAGTTCTTTTGCAAGAAAGCAATGTATATATATTAAGGCAAAATCTAAGTAAGGCATGATTTTCACCATTTGAATTAGGAATCAAGTTTTGAGTTTCAGAACACATAAATTTTAAATATAACAAAAATCACATTATATCCTAGTGGGGAACAAAAAATGGTAGATTAAATAGCTTTATGTAAAATATATGACTTGTGAAATTCAGCACACTCTTATGTATTTATTTTTCTTATTGAAGACTGCAACCATTGGGAATCTCATGCCATTAATGTATCACAAATCTGAAAAAGAATTAAACCCCAATTGTTCATTAAATATTTACTCCAGCTCAGGGTTTGATTTGATGCTTGTGTTCATTTCTTGGAAAGATAATACATGTTTGGATTTATCTGCGCCCTGAGCTCCTGATTATTGTGAATCATTTGTTCTGAGCATCATCTGAACTTGCAGATGTTTAAGTGCTCCTCAAGCATTTATGACTAAACAAAAGGGGATAGCTCACTCAAGGAAGCAAGCAATTTGTCACAATGGTTCTATTTTAAGTTAGTGAATTCTACTTGGCACAACGATGCTCTAAATTGCAGGGAGTATCGAGCACTTGACTTATGAAAGATGTTCATATTTTGAAAATCCTACCAGGGAGAGGTTTCTATGTTTCTGGAAGACTGAGAAGATGGTCAGTTAACTTTCATTGCTACTCCCCCTTCTCACCATATTCAACTGTTTCAAAAAACTTATACAGTGATGTTGATGTGGTAAAAGTTTTTGGTTGTATCTCTTTCACACAAACAAACAGACACACACACACAAACACCATGAATTCTTTGAGCTTTATTCTGCCACTTTGTATACATTAGTACAAGGTACTTTTGCCACACTTTCATTTACAGAGTAAATAAAAATTATAAAGTTTGAAAATGACAATAAAAATTGGAATGATAAAAAGGGAAGAGCCAAATACATCTTGCATGTTCCCTTTATATATGTGTATATTTCTGTGCAGTTAATATTCTGGCAAAGCAGAATGGGAGATATTTATACCAGGCATCATTGAATTATGGTTTAATAAAACATGCTCAAATCCACAAGGCTCTATAGTGATAAGGGTTTTAATAATTCTCTTTGTATGATGGAACATGAAAGTGAAGCTCGTGATAAGGTGAATGAGACAGTTACTCCCTTCCTCATTGTACTAGTTAGCCAATGGGGTGCTGATGCAAAGTACAAGAAATCTGTTGACTTTTATAAAGGGTATCTATTTGGGGTAGAAGCTTACAGTTACAAGGCCCTAAAGAGTCCAACTCAAGGTACCATAAGAAGTACTTACTCACCCTGAAGTCTGTTGCCATGTGCTGAAGCAAGATGGCTGGTTATGCCTGCGAGGATTCAGTCTTCCTCATTCCTTCATGATCCCAGCTATATCTTTTTTTTGGAATTCATAAATAATATCAAATTGCCACACTCATTAAACACTCCTTCTCTGTACACATATTTTCTGTAGACCATCATTTTAATGTCTCGCCTATTGCTCACCTTCCTGAATCCAACAATTCACAGGAAAGATCATGAGTTGAATACTTTTAACAATCATATTAAACAGGTTTTAGTTTTGAACACAGGCATATAGTTAAAGAGTTAAAATCCGAAAAAACAAAAGGGTAATTTTTTTTATTTTAAATTTTTATTTTTAGAGAAACTTTAGATTACATAAATGTTACATAAAAAATATAGGGGATTCCCATATGCCCTACCCCCTCTCCATCATATACCTTCCCACATCAACAACAACCTTCCTTGGTGTGGTACATTTACTAAAATTGATGAACACATTTTGAAGCATTACTACAAACCATGGACTTTATTATAGTTTATATACTATTCCACACAATTCTGTAGGTTATGACAAAATAATAATGGCCTGTATCCATCCTGCAGGACAATTCCAAAGTCACCAAAATGTCCCATATTATACCTATTCTTCCCTCTCCCTCCCCTTAGAACCTCTGGTGGCCACTGCCTTTATATCAATGCTAAAAATTTTTCCATTGCCAGAATAACAAGTCTATAATAATATAAAAATAAAGGGTATTTTTAAATTTGCTATATCTGGACGATTGATAATGCTCTCCTGGTTATGCTTTTATAACACTGTGTCACAATTGTGTGTTATAAGAAATAAAGTAACAATCACAGACAATTTACTAAAAACTGCAAAACCAAATCAAGTGGGAATCATACATCTGTTTATCATTTTAATTATGTCATTTCCCTTGCTTTCCAATGCCAGTTTTTGAATGGGAAATATAATATTGGAGTCACAGTACAAACATGAAGAATTGATCATAAACTTGAATAGGCTTATGAAAAAATGTGTTGCATATGTGAATTTTCTATGTGTGTGATCTGGTGTGAAAATTTTAGATTAATTGACGCAGTATATATGATCTGTATCAGCGATTTGAACATTATATATATATTATATATTATAGTTCATGTATATACAAAATGTTCAAATTGCTGACACAGATTTAATCCCTATTCCTTACCCCTACCCTGTTCTGAATATAATTTTTGTTGATGATACTGTGTGTATTTCATGTACTTATATCCAAGGATTAATAAAATAACAATAACACTATATTGGAAGGGTTTTGAATTACATTCTCTCAACACTTTCATATATTTATTTTTATTATCCTTTAAAACCATAAATAAAATAGAAAAATAAATCAATGTTTCTTTTGCTCATAGCACTTTCCCTAATGACCACACTCTATGTAAATCTTCTGTTAACATTATGACAAGTGTAAGTAAACTCACTGAAACTAAGAGTTATGAATTGAGTTTTCAGGGACTTGTGGAGTGCCTGGCATTCTACAAGTTCATTTGAATAAATGAACAGTGATTTGACAATCAAGTACTTATTTGCTCCACATCATAGACAGCCAGTGAAAATTCTAATTGTATCAGCATTGGCTGCCTATGATATACTATTTCATTTATTCCTCCAAATCCATTCTCTCTCCAGTCCTATATAGATTATATCAGTAGGCTATTTTGCCCTCTAGCTCCTGGTTGGGTTTGTTCTGTGGGGAGCTCTAGCAAGAGATCTGAGGAAGGGAAGACAGTGAGGTCAAGGACTTATTATCTGACTTTGGCTGGTTGAATTTTTTCTTTCAATTTTTCATTTTAAAAACAACTTATTGAAGTATATCAATGATATATGAGCATACATAAACCATAAGTGTATAGTAAAAGTTGTGAACTTATAGCTTTTCTTGTACATTTTGCCTTCTCCTAGAGCGGTTTGCATTAGTTCATTTTTCTATGCCAGAGTATGTGTGGGTGGGTACATGTGCACCAGAGATTCTAGTATAGAGAGTGAGATAGGGTCCTCTTTCATTCTTTTGGTTATGGATATCTAGTTCTCTCAACACCATTTATTGAAGGGACTGTTCTGTCCCAGAAAAGCTTATCAAAAATCAGTTGAATGTAGAGGTGAGGGTCTATTTCTGAACTCTTAATTTGATTCCATTAATCAATATGTCTATCTTTATGCCACTACCATGCTGGTTTTTAAAAAAATATCTCTCCCCTCCCCCCCACCCAGTTATCTGTTCTCTGTGTCTATTTTGCTGCGTGTTCTTCTTTGTCCGCTTCTGTTGTTATCAGCAGCTTGGGAATCTGTGTTTCTTTTTGTTGCATCATCTTGTTATGTCAGCTCTCCGTGTGTGTGGCGCCATTCCAGAGCAGGCTGAACTTGCTTTCGCACTGGGCGGCTCTCCTTATGGGGTGCATTCCTTGCGCATGGGGCTCCCCTATGGGGGGACACCCCTGCGTGGCACGGCACTCCTTGCGCACATCAGCACTGTGTGTGGGCCAGCTCCACACGGGTCAAGGAGGCCCGGGGTTTGAACCGTGGACCTCCCATGTGGTAGACAGACACCCTAACCACTGAGCCAAGTCTGCTTCCCTCTACCATGCTGTTTTGACCTCTGTAGCTTTATAATACACTTCAAGGTCATGAAGTATGAGTCCTCCAATTTCACTCTTCTTTTTTAGGATGTTTTTGGTTAATCAGGACTCCTTCCCTTCCAAATAAATTTGGTAATTGCCTTTTCTATTTCTGAAAAGTAGGCTGTTGGAATTTTGATTGGTATTGCATTGAATCTATAAATCAATTTGAGTAGAATTGACATTTTCATCATGTTTAGTTTTCCAATCCATGAACATGAAATGCCTTTCCATTTGTTTATCTTTGGCACTGTTTTGTAGTTTTCTGAATACAGATCCTTTACATTCTGGGTTTAATTAATTCTTAGATATATGAGTCTTTTTTATTACTATTGTAAATGGATTTTTTCTCTTGATTTCCTTCTCAGCTTGCTCATTACTAGTATATAGAAACACTATTGATTTTGGCTTGTTGATCTTGTATCTCGCCACTTTGCTGAACTTATTTATTAGCTCTAAAGCTTTGTTGCATTATATTGCAGGGTGTTCTAAATATAGGATCATGTCATCTGTAAATAGTGACAGTTTTACTTCCTCTTTTTCAATTTGGATGCACTTTATTTCTTCTTCTTGCCTAATTATTCTAGCTAGAACTTCTAGCACAATTTTGAATAACGGTGGTGACAGTGAAATTTTCATGTATGCCCTTTCTTATGCTGAGAAAATTTCCTTCTATACTTATATTCTGAAGCATTTTTATCAAAAAGGATGCTGGATTTTGTCAAATGCCTTTTCTGCATCAATTGAGATGATCATGTGTTTTTTTTTCCTTTCGATTTGCTAATATGGTGTATTGTGTTCATTGATTTCTTATGTTGAACCACCCTTGCATACCAGGAATAAACCTTTCTTGATTATGATGTGTAATTGTTCTTAAATACTGTTGGATTTGATTTAAAAGTATTTTTTTTTGAAAATTTTTACATCTATGTTCATTAGAGAGATTGGGCTATAATTTTCTCTTCTTGTAGTATCTTTGTCTGGCTTTGGTTTTAGGGTGATGTTGGCCTCATAAAATGTATTCAGCAATTTTCCTTCCTCTTCGATTTTTTGGAAGAGTTAATAGAATTGGCATTAATTCTGCCAAAATTTTGGTAGAATTCACCTGTGAAGCCATATAGTCCTGGACTTTCCTTTGTTTAGAAGATTTTAGTGACTGATTCAATCTCTTTGCTTGTGATTGGTTTGTTGAGTTTCTGTATTTCTTGTAGAATCAATTTAGGTTGTTTGTGCATTTCTAGGAATTTGTTCATTTCATCTAGGTTGTCTAATTTGTTGGCATACATTTTCTTACAATATCCTTTCATGATGTTTTTTTCTGTGGAGTCCGTTGTAATGCACCAGCGCATTTCTTTCCCGATTTTATTTATTTGCATCCTCTCTTTTTTTCTTTGTTAATCTTGCTAAGGGTTTATTGATTTTATTGATTGTCTCAAAGAACCAGTTTTTAGTTTTGTTGATTTTCTCTATTGCTCTTTGTTCACAATTTCATTTATTTCCACTTTAATTTTTGTCATTTCTCTCTCTCTTCTTGCTTTGGGATTGGTTTGCTCTTCTTTTTCTAGTTTCTCTAGTCTTTCAGCTAGATCTTTGCTTTAGCTCTTTCTTCTTTTTCAATATAGGTATTTAGGGTATTTCGATATAGGTATTTCAATATAGGTATTTCCCTCTCAGCACTGCCTTCACTATATCCCATACATTTTAATTAGTTGTGTTCTTTTTTTCATTCATCTCAAGATATCTACTAATTTCTCTTGCAATTTCTTCTTTGACCTACTGATTGTTTGGGAGTGTTATTTAGCCTCCATATATTTGCAAATTTTCCCCTTTCCTGCCTATTATTGATTTATGGTTTCATTCCATTATGATCAAAGAAGATGCTTTGTATAATTTCAATTTTCTTAAATTTATTGAGAGCTGGGTTGTGGCCCAACATATGGTGTATCCTGGAGAAAGATCTATGAGGACTTGAGAAGAATGTATAACCTGCTTATTTGGGGTGCAATGTTCTATATATGTCTATTAGGTCCAGCTCACTTATAATATTCTTCAAGTTCTTTGTTTCCTTGTTGATCTTCTGTCTAGTTGTTCTATTTATTGAAAAAACATTGGACATTGCCTTCTCCTGCTATATTGTGGAGAGTCTATTTCTTCTTTTAGACTTGTCAGAGTTTCCCTTGTGTATTTTGGGGCACCCTGGTTAGGGTGCATAGATATTTATGACTGACTATATTAAGCTCACTGTCATATATGAAGGACAGTTTTCTGGATAAAGAATTCTTGGCTGGCAGTTTTTCTCTTTCAGTACCTTGATTATATCATACCACTGCCTTCTTGTCTCCATGGTTTCTGAAAGAAATCTGCACTAAGTCTTATTAGACCTCCTTTGTACGTGATGTTTTGCTTTTCCCTTACTGCTTTTAAAGAGAAAATTCTTTACCTTTGGCATTTGGCATTCTGTATAGTATGTGTCTTGGAGTAGGTCTATTTGGATTTATTCTAACTGGAATACACTGTCCTTTCTGAACATGTATATTCATGTCTTTCAGGAGAGTTGGGAAATTTTGGGCCATTATTTCCTCAAATACTCTTTCTGCCCCCTTTCTCTTCTTGTCTCCTTTTGGAATTCCCATAATAGGGATACTGGTGCACTTCATGTTATCATTCAACTCCCTAAGCCCTTGCTCAACTGTTTCCATTTTTTCTCTCTCTGTTCTTCTTTCTCTTCAATTTCAGTTGCTTTTTCCTCTACATCACTGCTTCTTTTTTCCATGATTTCAAATCTGCTGTTGTACACCTCTATTTATTTTTAATCTCATTTATTGCATCTTTCATCATTCCCATAAGCTCTCTTATTTTCCTACCCAAGATTTCAAATTTTTCTTTGTGCTCACTCAGTCTTCTTAATGTCTTTTTTTTTTTTTTTTTTTTTTTTTAGCCATCTTGTCTTTAAACAAGATGATTTGATTTGGGAGATCTGTATGAACCTCATTGATTAGCTGTTTCAAGTCCTGTGCCTCATCTGGAGATTTGATTTTTTCCTTTGCCTGAGTCATATCTTCCTTTTTCTTTATATGGCTTGGAATTTTTTTGATAATACCTAGGCATCTGATTCTGATGCTGAGTTTACTCAAGTTCAGATTCTCTCTCTTGTCTTAGGAATTACTTGTAAGTATCTGTGTGCTACCACTGTTCTTTGCCTTGATTCAACTTGTTTTAGTTATTTAGGATTGCCTAATATCAAATTTAACTGCTTTAACTGGGGCTGAGGACCCAGTAAAGGGGTGTAGGCCAGTTTCCAAGGGCATTAAAGAGGGGGGCAGTAAAAGTACCTGCTTGTCTCTTCTATTTATTATTATTATTTTTCCTTTTCAAGCACTTTTCTGGACTGCCAGCAGAAGGGGCTCTTTTGCAGACCTCTCAGCTCAGACCCCATGCACTAGGGGAGAATGTATTCAGTGCAACTCCGCAGGTCCGCAGAGGTGCAGAAGCAATGTTCTCAGTTGTGGTAAAGTCTCACAAACAAACTTTCTCAGGGATTCTTCTCTACCTCTGCCACACTCTCCCTCCCTCTGCCTCCTCAGCAGGAGAAAGGGTGTTTGAGAAGGGTAATTATCTTTAGCTTCCTGCCAGCTCTCAGTGCAAACAATGTCACAGCCCCACCCAGCCTGGACGTGTGCTACCCCTCCAATGCAGTAGACCAAGTTTGCTGGCCAAAATCTGATTTTGCTTTAGGCTGTGTTCCCCTCTCTCCCCCTTTCTTGGGGGAAGAGGACACTTGCAAATCCCTCAGTCCTCAGTAACTGCTGTCCACAACCTCTACAGTCTGCAGGCTGCTATTTGCTCCATAGGAGAGGGATGAATGCCAGCTGCCACTTTCGCAGCTCTACTTGCAGGATTTTTCAGCCAGCTGAGACATTTTTCCTCCGCCCCTCTCTCTTCTGAGTGGTGTCTCACCTTGCCCTGGTGTCCTGAGCCCCAGAGCAGTCTTCTTGTCAGTCTTCACCTTTCCTTTGGCTATTTTTTTTCTGGGAGAAAAGTGATCCCTTTGCCTCTCTAATCTTCCATCTTCCCATAAGTCTGGTTGAATTCTTAACTGAAAATCACAGCTCTCTACCAAGTTCTTTCTCCTGTCTATATTCCAATAACAGGTTCCTGCTCTTACCCTGTTAAGACTAAAGGAGGGGATTGTGCCCAGTTTCCTGCTGTTATTAGCCTGGATGCTCCACTATCTCTTGAAGTATCCTTACAACATGCCCACACCTTTATGCACAGTTCTGTTATTAAATGCTCATTAAATTATCCAGTCTGATTGTACCTTCTGTTTCCTGCCAGTACCTTATCTGATTCTAATCTCAGTGGAATAAATTCTGAAAATAAAAAATGTTTTTGACATTGCCAAATAATGGTAACTTAATTTTTACCTATTATTTTAATGTTTTTCATGGAATTATAATTTTTGTTCCAACTAGAGAGTGATGTATTTCTAAAAACCAATTCCTAATGGCATCTAAAATCAAAACTTTTTGGCAGTTTTCACATTAGCATAAGGAAGAATACAATATGTGATGTTAAGCTGAACTGTTACTATGGAATAATGTTGTTAAGCATCTAAATGAAGTTTCACTCTTGGATGTATCCAATAAAAGTGATATGGTTCCCCTTGCCTACCCCAGCTTGTCACATCCTTGGCTTCACCTGTTTTCCTTTTCCTGCAGTAGTTCCCTTGTGGTTGTTTGAACATGACAAATTTATTTCCTATTCAGAACCTTTATATTTGCCTGAGATACCTTCCTCCTAGATCTTTCTACAGTTGCCCCATACACATTACTTAGGCCTCAATTCCAGTGTCACCTTCCAGAAGCTTCTTCTGTACTGTCTAAAATAGCCATCCACCACCCATCACCCTATGTATATTTACCCAGATTAATTTTCTTTCTATCATTTTCGCTATCTAAAAATATATTATGATATGTTATGTAATATGCTATGCCACATTATATGTTATAAGTTAGGTTATTCATTTATTTACCAGTCTTCCTCTTCCTTCCATATGAGCTCCATGGAAACAAAGACTGCATCTGTCTTCAGGAGATAGAAAAATCCCTGGTACATATAGGAATATAACCATTCTTTTCTTAAAATAGGTGTACTGACATATAATACATATATCATAAAATTCACCCATTTAGAGTATACAATTCATTGGCTTTTGGTAAAAACACAGAATTGTGCAGTTATCAGCACAATCAATTTCAAACATTTTCATTGCTGCCAAAAGAAGCCTCATCTATCTTAGCTGTCACCAGCTCCCTCTCTGTCCTCTCTGCCCCCTAATCATGGGGCAACTACTTTCTGTCTCTATAAATTCTGCATGCTTTATATAAATGGTGTATTAGAGTTCTCTGGGAAAATAGAACCAACAGGATACACACACCCACACATACAAATATTACAAAATGTTATGCAAATAACAGGAGTTATTAAAGGAATTTGCTCACGTGATTATGGGGCTAGATAAGTCCAAAATCATAGAGCAGGCAGCAAGCTGGAAACTCCAATAAATGTTTTCAATGAATTCTCCCAGAAGAAACTGACTGGTTGAAGTAGATATAGAAATTCTTCCTTTTGACTTCTGAAATTCCCACTTTTTTTAAGTCCTTCAATTGATTGAATGAAACTTTTCTCATTGTTGAAGGCAATCTTCTTAGTTGTAGATGTGATCAGTCATAGATGCAATCAACTTACTGATGATTTAAATCCATGAAATATCCTCACAATAACAATCAGATCAATGCTTGTTTGACCAAATATATGGACATCATATCCTAGCCAAAATGACAAATGAGTTTAACTATCACAAATGGAATCACATTATATGTGATTGTTTATGAGTGTTTTCTTTCACTTAGCAAAATGTCTTCAAGGTCTGTCCATGTTATAACATGTTTTGGAACTTAATTTCTTTAATGGCCAAGTAATGCCCTCTTCTGTATGTGCATGTAAATATATATATACATCAATTTATCTTTCCGCTTATTAGTTGATAGACATTTGTGATTTGCAATGTTTTCTTTTTCCTTTCTTTGTCAGTTATTTAGAATAGTGCTACCTCGAACATTCAGAAACAAGATTTCTCTTTTGTATACATCCAAGAGTGGAATTGCTGGATCCTATACAACGTTCTGTTTGTTTGAGGATTGGTCAGACTTTTTTCCAAAGTGTCTACACCATTTTAACATTCCTACCAGCAGTATTTAAGGGTTCCAATTTCTCCACATCCTTTCCAACACTTTTTATCATTTACTTTTTTTTTTTATTATAGCCATCCTTGTACGTGTAAAGGAAACTAGTGGATTGAATATATATATACAACTTTGCCTATTTTAATTAGAATCAAAGTCTTAAGTGTTAATTACAATCTTAAATGAAATTTTTTTTTTTATTAATGTAGTAAGTTTGAGGACTAATTTCTTTTGGAAATCTCTGGGTAAATATTTTTTTGTTTTTTCTACCACTGTGAGTCTTTAGAATGAATTTGTTTTTTTCGAGCCTAATAGTAGTTAGAGAATGCTGTTACTTTGAGTGTTTAATATAAAATGTCAGTCGATCTCAATTTGCCAATGGGTGAAAGAAATTTTGGAGTCTCCTTAGAGCCTAAAATAAAGACAGAGGCAGAAGTGTACCTGGGAAAAGTCATATGTACATATGTTTGTGTATGTGTGAGTGTGTGCATGTGTGTGTGGTATTTTTTAATTAAGAATTATCCACACTGAAGGAGTAAATATATCAATTGTTACTCATTCTACTTAGGACCCTATTCTTACCCATTCAATTACACCCCTTTAAAAGGAGCAAAGGAGATTCATGCTTTTTATAGGTGATAAAGAATGCAAATTCACAACCTCACAACAAATTGTCAAAAGAGGGAAGGCATGTATTGTGAAGAGTGAAGGAAGCTTTCTAAACTTACTGTTGGGCAGACTACAATTCCAGATCCAACTCTTAATTCAGGTGTACGATAATGTGAAAAGCTACATTAATTCCAGTGAAGAAAGACTGATAATAGAAATAATGATGATTCTAAGAAAGAAGTTAATTTCTACTTTTTCTTTTATAGTTCATATTTACCAAATTAATGGCATAAATTTCAAAATATAATTTTCATGGCATATTTCAAAAAAGAATGAGGTAAATTTCAAAAGTTTAGAATTTTCTTTAATTAATTAAATGAACTAATTGCCTTAAACTAAAATAATTTCTATAGCATGCACAGGAAAACATGCATTTTCTTTTTTTCCTTTCTTAAGACAATGACCATGAGCTTCTTAACTAAAAGATAGCAAATTCGTTATATGATACAACTCTCATAGTTACAAGTTCAATATTTATTGGTAATTAACATCAAAATAACTACTGAAAAACTGTACATATTAACTTTAGGTCCTCCTTTCAAATGCCTTATGATTTTCATTCATTGGATTTGTATTATACCTAAGGCATATTGTATTAGCCAGCCAAAGGGGTGCTCATGCAAAATACCAGAAATCTGTTGGCTTCTATAAAGGGTATTTATAAAGGGTATTTTATAAAGGGTATTTATTATAAAAGGTATTTATAAAGGGTGTTTATAAAGGGTATTTATTACTAGGCAATAAAGCATAAGTTACTTCCTTCACCAAAGTCTGTTGCCACATGTTGGAGCAAGATGGCTGCCAACGTTCAGTCTTCTTCTTCCTCTTAAGGCTCCATGGTCCCAACTTCTTCCAATATCAGCTATAGGCCATCAGGCTGTCTAGGTTTTGTCTCTCTACCAGGGGCTTGATTCTCTCCAGGCTCAGGCTTGCTTCTCTCCACAAGGTCAGCTGTAGACTACCATGTAAACGGTTTGTCTCTCTTCCTGGGGCCTCTGCTGCGTCTGTAGAGCTGTCTTTAGTTCTCTGTGTTATTCTCCTGTGTGTTTACTTCCAGGAGTTTGAGCTCAAAAACTCCAACCTCCCTTCTCGGCAGTGTGGAGTCCCCTTGGTGGGTGGGGACTCAACATCCTACTGACATGGACCAATCAAAGCCTTAATCATTATTTAATCAAGTAAAAGTGAAACTTCTGAATCCAATATAACCTAATGTGCCCAGAGGAGCAGAGCAGTTTACAAACATAATCTAAAATCTATTTTTGGAATTCATAAACAACATCAAACTGCTACACATATCATAAACATTTTCAGTCACTGCTGCAAATGAAAAAGTTGATCTTATGTACATGTATCTAAGTACAAGTTAATTTCTCCCATCCTTTCTTCCTTTATTTCCCCCCATCCCAACCCTCCTTATTTCATTGACTTTATATTCTAGTGGGTGGAAAAGACAATTAAATATATAACAAATAAATATGATCATGTTGACCCATGAAAGAAAGAGTGATAGAGATTGGTAAGGAAAGAGGGTACATCTGAACAGAAAGGTCTAGAGATAAGTGGAGGAGGAATGGTTCAGGAAGAAGAAAGAGCAGGTGAACAAGGTAGGAGCAAGTTAGGAACATTTAAGGAACAGCGAGGAGACCAGGGTGGCTGGAAAGCAGTACATGATGGGAAAGTGGTAGGAGATGAAGTCAGGAAGAATGAAGGCTATGGGAAGATTTTTCACTGATTAAGAGCAATACTAGACTGTGTTTTAAAAGTTTCACTCTAGTTGTTAGGTGGATCACAGACTAGTAGGGGTAAGCACGCAAGCAAAGTGAGAGACTATTACAATAATCCAACTGCGGAACAATGGTGTTTTGGACTAGCATGAAGGCAGTGGAGTTAGTGAAGCATATAAAATAGATGATTCTAGATATGGAGTGAAAGACAATGAAGAGTCAAAAGGGCAGATATATTGATGGGATGATCTTATGATTTTTAGTGCTATAGGAAAAATAAATAAATAAAATCCTAATGCTTAGCTACTCTGTGGACAAAAACAATAATATGGACAATTTTCCAGAGGTAAAAGATAATCATGAAAATGTGGAAATAAACAAAGAACACTCAAATGAGAAAAAACAAAAGCTGTTTATTCAGAGCCTGTTATCACAAGGAAGTAACCACCATCCCTTGTGTTTACCAGAGACACAAGGACATGTAGCAGAGTGGTAAAGCTTTAGAGCAGGAAAACAAAGGAAGACACCAGGTATGCCTTGATGTAGAAGCTGTTGGTATGGGAAAGTAGACTAACTAGAAGTGGGCATGCTATGTGATTATTTAGGGGAACATAGTTGATTTTCTCCAGTTGGTCCTAGGTTGTCAGTGAGGCAAATTTTAGGGAAGATGCCAGTTATTGATCAAGTCCTGGTTATATTGTGCTGATTGTTACAAGGATTGTATTCGGTTTCCTAGACTGGTTGTTGCAGATAGCAGATTAGAGTTTCCTGGTCACTGTCCATTTGAATATTTATTCTCTCAAAAATTAACTCAATGGGCATTTGATAAATCTTATCAGCTTATGTTCCATGGTTGTTTGATTTCTGTCAAATGATACTAATTTTCAGATTTCCCTAAATGTTATCACAGTTTTTTTTTTTGAGGAATAATAGAAAAGTCTTCAGATTAAGCATTCTTTTGTTTAGCAGGGACTTTGTAGACATTCTACTTGTTCACTCTCACTTTGTTGTTATTTCCACAGTGGAGATTAAAATGCCCTTCTTCCATAGCCACCACAAACATTGAGTTCAAGATAGTGCAAACTGTTTCATTATGCCCAAACTAAGATGTGTCTTCTGAAATAGAATTTAATGGATACTTATTAAATGATGTGTGAAAAAGTGGAAGAAATGTACTTTTACGTATGATGGCATCTCACCTTTCAATCCATAATATAATGGACTTCTAATTAATCATTAAATTGTCCAATATAGAAACCCTCAAGATTTGCATGAATTTTAGTGTTCATGGTATATTTTATTGGACCAAAATTTTGCTTCCAGTAGATTTGCAAATTAGAAAATAGTGTGAAATCCAGGGTGTTTTCCTGAAGCAATGTTGCTAAATCTAACAGAAATAGTCTTTTCAGCTTCTAGATATCTTCAGATTCTTGCTGCTGACTACTGCATTATTTTGAATTTTAAACTAGAGCAAGGATAGAAATAAGAAAATATTAACTATTATTTTAGTATGCCAAAGAGCTATGGATGAAAAGTACCAAAAATGGGTTGTCTTTTACAAAGGGAATTTATTTGGGGTAAAATTTGGGGTAAAATTCCAAGACCATGAAATACCCAAACCAAGCCACCATCAGAGATGCTTTCTCACCAAAGTCAGCATCTATGTGACAGAGATGATTGTTGATCTCTGAAGAGGTCTCTGCCTTCTCCTCCAGAATCTAGAGTCTCTTGGAGCCCAAGAGACTCCAATTGGAGCTCAGTTGTCAATTATCAGGCATATGGGAAGCAGATCTGGCTCAGGTTCGGTTACCAGGAACTCCTGGAGAAGGCAAGGTGGTGCAAAGGGCAGGTATGGCAAGCTGATACAACAAGATGATTCAACAAAGAGACAAAAAGAGGAAAGACAATGAAAGACACAACAAACAGGGAGGTGAGGTGGCTCAAGTGTTTGAGCACCTCTCTCCCACATGGGAGGTCCCAGGATTGGTTCCTGGTGTCTCCTAAGGGGAAGAAGAGCAGAAAGTGGGCATAAACAATGAGATAAGGGGCTGCGGGGGTGGGGTGTGAATAAATAAATCTTAAAAAAAAACAACCCCAAAATGGCAACTTCCTTTCCATGTCTGTGTGTCTCTGTCTCTCTGTGTTTTCATTTTTATCAGACCCAGCAAGGGAATGGAGACTCAACATGAATCATGCCCCACTGATGTAGTCCAATCAAAAGCCCTAAATAGATCTCATAAAATAGTCTAATCAAAGGACCCTCAACTGAATTTAATGCAATCAAAGGGCATCACATCCATAGGAATAGATTAATTAAAATAATCCTTCTTTTTTGGGGATTCATAAAATAGTCTCAAACTGCTACAACTATCAAGCTCACATTCTTCTCTTTTTAAGAGTACTGATAACAAATGTCTGAGTTAACTGTTCTTTAGAATGAAGTCCAGTGTTTTACAAGATTCCCCTCCTGAAGTATTTTGGGTGTTTTTTAAGTAATGCCCCACATTCTATAGACATAACTTGATGCAGTCCATAGATATAACTTACTCTATATTAGGGGTCTATATTAGCCCATTGGCTATTTTTCTAAATTAAGTTTTATTGGAACACTGCCATTCCCATTCATTTAGACCTTTTAGCCCATAAGGCCAAACATTTACTATTTGGCCCTTTAGAGAACAAGTTTACTGAGCTGTGCTCTATACAATGGCTCCAGGCCCTCAGCTATACATCTGACGTTGTCCTCTACAGCTTCTCCAGAGCCCTGAAGTGTACTGAGACTGTTCCACCCAAATAAAGGGTATGAGTCATTTACACAGGATTCCAAAATATGGTTAAGACTGAACAGTAAGATGTAACAATATTGTTCAAAGCAAAACTATTATGTGGTGGCTTACCCATGATCGCAAGACAGTGAATGATTGGAAGGTAATATCCTGTTTCATGTTCAAGGCATTGGTTATATTGGTATACTCAGTTTGCAAATGTTCGTTGTGCTGCATGCTTTTAATATGTGCAAATATCATAATTCAATAAAAATTAAAATAATGTCCTGAAAGCTTGTATATGAGGTGAATTATAAGACTGACAGAGAAATAGACAAATAAAGGAAATGTAAAGCAAGATTCTATTTTCCTTAGTCAGGATTCTATTTCCCTTAGTCATGGGCCATACTTCTCTGGAATGCCTCATTAATTTTTCACTTAGAGGCCAGTTTTTAACTTGATATATTCTGAAAACAGAAATATTATTAACTTAATTATACCTTTGCCTTTATAATATCTTCCTTAGTCACAGGCCATGCTTCTCTGTTTGAGATGTGTTTTTTATTCTTTCCCCTTAGCTCAAAGCTGGGAACCCCACTCAGTTTTACAGAAGCTCCCATGGATCTTTCTTTTACTGGGAATATAGGCTCTTTACTCTTGACTTTTCCCAAAGAAAGAAGGAAATGTTTTCATCCCCTCTTTCAACCTCTTAAATTCCCTGCAATGATGCAATGGCAATCAAAATGAAGTCAGGCTCTTAAACTATTGTTTAGCTACTGGTTGTCTTGAATATCCATTCCAAAGAGAATTTTCTTTTACCATGCAATAACCAAAATAGCTACAAACATGTGCCTCCTCCCCCAAAAAGGAAAGGCAAGAGTTACTGTAGATGACCTCTTCCTTTTCCTGAGCAGCTGATACATACATTGGCAGCTTTGAAATAGCTGTTTACCAAACACAGGAAGCTCACAGATTTAGAATCTAAAGGAAAATCATCAATGGAGTGCTAGAGCAAATTAAAGAATCAATACCATATTGTTTTGTGATTCTTCTTATTTTGGGTGAGAACTTGTGACTCTGTAGCTTTTGAGATGAGGTATTCTGGATAGGTATCTATTCTAGGGTACAATGTTCCAAATAGTCTGAACATTACTGCTGCCTTTGTATGAATTAGTTACTTAAAAGCATACACATTCATGAAAACAACACTTGACAAATTTGTCCATAGCTTAAAGGAAGAGAGTTTTCCAACTTCTACCACTGAAAAAAGAAAACTAAAAATAACCTGACAAAGAAACAAACAAAAATACTTAAGTAAAATCAAAATAATAACTGTTCACTGTTTTCCTTGAGCATGCTTGGTTCGTCAAAGCTTAAACTCATGGAAACTGGCTAAGAACCTTCACTTTTTCTTGTGCTCAGAAATTGTTCCAGGTCCCCCCCACTTCCACCCCCCATTACACACACTATTTACTAAGAACTTATTCTCCCATAAGGTCTAACTTTGCACCATCCTGGCTTTGTTCTCAAATGTCTTGGCTTTGTCTGCTTTTGACTGGGTGCTTCTCTGGAATGATGCTTCTGGAAATTGTTGGCTCCCACTTTGGTTTGGCCCACAGACATAAAAGAGGGCTCAGAGGTCAGTACCATTCCTATGTCTACAGTTCCCTCTACTCTCTGGGACCAAATAGTTTTGTCTCTCTCTTTTTCTTTAATGAATTTGGGAAAGCAGGAGTTGTGGCTTTAATCTTCATCTCATTTCACCTCTAACAAAGCTGCTAATTGTTGTCTTTAAATGAGTGTTCTCCCAGACAAATTGCTTAGAAGTACAAATAATGCTGCTAAATAAAATGCATTTATGGGTATTATTCTCACAGCCTGAAGAGCCCTCTTCAATGGGGAAAGACAGAAATTTTAGGCATGACCTGCAAATTACATGTCATTCTCTAATTTAGATTGTGTTGCTTGAATTCCTCCTAATTATTAGCACCCATGCTACAGGTATGGGGCTGCAACAAAAAGAATGCATAAAACACACTTTGCTTCAAAGAACTCAGTTTACATGTTGCTTAGTTGTTTTCTTCAATAGGGCCTGAGACAATGTCCAACATTCGAGTTTCCCCAGGACTCAGGACAGGGGACTATCAGTGGTAAAACTAGGAGAATCTGGCCAAGCAAGGGCAGTTAGTTACCCTCTTGGAGAGAATGGTTTATGTTCTTGAGTACTCTCTTGTAAAGGAAGTTCTAAAATCTTTGGAGAAAGCATGTAATGTAAGGATGTTTAACTTAGTGCAACATTAACTGTGTCCTGCTGCAACCAGACCAGAGGTCAACTAACTTTTTATATAAAGGGCTTTGTGAGCCACATGGCTTCTGTTGCCATTGTAGCACTAAGGCAGCCATAGGGATGCTTAAATTAATGAATGTGCTTGTGTTCCAATAAACTTTATTTAGAAAAATAGTCAGATTTGGCCAGTGGGCTATATTTTGCTGACCTTGGATGCAAAGCCCTCTTATCCTAAAATTGTCTACCATACTTTCCATTTACGTTCACATATATTTAAGCATACAAATACAAGTTACCATTGGGTTTACAAGGCTTATTATCTTGCTGGCAGCACATCTATTTATAGAAGAAGTATCACAGAATTTAAAAGATTGCAGGGAAAAGGTAGGAGAGCATAGAGCATGGGGTTACTATATTTAATTAACTGAGGGAGAGCTGAGTTCCCTTTCTGGTAAACTCTGCCACACTCCCCAGCACCAATCCCCAAGTACAAGGTCAAAGACCAGAGAAGAAGGATGGTCCAATGATGGGCCTTGATACTCATGACTATGCTTATGAGCCTGTGTGCTTGAAATTCCAAATAGGTCTACAGCTGCAGGGTGCCTACAAGTTACCTCCTGAGAGCCTCCATGCTGCTCAAATGTAGCCACTCTCTAAGCCAAACTCAGCATGTAAATACATTACCTTTCCCCCAGTATGGGACAGCCGAAGCAGATACCCAGGTACTGGTGTTCCTGTTTATCCTGCTATAACCCATTGGATGGACTGGGGGAAAGGGTGAACTACAATGTAAACCATGGTCCATCCATGCGGTGTGGCAGTGCTCCAGGGTGCATTCACCAAATGCAATGAATGTGCCTCACTGATGAAAGGGGATGTTGATGTGGAAGGAGTGGAGGGAAGGCGGGGGTTGGGAGTGGGGTATATGGGAACCTCTAATATATTTTAACATAACGTTTTGTGTGATTTATCTTAAAAAAAAAAGTAAAAAAAGATGATTTGTAAAAAATTATAATGGAGCTCTAATTAAAAAAAAGAGAGGATATGATAAATTAGTTGCCTTCTATTATTTAAAACATTCTTTTTGGCCAGGAGCTAATGATAATTGTCAAAATTTACAGAAAATTTTTGAAGAGTGCAGTGTATAGAAGTTAGCTGTATTAATTCAATAAATCCTCCAGACAAACTTTTCAACTATAATATACTTATTTTCCAGCTATTAATGTGATGGAAATTTACAGAAGCATTGGTATGCGTTCTTTAAGATTACATTTTATTGCTAACACTCACCTGAAAGTAAGGTACAAGTAAGGGAGACTAAAGAAGAATGAGGAAATATTATTTTATGTTCTGTCAACCAATACTGAGGAAGAAATTGGATAAACATGAGTTTATAAAAGTACATATGATAAAATATATATATATGATTGGTTGCACCTAGGATTGTTTCAAATGTTTACCTCTTGTAATTTGATAAGGTGCTTATTAAAAATTGGAGATGGAAGAGCTGTGATTTGGAGGTGACTCTATTAACCATAAACCTCTCTGTAGCTCACAGAATTTGATCATTTTAATTGTGCTCCAGAATCAGACTTCCTTCATCCAAGAACTCGTATTCATCCTGAGAAATACTTCTGAAATCCAAGATGCAGGTTGTGGCACCTTTTAGAACAACAGCCCAATTGCTTACCACACCTCCCCTTTGCCCCCACCCCCCCACCCCAGGCAGCCAAAGCCAGAGTGGCTCAATTCTGTCCCTCCTACTTGCCATTCTCCTTCCCACCATAGACACTTGTCCCTGCTGCTCCCTCTGCTTTGAATCTTCTTCTTTCTCCTTTTTGGTCAGTTTAAAATTGGCCATTCTTCAGGTGGTGGCTCTAGTGTAGCTTTTCAGGAAAATCTTCCCTGATCTTCCTAAATAGATAAAACAAAACAAAACAAAACAAAAACCTGTTACAGTCTTATGTCACTGTTTCTTTCTTCTTTTTTTTTTTTTTAGCATTTGTCACAGATGCGATTTTGTATTTCATATTGTGATTTTTTTTTAAGGATCTCTGTCTGCCCCTCTATGTCTCTATGTTGTACATTCTAAGAGGGTAGGATTCATGTCTTTTTTTTTTTTCCACTTTATACCCAGAGCATAGTACCATACCTGATACAGTGAGCTTTTGATAAATAAATTGAACAGAGATATTGAATTAGGAATTAAAGGAATGAGTGAAATTACATTGAGAGAAATAAGAAACTAAATAGGAGATGGGAGAATCTCTATTCGTACAAAATTAGTGAAAGGAATTTTAACTTTCTATTGCTATGAAAACATTAAAAATTTTGTGTTCTGGACACGGCTGGACAAGAATCCCTTTGATTTTAATTATGATGCGGATTAATAGAGAAACATGCCTTCGTAGACAAAGTGTTTCAGATGCATAATGGGTTTTTATCATGATAATGTTAAATGGTGTGGGAAATTGCTAAACTAAAGTTTATTTCCAGAGTCCCACATTGTTTGCAGATCAAGATATTGACAACCAGTATTGTAATTATAGCTTAATCTTGTTTCTCTTTGCTGGGACTGCTGTTAGCATTTTTTTTCCTTTGTAGAGAAGGATGTTACATAAGGTGTAACATTTCTGTAATAATGGGAAATTTGGGTCTGTTTCCATATTCAATAGGAATCTGAAGCTGGCAGTCATGATGGATTATCAATCACTATGGAAGTGTGTCAGTTAAGGACAGTTTATGTCTAGGACCAGCACATTGCACAACTGTAGGGTGGCACCGTGTGGGAGCGCGGCGACAGCAAGGGTCGGCTCGTCTCCAGGCGCCGGTGGGAGTCGGACCCGGGTGGCAGGAACGGGCGTTAAGGCCCTCCGCTTGGGGTTCGGGCGTACTGCCCGCCCCTCTGCCCAGCTGCACCCGCTTCCCCCTTGGTGGCCTAACCCCGCCTCTCCCCCGAGGGCCACCGCAGCGCCATGACAGCCCCGCCTCGCTGCCGCCGAGAACCCTGGCTACCCCGTCTTCTGCCCGCAACCAGTGATGCACCCCTGCACGAACCTATCAGCCGTCTGCCGTCCCCCGGCCACGCCCCCTGCCCCTCCCCCGTCTTCGCCCTATATTAACCGCTGTACTTCCTGAATAGATCAGACTTGCGCACAGATCCTGGTCTCCTCAGTAGTCTTCTTCCTCCCGCGCGTCCTCCGCACCTTGCCGGCCCCGGGGCGCCTTCTCGGAAGGCCCCTCCGTGTGTCGCAGCCCTCCGCCCGAGCCCACACCGCCCCTGCAGCGGCCCTCCGGGCAAGCCCACACTGCGACACACAACCCCCGTCGGAAAAGATGGGAGGGCATCTATGGACCACATTCTGAAACATCACCACAAATTTCCTTAAGGAATCTCTGTAGAGATTACTCAAAATGAGCTGAGGGTTTTGCTTGATTTTCCTGTGCTGATGTTTTAGCAATCATATCTTTTGAAATACTTGGTCACTGAGCTAATGCTAACAGGAGCTAAGCTTAAATTTTGCTAGTTAAGCCATTAAAAGTCAATTTGGGTTAGTGGCTCTCAACCTTGGCTGCACCTTGGAATCACCTGGGGATCTTCAACAAACACCAATACCTGGGTCTTATCTCTGGAGAATCTGAGTTAATTGGTTTGGGTTGTGACCTGGACTGTGGGATTTTTAAAACTTCCCCTGGTAATGCTAATGTGCAGCCAAGTTCAAAAACCGTTGTTCCAGGCCAATTCTGGCTCAGAGGGACTTTGGAGAAAATCGAAAAGACCAAGGTCCTCTCTGTTTGATGCTGGTTTGCATTATTTTTTCTTTTGTAGCTGCTATTCCAGGAGTGTTCCCCAGGTAGTTGATACTACCTTGTTAGAAATGCAGACTCTCAGTTCAGTCCAGGACCTACTAAATCAGAATCTGCATTTGAATGTAATCTTCAAGTGTTTCAAGTGCATAGTAATATTTGAAAAACCTGTTTATTAAGCACATTTGTTTTTCTGTCCATTTACTCCCTCAAATCTCTTTCCCCCTGCTTTTCTTCTGGTATTGAATGGATGCCAGATATCACTGGAATGGATGTTCAATGCTATTTTTTTTTTTTTAAACTAGTTCATTTTTTAGTTTATGTTTCCAAAACTGAAGTTTTTAAATTAGAAATTGCCTAACCAAATGTAAATTCTGAATTTCTTTGAATATGAACATATATCTCTAGTTATAGAAAACAAAACGGAACAAAACATTTATATACAATTTCCAAAAATTATATACTGGGGTTTTATGAGGCATAGCTCCCCTAGTGGTAAGTATTGGATTATGCTTTAAAAAATTTAAATATGTATTTCAAATTCTGGTTCATTTCCTTGCTGAAGGATATTTTTGGAATTCAATGACATTTTGTTTTGAAGACTGAAGTTTCAAAGATACAGTACTTTTGAATGCATCTAATAGTTTATTTTGTTTTGAGCCTTCAACAAAGAACATTCTCTAAAGACTCACTGTTGGCTGTGAAAAATGCTTTGGAGTTTTCAGTCAGCCTTCTGTTAAAGAAAGAGGGAAATGCATCTGCCTGTGAGGGTGATTTTGCTATAAGTCAGTCCAGTAGTACAACCATGCTGATGCAGCCTTATAGAGGATTGCAAATTACAGTTAAATGAATCAGTAATAATACATTTTGGGTAGTTCTGTCTCTTCCTTTTTAAATGAATTCTAAAGCAGTTGCTTGCATGCTGAATCAACACTTACCAATACTACTGATTCCCGTCTAAGTTGGCATTTTATCGACTCAACCCCTTTCCGTTGACAGATTGTGTTCCAACAGTGTGTTATGGAACTTATGATTGTGTTCCAATAGTGTAAATTGTTAGGAATAACAGGACACAAGCTTGCCTGGTACACTGTTGTAACCTGATTTTGTCTGGGTTCTTGACTATGCTGCAGAAATGAATTTCAAGAGCTCGTCACATGAGTTAGGCCAGTAATTTATTAAGGTAGGGAGGGAAGAGAAATGGGAGAAAATAACAGATCATGGGTCCCAGGTAAAGAGGAGAGGGCCGAAAAGTGATAAAGCGGGCTCATGTACAGACTACAATTCCCCACTATAGATTATAAATGCCCAGGTTTCACTTTTGTGTTGATCCATGTGGGGGGCACAGAAGGCAGGAACAGGACAGGACCGGCACTGGGACTGGCATTGGGACAGGATAAAGGCAAGAAAGCAAGAGCTTGGTGCTTGCTTTTTAAACCATTAATTATTCTGCCCCTGTGCTAATGGCAGGGGAGGAGTTCCAGCTGTTTGCTGTTTTGATTGATTACCCCACCCATCAATCTCCCATGAGGGTCCAATGATAAAGTCCTTGGGGGAATATCTGGGGCTTCTCCTGGCTTCCGGAGGAAATCTTGTTCTGAATAGGATTTCTCATGAGTCTTCTAGCAGCCCTCTTAGGGTTATTGATGCCCACGTGGACTTCTCACCAGGTTCCAGATCCATCTACTGATTCCCTGTCTTACTAGCCAGCTTCACTGTGATGACAAAAAATAATTAGTTCCTCATCAAGAATTTTGATTCAATATATATCGATTGATAGGAAAGTAATGTGAGTTAGCAGATGGCTACAGATTTGAGCATTATGTCTTTGATGTGATTTTCCCACACATCTTATGACAACCTGCAAGTTGTTTCATTGCTGGTTTTATTTTTTAAAATGCAGTGTTATTGGATATTATTTTGTGCAATTCAAATTTGTCAATCACTATGGACACATAGTGCCCGCAGTGATCAAAAAATTTGGAGACACAGGGGCCTTTTAAGTGCGAGACTTGTTTTGACTTTTCTACTAACTTCAGTGTTGAAACCAGATTGACTGGTCAGCCTGGACAGGGTAAAGGTTGGGCTCCCTGTATTGTAAGGACTGAAATTAGTATGCGATATTTAAGTGCTGCCTCGATTTCTTTGAGCCTCCCAGGACCCAAAGGCCAGGCTGTGATTTCTCTAGCTCTTGCCAGATATGTCTCCCACCCAGCCAAAAAGGCTCCCCACCCAACTAGTTCTGTTGTAGAATTTGAGAGAGGTTCAGTTATTTGCGTATAGAGAGGCCAGGACTCAGGAATGATTTGAGAAGGAAAAATGGTTTATTGATGGCCTGCCGGACCTCGGGAACTTTCTGTTTCAATCCCAAGCCCTGAACAAGATTTTTGAGTCCCTTTTATACAGAGAGGAAAGGCCAAATGATCCTTTTGTTTCAGTTCTCAATAGGCTTGAATTAGCTTATATCTTCCACATCCTAGGTAAGCTTTGAGCATGGACTTCATACGTAGATAAGCTTCTAACTTTGGTTTGCATTTTCCCTGAATATTTAAAGTTTATAGACTTTGCTTTGCTAAACTGTTTCCTGGGACTGGAATTGTTGCTATGGTTACCAAGGGCAGGACTGCAGCCTCTTATCGTCCCACACCCACAAGTCACAGACAGCTTAGGTTATCTCTTAAGAGACCAAGAGCCTCCCACCCAAAGCCCACATCAGTTCCACTATCAGCTGCACCACCTGTACTTGAACTGGTGCTAGCCTAATGGGCTTCATTCCCTGCCAGCCCATGGAAGTATTCAAACAAGTCAATTGCCAGAACCAAAGAATACTCCATCCTTCTGTCATTAAAAAGCCTGCCTCCTGCTGCCATTAGTTGGTCACTCTGGTAATGGGTGCCTTACTATAGTCCCCAACCCCTGTGGCCCTGCATGACACTCAGGTTTTGAGGATATATGACTAACAAACTGCTTCCAGTCTCATCTGTCCAGTGTTGGGTATCATGTGTTTGGCCATCTCATTCTTTTTAGGGTGGTGGATCTCTCCTTCACAAACAGGACAAATAAGAGGTGATCAGAATGCACTGTCATTCGAATAATTTTTCTTACAACTCTATAAGTTATCTTTTCTCTAAGTTTATTTCTTACATTAAGAAATAATGGCTATGACCATACCCCACTTGGAGTAAAACTTTTACTTCATTTCATGATTTGTAGAAACTTAGTTTTTATGTTTCCCAGCCCTTTTAGCAACTTCTCCCTTATTATGCCTTGAGTTTGAAACTTTACCTTCTTCTCATTTCCCTCCATTAAATCCTACCTGAATTCTTGCTGTCTGCATAGTGTCTTTGGACTGAAGGTTTATTTGGATTGTGGGCCTGGGCTATTTTATCTTGCCAATCAGTTTCCCTAAACCTGCTTCCTTCCCTGTAGTTCCTAGGAGCCCCAGGCTAGACTCCAGGTTCTTGCTTGTTTGAGGAGAACTGGATATCATATAACCACAAAAGATTTTGGATCTTTTGGTTGTCTTGAGTTGATGGCTATATCTTAGGAAATGAAGTGGTAAAGCATGGAATTTGACCTTGGAATGTTTCCCTCCCTAAAGGGGGCTGTACCAAGAAATTTAGATGGCATTCTTGGCCCCATCGATGTGAAGCATAATGAGATCAGCCACTTTTCAGAACCTGTTTAGGCTTCCTGAAAATGATGAGCAACATGTGTGATAAAAAGGTGACCATGGCCCTGAGTGGTTTTAAGCTTCACCATGATTTACTGCCAGTTCATTTTTAATTTCTCTAACTTGACTGTCCCAATAAACATTCATGTTAAGGAAGAGAACTGTTTCTAATTTCTGTAGGTAACTTCTCTTTCCCAACTTCCAAAGTCCTTGTTTACATATCCTGTCTCACCCTCACCCATCCCAGTTCTAGAATTAGGGGTAGGGGGTTCATGTATCCTTATTCAAGTAGGAACCTAGTGTTCTCCAACCTCTTGTCCATTTCTCAGAAGCTGGCTCTGGAAGCCAGAGTGGGAAAGGGAATGACTATCAGAGGCACTTTTACTTTGGTGCATTTTATACAAATATAGGTTTTAAATTTCCATATATGCACTTGGCAGTAAAAACAATCATCTGTATATTTTTCATGATTAGGAATACCAAAGTAATAAATAAAAAAATAAGTAAAATACTTAAATACTTTCTCTTCTCTCAGAGCCAAAAATGCATTCTTTGTGACGAAATTATCTACTAAGTTCTTGTTAAAGTATAAATTAAAGACATTATAAATTTTTCATGTGACATTGTAGGAAGCCCATTTTGGACAAGATACTATGTCTTGTTCAAATCATTCCATTAAGAATTTCTCTGCCACACCCTCCCCTTCCCCAAATCTGCTTAAGATGATCAATAAATAACAATCATGTTTTGCCTCCTAAATAGTAGTATGTTCTCTAGGCCTCAGTATGTTAATAGATATTACATGGAAATATTTGCCATCAAATATATTTAGGATATGCTGAGTTAAGCAAGTTTCTTTACTGAAGGATTTTTCAGAGGCTTTAATTTGTTAATGTGTAAAGTGGATTTCCAAACCACAATAGTAGAGTCTGTTTTATCATGGGTCATTTTTCTTTTTGAAAGAGCATCCTGAATGATGAGTGTACATGGGATGAATGTTGGAAAATGTTCATGTAGAATAATCAGAAGATTAATGCAGATATCAGTCAACTGTTGTACCATTTCTAAGTCACAATGAATTATTGTCTTTGACAATTTCCTTCCGCAATTCTGAGTAGTATCATAGATACATTTGTTTTTCTTCTTCTAAATCCTAATATAAGAGGATAGTTTCTCAATTTCCTTTGCTACTGATTTGCTCTGCACCTCTGTTTTGCAAATCATGAGTCATAATAGAAAACTGGCCTGTGATATATAACATATGTTAGGTCTTAATGTTTTCAGAAGTTTTCATGAGATTGTACATTTTCAATTAACAAAAAATAAGCTCACAGAGGTAGAATGTTATTATTATTCTCTCACAAAGAGTCTAGCATTCTCAGAAATGTCAGATTTAACAGAGGTGATTTACCCTACTCTTCTGTAAAAGGGGAATTTTAGTGTCTCCACCAATACCATTAAAGTCTGTAAGGTCTAAATGGAAGAATGACAAATGCATTATTAAAACTAATATGAGGACTCTACTATTTCATTCTATAAACTTGGAGGAAGGGATTCTCTAAGTTAAACTATTAAAATTTGTCCACAAGGAGTGTGATTAGCCAAACGTAAGGGGGACATAAGAACATTTAAATGACTGACGGAAGTGTTTGGAAATTATTAATACCTTTTATTACCACCAATACCAGAGTCAGGTGACGTAGGTGTTAGTTCAGAAAGGGCAAATTTACTAGGTGTCAAGCTATCCAAATACATTATACTCTCTGGTCAAAACTTATACAAAATAATTGTATAAGTTTACAACTGGGTCTTAACCTAGAGAGTTGCCTGAAGTGAGCTGCTTACCAGAGTGTCCTGTAGAGATTATGAAAAATGAAGACACCAGAGCTCCGCGTTGTGAGGTTGTGATGCAGTAGGTCTGGGATGGAGCCTGAAAATGTCTGTTTTTAATCAGATCCTCTTACATAGCCAGCCTGGTACCTTTTTGTGAGCCTGCATTGGGAAACCACTGATGCAGTGCTCATTAAAAAACCCCAGAAATGAGCAGCACTTATCCATTAGTAACTGAAGGAGAGCCCATGAATCTGGTAGACATGGATACAGTCATAAGAAAGTCAGTAATAATTTAGCCAGTTGCTGGTGTGCCCATCTTTCTTTGTCCCTATTGAAGCCTTCATTTTTACTATTTCAATATACTAAATAGATAACAGGAAGGTTTTGTATGGGTTATCATATGAGTACTATGGTAAGTGAAAGTCATATTACCCATTAGAAATTAATAAACTCCATTAACCCAATTTATCATCTCTAGGTTCTATCACCAATGGAACCCTGAAAAATCAGGGAGCCAAACCCTGGTAGCAAATCCATTAAGACAGTGCCACTTTGGGGGCCTCTCTGGGAATAGGCATTGGATTTTCTCCAGTCAAGTCTTAAGAGGGAGGAGAAACTGCAGCTTTCTGACTTCATCCCAATCCCAGGTGTGCCAGCCCTCTCCTATGTATCTCATCACGGCTTGACTTCCCTGGAGAACAGAGTAAGAGAAGAAGAAACTGGTAGAAAATTAGCAAAAAACAGACAAAATAATCATATTATTCGATGATTCATAATATTAAAATTATTATAGATTTTTCTAGTTATTACTTAGGCAAAAGTTGTTTTTCTGCTCTTACATAAACACCAGAGGACTATAGAAGACAGTAAAAACTGGCATATTTTGACAATTTTGTCATTTCCTTTTGTATTAGCCACAAACCTGAGTTATTGATCTTGAGTAACAGATCAAAACAAATTAGTTTGCTCTTGAATTTTAAGAGCTTTCTCTTGCATTCCTCACATTTCACATGGACACATCACACAGCAGTGATGGACTTCCAAAGCCCTATTTCAATTCAGTGCTCAAAATTTGTTCCCCCCACTTCTATACACCTACTGCTGTTTCATTTCCCCAGTCTATTGCTGTAGATTGCTTGCCTGTAATGAAGCTCTGCCTTAGAAATGCCAAACATAATGAAAAAGGGGGAAAACACAGCAATGTTGGCCACTGAAATTCCTGAGGGTCTCACACTCATAAAGCACACAGGTTTTGCAAATTCATCAACTAAACTTGGAAATGAAGGTAGAGTCTTTGGCTCTTTTCTAAGGGTGAATTTAAGTCTCAGGTTTTGGATCATTCATTTCTTTATTTCACTGTTAAATAAAATAGTGAACATTTGGATAATTTAACATATATCCAAAGGATAAACTTGCTCCAACACAAGTTTTAATCTTTACAAGTTTAGTTTGGTAATAGAAAATACATCACTAACTTAAGAGAGAATATCTTAAATAAATATGTTTGACGTTTGTTGACATATCATGAAATTCTAAGAAAAGATTTTTACCACTTATAAAAGAATTGGTTAAACATCCTAACTACCCACCAAATGTTTATATTTCTCTCTTCTCACAATTCTATATGCAATAAACACTTAAGCATTTATCTAGATAATTAATCTTCATTATAGTTTTGCTGCAAATTTATCATGTTATTATAAGATGAAGTGAATAATCATATTCCACACTTTGCCTGAGGAACGAATATATGGTGCTAAAATAAGTTGGGAGAATGAAAGTGAAACAAAAGTCACCTGAAGGAAAGAATTCTGTAACTGTTTACATCTTTATCTGTATCTATCTATATCTATCTATTCATGCAGAAAGGTGGTCATCTCTTTCTACCCCTGTGTTCTAATACATCGGAAAAAAAACATTTTGGGGTGCTTTTTTTTTTAGCTTGCAAGGTCACCTGAGAAGAATAATATGTCTTTTTATTTAAATATTAATTAAACACTATTTAGCCATTCACTCGTGTAATTAACTGTGCTTTGAACTACAGTTGAGTGGTTATATGCTTCTTTGTATAGGTGAGAAAACTGTATGTTAGAGACTTTCATTAATTCCCCTTTCTTACACAGCTAGCACATGGCAGACTTGGGACTCATGGCCAGAATTTTTTGTTTCTGGAATCCATACAGCACCTTTCAATGAAATTGTTTTGTAGTTGATATGAAAAGTAAATAATTCCTTTATCCATCAAAAATTCACTAATTATCCCCTACTAGCCTAGCATTGTTTTGGGTAATTTTGGGGAATCACAAACTAAGATGATGCAGACCGCCAAGATTCTTACCAAATAGAAGGAGAAGTAAAATATCACTTAATTCTATTTCCAGAGATACCCATTTGCCTTTGCTATATTCAATTAGTGCCTGGTGACTATTTCCTTGAATGTCGTTAGAGGGCCCATGTCATACCTCTCAACCTGTTTCTTTTTTTTTTTTTTTATTTTCATTTTGTAATTCTGGTACCAATATGAAAATATAGTATTCTATTAGTCAGTGTGGCTCACTGCTGTAACCAACACCTCCAAATGCTTGTGGCTTAACACAAATCAATACAAGTGCATTTCTTATTCAGGCACAATTCAAAGCAAGTTGAGGAACGTCACAGGAAATGAGGAGCATGGGATGCACTCTGGTTTGATCATTCAGGGACCCAGTTTCCTTCCATTTGTTATATTGTTATTTTCTTTACATGGCCTGCAAGCTCCTCCCCTGAATGAGGAGAGACGAAGCTGCAAGAGAGATTTTTATGGGGCTTATTTTCATTCACATACTACTGGTTAGAATGTAATTGCATGGCTGCAGCCTAAATGCATGAGGATTGGAACATGAAGATTAGCTTTGTTCCCAGAAGGAAGAGGAAATGATTCTTGGAAATCAAAGCACTGTTTTTTCCACCAGTGTTATTTTAAGGGTGTTAATTAATGGAAAATAATGCATACAATGCCAATCAAAAATTAGTTTTGTAGGGTGTACACGACCTTGGAGAATTCCTGTGCTGTTTATCTGTACAAATCTATTCACCTCTATTATATATGCTGGTATCTTCTGTTTACTGAGAATTCATTTCTTAGTGGGCTTAGCAGGTATGCTCCTCCTTGCAGAGAATTTGTATTCATGTTCAATCTGCCACATTTTTCTGCAAAATATTTTTGGCCTGAATTTCAGAAGCATTCAGGGATTTCTTTTCATCTCTGCTCAAGGAAAATGACTAATCTGTCCAGTGATGTTGGCTCAGAATCATTTAATAATCCATTTAAAAAAAAAGTGATTTGATACCTATTATGTGTTAAACATTGTGTGAAGAGCTGAGGAAATATATATATATCGTCAACATAGAGATGAAGGAGGCTGTCATTAATCAAGGAATGGCGCAAATTAAGTATACTTCTGAAAGCTGATAAGTGTTATGAAGGAAACTATTAAGGGCTATGGAGTATATTACAAGAAAATTTATATACTCTTGGTTGATGCTTGAGAGCTAAAGAATGAATTGGAGTTAGCTAAGACAAGAGTCTTGAACAGAGGAAAATAGTACCTCTACCCCCACTCCCAGTACAAATGGCTCTGATGACTCTACTCAGCACCTTGTGTGAAACCACAAGTTTCAGATAATTTAGATAATAGCAGTTAATTGCTATTGTAGTAGAAATTATCTGCCTAGATTTGCCATCAGAGTTATATGATAGGGAGAATCAAAGGAACCATCTATGAAGTCTTCTGTGAGAGGGAGAACGTATCTTTCTTGAATATGCATGAATGACTTTACTGTCTTGATCAGAAAGTTAAATCCTGTTCCTGTCGGGCTTTACAATGACTTTGCTGATGACCTTAATCTTCCAATACCCCTCTTCTATCCATCCCTAAATTAAAGTCTTGTTATTCAGTATTTCACAAGAGATGCTACAAGCAAAGCATTGACTTAGTTTTACAGTTGTTAAAGTATGAAATAATTCTAAAAAGAAATGAGAATAATTGTGTTAATTTAAGTGCCATATAGTACTTCAAACAATGAAGAAAGAAATAAGCTCTGAAGTAATTGCATCAATCCTATAGTGGTCAAGGGCAATACTTTGCACATAGAGAAAATTATAACCATGTCTCAAGGGAGCTGTAACCATTGGTGTGGAGCTGGCTAGCATCAATGCCAACAGGAAGTCAAGAAGTGCTTAGTGATTTGAAGAATTACTTTTTTCGTTGTTTCATTTGTAGAAAACTTACAAGCAACAATTAAGCTGGCTACAGGTACTAATAGCCAAAATACTGTATCATTAAATTTTATTTCCAACTCTGAAATACAGGAATGCAATATTCTAGCTATGAAATTCAAGCACCATTTAAATTATAATGGACACTAATAACATATAATCAAAGCTGAGCCTGTTAGCTAAATAAACAATTTTAATTTGTGTTTGAAGTATAGAGTATCATTCATGAATTTAA
Organism: Dasypus novemcinctus; assembly: GCF_030445035.2. NCBI lineage: Eukaryota > Metazoa > Chordata > Mammalia > Cingulata > Dasypodidae > Dasypus > Dasypus novemcinctus. The sequence goes on from NC_080689.1 coordinate 45,957,741, forward strand.
TTTGGTCCGTATTTGGATATTAGCTGACATTTTGTCTTTATCCTAGCCATTACCATGGTGAAAGTGTTTTCATTTTTTCAGTTGTTGAAGGGATCTTTCTTTAAAATCATTCATACCTTCTTGATATATTTTATTTGACATATGAAAATGACCCAAATACAAAGCAGTGCTCTTTAAAACTTTCAAGTATAAAATAAATATGTTTCTATTGGATAGTAATGAAAATGCTAATACTTATTGAAGTGATGAATGTACAACTATGTGACTATTCCAAATACCATTGATTGAAAACTTTGGATATATTTTATGCTTTATTAATATGTATCAATAAAATTTATTTACAAAAAATAAATATACTTCATTCAGCAAATGAAACATCAAATATAAGAAATTAGAAAATCTGCCTAACTCACAGTGTTTTGGGGTGGAGCATGAGTAACCCATCAGCCAAGGGGTTTTTGAGCACATTTTGTTCTAGAATGAGTGACTGTCATTTTGTATCACAAAATATTAGAATATTTTCATCTGTGGCAACAAATGTCTTGGTCTCTTCGGCTATCAAGAACTTGGTTCACTGCCCTTCTAAGGAAAACACCATATCCTTATGTCTCTTTGTGTTGTAAATAACAGAAAACCTAACTCAAGTTGGCATAAATAATATTTTTTTATCACCTCCTTGTGGCTTTTTGTGTGTTGTCTGTTCTCTGTGTCCATTTGCTGTGTGTTCTTCTGTGTCTGTATTTATTTATTTTATTTCCCCTCCCCCTTGCAGCTTGCTTTCTATCTGTTCTTTGTGTTCATTAGCTGAGCTCTTTTATGTTTTTGCTTGTCTGCCTATTTTGTTGTGTCACCTTGCTGAATTGGCTCTCCATGGCGCTTGCAGGCTGGGTGGCACTCCACAGTGTGCAGGCAAGGCTGCCTTCACAGGGATGCCCTGGAAGAGGAACCCAGGACCACCCATATGGGCTATGGGAGCCCAACTGATTGAGCCACAGTTGCTTCCTGGCATAAATAATATTTATTGGCTTGCATAACTGAACAACCAGTGGTAAAATGGCAGATATGATTTGCTTAACCTGCATGCAGGACTGAGACTCCATCTCTCTAGGTTCTTTTCTTTTAAGGGCATGAGCTTTGTTCTCAGGGGTTATTTTAGTTTGCTAGGCTGCTGAAAGCAGATACCATAGAATCACTTGAGTTTGACAATGGGAATTTATTAGCTTACAAACTTATAGTTTTGAGGCCATGAGACTAGCCAAATCAAAGCATCCTCAAAGTGAGGTTTTCTTCTTAAAGACCAACTGCTGGTTATCCTTGGATTCTCTTCCACATGGCAAGGAACATGGCATCATCTTCTGGGTTCTCTCTTCTCTTCCAGGTTTCATTGATTTCATCTTCTTCCTTCTGTGGATTTTCTTCTTTGACTAAATCTCATTCTCTTATAAAGGACTTGCCTACTAGTTTATAGCTGACCTTGTGAAGAGAACAGAGCAGCTGAGCCCAGAAAGAAATGGCCTTCTGGCCTACAGCTGAGATCTGGGTCAGCAGAGCTTTAAAAGAAAGAGGTAGGCTGAACCCTCATAGATATTACTGCAATCTTGCATCAATACATGGCGACAGATTGTGTGAGAAAATACCTCTTATGGTACCTTGAATTGGACTTTTTAAGACCTTATAACTGTAAGCTTTTATCCCAAATAAATACCCTTTATAAAAGCCAACAGATTTCTGGTACTTTGCATTGGCACCACTTTGGCTAACTGATACAAGGAATAATCAGGTTGCCCTGGGTGCTGGGTAGATACATAGCTAGTTCTTACTCAAAAAGAAGCAGAGAGATTGATGTCAGGGATGCAAATACCTCTCTGATGTATTTGCTATTTACAAATAAATGATTTTTGTAAATAATTGGTTTACTATTTTTGAGGGCTAGACCTGAATTTGATGCATTCTATTCTTAATATGTGATTGCTAGAACTCTGCTTATAGTGTCAAGAGTAATTTTACTATAAATCATAAATTGGAAAGCCCCCAGATTAAGGTAGTATCCACTAAATTTACTTTGTAGTGGATTGCAGGTGGAAGAAAATATCTTAACACTGAACACACACATATTTCCTCTTAATTAAGTAAAAGCAAATTTAAAAGAAATTAGCTTTTAAATGGAACTTTGGAAATCTTTAAAAGTATGTCTTCTTGTTTGGCAGAGAATGGGGCTGGTGAGGGCAGAGAGGATTTGGTTGTTGGAAAGCAAAACTGTTCTAGTATTAAAATGGTATAACATTCTCACTGTATTTTTTTGGAAATCCTTTTATCTTGCCTTGAGAATAAATAGTCTTTATTAATTTGTATTGAATTTTAAATCACATAGTGGGTATGCTAGAAATAAAGCTTTGGTGATATTTAAAAGCAAATTAATTAAACTTATTTAAAAAAATTAAAATTACACAGAGTTGGATCTTATTTAAGACTCTGCAATACATCGAACATAGGGGATAAGACAATGAAGTAAATATGTCCTGTGGCAAATGAAATAATTATGTGGAAAACATTAATGTGCTTTGACACTATCCTTCACAAGCATTCCTAAAATAGTAACATACTGCAAAGAATATATGGAAATCCAGAGAGGAACATAACTTTTGGAGCAAGACACCTAAGACATGACTTTTTTGTATGTGGTTCCTAAATGTATGTACACACAGTGAATTGAAACTACCCATTTCTCTTTTCTTACTTATCATATGTATAAAGATATAAAATATTGCTAATACTCAAAGTGTTCAGGAAACATATGTTATAAATTGTGGGAGTATAATTTGATACAGCATTGCTTGGGAATAATTTTAATGCATATTAAAGTTTAAAACAAATATACCCTGTAAGTCTTCTGGAGATTTGTCCAGAAGTGATAGTTGGACAGAGTGAAAAATATAGGAAAGATGTTCATCATTGCACAGCACATAAGCATGAATAAATGAAAAAAACCCATGGAATAAAGATTGTGAAGTAATTAAAGGATGATGTAGATAAATAGTTATTGAAATAGAAAAGTATTCCATATTTTATATAAATTGGTGAATACACAATATGAATTGCAACCAAAAAATAAAAGATGAAATGGAACAATTCTAAAAATGAAGGATAATTAGAGGGTACTAATCTTGCCTCATAGAAACACAGAAAACAAAAAAAGGAAGGAAGAAAAGAGAACAGAAAAATGGAGTGATTAATCTGGCAAAACTATCATTTACCTATTGCTGCATAATAAAGCACTAATCAGTGACTTAAACCTATAATTATTTATTTTAAGGCTTGAGTTATGATTATGGGGTTAGCTGGTGTTGACTGATCTCACTTGGTCTCTTGCAAGAGTTTGTGGATTGGCTGTTTCTAGGATGATCTAGACTGGCCTCATCTGAGGCAACTGGAGTCACTTGGGCTTATTCTACTTGACTCTAATCCTCCTCCTGGAACTAGTGTGCTAGCCTGGGCATTTTCTTCCATGGAAATTGTAAAACTACAGCACAACAAGAGAAACATAGAAGTTCTCTTGAGGCCAACACTCAGAACTGGCACACAATCACTTTAACAATCATTTAACAATTTTTTTGTGCCTTTGTACTCTGTGTCAGGCAGTGTTCTGGATGCTGGAGTGGCAGGGTTCTAAGGAGCTAGAATTCCAGTAAGAGAGCAGCACAGTGAAAAATGAATAAGCAAATAAATGAATCATGTGTTTTCATACAGTGATAAATATGTGAGGATACTAAAGAGACTACCCAGTTTGTTGTGTTCTTCTTGGAGGAATTCCATTTTGCCTTTGCCTGAATTTTTGAGACAAATCTTTTCTTCTCCAAGTCATTTGCACACAGTCTTCTAATATTCACTGAAGGTCTAACTTGTGAAAGACATTTCTCAAAAGAAGAATTTGACCCGATCATTGATACTCAAATTGATGGAATATGGATAATTTGGGATTTTTAAAAATCAAAGGACACATGGCAGCCTTCTACCCTGTTATTTCACTCTACCTCACCCACATTATTTTGGGTTTTCAACTCTGGAGCAGAAAGTATGGTTGTACATGTTTTTAAACTACTCTACAGTTGATTGTGATATTCTCCTCCACTTGGGACCCATGGTGTTAGGGGCTTAAATCCAGCACTGCATTTGCTCAAATCCATCTCTAAAGTAGCACATTAACTTAGTTCATTTACATAGCTAGTGCCTAAAAGGAAACAATGAAGTATAAAATTTATGTCTGTGTCATGTTGTGTAATAAATAATTCCTGTGAAAATATTTGTCAGAATTAAGCATTGTCTGGCCAAAGTTTTACATATTCAGAAATTATGCTGTTAACTAGTAGAAGCAAGGGTGACTTCAAATTCCCTGGGCTAAGGAAACATAAGTACCTTCCCACATATAAAATACACAACACCAAAACAGCAGCTAGTGTCAGAATAGTCAATGGGAAGATGAATCAGCTTCATCATTTGTGTCAGGTAAATAAAATCACAGGTTTTGAGTTCAGTTTTGGCTACCAATATGAGCAACTTTGGAGTTTCACTTTCCATAAATAGCGAGAGAGAGAGAGAGAGAAAATGCAAGCATGAGAGCAGTGTGACCTAAAAGCACTTTTAGGTTACTACCCACTGTCTAATTTCATTGTAACCGCAAGAAAGATCTACTCTGTGTCCTGTTTTCCAGTATTGATCACAGCAATTTGGCTCATCTTCTTTGCCCTTCCTTGCCCTTTCTCCATCTTGCTGCCTAGACCTGGCAGCACTTGGACCCCTAAGTTCCAGGGCACATATTTATGATTGGAGAGGGAGACCTGGAAGATGTCTGGGACCCTGACAACTTTATGCAGCCACCTTCTAACTCCAGAATGTTGGGCTCTGGGCTTTTTTTAAAAAATTTTATTGAAGAGAAAAATGCTTGTCTATTTATTAATTAGTGTTATTCAATTTTCTCTCTTATTCACATCCATTCCAAATCCTCACTGGTGCAATTGATTATATGTGTGCATAAAGGAAATCATGACAGGCAATGCTTGGGTTATAAATCTAACTGGTATTCTCACAGGGATTTTTTATTATGCAACAGAGGCACTCAAATTTTATGCTAAATTTAAAAAATTCCACACATATTCATCAAGGATTAAAGCCTTAACAAAAATATTTTCATGTCAAGGCATGACTTAAGAGATAAAGTTCAGGACATAGAAAGGTCTATAAAACTTTTTTATGTAGTAATAAAGATAAGCATGAATGAATAGCCTAACATTAAAATTTTATAATCAGTATTTATAATTCGGTATTAAAACACTTAAACATTCATATCACTAAAATACAACAATGTAGATTTACAATATATACTTTGGATTTGTGAATGATTATAGAGGTGGATTCAGAAAACGATGCTTCCACCTTAAGGTTATTTGTCACCTCTGTGTAACTACTAATAGGCCACTTTTATAATAGAATGATCCTGGTTAATGTGTTGTAATAATTTACTTGGACAGAGAAATATATTAAATAGAAAATCCCACCAGTGAGATGGGATAAAATCCTTCTGAGATGTGAGGTTGTATTCAGATGTAGAGGTGTCTTATCTTGATGCGGAGGTCTTCTGTGTGAGCATTTGAAGAGGATGGTGCCCAAAGTATGTAGCTTAGAGTCCTGGACAAGAAGGAGTCTATTGATTAATGGCAGATGATGTGTAAATGATTGATTTTACAGCACATTTGGTTAGTTTTCACAAATAATTGATCTAAATTCTTCTATTACTAGTCACAATAGTTTTAGAGTAGAATATCAGTAAGTCCACTTTAATTCATGTTTTATTCCTCTATTCTGTGGACCCTGGGATGGTGATGTCCACTCCACCTTTAGATCAAAAGGAGTCTTAGATTCCACATGGATAATGGATGCAATTCCTCTGCTTGCAGTTGTTGGCACTCTTGATTCACTGGTGTGGTGTTTGACCATTTTTACTTCCTTGTTTGCTGACTTGGGTAAGTCCAATGAACCAGAAAGTAGGAGTTGCAACTCTGCTGAGGCTCAGGGCCCAGCTGGCACATGGGCAGTCCAGAGATTCAGGTCCCCTTGGGATACATTAAACCCCAGCACCAACTACAGTTCTGATAAAAGTAACAGGAGAGGCTTGTGCACAAAGATCACATCTGAGTCCAGCTCCATCACACAGAAACACAAACTCCAAAGTCAATAGAGTAGAGTCTGTTCAAGGTCTCATTCCTGGCTTGCCAGCAATCCATGGTGTCCTCTACCTCTGCTGCCACATGGCATTTTCCAATGTTTGTCTTTGTCTGTCCAAATTTTCCCTTCTAAAAATGACACTAGTCATAGAAGTTGGGTTGTTTAACATTTGCTGTAGTCATGCATGATAGATGTTTCAAATTCTTCTAGTGTTTGCTTTTGTCTCCTCTTGTATTTGGATTTCCAAAGAGTTCACCTTTTTAGATAGAGCCTGTGCCTTTATAGCCCTTGCAGGTGTAATCCACTGTTATTATACTAGAGTCTTCTTGATGTGGTGATAAGGTGTCAGAAAGAGAAGCATTATCCATCTTATTATTAAATCTCATTCTCTTAGTGGGCCTGTGTCTGTGGATTATGACCTTTACAAGCATTTCTTAACTTCTTATTTCACCCCATGGGTGAGATAAGATGGCTATAAAGAGCTGGAGTAAGGGCATTGCTCTTCCCCTGGGTGGGATAAGGCTCTTAGTAATATCTTTTCTAAGTAAGACTTTATGATGGAGAATGCTCTGAGCTTATTTCATAGTGGTTACTTTTCCCTATGCCTGCCATAGCGAGGAGGAAATCTTTCTTGGCTCATCATCATGAGAACTTTGCGGCATTCCTTGAGGTAAAACCCACAAAATTCTGGCCCTAAGACTGTGGCCTCCCAAAATTTCTTATTCTCATGCTAGTCTATACTTAACCTCCATCAACTTGTCGAAGTTATCATTTTATTCCAGTTTATAGCTCCCATAATTTCTATCCTAGTAAGCAGGTCTTAGTTGTGATTTTTCATTTGTTTTAAGAGATTTTTAATTGGTTTTTGAAGCATTTTTTATGTTGACTGTTTTAAAATCCTTGTCAAACAATTTCAACATCTGACTCCTCTCTGTTATCATGTCTGTTGGTTGTGTTTTCTCATTCATGTTGTGATGTTTCATCATTTGTGTTTAGTTCAGATCCAGTTTTACATGACTTCTCAAAAATATTAATTTGATAGAAATATAAAAGAAATCATGAATTATTTTTGATTGTATGCTAGACATTTTGTATATTATATTATGAGACTCTGGATCATATTTAATCTTCTTCTTCTTCTCCTTCCCTTCTTTCCCCTCCTTCTCCTCCTTCTTCTCCTTCTTCCCCTTCTCCTCCTCCTCCATCTCCTCCTCTTTATTCTTCTTCATCTAACATATGGTCCTCCACTTGAAGTTTAGCAAAAGGGTTGAATAGCTGTGTATGTTCGATATCCCACTGTGCCCTGCCAATACCCCCCAGCAAAAATGGGGTAGATACTGCCTCTTTATAGACAGGGGAGGTGGAAATTCAGGTCCTCCCTTGTTCCTGAACCGTGATAAATTCCTAGTAAAAGTAAGGCATCAATTTACACTGCCTCATTGCCTCCAAGTGAAAGTATATGGTCAGATCCTGGCTAGGCCCCTCTGGCATTAGGGGAAATAAGGATGGGAAGCAGAATCCCAACTGGTTGTGTCTCTTAACACCTGATCCACTAGTAGGGATGGACAAATTTGCCAACTAGCCCTGCTTTATACCATCCCATTCAGTATCCTGGCTGCTGGGTGTACATGGAATTTCAGCTCATCACTGAACCTTGCTGATAACAAGGGTGGGGGGAGGTGAAATCTAGAGGTGACTAGTCTTGTTGCTGCTAGGTGGGGAGGCTCAACTTGTGGCTGGATCCTGCTGATACTACACTGGCAGGGGAAATGGAACACCACCTGGTTCCATGAAGTGGAGGAAAAAAAATCAATTGCCTGTTCAGTCCCACCGATACTGCCCTAGAAGCAGAATGGGATTACTGCCACTTGCTTTGTCAGAGAGGGAGTTGGAATCCCAGCACGGCCTTGGCCTGCTGGTTTCCTGCACAGTCTTGTTGACACGACCCAGTGGGGGAATTGAAGTGTCATCTCTTCTGCCAGGAAGGACATGGAAGATTAGCTCCATGCTTGGCCCTGCTGAATACCACTCTGCAAGTGGTTCTACCTGCTGCCAAGGGGTGGGGTTGGGGGCTGGGTAGAAGATTGCCTCCTATCTTGACCCAGCTGAAACCATGGGGAAGGGTGTATGTGCGGTTTACATTGGTGTTTCACTGGGGTAGGATGGTTACACTTCTAAACTTTTCTGTTACAAAGCCATCCTTTTTCCTAAGGGGAACAAGTCTTTCTTGGAGCTGCTTTTGTCTATGCCTTTTGGTGGTTCTGGGTGAGAGGCCTCTGCAGTGCTCTGTCTGGGATATATGGGAGACAATTTTAAAAACCAGGAACTCACCTCCCTCTTTTTCCTCAAGTCATGAGGTTCCTAGGCAGCCCACTTTTACCCTACCATCCAGAAATTTTTGATGTTTGTTCTGCTATGTCCAGGGATTTAAAAATTATAAGTGGAAGGAGCTGGAAAGAATGAACTTATTCCACCTTGGCAGAACCAGACATCTGCATCCATGACATTCTTAATTATGATTATCATCATTTTAGTTCTATAATTTCTATTAGATTTTTCCAAGAATTCTGTGCCTTTTCAGAGTTTCCGATTTTCTGTACAAAATTCCATTTTCAAGTTGGCTTTTGTTTATATGAACATAGAGAATGTAGCAATTTTATAGTTTGTGTTTGACAATTCCAATATCTGAAGGGCTCTGTATGTGTTTTTTTTTTTTTTTCATTTTTTTTTATTGACTTTGTAATAATATTACATTAAAAATATATATATGAGGTCCCATTCAACCCCACCCCCCCACCCCACCTCTCCCCCCCCCCAGCAACACTCGTTCCCATCATCATGACACATCCATTGCATTTGGTAAGTACATCTTTGGGCACCTCTGCACCTCATGGTCAATGGTCCACATCATGGCCCATACTCTCCTCCATTCCATCCAGTGGGCCCTGTGAGGATTTACAATGTCTGGTGATTGCCCCTGAAGCACCATCCAGGGCAGCTCCATGTCCCAAAGACGCCTCCACCTCTCATCTCTTCCTGCCTTTCCCCATACCTATCGTCCCCCATGTCCACTTTTCCCAATCCAATGCCACCTCTTCTATGTGGACATTGGATTGGTTGTGTCCATTGCACCTCTATGTCAAGAGGAGGCTCAGATTCCACATGGATGCTGGATGCAATCCTCCTACTTTCAGTTGTAATCACTCTAGGCTCCATGGTGTGGTGGTTGTCCTTCTTCAACTCCATCTTAGCTGAGTGTGGTGAGTCCAAAAAATCAGATTGTAGGTGCTGGAGTCTGTTGAGGCTCAGGACCTGGCTATCACATTGTCAGTCCAGAGATTCAAATCCCCTAAATATATCTTAAACCCCAACACTAACTGCACCTCCAGCACATTAGCATGAAAGTCTTATGAAGAGAGATCCCATCTGAGTCCAGATTCAGTGTTTTATTGTCTGTTGCTTTTGCTAGTTTTGAGTTATAGCATCTATTCTTCTCATATGTCCTCTGCTTTGACTTTGTACTGTTTTATAGGTTTGAAAAGGGTTTGTTGAGATATTTTGAAGACAAGGATGATGTTATCTCTCTCCAAAAATAATTTGTGTGTGTGTGTGTTTGTGTGCTTTTGCCATGTACAAAGGGACACTAATAGTGGCCTTTCAGAATTTTTACATTGGGTGAGTTTGAGCCTTAATCTTAGGTTTGTCAGTCCTGCAAATTCACTGAAAGAGACTTTCAGCTTTTCAACTGCTTCCTTAGGGTAAATGCTTCAGCAAAAGAGCTGTGTGTTGAGTTTGCCTTGCTGGGCATTTGTCCATTCCTAGTTCCTGTTATACTCTCTTAGTATATCTTAGCAATTGTTTAGAAGATTTATTTTTTAATATTTCCTACACCATTTTTAGAAATACTCTATCTGAATTACCTAGTTTTCACTACCAGAGTGGCAGTAGTTAAAATTGTTTCTAATATCTATTGTGATATTTTTGATCCATGAGTTATTTAGAAAAGTTTATTTTGTTGTTAATTTTAATTATATAGGATTTTTAAAAGGTTATATCTTTGTTATTGAGTTTTTAAATATTTGCATAATGATGAAAGAAACTTTGTAAATATTTTAAATTGTTGAGACTTTATTTCTTGTCCCAGTTTATATTAATTTTCATCAGTATTCTATTTGTTGGTTGTAATGTTCTGAATAAATCCATTACATCAAATTTCTTTCCTAATTTCTGTCTTCTGTCCATTTGCTTTTCTCAAATTTGAACTTAGTTATGTACTTTTTAATATTGTTTTCTATCTTTATAACAAAAGGAGGATCCTTCTGTACCAGCTCGGGCCAACATAATCATTAGAAATCATTAACTATTTATATTTCTGAGACTACATTAAAGTGGGAATCGACTGGCTTTTTTTTTTCCCCCACTGTATAGAGACTTCAGGTTTCTAAAGAGAAGTAGTATAAGTACTTTTACTATCAATTTTAATACATTTCAGCTCATCTTCCTGTTGATCCCTGTTAAAATGGCTAAAGATGTAGAAGGAGATGTGCTGGTTTCTTAAAATTTAGAGATTACACACAAATTAGACAATACAACTGTAGTAGTATCAAAATTCTTCAATGGGATTAAGCTGAAGTAGAAAAGAAAATGTAACACAAATGATCAAAGTATATGTTGATACTGTTCAAATAATGTAGGCTTTTGGTCACATTACTAACACTTTACACTGCCAAATATCAGGCTATACAGTTCAGCTCAGTGATCTCTGAACAGACCTCAATCTAGTGCTTCAAGTAGTTAGTTATACAGAAAAGAGTTTTTAAACACATAACAATTGATTTTGTTTTGCTGCTATTCGACCATTTTATTAAGGAAGTAAATGCTTGGCCAGTGTAGTAGGTAGAATTATGAACCCAGTGAAAACATGTTGTTAATTTTAATCTGTTCCTATAGGTGTGAAATAATTGTAAATAGAATCTTTTGAAGGTGCTTTTTAAATTAGGTGTGGCCAACTGAATCAGGATGGGTGTTAATCATATTACTGGGGGGGGGGGGGGGTGTGTGTTATGGAAAGGGCCACAGAAAGAAAGCCACCAGGGAGGAGTAGAAGCTGGAAGTCAACAGAACCCAGGAGATAAAGAAGACATCTCCATGTGCATTGTTATATGACAGAAAAGTCAAGTGCCCAAGCATGACCAACAGCAAGTTGCAAAACACTTCAGTCTTTGGAGAGAAGGTATCATCTTACTGAGGTCTCAATTTTGGACTTCTTCTTTGCTCAAAATCATGAGGTAATAAATTCCCATCTTTAAGCCAGTCCATTTGTATTAGTCAGGGTTCTCCAGGGAAACAGAATCAACAAGAGATATCTCTCAATATTATGAATTTTTATCAGAGTCTCTCACGTGACCGTGAGTATGTACAAGTCCAGGTTCCCTAGGCAGGTTGCAACCAGGGGCTCCAATGAAAGTCCAATGAAGGTGCTCGACAAGTTCTGGGAGACATTGGCTGTCCAAAGATGAGCTGGGAAATTCTCACTCAGTGTTGGAATCACTTCCCCTTTTAAGGCATTCAATTGATCGAATAAAGTGTCACTGCTTGCTAATGGCAATCTCCCTGATTAATGTAATTGTAATCAGCTATCTATTATTTTCCACTGCAGTAAAGTCAATGGTGATTAAAGTCCATAAATGCCCTTGTATTGCAGTTAGACCAGTACTTCCTTGACCAAACAACTGGGCACAATTACCTGGCCGAGTTGACAAAATAGCCTAACCATTTCACACCATTGTATAGTATTTGTTTTAGCTGCTGGGAAACTAAGACAGACAAATTTATTTGCTGAAGGATACTTTTGTCTATAGAAATAGAAATAAAAATTGCTGCAAAATTTAAAGAATATTAACTTTATGCAGATCTCAGCATATTTAGTATTTAATTTTAGCATCTGAGTAAAATAAGCCTGAAGTTTCAAAGAACAAATTCAATATTCTAAATAGTTTCAGCAAAAAATAGATATATAGATACAGATATAGAGATAATAGGTTTTCTAATTTTTTACTAGATGTAGTTCTTAAGGAAAAGCACTTTCTTTTAAATTCATTTCACAGGGAAAATCAAGTATGTTCCGTGTATAATATGAAGTCAAGCTTTCGTTTCTTGACATTATATATGAAAAGTATCCCTGGAAGCTTAGAAGAAATCTCTTTTTGGGGGACGGTACTTGCCAAATAATCCTTAAGAGGAATTTTGGTACTCAAGTGTGACTCAGTTGCTAAATGTAGCTTGCAAATTATATTATAAAAGAATTTATCATAAAATACATTTCATTTTATCCCAATATAGTGGATCATTTACAATATTTACTGATTCATGAGGGGACAATAGTTTCAATTGAGATAACATAAGAAATGTACCAAAATTGCAACACCATATTAATTGCAGGAAATAAATCATTAAAAGTAAAAAACAACAATGACAACAACAACAAAAAAACCCCAAAACCAAAACATTACAGAAGTATGGTGTTTCAAGTCACAGAAGTAGCTGTGATTGTCAGGAGACAGAGTGTATAGGATAGAGAAGAAAAGGATCTCAAAAATAAGTCCTGAAAACCCTGGTATTTGGAGAGAATTATAAACTAATTAAACACCAGGAACACTAAGTTTTGTGATTACTTTATAAAATAAAATTATAGCTACCCTGTGGCGGCTTGCTCGGTCGGTAGAGGTGGGGTCTGGCTGCGGACGAGGGGTCGGTCCAGCTCAGGACGAGGGGTCGGACCCGCTTGGGACGAGGGGTCGGTCCGGCAGCAGACGAGGAGTCGGTCTCACAGGGGTTGCACAGTTCGGCTGATGGGGTCGCCCAGCGAAGCCGGCGACGAAGGGGTCGCCCGGAGAAGCAGGCGACGAACTGGGGACAAGGGAGGCCAGGCCCTTGTCGGGGGCTCTCAGGACTGGAGGGCGCACTGCAGAAGAACTACCGCGGAGACAAGGTAAACACGCAAGTCCACTTTATTGAGGGAGAGGCAACAGTTTTATAGGGGCTGGGGAAGGCTGATTGGTCGAAGCCACGCCCTGTTCTGATTGGTTGCTGGCGAAAGGTCAGTGGGCGGTACTGGACGGGGGAGGGGTGGTGTTTAGGGATTGGCTGTCGCTGTTGCTGGGGGAAGGGGCAGGGTTTAGTGATTGGTGGCTGCTGTTGCTGGGGTAGAGGGCAGACTGGAGTTTCCCGCCCACGCCTGGCTGTTGCTGCTGTCGGGGGAGGGAAAAGGGCAGACTGGATTTTTCCGCCCACGCCTGGCTGTTGCTGCTGTCGGGGGGAGGGAAAAGGGCAGACTGGATTTTTCCGCCCTGCGCCTGCGCAGGGAGAAAGAAGAAGGGTGCCGCCCCACAAGGCATCGTGTGGCGCCATCCGGGAGGAGGGGCGGCCGTGGAAGCATGGCTGCCGAGAAGGGGAGACCCGAGGGCACTCTGCGCCCATGCCGAGCTTCCTTCAGGGGTGGCGGTGGGCCCGACCAACCACCCTATTATGGGGGCAGCGGAATTAGGCCTACCGCAGCCGCTCCCCTGCCGGGCCAGCAAACCACACTTCAGCCCGAGGGGTGACCACACTACCCCAGTTGTACAACTTTCACTAAAAATATTTAGATGCTCAAATTCTTGCACAGATAAGAAAAATGGTAGAATTCAACTGACTTAGTGTGTGGCAGGGTGAGTATGATAAAAGGAGGAAAGGGCCAATAACTTTATGATATTTGCAAGGAAGAAATTGTTGCAGACCATGAAATTTAAGTTGGATATGAAGGAAGACAGTACAAAGTAAGGACACTGAGAAATAGGCATGGTCAATTCTTTCATTAGTTCAATGACTACTTATTGAATGCCTATTATGGGTTAATCCTGGAATTTACAGTCTAAGCAGATAACAATATAAGAAATACACACATACATAATGCAAAACTGTACCTTAAATTAAGCACATTGAAAGAAAGACTTAAGGT